>NC_064920.1:537360695-538029862 GCF_023897955.1 Schistocerca gregaria | reverse complement strand
ATCTGATCAAAAGTATCCGGACGCCTATTAGTGAACATACTCCTCATCTACTTCTATACTAGCGGGTCCAGCTTTGCTAACAACTAGCGGTCAATTGCGCATTACACAAAGGCGTCCGAGTACTTTATTGATACTTTTGATCAGACAGTGTATCTGCGTGTTCGGGAGGGGAAAGGGGTGACGGGGGGGGGGGGGGCGGAGGGGAGGAGAGGAATTGCTGGATGGGAGAGTGGGCGGTAAGGTAATATGGGGAATATGGGGAGGCTGAGGTACCGCATTTATGCATGCTTGAACTCTGCTGGGAACAGTTTCATTGTCTGAATTTCTGTGGAGAAATGGTAGGACGCTCTTCCTCAAGAGCAGAAATCAGAAAAGACAGTGATGTTGGACGCTGGAGGGAAGCCGACATTCTAACTCATCCCGAAGGTGAGTTTAGGTTGCGGCTCTGGGCAGGCCAGTCCGTTTCAGGAATGCCGTTGCACACAAACCATTGCCTCACAGATGCTGCGTTATGACAGTGTGCAGTGTCACGCAAATACAGTTATCGTCTCCAACGCGTACCTATATTGTACGCAGTACACAACAATGTAAAATTTGTTCATATCTTTCAGCGTTTTCTTGAGCACAATAACAAAATGGTTCAAAATGGCTCTGAGCACTAAGGGACTTAACTTCTGAGGTCATCAGTCCCCTAAACCTTAGAACTACGTAAACCTAAATAACCTAAGAACATCACACATATCTATGCCCGAGTCAGGATTCGAACCTGCGACCGTAGGGGACGCGCGGTTCCAGACTGTAGGGTCTAGAGCCGCTCGGCCACCACGGCCGGCAGTACAATAACAGAACCACACCATAACCACGAGAAACACCCTCATATCGTAATATCACCTCCTCTGTTCCTCACTGTCCGCATGTGACGCTAGACAACGTTTTCCAACCATTTGCCAAACGCATACTCTTTCATCGGATTCCGACATGGTAGAGCGTGATTCACCACTCAAAATCACTAGTCTCCAGTTATCCTCTGTCCAATGGCCTCGCTCATTACACTTCCTAAACGTCGCTTTGCATTGACTACAGAATTGAAGAAGACAAGAGTTTAACGTATCGTCGACAAAGAGATCTTTAGAAGCGGAGCGAAAGTCTGATTACGAAAGGATGGTGAAGGAAATCGGCCGTGCCTTTACTAAGGAACTATTGCGACATTTGCCGGAAGCGATTTAAGGAACTCAAGGAGAACATAAATCTTCATTGTTGGACGCTCATTTGCCGTCGTTCTTACAAATGCGAGTGCGCAATGCTGACCACTGCACCACTTCGTTCAGTGACTACAAAAATGTGTGACTTTCAAGGAGCTACTCCACCATTGTACTCTACACTTTTTGAAACTTCCTGGCAGATTAAAACTGTGTGCCGGACCGAGACTCGGACTCGGGACCTTTCGCGGGCAAGTGCTCTATCAACGGAGGTACCCAAGCGTGCTTGGATAGTTCAGTTGGTCGCCGGCACGGTAGCTCAGCGTGTTCGATCAGAGGGCTGCTCGTCCTCTCTGATAAAAAAAAAACTGAGTAAAGAAATCAACGATCAACTTGAAGTTGGCGGAGCATTTGCCTGCGAAACGCATAGGTCCCGAGTTCGAGTTTCGGTCCGGCACACAGTTTTAATCTGCCAGGAAGTTTCATATCAGCGCACACTCCGCTGCAGAGTGAAAAATCTCGTTCTCCACTCCCCTTAGCTACCTCTGCTCAGTCACTGTTCCAGCTGAACAGCTCGTGGCACTTTAGAACGCACTGGTGGTTCCTATAGCTGATTTCACCAGATTATCTACAACGACTGACCAGAGCATGAGGTCTTCCTGGTCTTGGTTTACCTGTGTCCAGTCCTTTCGCGCTTTCACTACACAGTCACCTCAGCAACAGTCGACTTAGGCAGCTGTAGAAGGTTTGAGAAGTCCCTGACGGATTTGTTATTCAGATGACATGCGACGATTAGCCCACGTTCGAAGGCACTGATCCTTCCTCAATGACGCATTTTGCTGTTGCTGCTTCTCTACTGACAACACAATACTCCCCGTCTCCTTCTATACTGGCGCCTCGTCCTTTGCTAACAGCTAGTGGTCAACAGCGCATTACACAAAGGCGTCCGGATACTTTACGGATACTTTTGATGAGATAGTGTATGTGTGTGGACGGGAGGGGAGAGGGGTGACGGGGGGGGGGGGGTGCAGTATGGAGAGGCTGAGGTACCGAATCACCGTTTCAACCAAAATCTATCATCGTTACAGTCTAGATACAGCGTGAAATGATATGCTCCAAAGCGTGACAGAAGTCTTGGCAGATTTAACCTGTGAAGCATATCGTTAGTAGGGCGTGGATATGGTCGGCCCGAGTTCGATTCCCATTCTGTCCCACATCTTACTCTGTTAGTATGTTTCACGAAAGCGCAGCACGAAATATTCATACATACTGCACCCGATATTCTCCGTAAGATGCTTCTCAGACTTAGGGCGACAGTGTTTCCTGCCTTTGGGCGCTTCCCTTCTACTCTTAAACGAACAGTACCAATGAAGCACACCTTTGCTTGTTACTTGTGGTCCGTACACAGCACTAATTTCGCCGTGAATGTTTGAGATATTTTGTTACGAACGCCACAAGATTTCGCGTTTGTCGGGACTTTCAATCGCAACGCTCAATTTGAACGGTTACTGTAGTCTGACGAGAAGTGATGTGGTTTTCTAGCAGTAGCTGCACAGTGGTGTCAAACTCGTGACGCGTGGTCAGCATTCGTCCGTTAAAGGTAATTGTGACGCTCGCCCCCCTAATATAGTGGTATGTAAATATCGTGTCACCTTACGCGCATGCCTACAAAATCCGACGAGCAGTGTAATGGCAGACGACTACCACATGAAACAAGCAACGAGTACAAAAGATGTATCCACTCAGATGGTTTGCGGACTCGGCCTTTTAGAATATGCTGCCGTCACCCGGTGGAGCAACATTGTTTATTGTGAGAAACAAAAAGTTGCACTGCTGCGCATTCAAGCACAAACACTAGATCTACGAGTGTTGTCCAGAAAGTAAGTTCGAATCGGTCGCGAAATGGCACCACAGTGAAAACTCGATGAAGCTTTGTACAGATGTGTGGGGTAGTCTCTCGAGTATGACCGTCGATCGCATCAAGACGCTCTTTTCAGTTGTCAGTGCACTATGAGCGAGTGAAGGTGCCTAGAGCAGCGATGTCTCCTACCAAGTACGAGGACCCCATGAGACGCTTCATTTAATGAATGCGGCCCACCTAACACAACTGCCACGCACTTCCTTCTTCCTGGCAATTCTCAGCCGCATTCTGCAGGGACAGCCTTTTCGATGGGTAGTGTTCGATCACCCACAACACACCCCTCATTGGCTCATCCTGAGTATCATCTCTGTTCACATGAAACGCTAGATACGAAAATAACACTTGGGCGTAGGCCACGTGCTATAGGCCAGTGTAGAGAATTATCGGAAAGCACAGGCGGCTGCCTTCTATGACGATGTTGTTGGCAATAACGCTCTGACAAACGTCTAAGTCGGAGCGGCGACTATGTAGAGAAGAATCTGGAAAGTGTAGTTAACTCTTGCAAATAAAATGTTTCTGATTTTCACTGTGGTTTCCATTTAGCGACCGATCGAAACTTACTTTCTGGACAACCCTCGTATCTCGTCCAAAGACTTCGTCAGTGGTCGTAGCTGAGTCACTTCGCTCCATAAATTCTCGACACATATCGGTACAATCCGGTAGCTTTCATGACTATGATGTCAAGAATTTTTCCTCTGGTGCCAACACCAGAGCTCGATGAACAGGTGTCCACTATTAGTTACTAAGATGGTTATTGGTGTAGCGATTCTTGGCCCATCGGTGTCATATTCATTAGTACAAATAAGTAACATATTTGAACAAAATATTCGTATAATACATTGATGTGCCGAAAGTCATTGTATAGCGATGTGCATACATATATATGTCAGCAGTATGCCGTACATATGGTATAAAAGAGCAGTGCACTGGCGGAGCTGTTGTTTGTACTCCATGTGAAAAGGTTTCCGAGTGATTATGGCTGCATGACAAGAATGGACAGACTAAAAGCGAAATGGTCCTTGGAGCTAGACGTATGGAATACCCCATTTCGGAAATTGTTAGGGAATTCAATATTCTGAGATCCCAGAGTCAAGAGTTTGCCGAGAATACCGGATTTCAGGCATTATCTCTCACCACGGACATCGCATGGAAGACAGCCTTCACTTACAATGGAGAGCACCGGGTTTTGCGTAGAGTTGTCGTTGCTAACAGACAAGGAACACTGCGTGAAATAACCGCACAAATCAATGTAGGACGTACGATGAGAGTATCCATTAGGACAGTGCGGCGAAATTTGGCGTTAATGGGCTATGGCAGCAGGCGACCGACGCGAGTGCCTTTGTAAACAGCATATCGCCTGCAGCGCCTCTCCTGGGTTCGTGGCCATATCGTTTGGACCCAAAAAGGCTGGAAAATCGTGGTTTGGTCAGGAGAGTCCAGATTTCAGCTGGTAAGAGCTGGCGGTAGGGTTCGTATGTGGCGCAGCCCCCAAAAAGCCATGGATCCAAGTTGTCAACAAGGTACATTGCAAGCTGGCGGTGTCTCCATAATGGTGTGGTCACAATTATAGGCGGCCGTAGAGGCAGCATTGGTCAATGTTTCTGCAGGGGACATCCAACGAATCGTTGTGTCCACGCCAGGTCAAGTTTCTGCACTGTGCTGGGAAAAAGGAGGTCCAACACGATATTTGGAGGTATCGCATGACTTTTGTCACCCCAGTGTACGTTTCCACGAAACGTTATTACTTCCGTGTGTCATTTCTACTACAGCAGTTGATGATGCTTCACTACTGAGTTGATAACATTGCAGGGAAAAGAGAAAAACACTTTCCCCGTATCCCCTACACCCCACCTCAATGCGACGATTTGTCTGCTGAGTATAAAGAGGTTATAGTCATCTTTCGGAAAACAGTTATCAATTTGACCAATTATTCAGTGCCTGGAACGTTTATATTCATGAAATATAATATTTTTATTTAAACATTCTATTGTTTTAACAATTTTAATTCATTTCAGCAGTCTCTATTCTATCAAAACCAAGTGGTAGTAAAAATAAACAAAGAATTGCAGGCAAACATGGAAATTTCCAAGAAAAGTGGCAATTGGAGTTCGTCTTCTGTGAAGTAAATAATAAAATAACCGGCTGGAAATGCAATTACGCTACTTGCGTACAGAAAGTATCCAACATTAGTCGTCATTATAAACAACATAAGCCAACACATAATATTTACGAGAAATTAATGAGACAAGAAATGTTGAAATTGCTGAAGTTGGGATAGAAGAAACAACAGTTAATGTTTAACTAGTAACACAAGAAAGTGAAGAGGCGGTGCACACAAGTTACGTCTTGTCAAAGTTGACAGCTAATCTCGCGCAACTTTTGCTGCAGGTGTATTCATCAAAGAACGTTTAGTAAAAACTGCCTAAATTGTTCTTCCGGGAAATGTGAATGTTTTTCAAGCAGTCGCTTTGTCTCGAAATGCAGTTACCGAAAAAGTTATTGATTTGGCCAACAATTTAAGTATTCAGATCAAAGCAAAATCACATAATTTCAAGATTTTCTGTATAGTCTGTGACGAGAGAACGGACATTGGAGGCGTACATCAGGTGTCTATGTTTTTTCACTCCGCCGCGCGGAGTGCCCGCGCGGTTTAAGGCGCCATGTCACGGACTGCGCGGCCCTCCAGCAGGAGATTCGAGTCCTCCCTCGGGCACGAGTGTGTGTGTTGTTCTTAGCATAAGTTAGTTTAAGTAGTGTGTAAGTCTAGGGACCGATGACCTAAGCAGTTTGGTCCCTTAGCAATTCACACACATTTGAACTTTCTTTTTCACGCTTGTAATGGATTTCAACATTTTTTAGGAATTATTAGAATCAATTCCGACGCAGTACGCTTATACAGGAGAAGATATATTTAATCGTGTTTTTTATCTCTTGCAATAGAACGAACTACCCCTGTCAAAAGTAACTTCTATTGTTTCGATGGCCGGAAAAACAATGGTTTCATTGCATTATTGGAAAAGAACGTAGTGAAATTTGTGCTGTATCCCAGATTCATCATACTGCATTGCATTATACTTCAAGGAGTATTGTGCGCAAAAGTAATGAAGTATTCAAAAATTTCATCGATTTCATTAAACCTCGAGGATCAAATCAGCGATAGCTCTGCTTTCTTATATGAACTAAACACCGATCATTCGGGTTTGACACACTATACTGAAGCATGTGGGCTATCTGGCCCCACGATACATAAACACTTCTGGGACTGGAAAGAAGAGACGAGCCAGTTCTTAAGAATTGAACGCAAGACATGAGACTCTTTTTGGGAGAATGGGATTAAATTACTTGTCCTCCATAACAAAACACTTGAATGGTTTGAATCTGAAAATTCAAAGAAAAGATCAGATTATCAGGGACATGTGTGATCAAGTTAATGCAAACAAATATAAGACAGTTATACGGAAAGGCAGCTGAAAAAAGAGAGAATTTACTGCACTTTCCAACATGTAACATGAACAAATTTTGCTCAGGTGAAACAATATCACACGAAATATACGCAGAAAAATATCTGGAGCCACAGATATGAGTCTGAATAAGATCGCAGATTTTAAATTATTCGCCAAGTTTTCTTTGTTCTCTTCGATTTACACAATAAATACAGAATCAGTACCTAATGAAATGCACATGGACGTAATTGAGATCCAATGTGATTCAAATTTGAAGATAAAGTTTAGGGAATTCAGTGTAATCAAATTTTATAAATATTTTCCTGCCATATTTAATAATACTCGAAATTCGCATATGAAATTATTTCCATGTTTGGAAGAACTTAACGATGTGAGCAACTATTTTCAATAGTGAAAGGAATTAAATCTCTTGTCAGATCCAAAATTTCAGACATTGACCTCGTGTCAATTCTGAAAGTAATTACTGCGAATAAAGTTTGACCCAAAAGAGGGAAGACAGTAACAGAAAAGAGATGTTCAGTGTCAGGAAGGAAACATAAATATTAGTATTATTCTTACGTTATGTACTATACTTTTCTAAATAAATTTACAGTTCTATGATATTTTTGGCAAGCCAAAACATGAAGCTTGTTTATTTGACCCATGTCACCTTTCGTGTTTGACACTCCCGATGTACACTGACCTATTGCGTGCGTAAATTTGGCAACTGTTCCATTTCCCCACCATTTTCCTATACCATGTGGAAAACGTAAGTTACTTTCGAGGTTACCTTCATACTGGGTGGTCCAGTATAGGCTGTAATTATAGCATTGCAGCGAAACTTGTTACGAGGGTAATCCCAAAAGCAAGGTCTCCTATTTTTTTATAAGTACATATACCTGTTTATTTCTACAATGGTTTACATCAGTTTACAGCTTGAACATTTAGCTTTTTTTCGACATAATCACCATTTCTGTCGATGCATTTTTGTAGACGCTGTGGCAGTTTTTGTATGCCCATGTCATACCAGCTCGCCGCCATGCTGTTCAGAAAGTTATGAACCTCTTCTTTCACCCCGTAGTCGGAGCTGAATCGCTTTCCGGTCAAATATTCTTTTAACCTAGGGAACAAGTAATAGTCACTGGGCGCCAAGTCAGGACTCTAGCGTGGTTGGGTGATTATGTTCCACCGAAACTGTTGCAGGAGAGCAATGGTTTGTCGAGCGATGTGTGGGCGAGCGTTGTCATGGAGAATGTGTACGCCCTGGCTCAAAATTCCTCTTCCCTGGTTCTGAATTGCCCGTTTGAGTTTTTTCAGAGTCTCACAGTACCTGTCAGCGCTAACTGTGGTCTCAGCGATTCAGTTCCGACGACGAGGTGAAAGAAGAGGTTTATAACTTTCTGAACAACATGGCGGCGAGCTGGTATAACATGGGCATACAAAGCTGCCACAGCGTCTACAAAAATGCATCGACAGAAGTGGTGATTACGTCGAAAAAAAAGCTAAATGTTCAAGCTGTAAACTGATGTAAACCGTTGTAGAAATAAACAGGACTATGTACTAATAAAAAAATAGGAGACCTTACTTTTGGGGTTACCCTCACAGATATCACAATGTATTAACGCGGATCCGATTGCCGTTGGAAAACATTAGTCCCAATTTTGGCCACCAGATGCAAATCTGGAACTGTACAGCATCTCATCGAAGTCTCTGATGCTTATATTGAGCAAATTGTGTAAGCTGTGGTTAACAATGACATCAGTATTATGCCTTTCTCACTTGTTTGACCTTTCCTGTCTACTTCCCGTCCTTATCCATTACATACGAAAACATTACCATGCGTCTTTCTTGCAATCACAGTGCCAGACTTGCAGCTGGTGGCAAGAAATGGAACTATTTTTTTTTTTTCAGCGTAACTCGGCTCCGCATTAACGCATTGGAATATCTACTTCCGCTGCCGTAGGATATTTACAGCCCACACTGGACCTCTATGAGTTGCTGCACTTTAATTATAACCAGCCGGTATATCCAAATATGGCATCAGGGATACGAAATGGGTCGCCGCTTTTGCAATCCAGCCGGCCGCGGTGGCCGTGCGGTTCTAGGCGCTGCAGTCCGGAACCGCGGGACGGCTACGGTCGCAGGTTCAAATCATGCCTCGGGCATGGATATGTGTGGTGTCCTTAGGTTAGTGAGGTTTAAGTAGTTCTTAGTTCTAGGGGACTGATGACCTAAGATGTTAAGTCCCATAGTGCTCAGAGCCATTTTTTTGCAATCCAGGAGCGTTAAGTGAGGCTGGGAGTCCTGCAGCCAGACACGTGGCGCGTGTCTTTGGGAACTCCTTAACGATTTTATTCTGGTCGCGCACCGTAAACAGTGAGCCATATGGCGGTCATCTCAATTGGCGCGTCAGTTGTTTGTTCCGCCGTTATGAAGGTATTGCACCCTCAGGAGTATTAATAGACCCCTGCGGCAGCGCGCGTCACTGCCTAGAAGAAACACCCTGCCGGTACGGCCATTTAGCCTCCCAGGATACTGAAGTGTTGGTCCCTATACCTATGGAAACGCAAGGGCTATTATTTTCTATTTGTGTTAAATAATGGCAACAAAACCGCTAAAAAACAGTGTTACTATCTGTCGCTTGCATGTTCAAAACATTTTGGTGTTTACTTTAGCGAATAGATATTCAGAGCTCCTCCAGGAGATCAGCCTTCTTTCCTTTCATTTCAGTGTGCGATAACGAGGGCCAGAGGGGAATTCGAGAAGTAAATTACACATTATCGAGGCCACGTAACTTTTACTGAATGCTGCACTACATTTCAAAGCGACTCACAAAGGGAGGCCACGGCATTTGGAACGCGGATTTACTGCAAGCTTCGTACGCTCGCAGTACTCCATGAGGACAACAAAATGTGTAAGCAGTAGCGCGTACTTCTCAAGCGTTGTTGAGAAAATCGCAAGATAATTTCCGTCGTCAAATATACAGGGTGTTACAAAAAGGTACGGCCAAACTTTCAGGAAACATTCCTCACACACAAATAAATAAAAGATGTTGTGTGGACATGTGTCCGGAAACGCTTAATTTCCATGTTAGAGCTCATTTAATTTCGTCAGTATGTACTGTACTTCCTCGATTCACCGCCAGTTGGCCCAATTGAAGAAAGGTAATGTTGACTTCGGTGCTTGTGTTGACATGCGACTCATTGCTCCACAGTACTAGCATCAAGCACATCAGTACGTAGCATCAACAGACCTTGCGTATGCGGAAACACAGCATTTCAAAAATGGTGTAAATGGCTCTAAGCACTATGGGACTTAACATCTGAGGTCATCAGTCCCCTAGAACTACTTAAACCTAACTAACCTAAGGACATCACACACTTCCATGCCCGATGCAGGATTCAAACCTACGACCGTAGTGGTCGTGCGGTTCCAGACTGAAGCGCCTAAACCGCTCGGCCGCCAAAACACAGCATTTATTCAATGCAGCTGGCGCTGTTTAACTTTATGTTTTCCATGTTTTTACTAAAAATACCATCCTGCATCTTGTACTTGTAACGTCGAAAGCGACGATTAATTGTACATCTTTCGAAAGCCGTCTGTGCCGCTCATAAACTTGGAGATAATAAGTCGCTAAGGGGTCCTTCCAGGTATAAGGGATTTCTCAAATCACGGACAAGCATACATTTTCAGTATCACTTTATGCGTTTGATCCTTTACTAGTCGATAGTTATGAATATTATATTATTTGTGATAATAAGAATTTGTAGACTGCCAAATAAAATTGTAAATTTAATGAAAGTTCATCCGATTACATGTATTTTTCCCAATATATCAATTTTAGTATAAATGGTAAAGAAAATGACTGTGTTGAAAATAAAAAAAAACTGACGCACCGGACTCGATCCAGCGACCCAACGATTACGGGGCTTGAACACTAACTACTTTTTTTCGCATTTTGTTCGTTTTCGTTCGTTGCATCTGCTCGGGACGGACGCCAGGACATCCGTTTAAGTTCGTCGTTGATCCATTAACTCAGTTTTTTGTATTACGGAGGACAGCTAACCCTCTGACCGCTGAGCTACCGTGCCGGCAAATCACTCGGCTGCCGCCGCTTCATGGTAAAAATGACCGCGTACAGGTATACAGGGTGTTACAAAAAGGTACGGCCAAACTTTCAGGAAACATTCTTCACACACAAAGAAAGTAAATATGTTATGTGGACATGTGTTCCGAAACGCTTACTTTCCACGTTAGAGCTTATTTTATTACTTCTCTTCAAATCACATTAATCATGGAATGGAAACACACAACAACAGAAAGTACCAGCGTGACTTCAAACACTTTGTTACAGAAAATGTTCAAAATGTCCTCCGTTAGCGAGGATACATGAATACACCCTCCGTCTCATGGAATCCCTGATGCGCTGATGCAGCCCTGGAGAATGGCGTATTGTATAACAGCCGTCCACAATACGAGCACGAAGAGTCTCTACATTTGGTACCGGGGTTGCGTAGACAAGACCTTTCAAATGCCCCCATTAATGAAAGTCAAGAGGGTTGAGGTCAGGAGAGCGTGGAGGCCATGGAATTGGTCCGCCTCTACCAATCCATCGGTCACCGAATCTGTTGTTGAGAAGCGTACGAACACTTCGACTGAAATGTGCAGGAGCTCCATCGTGCATGAACCACATGTTGTGTCGTACTTGTAAAGGCACATGTTCTAGCAGCACAGGTAGAGCATCCCGTATGAACTCATGATAGCGTGCTCCATTGAGGAAGGTGGAAGAACATGGGGCCCAATCAAGACATCACCAACAATGCCTGCCCAAATGTTCACAGAAAATCTGTGTTGATGACGTGATTTCACAACTGCGTGCGAATTCTCGTCAGCCCACACACGTTGATTGTGAAAATTTACAATTTGATCACTTTGGAATGAAGCCTCATCCGTAAAGATAACATTGCACTGAAATGAGGATTGACACATTGTTGGATGAACCATTCGCAGAAGTGTACCCGTGGAGGCCAATCAGCTGCTGATAGTATCTGCACACGCTGTACATGGTACGGAAACAACTGGTTCTCCCGTAGCACTCTCCATACAGTGACGTGGTCAACGTTTCCTTGTACAGCAGCAACGTCTCTGACGTTGACATTAGGGTTATCGTCAACTGCACGAAGAATTGCCTCGTCCATTGCAGGTGTCCTCGTCGTTCTAGGTCTTCTCCAGTCGCGAGTCATAGGCTGGAATGTTCCGTGCTCCCTAAGACGCCGATCAATTGCTTCGAACGTCTTCCTGTCGGGACACCTTCGTTCTGGAAATCTCTCGATGCAAACGTACCGCGCCACGGCTATTGCCCCGTGCTAATCCATACATCAAATGGGCGTCTGCCAACTCCGCATTTGTTAACATTGCACTGACTACAAAACCACGTTCGTGATGAACACTAACCTGTTGATGCTAGGTACTGATGTCCTTGATGCTAGTACTGTAGAGCAATGAGTCGCATGTCAACACAAGCACCGAAGTCAACATTACCTTCTTTCAATTAGGCCAACTGGCGGCGAATCGAGGAAGAACAGTACATACTGACAAAACTAAAATGAGCTCTAACATGGAAATTAAGCGTTTCCGGACACATGTCCACATAACATCTTTTCTTTATTTGTGTGTGAGGAATGTTTCCTGAAAGTTTGGCCATACCTTTTTGTAACACACTCTACATTTATTAGGTTCAGGACATCAAGCACCATTTTGTAAAAGACTCTTAATAAATATTATTTCTTATCGTGTTGTCACATATCTGTTACGAAGTACCCTATCAAACAAGTGTTCATTAGCAAGCGTGTAAAACACCCACCATTAAGGAACTATAGCAGGAAAACATCCTCCTGCTACCGGAGACGTTCGCACTGAATTGAGAGTAACATTCAGTTATTACTATATTCACAACAGTCACCGAGTCTCTGAGAACAACAAACAGTCAAAACGTTCTATCACGTGTTCAATTCCTCGACGATAGAAATTCACTCCTTAGTCACGAAGCTATTGAAGGCCGCTGTGTGAACATCCTCGTAGTTGGCAAAATTCTCTTTACCCCAGATGTTGTTTCAGCTTGCCGGAAAGACGAAAATCGCGTGTACAACTACCCGATGAACATCACTCACGTCTGTACGGCATCGGTCAAATTGTTGGCAGCATTTCCCTACGGCTGGACGTGAAATAGCGTTTGGCCCGTATACCGCCACAACTTCACGGTGAATCTGCGTGCAATTTAGACATTTTTGCCCCTAAGAACTGTAGTGTCCCGTGTACCAAACTTCGGAGTACTTTTCCAGCTGCCGCGCCATTTCACTCGCGCACCGTCGTGCACCAGTTATCCACACCACAGCGGAGCTGTCTCTGCAGGAAACACAGAACATGTACTCTTTTTCGGCAAAGCGCCACCCATTCTGCTCAATGGTCTCAGCCTGGAATGATATGTGTAGCTTTCTTTCTGAAGTCCATACTTACATATGTGATTACTTATTGTCGACTTACTGTAATTAGCTATGCTGAAGACGTCTCTGGGTTCCTGGTATCTGTTCGAGAATGCGCTTCCTGTTTATCCAACATTTATTGCATCACACGATGTACGTTGTAGAAGTTTTATTCACACGTATGTCACTTTCATAGGGTGTCGTGGTTTACAGCTCAAGGAAAAAACTTATTTAAAAAAAACACAGTCATTTACATACTTACAGGTGCAGTTTGAAAAGGATAGGGCAGACAGCCGGCCATGGCCTTATAGTAGGAACCATTTCAACATTTATCTGAAGTAATTTAGAGAACCAATAGAATTTAAATCAAGGTGAAATGATAATTAAATCAAGACCTTAAGCTGTCGACAGGCGTTGATATACATCAACGAGGACAGTTGAAAATGTGTGCCCCGGCCGTGACTCGAACCGGATATCTCCTGCTTACATGGCAGACGCTCTATCCATCTGAGTGACCAAGGCCACAGAGGGTAAAGCGACTGCACGGCTTTATCCCTTGCACGCTCCCCGTGAGACCCACATTCCCAATTTAATGTCCACGCACTACATTCGTAGTGCCCCTGCCCATTACACTCATTATATGTCCGGAAGAACAGTTACCATCTTTGTATAGTTAAGGGTAACCGGCCATTGACCTTCTTCTGTGCTGGATACACACGCATTGCCCGAACTCTTACCGGACTCGGTAACATTGTCTGGGCAGGGGCACTACGAATGTAGCGTGTGAACATTAAGTTGGGAATGCGGGTCTCACGGGGAGCGTGCAAGGGATAAATCCCTGCAGTCGCACTACCCTCTGTGCTCTCGGTGGCTCAGATGGATAAAGCGCCTACCATGTAAGCAGGAGATGCTGGGTTCGAGTCCCGGTCAGGCCAAACATTTTCAACTGTCGCCCGTTGATGTATATCAACACCTGTCGACAGCTCACGGTCTTCATTTAATTACCATTTCATTCTAAGAGAGCTGCGTTGGTCACAGAAAGTATCTGTTATGTCCGAAAGAACAGGTACCATCTTCATATATTAAACCAGGATGCTTGGATGGGGATAAGACTACGTATCCTCCTGAATACAAGGCCAGTGTTTGAAAAGCAGCACAGCCTCGTTCAGCTCATCCCCAGCTACAATACTGTTTTGTTTATGCGCTGCATACACCCGATTTTTCAAAGTTTACTCCTCTTATTTCACACCTCATGTTTTAGGCTGTATTTCACCGGTCTGTTCGTCTGAAAACCCGTTTTAATGTTGTGGAGCATAACGATTCGTGAGCCTTTCCTTCTTTTTCTTCTTTCTATTCCCGGGTTTATGTGGTTCAGAGCCGGCCGGCGTTCAAAAATGGTTCAAATGGCTCTGAGCACTGTGGGACTTAACTTCTAAGGTCATCAGTCCCCTAGAACTTAGAACTACTTAAACCTAACTAACCTAAGGACATCACACACACCCATGCCCGAGGCAGGATTCAAACCTACGACGGCAGCAGCAGCGCGGCTCCGGACTGGAGCGCCTAGAACCGCACGGCCACAGCGGCCGGCCCGGCCGGCGTGGCCGAACGGTTATAGGCGCTACAGTCTGGAACCGCGCGACCGCTACGGTCGCAGGTTCGAATCCTGCCTCGGACATGGGTGTGTGTGGTGTCCTTAGGTTAGTTAGGTTTAATTAGTTCTAAGTTCTAGGGGACTGATGACCTTATAAGTTAGTGCTCAGAGCCGTTTGAACCTTTTTTGTGTGTGTGGTTCAGATTGTCTCTGTTATAATGGGCAATCAAAAATTTCCGTTTGCGGGCGTCGCTGCAGCTTATATTCAAGGTGGTAGTGTGACACCGATGCGAGTATATAAGCACCGATATGTAGGCAAAGGATTAGTGTGGAATTCGTGTTTTTTCGAAGTGCATGTGGTCAATGCGGAAACGTGAAATACAGCGAAGTTAGTACGAAATGTACCCAAACAGGAGCAATGTGCTGTTATTCTTTTCTTGACTGCCGAAGGACAAACACTGGTAGGCATCCATCGCAGAATGAACAATGTTTATGGGGCAGCACGTATAAGTCATCATTGTGGAATGGTGCGCCTAGTTCCGGCAAGGCGTGCTGCTGCTCCATAACAACGCACGTCCCCGTTTTGCAAATGTCGTAACGCAGCATTTATGCCACCTCTGGTGGGAGACTTGAGCACTCGCCCCATGCGATTGTCACGCCTTCGGTCCCTTAAAAAACGCCTTGAAGGGTAGATGATTCCTGTCATGCTGTTCTACCAAACGGATATCTTCGACTTGGTGCGTCGGCGAAATGATTGCCTCAATGCTTAAGGCTATATTGCCTGATTGGCATACCAGTTCTAGGTTGCACCGGCTTCGAAAATTCTGGTTTTGAGCAGCCTTCCAGCGGAAACTTTTCGACTACCCCTTATACAATCGATATTAACTGCTGCTACCTTCTTAAAAATTTCCAGTTCGGCCTGTTTATCCTGAACGCTTACTTTTACTCTAGCTGTCTTGTGTACCAACAGGTGAGATCCAACAGCAGTTTCTTTATCAGCTGAATGCTATAAGACTGTAACTGTTCTGCTACCTTTCCCGTAGGTGGCTGTATCCTTCCTCTCTTCCAACCACGATCTCTCCTGTTGTGACATGCAACAGAGTATTGCTTAGAGAGACATTAATTCAGTTAAATTTCGTACAGAACTGACAGGAGTTAAATGGTGTGCTAAAATCTGGTTGAATTTTAACCAGTTCAGACACGTTTTACCATCAGCAGTCTACATCTCTCACTTATGCAGTGGTACAGCAACTGAATGATGACAAGTATTTTTGTCATATCCAAGATCGTAATGCACATGCACCTAACTGATCTTAAAATTCCCCTTCCATAAAACAAGTTTCTTTTAAGCTGGGAAAGCTACTGCATTCCATAGCAAGTGAGAGAGGATCTATGTACAGATATCGCCCAAAGTGATATTTTTATTCAGTTATTTAAGAAAATAAAGATTGCGAGACAGGCAAACTGAACCAAGAACTGCATGTTGAATTCACTTCCACTGCTAGATTATTTTTTCACAGTGACGAGTTACCGTTTTTTTAGAACGTGATGTGTTTGTTTTTCTGTTAATGGACATTAACGCAGATTTGATTTGCATACTAGTTAGTGACGTGCTCTCGACCATTTAGGGCTCCGCGTTTCGTCAATTTTGTTCTACACTCCTAGAAATTGAAATAAGAACACCGTGAATTCATTGTCCCAGGAAGGGGAAACTTTATTGACACATTCCTGGGGTCAGATACATCACATGAGCACACTCACAGAACCACAGGCACATAGACACAGGCAACAGAGCATGCACAATCTCGGCACTAGTACAGTGTAAATCCTTCTTTCGCAGCAATGCAGGCTGCTATTCTCCCACGGAGACGATCGTAGAGATGCTGGATGTAGTCCTGTGGAACGGCTTGCCATGCCATTTCCACCTGGCGCATCAGTTGGACCAGCGTTCGTGCTGGACGTGCAGACCGCGTGAGACGACGCTTCATCCAGTCCCAAACATGCTCAATGGAGGACAGATCCGGAGATCTTGCTGGCCAGGGTAGTTGACTTACACCTTCTAGAGCACGTTAGGTGGCACGGGATACATGCGGACGTGCATTGTCCTGTTGGAACACCAAGTTCCCTTGCCGGTCTAGGATTGGTAGAACGATGGGTTCGATGACGGTTTGGATGTACCGTGCACTATTCAGTGTCCCCTCGACGATCACCAGAAGTTTACGGCCATTGTAGGAGATCGCTCCCCACACCATGATGCCGGGTGTTGGCCCTGTGTGCCTCGGTCGTATGCAGTCCTGATTGTGGCGCTCAACTGCACGGCGCCAAACACGCATACGACCATCATTGGCACCAAGGCAGAAGCGACTCTCATCGCTGAAGACGACACGTCTCCATTCGTCCCTCCATTCACGCCTGTCGCGACACCACTGGAGGCGGGCTGCACGATGTTGGGGCGTGAGCGGAAGACGGCCTAACGGTGTGCGGGACCGTAGCCCAGCTTCATGGAGACGGTTGCGAATGGTCCTCGCCGATACCCCAGGAGCTACAGTGTCCCTAATTTGCTGGGAAGTGGCGGTGCGGCCCCCTACGGCACTGCGTAGGATCCTACGGTCTTGGCGTGCATCCGTGCGTCGCTGCGGTCCAGTCCCAGGTCGACGGGCACGTGCACCTTCCGCCGACCACTGGCGACAACATCGATGTACTGTGGAGACCTCACGCCCCACGTGTTGAGCAATTCGGCGGCACGTCCACCCGGCCTCCCGCATGCCCACTATACGCCCTCGCTCAAAGTCCGTCAACTGCACATACGGTTCACGTCCACGCTGTCGCGGCATGCTACCAGTGTTAAAGACTGCGACGGAGCTCCGTATGCCACGGCAAACTGGCTGACACTGACGGCGGCGGTGCACAAATGCTGCGCAGCTAGCGCCATTCGACGGCCAACACCGCGGTTCCTGGTGTGTCCGCTGTGCCGTGCGTGTGATCATTGCTTGTACAGCCCTCTCGCAGTGTCCGGAGCAAGTATGGTGGGTCTGACACACCGGTGTCGATGTGTTCTTTTTTCCATTTCCAGGAGTGTAGTACCTCTCAGCCTATCTTTAACACATTTCGCAAACTTTGTAAATAACATACGGAAGTGAGAGTTCTAAAATGAAGTAATGACATAGCATCTTTTGTGGAACTACCAAAATACTACAGAAATGCAACCTGCAGCAAGGTTGGGACGTCACACCGGTTTCGTACACACAGCGCCATTAGAGTTGAAGAGCCCACTTAGTGGTGCGAAGCGATTCATTTATTGAAAAATCTTTAGTATGAAATACGAACATCTGTAAAACCTGAGGCTTTCAAGTTAGATAGAGCTCTGCCGAAGATGAACAGAGGATATTTTTGTTGTAGCCTTCAGTCCAAAGACTGTTTTGATGGAATTATCCACGGTAGCCTATCCTCTTCAAGCCCCTTTATCTCTCAATAGCTACCGCAACCTATATCTCTTTGGACCTGCTTATTGCACTCGTCCCGTAGTCTCTATCATTTTTACCACCCATTCTTCCATCCATTACGAAATTGACGTTTCCCTGATGCCTGAGGATGCCTCCTGTTAACCGACCCCCTCTTAAAGTCAAGTTCTGCCACAAATTTACTTTCTCCAATTCTGTACAGTACCACTTTATTAATTATTCGATCTAACAATCTAATTTTCGACATTCTTTTACAACATCACAATTTAAAAACTCCTAGTCTCTTCTTGTCTGAAATGCTTATCGTCCTCGCTACACTTCAGTACAAGGCTACATCCTATACAGATAACTACAAGAAATACTTCCTAAAAGTTAAATTTATATTCGATGATAACTAATTTCTGTTCTTCACTGGCCCTTTTCTTGCTATTGCCAGTCTCCACTTAAAATTCTATCTCCTTCGGCCATCGTCGTTTATTTTGCTACCAAAATAGCAAAACTCATCGACTGCTTTTATTCTCTCGTTTCCTAATATAATTCGATCTCCATCGCCTAGTTTAATTACATTACAACCCATTACCCTTGTTTTACTTTTGTTGATGTTTATTTCATCACCTATTTTCAATAAGCTATCCTTTTCGTTCAACTGCTCTTCCAATTCCTTCGCCGTCTCTGACAGGATTACAAAATCATCGACAAACCTCAAAGATTTTCTTTCTTCACTTTGAACTTTAATTCCCTTTCCAAATTTCTCAGTGCTTTTCCTTTGCTGAGTGATCGATGTAAAGATTCAAAAAATCAGGGAAAAGCTATAACCTAGTCTCACATTCCTTCTCAATCACTGCTTCTCTTCAAATCCTTCTACCCTTCGAACTGCAGTCCAGTTTCTGCGCAAGTAGTACATTTTTCGCTTCATGTACGAGTGCGTGCTGAAAAATGTCATCTCCGAATTTTTTGTACGAAAACTCTTAAAGTTTTTTTTAATAGCACGAACGTTATTGACACTCTAGATCTTCTTTCTTCATGTCTGCATATTTACAGTCCTCTATTGCTAGAAGGCTCCAAATCGTAGCGTGCAACATATCAGTGTGTAGTGTAACTATCTCGGTGCCTGAGAAACAGCGTGCTGTAATCGATTTGCTCACCGCAGAAAAGTTCGTCAACACATAGAGCGTCCGCTCCTTCAGAATGGCAATACCAAACCATTTACGGTAAATGTGACAGCCAGAACAGTTGCAGGAACTGTTTTGGCTGTCATCATTTACGGTGAAGAACTTCAACAGTTGCTGTTTGAGCCATTTTTAAAATCTTAAAATACCAGATCACACACGAGCGCTGCGACGTCTGCCTTGTGTTCATTGTCATCCCGATTTGGCCGCATCCGATTCTCAGCTGTTCCCAAAGCTTAAAGAACACCTTCGAGGGCTTCACTTTGATAATTATGAAGCAGTGTACGCAGAGGTGAGGTTATGGCCACGTCAACAAAGCCAAACATTCCACAGTGACAATATCAACAAAATGGTCTCTCGCTGGAAGAAAAGTGTTAGTCGCCAGGGTGATGTGTTGAGAAATAGATATGATGACATGAATGATAAAGACGTAGAATGTTGAAAACGTTCGTTTTATTTGAAAAACGTTAAGAATTATCACACAAAAAAATTGGAGGCATTACTTTAGGAGCACGCCCTCTTATTTTACCCCTGCTACCTTCAGAATTTCAAGGAGCATGTTCCAGTCAACATCGTCAAAGACATTCCCCAGATCTACAAATGCTATAAACGTAGGTTTACTTTTCTTCGGTCTGTCTCCTAAGAAAACTCATAGGACAAGTGTTGCCGGGAGCGTTCCTAAAATCTCTGGAAGCCAAACTGATCTTCCCAGAGGACGGCTTCTCTCAGCTTTTCCATTCTTCCGTCAATAATTCATGTCAATATTTTGCAACCTTGGCTTCCTAAATTGATGGTTCGGAAGTATTCACCTCTGACAGCACATACCTTCTTTGGCACTGGAATTCTTACATTCTTCTTAAAGATGCTTACTCTGTCTCATATGTCTTGCACACCCAGTGGAATGGTTTTGTGGATGCTACCTCTCCCTAGGATCTCATTAATTCTGAGAGAATGTCGTCTGATATTGTGCGGCTGGTCCCGGCGGAGGTTCGAGTCCTCTCTCGGGCATGGATGTTTGTGTTTGTCCTTAGGATAATTTAGGTTAAGTAGTGTGTAAGCTTAAGGACCGATGACCGTAGCAGTCCCATAATATTTCACACACATTTGAACATTTTTGTCGTCTAATCCAGGGGACTTGTTTCGACTTAGGGCTTCCAGTGTTCTGTCAAATACTCCACACAGTATCATACCTCCAACCACTTCTTCACCACCTTCCTCTTCGCATGCCTTGTTGCTTTCAAGTTCATTTCCCTTGTATAGCCCTTCTACGTATTCCATCCAGCTTGCACCTTCGCTATCTTTACTCAGTATGGGCTTGCTATCTGAGCTCTTGATATTCGTACAGCTGCTTCTCTTATCTTCAAAGATTTTTTTTAATTTTCCTACACACTATATCTATCTTTCCCACAATCATGCAAGCTTCTACAGCCTTGTATTTCTAGCCTAGCCATTCCTGCTGTAGCAGTTTGCACTTCCTGTCTACACCAATTTCAGACTACTGTATTGTCTTTCCCCTGCTTTATTTATATATTTTCTACTTTCATCAGAAAGTTTAAAAAAAGTTCAAATGTGTGTGAAATCGTATGGGACTTAACTGCTAAGGTCATCGGTCCCTAAGCTTACACACTACGTAACCTAAATTATCCTAAGGACAAACACACACCCACCCATGCCCGAGGGAGGACTCGAACCTCCGCCAGGACCAGCCGAGCAGTCCATGACTGCAGCGCCTAGACCGCTCGGCTAATCCCGCGCGGCAGTGAGTTTAATATCTCATGCGTTATCGAAGAATTTCAGCTGGGATTGGTCGTTTTGCCTATTTGGTCCTCTAATGCCTTCACTATTTCATCTCTCAATGATATCCATTTGTCTTCTATTCTGTCCCTTAGCACTGTTTCAGTCAATCGCTTACTGACGTTCCCTTTGCAACTCTCAACAATCTCTGAGACGTTTAACTTTTCAAGGTTTTAGCTTCTTAGCTTCTTAACTTGCTACAGTTTCTTTAGTGTTAACTGCAGTTCATAACCCACAGATTATGTCCACCTAGCCCTGGGAATGTTTTGTCATTTAAAATCTGGTAGGAAGTCCCTGTCGTACAACTATGTAATCATTATCGTCATCGTCATCATCATCATTTATTGCATTAACGGGCCTTTAAGGCCTACACCGGGACGAAGTCAGTCAGTCACAACAGGGCGCCGGCCATAGTGGCAGAGCGGTTCTAGGCGCTAAAGTCTGGAACCGTGCAACCGCTACGGTCGCAGGTTCGAATCCTGACTCGGGCATGGATGTGTATGATGTCCTTAGTTACTTAGGTTTAAGTAGTTCTAAGTTCTAGGGGACTGATGACCTCAGATATTAAGTCCCATACTGCTCAGGGCCATTTTTGAACAAGAACAGAGCAGATGTCTTTTGCAGAAGGCAGTCCATCGCTGTAGGTCTGCGGCTTCATCTTACTCCAATGTCGCCTCCTCTTCTTTAAGGATTGTCTATACTCGATCCTTCCAACACGTCCTTGGACGTTTTTCAGCGGGTTGAGAATGGGAGGAATATATCACTTCAAATGATATGGCCAAACTACTGTAGCCTCTTTTGATCTATTGCAGGTACACTGATGAGCCAAAACATTTTGACCACCTGCCTAATAGCTCATTTGTCCGTCTTTGGAACAAAATACATCACTGATTCTGTGTATCAGGAAAAAAATGTGTGAAACCTTATGGGACTTAACTGCGAAGGTTATCAGTCCCTAAGATTACACACTACTTAACCTAAATTATCCTAAGGACAAACACACACCCATGCCCGAGGGAGGACTCAAACCTCCGCCGGGACCAGCCGCACAGTCTGTGACTGCAGCGCCTAGACCGTTCGGCTAATCCCGCGCGGCTGTGTATCAGGCATACGACAGTTTGTCTGTGGGTTTCGACAGTTTGTTTGTAGTTCTGTGGAGGTGTGTGGTATTAAATGTCTACCACAGTCTGTGACTGGAGAGCCCTAGACCGCTCGGCTAATCCTGCGCGGCTGTGTATCAGGCATACGACAGTTTATAATTCTGTGGAGATATGTGGCATTAAATGTCTACCACTTTCTGTAACTGCAGCGCCATAGACCGCTCGGCTAATCCCGCGCGGCTGTGTATTAGGCACACGACAGTTTGTCGTTCTGTGGAGGTGTGTGGCACTAAATGTCTATCACAGTCTGGGACTGGAGAGCCCTAGACCGCTCGGCTAATCCTGCGTGGCTGTGTATCAGGCATACGACAGTTTGTAACTCTGTGGAGATGTGTGGCATTAAATGTCTACCACAGTCTGTGACTGCAGCGCCCCACACCGTTCGGCTAATCCCGCGCGGCTGTGTATCAGGCATACGACAGTTTGTCTGCAGGTTTCGACAGTTTGTTTGTAGTTCTGTGGAGGTGTGTGGCACTAAATGTCTACCACAGTCTGTGACTGGAGAGCCCTAGACTGCTCGGCTAATCCCGCGCGGCTGTGTATCAGGCATAAGACAGTTTGTCTGTAGGTTTCGACAGTTTGTTAGTAGTTCTGTGGAAGTGTGTGTGGCATTAAATGTCTACCACAGTCTGTGACTGCAGCGCCCTAGGCCGCTCGGCTAACCCCGCGACGCTGTGTATTAGGCACACGACAGTTTGTCGTTCTGTGGAGGTGTGTGGCACTAAATGTCTATCACAGTCTGTGACTGGAGAGCCCTAGACCGCTCGGCTGATCCTGCGCAGCTGTGTATCAGGCATACGACAGTTTGTAATTCTGTGGAGATGTGTGGCATTAAATGTCTACCACACTCTGTGACTGCAGCGCCCCACACCGCTCGGCTAATCCCGCGTGGCTGTGTATCAGGCATACGACAGTTTGTTTGTAGTTTCGACAGTTTGTTTGTAGTTCTGTGGAGGTGTGTGGCATTCAAAGTCTACCAAAGTCTGTGACTGCAGCGCCCTAGACCGCTTGCCCTATCCCGCGCGGCTGTGTATCAGGCATACGACTTTTTGTAGTACTGTGGAGGTGTGTGGCATTAAATGTCTACCACAGTCCGTGACTGGAGAGCCCTAGACTGCTCGGCTAATCCCGCGCGGCTGTGTATCAGGCATATGACAGTTTGTCTGTAGGTTTCGACAGTTTGTTTGTAGTTCTGTGGAGGTGTGTGGCATTAAATGTCTACCACAGTCTGTGACTCCAGCGCCCCACACCGCTCGGCTAATCCCGCGCGGCTGTGTATCAGGCATACGACAGTTTGTAATTCTGTGGAGATGTGTGGCATTAAATGTCTACCACAGTCTGTGACTGCAGCGCCCCACACCGCTCGGCTAATCCCGCGCGGCTGTGTATCAGGCATACGACAGTTAGTAATTCTGTGGAGATGTGTGGCATTAAATGTCTACCACAGTCTGTGACTGCAGCACCCCACACCGCTCGGCTAATCCCGCACGGCTGTGTATCAGGCATACGACAGTTTGTCTGTACGTTTCGACAGTTTGTTTATAGTTCTGTGGAGGTGTGTGGCATTAAATGTCCACCACAGTCTGTGACTGCAGCGCCCTAGACCACTTGGCATATCCCGCGCGGCTGTGTATCAGGCATACAACAGTTTGTAGTACTGTGGAGGTGTGTGGCATTAAATGTCTACCACAGTCTGTGACGGGAGAGCCCTAGACTGCTCGGCTAATCCCGCGCGGCTGTGTATCAGGCATATGACAGTTTGTCTGTACGTTTCGACAGTTTGTTTGTAGTTCTGTGGAGGTGTGTGGCATTAAATGTCTACCACAGTCTGTGACTGCAGCGCCCCACACTGCTCAGCTAATCCCGTGCGACTGTATATCAGGCATACGACAGTTTGTCTGTCGGTTTCGACAGTTTGTTTGTAGTTCTGTTTAGGTGTGTGGCATTAAGTGTCTACCACAGTCTGTGACTGCAGCGCCCCACACCGCTCGGCTAATCCCGCGCAGCTGTGTATCAGGCATACGACAGTTTGTAATTCTGTGGAGATGTGTGGCATTAAATGTCTACCACAGTCTGTGACTGCAGCGCCCCACACCGCTTGGCTAATCCCGCGCGGCTGTGTATCAGGCATACGACAGTTTGTAATTCTGTGGAGATGTGTGTCATTAAATGTCTACCACAGTCTGTGACTGCAGCGCCCCACACCGCTCGGCTAATCCCACGCGGCTGTGTATCAGGCATACGACAGTTTTTCTGTGCGTTTCGACAGTTTGTTTGTAGTTCTGTGGAGGTGTGTGGCATTAAATGTCTACCACAGTCTGTGACGGCAGCGCCCTAGACCACGTGGCCTATCCCGGTAGGCTGTGTATCAGGCATACGACAGTTTGTAGTACTGTGGACATGTGTGGCATTAAATGTCTACCACAGTCTGTGACTGCAGCGCCCCACACCGCTCGGCTAATCCCGCGCGGCTGTGTATAAGGCATTCGACAGTTTGTAATTCTGTGGAGATGTGTGGCATTAAATGTCTACCACAGTCTGTGACTGCAGCGCCCTAAACCGCTCGGCTAAACCCGCGCGGCTGTGTATTAGGCAAACGACAGTTTGTCGTTCTGTGGAGGTGTGTGGCACTAAATGTCTACCACAGTCTGTGACTGGAGAGCCCTAGACTGATCAGCTAGTCCCGCGCGGCTGTGTATCAGGCATAAGACAGTTTGTCTGTAGGTTTCGAAAGTTTGTTAGTACTTCTGTGGAAGTGTGTGTGGCATTAAATGTCTACCACCGTCTGTGACTGCAGCGCCCTAGGCCGCTCGGCTAACCCCGCGCGGCTGTGTATTAGGCACACGACAGTTCGTCGTTCTGTGGAGATGTGTGGCACTAAATGTCTACCACAGTCTGTGACTGCAGCGCCCCACACCGCTCGGCTAATCCCGCGCGGCTATGTATCAGGCATACGACAGTTTGTCTGTAGTTTCGACAGTTTGTTTGTAGTTCTGTGGAGGTGTGTGGCAATAAATGTCTACCACAGTCTGTGACTGCAGCGCCCTAGACCACTTGGCCTATCCCGCGCGGTTGTGTATCAGGCATACGACAGTTTGTAGTACTGTGGAGGTGTGTGGCATTAAATGTCTACCACAGTCTGTGACTGGAGAACCCTAGACTGCTCGGCTAATCCCGCGCGGCTGTGTATCAGGCATACTCGGCTAATCCCGCGCGGCTGTGTATCAGGCATACGACAGTTTGTCTGTAGGTTTCGACAGTTTGTTTGTAGTTCTGTGGAGGTGTGTGGCATTAAATGTCTACCACAGTCTGTGACTGCAGCGCCCTAGACCGCTCGGCTAATTACGCGCGGCTGTGTATTAGGCACACGACAGTTTGTCGTTCTGTGGAGGTATGTGGCACTAAATGGCTATCACAGTCTGTGACTGGAGAGCCCTAGACCGCTCGGCTAATCCTGCGCCGCTGCGTATCAGGCATACGACAGTTTGCAGTTCTGTGGAGGTGTGTGGCATTAAAAGTCTACCACAGTCTGTGACTGGAGAGCCCTAGACTGCTCGGCTAATCCCGCGCGGCTGTGTATCAGGCATACGACAGTTGTTCTGTAGTTTTCGACAGTATGTTTGTAGTTCTGTGGAGGTGTGAGGCATTAAATGTCTACCACAGTCTGTGACTGTAGCGCCCTATGCCGCTCGGCTAACTCCGCGCGGCTGTGTATTAGGCACAAGACAGTTTGTCGTTCTGTGGAGGTGTGTGGCACTAAATGTCTATCACAGTCTGTGACTGGAGAGCCTTAGACCGCTCGGCTAATCCTGCGCAGCTGTGTATCAGGCATACGACAGTTTGTAATTCTGTGGAGATTTGTAGCATTAAATATCTACCACAGTCTGTGACTGCAGCGCCCCACACCGCTCGGCTAATCCCACGCGACTGTGTATCAGGCATACGACAGTTTGTCTGTCGCTTTCGACAGTTTGTTTGTAGTTCAGTTTAGGTGTGTGGCATTAAATGTCTACCACAGTCTGTGAGTGCAGCGCCCCACACCGCTCGGCTAATCCCGCGCAGCTGTGTATCAGGCATACGACAGTTTGTAATTCTGTGGAGATGTGTGGCATTAAATGTCTACCACAGTCTGTGAATGCAGCGCCCCACACCGCTCGGCTAATCCCGCGCGGCTGTGTATCAGGCATACGACAGTTTGTAATTCTGTGGAGATGTGTGGCATTAAATGTCTACCACAGTCTGTGACTGCAGCGCCCCACACCGCTCGGCTAATCCCGCGCGGCTGTGTATCAGGCATACGACAGTTTGTCTGTAGGTTTCGACAGTTTGTTTGTAGTTCTGTGGAGGTGTGTGGCATTAAATGTCTACCACAGTCTGTGACTGCAACGCCCCACACCGCTCGGCTGATCCCGCGCGGCTGTGTATTAGGCACACGACAGTTTGTCGTTCTGTGGAGGTGTGTGGCACTAAATGTCTATCACAGTCTGTGACTGGAGAGCCCTAGACCGCTCGGCTAATCCTGCGCAGCTGTGTATCAGGCATACGACAGTTTGTAATTCTGTGGAGATGTGTGGCATTAAATGTCTACCACAGTCTGTGACTGCAGCGCCCCACACCGCTCGGCTAATCCCGCGCGGCTGTGTATCAGGCATACGACAGTTTGTCTGTCGGTTTCGACAGTTTGTTTGTAGTTCTGTGGAGGTGTGTGGCATTCAATGTCTACCACAGTCTGTGACTGGAGAGCCCTAGACTGCTCGGCTAATCCCACGCGGCTGTGTATCAGGCATATGACAGTTTGTCTGTTGGTTTCGACAGTTTGTTTGTAGTTCTGTGGAGGTGTGTTGCATTAAATGTCTACCACAGTCTGTGACTGCAGCGCCCCACACCGCTCGGCTAATCCCGCGCGGCTGTGTATCAGGCATACGAAGGTTTGTAAATCTGTGGAGATGTGTGGCATTAAATGTCTACCACAGTCTGTGACTGCAGCGCCCCACACTGCTCGGCTAATCCCGCGCGGCTGTGTATCAGGCATACGACAGTATGTAGTACTGTGGAGGTGTGTGGCATTAAATGTCTACCACAGTCTGTGACTGCAGCGCCCCACACCGCTCGGCAAATCCCGTGCGGCGGTGCATCAGGAATACGACAGTTTGTCTGTAGGTTTCCACAGTTTGTTTGTAGTTCTGTGGACTTGTATGGCATTAAATGTCTACAACAGTCTGTGACTGCAGAGCCCTAGACCGCTCAGCTAATCCCGCGCGACTGTGTATTATGCACACGACAGTTTGTTGTTCTGTGGAGGTGTGTGGCACTAAATGTCTATCACAGTCTGTGACTAGAGAGCCCTAGACCGCTCGGCTTATCCTGCGCGGCTGTGTATCAGGCATACGACAGTTTGTAATTATGTGGAGATGTGTGGCATTAAATGTCTACCACAGTCCATGACTGCAGCGCCCCACACCGCTCGGCTAATCCCGCGCAGCTGTGTATCAGGCATACGACAGTTTGTCTGTAGGTTTCGACAGTTTATTTGTAGTTCTGTGGAGGTGTGTGGTATTAAATGTCTACCACAGTCTGTTACAGCAGCGCCCTAGACCGCTCGGCTAATCCCGCGCGACTGTGTATTAGGCACACGACAGTTTGTCGTTCTGTGGAGGTGTGTGGTACTAAATGTCTATCACAGTCTGTGACTGGAGAGCCCTAGACCGCTCGGCTAATCCTGCGCGGCTGTGTATCAGGCATACGACAGGTTGTAATTGTGTGGAGATGTGTGGCATTAAATGTCTACCACAGTCTGTGACTGCAGCGCCCCACACCGCTCGGCTAATCCCGCGCGGCCGTGTATCAGGCATTCGACTGTTTGTCTGTAGATTTCGACACTTTGTTTGTAGTTCTGTGGAGGTGTGTGGCATTAAATGTCTACCACAGTCTGTGACTGCCGCGCCCTAGACCGCTCGGCTAATCCCGCTTGGCTATGTATTAGGCACACGAAAGTTTGTCGTTCTATGGAGGTGTGTGGCACTAAATGTCTATCACAGTCTGTGTCTGGAGAGCCCTAGACCGCTCGGCTAATCCTGCGTGGCTGTGTATCAGGCATACGACAGTTTGTATTTCTGTGGAGGTGTGTGGCATTAAATGTCTACCACAGTCTGTGTCTGCAGCGCCCCACACCACTCGTCTAATCCCGCGCGGCTGTGTATCAGGCATACTACAGTTTGTCTGTAGGTTTCGTCAGTTTGTTTGTAGTTCTGTGGAGGTGTGTGGCATTAAATGTCTACCACAGTCTGTGACTGCAGCGCCCCACACCACTCGTCTAATCCCGCGCGGCTATGTATCAGGCATACGACAGTTTGTCTGTAGGTTTCGACAGTTTGTTTGTAGTTCTGTGGAGGTGTGTGGCATTAAATGTCTACCACAGTCTGTGACTGCCGCGCCCTAGACCGCTCGGCTAATCCCGCGCGGCTGTGTATTAGGCACACGACAGTTTGTCGTTCTGTAGAGGTGTGTGGCACTAAACGTCTATCACAGTCTGTGTCTGGAGAGCCCTAGACCGCTCGGCTAATCCTGCGTGGCTGTGTATCAGGCATACGACAGTTTGTAATTCTGTGTAGATGTGTGGCATTAAATGTCTACCACAGTCTGTGACTGCAGCGCCCCACACCACTCGTCTAATCCCGCGCGGCTGTGTATCAGGCATACGACAGTTTGTCTGTAGGTTTCGTCAGTTTGTTTGTAGTTCTGTGGAGGTGTGTGGCATTAAATGTCTACCACAGGCTGTGACTGCAGCGCCCCACACCGCTCGGCTTATCCCGCGCGGCTGTGTATCAGGCATACGACAGTTTGTATTTCTGTGGAGATGTGTGGCATTAAATGTCTACCACAGTCTGTGACTGCAGCGCCCCACACCACTCGGGTAATCCCGCGCGGCTGTGTATCAGGCATACGACAGTTTGTAATTCTGTGGAGATGTGTGGCATTAAATGTCTACCATAGTCTTTGACTGGAGTGCCCTAGACTGCTCGGCTAATCCCGCGCGGCTGTGTATCAGGCATACGACAGTTTGTCTGTACGTTTCGACAGTTTGTTTGTAGTTCTGTGGAGGTGTGTGGCATTAAATGTCTACCACAGTCTGTGACTGCAGCGCCCTAGGCCACTCGGCTAATCCCGCGCGGCTGTGTATTAGGCACACTACAGTTTGTCGTTCTGTGGAGGTGTGTGGCACTAAATGTCTATCACAGTCTGTGACTGGAGAGCCTTAGACCGTTCGGCTAATCCTGCGCAGCTGTGTACCAGGCATACGACAGTTTGTAATTCTGTGGAGATGTGTGGCATTAAATGTCTACCACAGTCTGTGACTGCAGCGCCCCACACCGCTCGGCTAATCCCGCACGGCTGTGTATCAGGCATACGACAGTTTGTCTGTAGGTTTCGACAGTTTGTTTGTAGTTCTGTGGATGTGTGTGGCATTAAATGTCTACCACAGTCTGTGACTGCAGCGCCCCTCACCGCTCGGCTAACCCCGCGCGGCTGTGTATCAGGCATACAACAGTTTGTCTGTCGGTTTCGACAGTTTGTTTGTAGTTCTGTGGAGGTGTGTGGCATTAAATGTCTACCACAGTCTGTGGCTGCAGCGCCCCAGACCGCTCTGCTAATCCCGCGCGACTGTGTATTAGGCACACGACAGTTTGTCGTTCTGTGGAGGTGTGTGGCACTAAATGTCTATCACAGTCTGTGACTGGAGAGCCCTAGAGCCGCTCGGCTAATCCTGCACGGCTGTGTATCAGGCATACGACAGTTTGTAGTTCTGTGGACGTGTGTGGCATTAAATGTCTACCACAGTCTGTGACTGCAGCGCCCCACACCACTCGTCTAATCCCGCGCGGCTGTGTATCAGGCATACGACAGTTTGTAATTCTGTGGAGATGTGTGGCATTAAATGTCTACCACACTCTGTGACTGCAGCGCCCCACACCACTCGTCTAATCCCGCGCGGCTGTGTATCAGGCATACAACAGTTTGTCTGTCGGTTTCGACAGTTTGTTTGTAGTTCTGTGGAGGTGTGTGGCATTAAATGTCTACCACAGTCTGTAGCTGCAGCGCCCCAGACCGCTCTGCTAATCCCGCGCGACTGTGTATTAGGCACACGACAGTTTGTCGTTCTGTGGAGGTGTGTGGCACTAAATGTCTATCACAGTCTGTGACTGGAGAGCCCTAGAGCCGCTCGGCTAATCCTGCGCGGCTGTGTATCAGGCATACGACAGTTTGTAGTTCTGTGGACGTGTGTGGCATTAAATGTCTACCACAGTCTGTGACTGCAGCGCCCCACACCACTCGTCTAATCCCGCGCGGCTGTGTATCAAGCATACAACAGTTTGTCTGTGGGTTTCGACAGTTTGTTTGTAGTTCTGTGGAGATTTGTGGCATTAAATGTCTACCACAGTCTGTGGCTGCAGCGCCCCACACCACTCGTCTAATCCCGCGCGGCTGTGTATCAGGCATACAACAGTTTGTCTGTCGGTTTCGACAGTTTGTTTGTAGTTCTGTGGAGGTGTGTGGCATTAAATGTCTACCACAGTCTGTGGCTGCAGCGCCCCAGACCGCTCTGCTAATCCCGCGCGACTGTGTATTAGGCACACGACAGTTTGTCGTTCTGTGGAGGTGTGTGGCACTAAATGTCTATCACAGTCTGTGACTGGAGAGCCCTAGAGCCGCTCGGCTAATCCTGCGCGGCTGTGTATCAGGCATACGACAGTTTGTAGTTCTGTGGACGTGTGTGGCATTAAATGTCTACCACAGTCTGTGACTGCAGCGCCCCACACCACTCGTCTAATCCCGCGCGGCTGTGTATCAGGCATACAACAGTTTGTCTGTGGGTTTCGACAGTTTGTTTGTAGTTCTGTGGAGGTGTGTGGCATTAAATGTCTACCACAGTCTGTGACTGCAGCGCCCCACACCGCTCGGCTAATCCCGCGCAGCTGTGTATCAGGCATACGACAGTTTGTAATTCTGTGGAGATGTGTGGCATTAAATGTCTACCACAGTCTGTGACTGCAGCGCCCCACACCGCTCGGCTAATCCCGCGCTGCTGTGTATCAGGCATACGACAGTTTGTCTGTAGGTTTCGACAGTTTATTTGTAGTTCTGTGGAGGTGTGTGGTATTAAATGTCTACCACAGTCTGTGACAGCAGCGCCCTAGACCGCTCGGCTAATCCCGCGCGACTGTGTATTAGGCACACGACAGTTTGTCGTTCTGTGGAGGTGTGTGGCACTAAATGTCTATCACAGTCTGTGACTGGAGAGCCCTAGACCGCTCGGCTAATCCTGCGCCGCTGTGTATCAGGCATACGACAGGTTTTAATTGTGTGGAGATGTGTGGCATTAAATGTGTACCACTGTCTGTGACGTCAGCGCCCCACACCGCTCGGCTAATCCCGCGCGGCTGTGTATCAGGCATATGACTGTTCGTCTGTAGATTTCGACACTTTGTTTGTAGTTCTGTGGAGGTGTGTGGCATTAAATGTCTACCACAGTCTGTGACTGAAGCGCCCTAGACCGCTCGGCTAATCCCGCGAGGCTATGTATTAGGCACACGACAGTTTGTCGTTCTATGGAGGTGTGTGGCACTAAATGTCTACCACAGTCTGTGAGTGGAGAGCCCTAGACCGCTCGGCTAATCCTGCGCGGCTGTGTATCAGGCATACGACAGTTTGTAGTTCTGTGGAGGTGTGTTGCATTAAATGTCTACCACAGTCTGTGACTGCAGCGCCCCACACCACTCGTCTAATCCCGCGCGGCTGTGTATCAGGCATACGACAGTTTGTAATTCTGTGTAGATGTGTGGCATTAAATGTCTACCACAGTCTGTGACTGCAGCGCCCCACACCACTCGTCTAATCCCGCGCGGCTGTGTATCAGGCATACGACAGTTTGTCTGTAGGTTTCGTCAGTTTGTTTGTAGTTCTGTGGAGGTGTGTGGCATTAAACGTCTACCACAGGCTGTGACTGCAGCGCCCCACACCGCTCGGCTAATCCCGCGCGGCTGTGTATCAGGCATACGACAGTTTGTAATTCTGTGGAGATGTGTGGCATTAAATGTCTACCACAGTCTGTGACTGCAGCGCCCCACACCACTCGGGTAATCCCGCGCGGTTGTGTATCAGGCATACGACAGTTTGTAATTCTGTGGAGATGTGTGGCATTAAATGTATACCACAGTCTGTGACTGGAGTGCCCTAGACTGCTCGGCTAATCCCGCGCGGCTGTGTATCAGGCATACGACAGTTTGTCTGTAGGTTTCGACAGTTTGTTTGTAGTTCTGTGGAGGTGTGTGGCATTAAATGTCTACCACAGTCTGTGACTGCAGCGCCCTAGGCCGCTCGGCTAATCCCAGGCGGCTGTGTATTAGGCACACGACAGTATGTCGTTCTGTGGAGGTGTGTGGCACTAAATGTCTATCACAGTCTGTGACTGGAGAGCCCTAGAACGCTCGGCTAATCCTGCGCAGCTCTGTATCAGGCATTCGACAATTTGTAATTCTGTGGAGATGTGTGGCATTAAATGTCTACCACAGTCTGTGACTGCAGCGCCCCTCACCGCTCGGCTAACCTCGCGCGGCTGTGTATCAGGCATACAACAGTTTGTCTGTCGGTTTCGACAGTTTGTTTGTAGTTCTGTGGAGGTGTGTGGCATTAAATGTCTACCACAGTCTGTGGCTGCAGCGCCCCAGACCGCTCTGCTAATCCCGCGCGACTGTGTATTAGGCACACGACAGTTTGTCGTTCTGTGGAGGTGTGTGGCACTAAATGTCTATCACAGTCTGTGACTGGAGAGCCCTAGAGCCGCTCGGCTAATCCTGCACGGCTGTGTATCAGGCATACGACAGTTTGTAGTTCTGTGGACGTGTCTGGCATTAAATGTCTACCACAGTCTGTGACTGCAGCGCCCCACACCACTCGTCTAATCCCGCGCGGCTGTGTATCAGGCATACGACAGTTTGTAATTCTGTGGAGATGTGTGGCATTAAATGTCTACCACACTCTGTGACTGCAGCGCCCCACACCACTCGTCTAATCCCGCGCGGCTGTGTATCAGGCATACAACAGTTTGTCTGTCGGTTTCGACAGTTTGTTTGTAGTTCTGTGGAGGTGTGTGGCATTAAATGTCTACCACAGTCTGTAGCTGCAGCGCCCCAGACCGCTCTGCTAATCCCGCGCGACTGTGTATTAGGCACACGACAGTTTGTCGTTCTGTGGAGGTGTGTGGCACTAAATGTCTATCACAGTCTGTGACTGGAGAGCCCTAGAGCCGCTCGGCTAATCCTGCGCGGCTGTGTATCAGGCATACGACAGTTTGTAGTTCTGTGGACGTGTGTGGCATTAAATGTCTACCACAGTCTGTGACTGCAGCGCCCCACACCACTCGTCTAATCCCGCGCGGCTGTGTATCAAGCATACAACAGTTTGTCTGTGGGTTTCGACAGTTTGTTTGTAGTTCTGTGGAGATTTGTGGCATTAAATGTCTACCACAGTCTGTGGCTGCAGCGCCCCACACCACTCGTCTAATCCCGCGCGGCTGTGTATCAGGCATACAACAGTTTGTCTGTCGGTTTCGACAGTTTGTTTGTAGTTCTGTGGAGGTGTGTGGCATTAAATGTCTACCACAGTCTGTGGCTGCAGCGCCCCAGACCGCTCTGCTAATCCCGCGCGACTGTGTATTAGGCACACGACAGTTTGTCGTTCTGTGGAGGTGTGTGGCACTAAATGTCTATCACAGTCTGTGACTGGAGAGCCCTAGAGCCGCTCGGCTAATCCTGCGCGGCTGTGTATCAGGCATACGACAGTTTGTAGTTCTGTGGACGTGTGTGGCATTAAATGTCTACCACAGTCTGTGACTGCAGCGCCCCACACCACTCGTCTAATCCCGCGCGGCTGTGTATCAGGCATACAACAGTTTGTCTGTGGGTTTCGACAGTTTGTTTGTAGTTCTGTGGAGGTGTGTGGCATTAAATGTCTACCACAGTATGTGACTGCAGCGCCCCACACCGCTCGGCTAATCCTGCGCCGCTGTGTATCAGGCATACGACAGGTTTTAATTGTGTGGAGATGTGTGGCATTAAATGTGTACCACTGTCTGTGACGTCAGCGCCCCACACCGCTCGGCTAATCCCGCGCGGCTGTGTATCAGGCATATGACTGTTCGTCTGTAGATTTCGACACTTTGTTTGTAGTTCTGTGGAGGTGTGTGGCATTAAATGTCTACCACAGTCTGTGACTGAAGCGCCCTAGACCGCTCGGCTAATCCCGCGAGGCTATGTATTAGGCACACGACAGTTTGTCGTTCTATGGAGGTGTGTGGCACTAAATGTCTACCACAGTCTGTGAGTGGAGAGCCCTAGACCGCTCGGCTAATCCTGCGCGGCTGTGTATCAGGCATACGACAGTTTGTAGTTCTGTGGAGGTGTGTTGCATTAAATGTCTACCACAGTCTGTGACTGCAGCGCCCCACACCACTCGTCTAATCCCGCGCGGCTGTGTATCAGGCATACGACAGTTTGTAATTCTGTGTAGATGTGTGGCATTAAATGTCTACCACAGTCTGTGACTGCAGCGCCCCACACCACTCGTCTAATCCCGCGCGGCTGTGAATCAGGCATACGACAGTTTGTCTGTAGGTTTCGGCAGTTTGTTTGTAGTTCTGTGGAGGTGTGTGGCATTAAACGTCTACCACAGGCTGTGACTGCAGCGCCCCACACCGCTCGGCTAATCCCGCGCGGCTGTGTATCAGGCATACGACAGTTTGTAATTCTGTGGAGATGTGTGGCATTAAATGTCTACCACAGTCTGTGACTGCAGCGCCCCACACCACTCGGGTAATCCCGCGCGGTTGTGTATCAGGCATACGACAGTTTGTAATTCTGTGGAGATGTGTGGCATTAAATGTATACCACAGTCTGTGACTGGAGTGCCCTAGACTGCTCGGCTAATCCCGCGCGGCTGTGTATCAGGCATACGACAGTTTGTCTGTAGGTTTCGACAGTTTGTTTGTAGTTCTGTGGAGGTGTGTGGCATTAAATGTCTACCACAGTCTGTGACTGCAGCGCCCTAGGCCGCTCGGCTAATCCCAGGCGGCTGTGTATTAGGCACACGACAGTATGTCGTTCTGTGGAGGTGTGTGGCACTAAATGTCTATCACAGTCTGTGACTGGAGAGCCCTAGAACGCTCGGCTAATCCTGCGCAGCTCTGTATCAGGCATTCGACAATTTGTAATTCTGTGGAGATGTGTGGCATTAAATGTCTACCACAGTCTGTGACGGCAGCGCCCCAAACCGCTCGGCTAATCCCGCGCGGCTGTGTATCAGGCATACGACAGTTTGTCTGTAGGTTTCGACAGTTTGTTTGTAGTTCTGTGCAGGTGTGTGGCATTAAATGTCTACCACAGTCTGTGACTGCAGCGCCCTAGGCCACTCGGCTAATCCCGCGTGGCTGTGTATTAGGCACACTACAGTTTGTCGTTCTGTGGAGGTGTGTGGCACTAAATGTCTATCACAGTCTGTGACTGGAGAGCCCTAGACCGCTCGGCTAATCCTGCGCAGCTGTGTATCAGGCATACGACAGTTTGTAATTCTGTGGAGATGTGTGGCATTAAATGTCTACCACAGTCTGTGACTACAGCGCCCCACACCGCTCGGCTAATCCCGCACGGCTGTGTATCAGGCATACAACAGTTTGTCTGTACGTTTCGACACTTTGTTTGTAGTTCTGTGGAGGTGTGTGGCATTAAATGTCTACCACAGTCTGTGACTGCAGCGCCCTAGACCGCTTGGCCTATCCCGCGCGGCTGTGTGTCAGGCATACGACAGTTTGTAGTACTGAGGAGGTGTGTGGCATTAAATGTCTACCACAGTCTGTGACTGGAGAGCCCTAGACTGCTCGGCTATTCCCGCGCGGCTGTGTATAGGCATATGACAGTTTGTCTGTAGGTTTCGTCAGTTTTTTTGTAGTTCTGTGGAGGTGTGTGGCATTAAATGTCTACCACAGTCTGTGACTGGAGAGCCCTAGAATGCTCGGCTAATCCCGCGCGGCTGTGTATCAGGCATACGACAGTTTGTCTGTAGGTTTCGACAGTTTGTTTGTAGTTCTGTGGATGTGTGTGGCATTAAATGTCTACCACAGTCTGTGACTGCAGCGCCCCTCACCGCTCGGCTAACCCCGCGCGGCTGTGTATCAGGCATACGACAGTTTGACTGTCGGTTTCGACAGTTTGTTTGTAGTTCTGTGGAGGTGTGTGGCATTAAATGTCTACCACAGTCTGTGACTGGAGAGCCCTAGACTGCTCGGCTAATCCCGCGCGGCTGTGTATCAGGCATACTACACTTTGTCTGTAGGTTTCGACAGTTTGTGGAGGTCTGTGGAGGTGTGTGGCATTAAATGTCTACCACAGTCTGTGACTGCAGCGCCCTAGACCGCTCGGCTAATCCCGCGTGGCTGTGTATTATGCACACGACAGTTTGTTGTTCTGTGGGGGTGTGTGGCACTGAATGTCTATCACAGTCTGTGACTGGAGAGCCCTAGACCGCTCGGCTAAACCTGCGCGTCTGTGTATCAGGCATACGACAGTTTGTAATTATGTGGAGATGTGTGGCATTAAATGTCTACCACAGTCCGTGACTGTAGCGCCCCACACCGCTCGGCTAATCCCGCGCTGCTGTGTATCAGGCATACGACAGTTTGTCTGTAGGTTTCGACAGTTCGTTTGTAGTTCTGTGGAGGTGTGTGGTATTAAATGTCTACCACAGTCTGTGACTGAAGCGCCCTAGACCGCTCGGCTAATCCCGCGAGGCTGTGTATTAGGCACACGACAGTTTGTCGTTCTGTGGAGGTGTGTGGCACTAAATGTCTACCACAGTCTGTGACTGGAGAGCCCTAGACCGCTCGGCTAATCCTGCGCGGCTGTGTATCAGGCATACGACAGTTTGTAGTTCTGTGGAGGTGTGTGGCATTAAATGTCTACAACAGTCTGTGACTGCAGCGCCCTAGACCGCTCGGCTAATCCCGCGCGGCTGTGTATTAGGCACACGACAGTTTGTCGTTCTGTGGAGGTGTGTGGCACTAAACGTCTATCACTGTCTGTGTCTGGTGAGCCCTAGACCGCTCGGCTAATCCTGCGCGGCAGTGTATCAATCATACGACAGTTTGTAATTCTGTGGAGGTGTGTGGCATTAAATGTCTACCACAGGCTGTGACTGCAGCGCCCCACACCGCTCGGCTAATCCCGCGCGGCTGTGTATCAGGCATACGACAGTTTGTAATTCTGTGGAGATGTGTGGCATTAAATGTCTACCACAGTCTGTGACTGCAGCGCCCCACACCACTCAGGTAATAACGCGCGGCTGTGTATCAGGCATACGACAGCTTGTAATTCTGTGGAGATGTGTGGCATTAAATGTCTACCACAGTCTGTGACTGGAGTGCCCTAGACTGCTCGGCTAATCCCGCGCGGCTGTGTATCAGGCATACGACAGTTTGTCTGTAGGTTTCGGCAGTTTGTTTGTAGTTCTGTGGAGGTGTGTGGCATTAAATGTCTACCACAGTCTGTGACTGCAGCGCCCTAGGCCGCTCGGCTAATCCTGCACAGCTGTGTATTAGGCACACGACAGTTTGTCGTTCTGTGGAGGTGTGTGGCACTAAATGTCTATCACAGTCTGTGACTGGAGAGCCCTAGACCGCTCGGCTAATCTTGCGCAGCTGTGTATCAGGCATTCGACAATTTGTAATTCTGTGGAGATGTGTGGCATTAAATGTCTACCACAGTCTGTTACTGCAGCGCCCCACACCGCTCGGCTAAACCCGCGCGGCTGTGTATCAGGCATACAACAGTTTGTCTGTAGGTTTCAACAGTTTGTTTGTAGTTCTGTGGAGGTGTGTGGCATTAAATGTCTACCACAGTCTGTGACTGCAGCGCCCTAGGCCACTCGGCTAATCCCGCGCGGCTGTGTATTAGGCACACTACAGTTTGTCCTTCTGTGGAGGTGTGTGCCACTAAATGTCTATCACAGTCTGTGACTGGAGAGCCCTAGACTGCTCGGCTAATCCCGCGCGGCTGTGTATCAGGCATACGACAGTTTGTCTGTAGGTTTCGACAGTTTGTTTGTTGTTCTGTGGAGGTGTGTGGCATTAAATGTCTTCCACAGTCTGTGACTGCAGCGCCCCACACCGCTCGGCTAATCCCGCGCGGCTGTGTATTAGGCACACGACAGTTTGTAATTCTGTGGAGATGTGTGGCATTAAATGTCTACAACAGTCTGTGACTGGAGAGCCCTAGAATGCTCGGCTAATCCCGCGCGGCTGTGTATCAGGCATACGACAGTTTGTCTGTAGGTTTCGACAGTTTGTTTGTAGTTCTGTGGAGGTGTGTGGCATTAAATGTCTACCACAGTCTGTGACTGCAGCGCCCCTCACCGCTCGGCTAACCCTGCGCGGCTGTGTATCAGGCATACGACAGTTTGTCTGTCGGTTTCGACAGTTTGTTTGTAGTTCTGTGGAGGTGTGTGGCATTAAATGTCTACCACAGTCTGTGATTGCAGCGCCCCACACCACTCGTCTAACCCCGCGCGGATGTGTATCAGGCATACGTCAGTTTGTCTGTAGGTTTCGACAGTGTGTTTGTAGTTCTGTGGAGGTGTGTGGCATTAAATGTCTACCACAGTCTGTGACTGCAGCGCCCCACACCGTTCGGCTAATCCCGCGCAGCTGTGTATCAGGCATACGACAGTTTGTCTGTACGTTTCGACAGTTTGTTTGTAGTTCTGTGGAGGTGTGTGGCAATAAATGTCAACCACAGTCTGTGACTCAGCGCCAAAGACCGCTTGGCCTATCCCGCGCGCCTGTGTATCAGGCATACGACATTTTGTATTACTGTGGAGGTGTGTGGCATTAAATGTCTACCACAGTCTGTGACTGGAGAGCCCTAGACTGCTCGGCTAATCCCGCGCGGCTGTGTATCAGGCATACGACAGTTTGTCTGTAGGTTTCGACAGTTTGTTTGTTGTTCTGTGGAGGTGTGTGGCATTAAATGTCTTCCTCAGTCTGTGACTGCAGCGCCCCACACCGCTCGGCTAATCCCGCGCGGCTGTGTATTAGGCACACGACAGTTTGTAATTCTGTGGAGATGTGTGGCATTAAATGTCTACAACAGTCTGTGACTGCAGCGCCCCACACCGCTCGGCTAATCCTGCGCGGCTGTGTATCAGGCATACGACAGTTAGTAATTCTGTGGAGATGTGTGGCATTTAATGTCTACCACAGTCTGTGACTGCAGCGCCCCACACCGCTCGGCCAATCCTGCACGGCTGTGTATCAGGCATACGACAGTTTGTAATTCTGTGGAGATGTGTGGCATTAAATGTCTACCACAGTCTGTGACTGCAGCGCCCACACCGCTCGGCTAAACCCGTGCGGCTGTGTATCAGGCATACGACAGTTTGTCTGTAGGTTTCGACAGTTTGTTTGTAGTTCTGTGGATGTGTGTGGCATTAAATGTCTACCACAGTCTGTGACTGCAGCGCCCTACACCGCTCGGCTAATCCCGCGCAACTGTGTATCAGGCATACGACAGTTTGTAATTCTGTGGAGATGTGTGGCATTAAATGTCTACCACAGTCTGTGACTGCAGCGCCCCACACCGCTCGCCTAATCCCGCGCGGCTGTGTATCAGGCATACGACAGTTTGTAATTCTGTGGAGATGTGTGGCATTAAATGTCTACCACAGTCTGTGACTGCAGCGCCACACACCGCTCGGCTAATCCCGCGCGGCTGTGTATCAGGCATACGACAGTTTGTCTGTAGGTTTCGACAGTTTGTTTGTAGTTCTGTGGAGGTGTGTGGCATTAAATGTCTACCACAGTCTGTGACTGCAGCGCCCTAGACCGCTTGGCCTATCCCGCGCGGCTGTGTATCAGGCATACGACAGTATGTAGCACTGTGGAGGTGTGTGGCATTAAATGTCTACCACAGTCTGTGACTGGAGAGCCCTAGACAGCTTGGCTAATCCCGCGTGGCTGTGTATCAGGCATACGACAGTATGTAATTCTTTGGAGATGTGTGGCATTAAATGTCTACCACAGTCTGTGACTGCAGCACCCCACACCGCTCCGATAATCACGCACGGCAGTGTATCTGGCATACGACAGTTTGTCTGTACGTTTCGACAGTTTGTTTGTAGTTCTGTGGAGGTGTGTGGCATTAAATGTCTACCACAGTTTGTGACTGTAGCGCCCTAGACCGCTCGGCTAATCCTGCGTGGCTGCGTATTATGCACACGACAGTTTGTTGTTCTGTGGAGGTGTGTGGCACTGAATGTCTATCTCAGTCTGTGACTGGAGAGCCCTAGACCGCTCGCCTAATCCTGCGCGGCGGTGTATCAGGCATACGACAGTTTGTAATTATGTGGAGATGTGTGGCATTAAATGTCTACCACAGTCTGTGACTGCTGCGCCCCACACCGCTCGGTTAATCCCGCGCGGCTGTGTATCAGGCATACGACTGTTTGTCTGTAGATTTCGACAGTTTGTTTGTAGTTCTGTGGAGGAGTGTTTCATTAAATGTCTACCACAGTCGGTGACTGCAGCGCCCTAGACCGCTCGGCTAATCCCGCGACGCTGTGTATTAGCCACACGACAGTTTCTCGTTCTGTGGAGGTGTGTGGCACTAAATGTCTACCACAGTCTGTGACTGGAGAGCCCTAGACCGCTCGGCTAATCCTGCGCGGCTGTGTATTGGGCATACGACTGTTTGTAGTTCTGTGGAGGTGTGTGGCACTAAATGTCTACCACAGTCTGTGACTGCAGCGCCCCACACCACTCGTCTAATCCCGCGCGGCTGTGTATCAGGCATACGACAGTTTGTCTGTAGGTTTCGACAGTTTGTTTGTAGTTCTGTGGAGGTGTGTGGCATTAAATGTCTATCACAGTCTGTGACTGCAGCGCCCTAGACCGCTCGGCTAATCCCGCTCGGCTGTGTATTAGGCACACGACAGTTTGTCGTTCTGTGGAGGTGTGTGGCACTAAACGTCTATCACAGTATGTGTCTGGAGAGCCCTAGACCGCTCGGCTAATCCTGCGCGGCTGTGTATCAGGCATACGACAGTTTGTAATTCTGTGTAGATGTGTGGCATTAAATGTCTACCACAGTCTGTGACTGCAGCGCCCCACACCACTCGTCTAATCCCGCGCGGCTGTGTATCAGGCATACGACAGTTTGTCTGCAGGTTTCGTCAGTTTGTTTGTAGTTCTGTGGAGGTGTGTGGCATTAAATGTCTACCACAGGCTGTGACTGCAGCGCCCCACACCGCTCGGCTAATCCCGCGCGGCTGTGTGTCAGGCATACGACAGTTTGTAATTCTGTGGAGATGTGTGGCATTAAATGTCTACCACAGTCTGTGACTGCAGCGCCCCACACCACTCGGGTAATCCCGTGCGGCTGTGTATCAGGCATACGACAGTTTGTAATTCTGTGGAGATGTGTGGCATTAAATGTCTACCACAGTCTGTGACTGGAGTGCCCTAGACTGCTCGGCTAATCCTGCGCGGCTGTGTATCAGGCATACGACAGTTTGTCTGTAGGTTTCGACAGTTTGTTTGTAGTTCTGTGGAGGTGTGTGGCATTAAATGTCTACCACAGTCTGTGACTGCAGCGCCCTAGGCCGCTCGGCTAATACCACGCGGCTGTGTATTAGGCACACGACAGTTTGTCGTTCTGTGGAGGTGTGTGGCACTAAATGTCTATCACAGTCTGTGACTGGAGAGCCCTAGACCGCTCGGCTAATCCTGCGCAGCTGTGTATCAGGCATTCGACAATTTGTAATTCTGTGGAGATGTGTGGCATTAAATGTCTACCACAGTCTGTGAATGCAGTGCCCCACACCGCTCGGCTAATCCCGCGCGGCTGTGTATCAGGCATACGACAGTTTGTCTGTAGGTTTCGACAGTTTGTTTGTAGTTCTGTGGAGGTGTGTGGCATTAAAGGTCTACCACAGTCTGTGACTGCAGCGCCCTCGGCCACTCAGCTAATCCCGCGCAGCTGTGTATTGGGCACACTACAGTTTGTCGTTCTGTGGAGGTGTGTGGCACTAAATGTCTATCACAGTCTGTGACTGGAGAGCCCTAGACCGCTCGGCTAATCCAGCGCAGCTGTGTATCAGGCATACGACAGTTTGTAATTCTGTGGAGATGTGTGGCATTAAATGTCTACCACAGTCTGTGACTGCAGCGCCCCACACCGCTCGGCTAATCCCGCGCAGCTGTGTATCAGGCATACGACAGTTTGTCTGTACGTTTCGACAGTTTGTTTGTAGTTATGCGGAGGTGTGTGGCATTAAATGTCAATTACAGTCTGTGACTGCAGCGCCCTAGACCGCTTGGCCTATCCCGCGCGCCTGTGTATCAGGCATACGACATTTTGTATTACTGTGGAGGTGTGTGGCATTAAATGTCTACCACAGTCTGTGACTGGAGAGCCCTAGACTGCTCGGCTAATCCCGCGCGGCTGTGTATCAGGCATACGACAGTTTGTCTGTAGGTTTCGACAGTTTGTTTGTAGTTCTGTGGAGGTGTGTGGCATTAAATGTCTACCACAGTCTGTGACTGCAGCGCCCCACACCGCTCGGCTAATCCCGCGCAGCTGTGTATCAGGCATACGACAGTTTGTAATTCTGTGGAGATGTGTGGCATTAAATGTCTACCACAGTCTGTGACTGCAGCGCCCCACACCGCTCGGCTAATCCCGCGCGGCTGTGTATCAGGCATACGACAGTTTGTAATTCTGTGGAGATGTGTATCATTAAATGTCTACCACAGTCTGTGACTGCAGCGCCCCACACCGCTATGCTAATCCCGCGCGGCTGTGTATCAGGCATACGACAGTTTGTAATTCTGTGGAGATGTGTGGCATTAAATGTCTACCACAGTCTGCGACTGCAGCGCCCCACACTGCTCGGCAAATCCCGCACGGATCTGTATCTGGCATACGACAGTTTGTCTGTATGTTTCGACAGTTTGTTTGTAGTTCTGTGGAGGTGTGTGGCATTAAATGTCTACCACAGTCTGTGACTGCAGCGCCCTAGACCGCTCGGCTAATCCCGCGTGGCTGTGTACTATGCACACGACAGTTTGTTGTTCTGTGGAGGTGTGTGGCACTGAATGTCTATCACAGTCAGTGACTGGAGAGCCCTAGACCGCTCGGCTAAACATGCGCGGCTGTGTATCAGGCATACGACAGTTTGTAATTATGTGGAGATGTGCGGCATTAAATGTCTACCACAGTCCGTGACTGCAGCGCCCCACACCGCTCGGCTAATCCCGCGCAGCTGTGTATCAGGCATACAACAGTTTGTAATTCTGTGGAGATGTGTGGCATTAAATGTCACCACGGTCTGTGACTGCAGCGCCCCACACCGCTCGGCTAATCCCGCTCTGCTGTGTATCAGACATACGACAGTTTGTCTGTAGGTTTCGACAGTTTGTTTGTAGTTCTGTGGAGGTGTGTGGTATTAAATGTCTACCACAGTCTGTGACTGAAGCGCCCTAGACCGCTCGGCTAATCCCGCGAGGCTGTGTATTAGGCACACGACAGTTTGTCTGTAGGTTTCGACAGTTTGTTTGTAGTTCTGTGGAGGTGTGTGGTATTAAATGTCTACCACAGTCTGTGACTGAAACGCCCTAGACCGCTCGGCTAATCCCGCGAGGCTGTGTATTAGGCATATGACAGTTTGTCTGTCGCTTTCGACAGTTTGTTTGTAGTTCTGTGGAGGTGTGTGGCACTAAATGTCTACCACAGTCTGTGACTGGAGAGCCCTAGACCGCTCGGCTAATCCTGCGCGGCTGTGTATCAGGCATACGACAGTTTGTAGTTCTGTGGAGGTGTGTGGCATTAAATGTCTACCACAGTCTGTGACTGCAGCGTCCCACACCACTCGTCTAATCCCGCGCGGCTGTGTATCAGGCATACGACAGTTAGTAATTCTGTGGGGATGTGTGGCTTTTAATGTCTACCACAGTCTGTGACCGCAGCTCCCCACACCGCTCGGCCAATCCCGCACGGCTGTGTATCAGGCATACGACAGTTTGTAGTTCTGTGGAGATGTGTGGCATTAAATGTCTACCACAGTCTGTGACTGCAGCGCCCACACCGCTCGGCTAAACCCGCGCGGCTGTGTATCAGGCATACGACAGTTTGTCTGTAGGTTTCGACAGTTTGTTTGTAGTTCTGTGGAGGTGTGTGGCATTAAATATCTACCACACTCTGTGACTGCAGCGCCCCACACCGCTCGGCTAATCCCGCGCAGCGTTGTATCAGGCATACGACAGTATGTAATTCTGTGGAGATGTGTGGCATTAAATGTCTACCACAGTCTGTGACTGCAGCGCCCCACACCGCTCGGCTAATCCCGCGCGGCTGTGTATCAGGCATACGACAGGTTGTAATTCTGTACAGATGTGTGGCATTAAATGTCTACCACAGTCTGTGACTGTAGCGCCCCACACCGCTCGGCTAATCCCTCGCGGCTGTGTATCAGGCATACGACAGTTTGTAATTCTGTGGAGATGTGTGGCATTAAATGTCTACCACAGTCTGCGACTGCAGCGCCCCACACCGCTCGGCTAATCCCGCGCGGCTGTGTATTAGGCACACGAGAGTTTGTAATTCTGTGGAGATGTGTGGCATTAAATGTCTACAACAGTCTGTGACTGCAGCGCCCCACACCGCTCGGCTAATCCCGCGTGGCTGTGTATCAGGCATACGACAGTTAGTAATTCTGTGGAGATGTGTGGCATTTAATGTCTACCACAGTCTGTGACTGCAGCGCCCCACACCGCTCGGCCAATCCAGCACGGCTGTGTATCAGGCATACGACAGTTTGTAATTCTGTGGAGATGTGTGGCATTAAATGTCTACCACAGTCTGTGACTGCAGCGCCCACACCGCTTGGCTAAACCTGTGCGGCTGTGTATCAGGCATACGACAGTTTGTCTGTAGGTTTCGACAGTTTGTTTGTAGTTCTGTGGCGGTGTGTGGCATTAAATGTCTACCACACTCTGTGACTGCAGCGCCCCACACCGCTCGGCTAATCCCGCGCAGCTGTGTATCAGGCATACGACAGTTTGTAATTCTGTGGAGATGTGTGGCATTAAATGTCTACCACAGTCTGTGACTGCAGCGCCCCACACCGCTCGGCTAATCCCGCGTGGCTGTGTATCAGGCATACGACAGGTTGCAATTCTGTGGAGATGTGTGGCATTAAATGTCTACCACAGTCTGTGACTGCAGCGCCCCACACCGCTCGGCTAATCCCGCGCGGCTGTGTATCAGGCATATGACAGTTTGTAATTCTGTGGAGATGTGTGGCATTAAATGTCTACCATAGTCTTTGACTGCAGCGCCCCATACTGCTCGGCAAATCCCGCACGGCTGTGTATCTAGCATACGACAGTTTGTCTGTACGTTTCGACAGTTTGTTTGTAGTTCTGTGGAGGTGTGTGGCATTATATCTACCACAGCCTGTGACTGCAGCGCCCTAGACCGCTTGGCCTATCCCGCGCGGCTGTGTATCAGGCATACGACAGTTTGTAGTACTGTGGAGGTGTGTGGCACTAAATGTCCATCACAGTCTGTGACTGGAGAGCTTTAGACCGCTCGGCTAATCCTGCGCGGCTGTGTATCAGGCATACGACAGTTTGTAGTTCTGTGGAGGTGTGTGGCATTAATTGTCTTGAACAGTCTGTGACTGCAGCGCCCCACACCGCTCGGCTAATCCCGCGTGGCTGTGTATCAGGCATACGACAGTTAGTAATTCTGTGGAGATGTGTGGCATTTAATGTCTACCAGTCTGTGACTGCAGCGCCCCACACCGCTCGGCCAATCCAGCACGGCTGTGTATCAGGCATACCACAGTTTGTAATTCTGTGGAGATGTGTGGCATTAAATGTCTACCACAGTCTGTGACTGCAGCGCCCTAGACCGCTCGGCTAATCCCGCGCGGCTGTGTATTAGGCACACGACAGTTTGTCGTTCTGTGGAGGTGTGTGGCACTAAACGTCTATCACAGTCTGTGTCTGGAGAGCCCTAGACCGCTCGGCTAATCCTGCGCGGCTGTGTATCAGGCATACGACAGTTTGTAGTTCTGTGGAGGTGTGTGGCATTAATTGTCTACCACAGGCTGTGACTGCAGCGCCCCACACCGCTCGGCTAATCCCGCGCGGCTGTGTATCAGGCATACGACAGTTTGTAATTCTGTGGAGATGTGTGGCATTAAATGTCTACCACAGTCTGTGACTGCAGCGCCCCACACCGCTCGGCTAATCCCGCGCAGCTGTGTATCAGGCATACGACAGTTTGTAATTCTGTGGAGATGTGTGGCATTAAATGTCTACCACAGTATGTGACTGGAGAGCCCTAGACTGCTCGGCTAATCCCGCGCGGCTGTGTATCAGGCATACGACAGTTTGTAATTCTGTGGAGATGTGTGGCATTAAATGTCTACCACAGTCTGTGACTGCAGCGCCCCACACCGCTCGGCTAATCCCGCGGGGCCGTGTATCAGGCATACGACAGTTTGTCTGTACGTTTCGACACTTTGTTTGTAGTTCTGTGGAGGTGTGTGGCATTAAATGTCTACCACAGTCTGTGACTGCAGCGCCCCACACCGCTCGGCTAATCCCGCGCGGCTTTGTATCAGGCATACGACAGTTTGTAGTTCTGTGGAGGTGTGTGGCATTAAATGTCTACCACAGGCTGTGACTGCAGCGCCCCACACCGCTCGGCTAATCCCGCGCGGCTGTGTATCAGGCATACGACAGTTTGTAATTCTGTGGAGATGTGTGGCATTAAATGTCTACCACAGTCTGTGACTGCAGCGCCCCACACCGCTCGGCTAATCCCGCGCGGCTGTGCATCAGGCATACGACAGTTTGTCTGTAGGTTTCGACAGTTTGTTTGTAGTTCTGTGGAGGTGTGTGGCATTAAATGTCTACCACAGTCTGTGACTGCAGCACCCTAGGCCGCTCGGCTAATCCCGCACGGCTGTGTATTAGGCACACGACAGTTTCTCGTTCTGTGGAGGTGTGTGGCACTAAATGTCTATCACAGTCTGTGACTGGAGAGCCCTAGACCGCTCGGCTAATCCTGCGCAGCTGTGTATCAGGCATTCAACAATTTGTAATTCTGTGGAGATGTGCGGCATTAAATGTCTACCACAGTCTGTGACTGCAGCGCCCCACACCGCTCGGCTAATCCCGCACGGCTGTGTATCAAGCATACGACAGTTTGTCTGTAGGTTTCGACAGTTTGTTTGTAGTTCTGTGGAGGTGTGTGGCATTAAATGTCTACCACAGTCTGTGACTCCAGCGCACCTCACCGCTCGGCTAACCCCGCGCGGCTGTGTATCAGGCATACGACAGTTTGTCTGTCGGTTTCGACAGTTTGTTTGTAGTTCTTTGAAGGTGTGTGGCATTAAATGTCTACCACAGTCTGTGACTGCAGCGCCCCACACCGCTCGGCTAATCCCGCGCAGCTGTGTATCAGGCATACGACAGTTTGTAATTCTGTGGAGATGTGTGGCATTAAATGTCTACCACAGTCTGTGACTGGAGAGCCCTAGACTGCTCGGCTAATCCCGCGCGGCTGTGTATCAGGCATACGACAGTTTGTAATTCTGTGGAGATGTGTGGCATTAAATGTCTACCACAGTCTGTGACTGCAGCGCCCCACACCGCTCGGCTAATCCCGCGGGGCCGTGTATCAGGCATACGACAGTTTGTCTGTACGTTTCGACACTTTGTTTGTAGTTCTGTGGAGGTGTGTGGCATTAAATGTCTACCACAGTCTGTGACTGCAGCGCCCCACACCGCTCGGCTAATCCCGCGCGGCTTTGTATCAGGCATACGACAGTTTGTAGTTCTGTGGAGGTGTGTGGCATTAAATGTCTACCACAGGCTGTGACTGCAGCGCCCCACACCGCTCGGCTAATCCCGCGCGGCTGTGTATCAGGCATACGACAGTTTGTAATTCTGTGGAGATGTGTGGCATTAAATGTCTACCACAGTCTGTGACTGCAGCGCCCCACACCGCTCGGCTAATCCCGCGCGGCTGTGCATCAGGCATACGACAGTTTGTCTGTAGGTTTCGACAGTTTGTTTGTAGTTCTGTGGAGGTGTGTGGCATTAAATGTCTACCACAGTCTGTGACTGCAGCACCCTAGGCCGCTCGGCTAATCCCGCACGGCTGTGTATTAGGCACACGACAGTTTCTCGTTCTGTGGAGGTGTGTGGCACTAAATGTCTATCACAGTCTGTGACTGGAGAGCCCTAGACCGCTCGGCTAATCCTGCGCAGCTGTGTATCAGGCATACGACAGTTTGTAATTCTGTGGAGATGTGCGGCATTAAATGTCTACCACAGTCTGTGACTGCAGCGCCCCACACCGCTCGGCTAATCCCGCACGGCTGTGTATCAAGCATACGACAGTTTGTCTGTAGGTTTCGACAGTTTGTTTGTAGTTCTGTGGAGGTGTGTGGCATTAAATGTCTACCACAGTCTGTGACTCCAGCGCACCTCACCGCTCGGCTAACCCCGCGCGGCTGTGTATCAGGCATACGACAGTTTGTCTGTCGGTTTCGACAGTTTGTTTGTAGTTCTTTGAAGGTGTGTGGCATTAAATGTCTACCACAGTCTGTGACTGCAGCGCCCCACACCGCTCGGCTAATCCCGCGTGGCTGTGTATAAGGCATTCGACAGTTTGTAATTCTGTGGAGATGTGTGGCATTAAATGTCTACCACAGTCTGTGACTGCAGCGCACCACACCGCTCGGGTAATCCCGCGCGGCTGTGTATCAGGCATACGACAGTTTGTAATTGTGTGGAGATGTGTGGCATTAAATGTCTACCACAGTCTGTGACTGCAGCGCCAAACACCCCTCGGCTAATCCCACGCAGCTGTGTATTAGGCAAACGACAGTTTGTCGTTCTGTGGAGCTGTGTGGCACTAAATGTCTACCACAGTCTGTGACTGCAGCGCCCTAGACCGCTTGGCCTATCCCGCGTGGCTGTTTATCAGGCACACGACAGTTTGTAGTACTGATAAGGTGTGTGGCATTAAATGTCTACCACAGTCTGTGACTCGAGAGCCCTAGACTGCTGGCTAATCCCGCGCGGCTGTGTATAGGCATACGACAGTTTGTCTGTAGGTTCCGACAGTTTGTTTGTAGTTCTGTGGAGGTGTGTGGCATTAAATGTCTACCACAGTCTATGACTGCAGCGCCCCTCACCGCTCGGCTAACCCGCGCGGCTGTGTATCAGGCATACGACAGTTTGTCTGTAGGTTTCGACAGTTTCTTTGTAGTTCTGTGGAGGTGTGTTGCATTAAATATCTACCACAATCTGTGACTGCAGCGCCCTAGACCGCTCGGCTAATCCCTCGCAGCTGTGTATTAGGCACACGACAGTTTGTCGTTCTGTGGAGGTATGTGGCACTAAATGGCTATCACAGTCTGTGACTGGAGAGCCCTAGACCGCTCGGCTAATCCTGCGCTGCTACGTATCAGGCATACGACAGTTTGTAGTTCTGTGGAGGTGTGTGGCATTAAATGTCTACCACAGTCTGTGACTGGAGAGCCCTAGACTGCTCGGCTAATCCCGCGCGGCTGTGTATCAGGCATACGACAGTTTGTCTGTAGGTTTCGACAGTTTGTTTGTAGTTCTGTGGAGGTGTGTGGCATTAAATGTCTACCACAGTCTGTGACTGCAGCGCCCTAGACCGCTCGGCTAATCCTGCGCGGCTGTGTATTAGGCACACTACAGTTTGTCGTTCTGTGGAGGTGATGCGTACGACAGTTTGTAATTCTGTGGAGACGTGTGGCATTAAATGTCTACCACAGTCTGTGACTGCAGCGCCCCACACCACTCGGCTAATCCCGCGAGCCGTGTATCAGGCATACGACAGTTTGTCTGTACGTTTCGACAGTTTGTTTGTAGTTCTGTGGAGGTGTGTGGCATTAAATGTCTACCACAGTCTGTGACTGCAGAGCCCTAGACCGCTTGGCCTATCCCGCGCGGCTGTGTATCAGGCATACGACAGTTTGTAGTACTGTGGAGGTGTGGGGCATTAAATATCTACCACAATCTGTGACTGCAGCGCCCTAGACCGCTCGGCTAATCCCTCGCAGCTGTGTATTATGCAAACGACAGTTTGTCGTGCTGTGGAGGTGTGTGGCACTAAATGTCTACCACAGTCTGTGACTGGAGAGCCCTAGACTGCTCGGCTAATCCCGTGCGGCTGTGTATCAGGCATACGACAGTTTGTCTGTAGGTTTCGACAGTTTGTTTGTAGTTCTGTGGAGGTGTGTGGCATTAAATGTCTACCACAGTCTGTGACTGCAGCGCCCCACACCGCTCGGCTAATCCCGCGGGGCCATGTATCAGGCATACGACAGTTTGTCTGTAGGTTCCGACAGTTTGTTTGTAGTTCTGTGGAGGTGTGTGGCATTAAATGTCTACCACAGTCTATGACTGCAGCGCCCCTCTCCGCTCGGCTAACCCCGCGCGGCTGTGTATCAGGCATACGACAGTTTGTCTGTAGGTTTCGACAGTTTGTTTGTAGTTCTGTGGAGGTGTGTGGCATTAAATATCTACCACAATCTGTGACTGCAGCGCCCTAGACCGCTCGGCTAATCCCTCGCAGCTGTGTATTAGGCACACGACAGTTTGTCGTTCTGTGGAGGTATGTGGCACTAAATGGCTATCACAGTCTGTGACTGGAGAGCCCTAGACCGCTCGGCTAATCCTGCGCTGCTACGTATCAGGCATACGACAGTTTGTAGTTCTGTGGAGGTGTGTGGCATTAAATGTCTACCACAGTCTGTGACTGGAGAGCCCTAGACTGCTCGGCTAATCCCGCGCGGCTGTGTATCAGGCATACGACAGTTTGTCTGTAGGTTTCGACAGTTTGTTTGTAGTTCTGTGGAGGTGTGTGGCATTAAATGTCTACCACAGTCTGTGACTGCAGCGCCCTAGACCGCTCGGCTAATCCTGCGCGGCTGTGTATTAGGCACACTACAGTTTGTCGTTCTGTGGAGGTGATGCGTACGACAGTTTGTAATTCTGTGGAGACGTGTGGCATTAAATGTCTACCACAGTCTGTGACTGCAGCGCCCCACACCACTCGGCTAATCCCGCGAGCCGTGTATCAGGCATACAACAGTTTGTCTGTAAGTTTCGACAGTTTGTTTGTAGTTCTGTGGAGGTGTGTGGCATTAAATGTCTACCACAGTCTGTGACTGCAGAGCCCTAGACCGCTTGGCCTATCCCGCACGGCTGTGTATCAGGCATACGACAGTTTGTAGTACTGTGGAGGTGTGGGGCATTAAATGTCTACCACAGTCTGTGACTGGAGAGACCTAGACTGCTTGGCTAATCCCGCGCGGCTGTGTATCAGGCATACGACGGTTTGTAATTCTGTGGAGATGTGTGGCATTAAATGTCTACCACAGTCTGTGACTGCAGCGCCTCACACCGCTCGGGTAATCCCGCGCGGCTGTGTATCAGGCATACGACAGTTTGTAATTGTGTGGAGATGTGTGGCATTAAATGTCTACCACAGTCTGTGACTGCAGCGCCCCACACCCCTCGGCTAATCCCGCGCAGCTGTGTATTAGGCAAACGACAGTTTGTCGTTCTGTGGAGCTGTGTGGCACTAAATATCTACCACAGTCTGTGACTGGAGTGCCCTAGACTGCTCGGCTAATCCCGCGCGGCTCTGTATCAGGCATACGACAGTTTGTCTGTAGCTTTCGACATTTTTTTTGTAGTTCTGTGGAGGTCTGTGGCATTAAATGACTACCACAGTCTGTGACTGCAGCGCCCTATACCGCTTGGACTATCCCGCGTGGCTGTGTATCAGGCATACGACAGTTTGTAGTACTGAGGAGGTGTGTGGCATTAAATGTCTACCACAGTCTGTGACTCGAGAGCCCTAGACTGCTCGGCTAATCCCGCGCGGCTGTGTATAGGCATACGACAGTTTGTCTGTAGGTTTCGACAGTTTTTTTGTAGTTCTCTGGAGGTGTGTGGCATTAAATGTCTACCACAGTCTGTGACTGCAGCGCCCTAGACCGCTCGGCTAACCCCGCGCAACTGTGTATTAGGCACACGACAGTTTGTCGTTCTGTGGAGGTATGTGGCACTAAATGGCTATCACAGTCTGTGACTGGAGAGCCCAAGAAAGCTCGGCTAATCCTGCGCGGCTGCGTATCAGGCATACGACAGTTTGTAGTTCTGTGGAGGTGTGTGGCATTAAATGTCTTCCACAGTCTGTGACTGGAGAGCCCTAGACTGCTCGGCTAGTCCCGCGTGGCTGTGTATGAGGCATACGACAGTTTGTCTGTAGGTTTCGACAGTTTGTTTGTAGTTCTGTGGAGGTGTGTGGCATTAAATGTCTACCACAGTCTGTGACTGCAGCACCCTAGACCGCCCAGCTAATCCCGCGCGGCTGTGTATTAGGCACACGACAGTTTGTCATTCTGTGGAGGTATGTGGCACTAAATGGCTATCACAGTCTGTGACTGGAGAGCCCTAGACTGCTCGGCAAATCCTGCGCTGCTGCTTATCAGGCATACGACAGTTTGTAGTTCTGTGGAGGTGTGTGGCATTAAATGTCTACCACAGTCTGTGACTGGAGAGCCCTAGACTGCTCGGCTAATCCCGCGCGGCTGTGTATCAGGCATACGACAGTTTGTCTGTAGGTTTCGACAGTTTTTTTGTAGTTCTGTGGAGGTGTGTGGCATTAAATGTCTACCACAGTCTGTGACTGCAGCGCCCTAGACCGCTCGGCTAATCCCGCGCAACTGTGTATTAGGCACACGACAGTTTGTCGTTCTGTGGAGGTATGTGGCACTAAATGGCTATCACAGTCTGTGACTGGAGAGCCCAAGACCGCTCGGCTAATCCTGCGCGGCTGCGTATCAGGCATACGACAGTTTGTAGTTCTGTGGACGTGTGTGGCATTAAATGTCTACCACAGTCTGTGACTGGAGAGCCCTAGACTGCTCGGCTAATCCCGCGCAGCTGTGTATCAGGCATACGACAGTTTGTCTGTAGGTTTCGACAGTTTGTTTGTAGTTCTGTGGACGTGTGTGGCATTAAATGTCTACCACAGTCTATGACTGCAGCGCCCCTCACCGCTCGGCTAACCCCGCGCGGCTGTGTATCAGGCATACGACAGTTTGTCTGTAGGTTTCGACAGTTTGTTTGTAGTTCTGTGGAGGTGTGTGGCATTAAATGTCTACCACAATCTGTGACGGCAGCGCCCTAGACCTCTCGGCTAATCCCTCGCGGCTGTGTATTAGGCAAACGACAGTTTGTCGTGCTGTGGAGGTGTGTGGCACTAAATGTCTATCACAGTCTGTGACTCGAGAGCCCTAGACCGCTCGACTAATCCTGCGCAGCTGTGTATCAGGCATACGACAGTTAGTAATTCTGTGGAGATGTGTGGCATTAAATGTCTACCACAGTCTGTGACTGCGGCGCCCCACACCACTCGGCTAATCCCGCACGGCTGTGTATCAGGCATACGACAGTTTGTCTGTACGTTTCGACAGTTTGTTTGTAGTTCTGTGGAGGTGTGTGGCATTAAATGTCTACCACAGTCTGTGACTGCAGCACCCTAGACCGCCCAGATAATCCCGCGCGGCTGTGTATTAGGCACACGACAGTTTGTCGTTCTGTGGAGGTATGTGGCACTAAATGGCTATCACAGTCTGTGGCTGGAGAGCCCTAGACTGCTCGGCTAATCCTGCGCTGCTGCGTATCAGGCATACGACAGTTTGTAGTTATGTGGAGGTGTGTGGCATTAAATGTCTACCACAGTCTGTGACTGGAGAGCCCTAGACTGCTCGGCTAATCCCGCGCGGCTGTGTATCAGGCATACGACAGTTTCTCTGTACGTTTCGACAGTTTGTTTGTAGTTCTGCGGAGGTGTGTGGCATTACATGTCTACCACAGTCTGTGACTGCAGCGCCCCACACCGCTCGGCTAATCCCTCGCAGCTGTGTATCAGGCATACGACAGTTTGTAATTCTGTGGAGATGTGTGGCATTAAATGTCTACCACAGTCTGTGACTGGAGAGCCCTAGACTGCTCGGCTAATCCCGCGCGGCTGTGTATCAGGCATACGACAGTTTGTAATTCTGTGGAGATGTGTGGCATTAAATGTCTACCACAGTCTGTGACTGCAGCGCCCCACACCGCTCGGCTAATCCCGTGGGGCCGTGTATCAGGCATACGACAGTTTGTCTGTACGTTTCGACATTTTGTAATTCTGTGGAGATGTGTGGCATTAAATGTCTATCACAGTCTGTGACTGCAGCGCCCCACACCGCTCGGCTAATCCCGTGGGGCCGTGTATCAGGCATACGACAGTTTGTCTGTACGTTTCGACATTTTGTAATTCTGTGGAGATGTGTGGCATTAAATGTCTACCACAGTCTGTGACTGCAGCGCCGTACACCGCTTGGCCTGTCCCGTGCGGCTGTGTATCAGGCATACGACAGGTTGTAGTACTGTGCAGGTGTGTGGCATTAAATCTCTACCACAGTCTGTGACTGGAGAGCCCTAGACTGCTCGGCTAATCCCGCGCGGCTGTGTATCAGGCATACGACAGTTTGTCTGTAGGTTTCGCCAGTTTGTTTGTAGTTCTGTGGAGGCGTGTGGCATTAAATGTCTACCACAGTCTGTGACTGCAGCACCCTAGACTGCCCAGCTAATCCCGCGCGGCTGTGTATTAGGCACACGACAGTTTGTCGTTCTGTGGAGGTATGTGGCACTAAATGGCTATCACAGTCTGTGGCTGGAGAGCCCTAGACTGCTCGGCTAATCCTGCGCTGCTGCGTATCAGGCATACGACAGTTTGTAGTTATGTGGAGGTGTGTGGCATTAAATGTCTACCACAGTCTGTGACTGGAGAGCCCTAGACTGCTCGGCTAATCCCGCGCGGCTGTGTATCAGGCATACGACAGTTTCTCTGTACGTTTCGACAGTTTGTTTGTAGTTCTGCGGAGGTGTGTGGCATTACATGTCTACCACAGTCTGTGACTGCAGCGCCCCACACCGCTCGGCTAATCCCTCGCAGCTGTGTATCAGGCATACGACAGTTTGTAATTCTGTGGAGATGTGTGGCATTAAATGTCTACCACAGTCTGTGACTGGAGAGCCCTAGACTGCTCGGCTAATCCCGCGCGGCTCTGTTTCAGGCATATGACAGTTAGTAATTCTGTGGAGGTGTGTGGCATTAAATGTCTACCACAGTCTGTGACTGCAGCGCCCCACATCGCTCGGCTAATCCCGCACGGCTGTGTATCAGGCATACGACAGTTTGTCTGTACGTTTCGACAGTTTGTTTGTAGTTCTGTGGAGGTGTGTGGCAAAAAATGTCTACCACAGTCTGTGACTGCAGCACCCTAGACTGCCCAGCTAATCCCGCGCGGCTGTGTATTAGGCACACGACAGTTTGTCGTTCTGTGGAGGTATGTGGCACTAAATGGCTTTCACAGTCTGTGACTGGAGAGCCCTAGACTGCTCGGCTAATCCTGCGCTGCTGCGTATCAGGCATACGACAGTTTGTAGTTCTGTGGAGGTGTGTGGCATTAAATGTCTACCACAGACTGTGACTGGAGAGCCCTAGACAGCTCGGCTAATCCCGCGCGGCTGTGTATCAGGCATACGACAGTTTGTCTGTAGGTTTCGACAGTTTGTTTGTAGTTCTGTGCAGGTGTGTGGCATTAAATGTCTACCACAGTCTGTGACTGCAGCATCCTAGGCCGCTCAGCTAATCCCGCGCTGCTGTGTATTAGGCACACTACAGTTTGTCGTTCTGTGGAGGTGATGCATACGACAGTTTGTAATTCTGTGGAGACGTGTGGCATTAAATGTCTACCACAGTCTGTGACAGCAGCGCCCCACACCGCTCGGCTATTCCCGCGAGCCGTGTATCAGGCATACGACAGTTTGTCTGTACATTTCGACAGTTTGTTTGTAGTTCTGTGGAGGTGTGTGGCATTAAATGTCTACCACAGTCTGTGACTGCAGCATCCCACACCACTTGCTTATCCCGCACGGCTGTGTATCAGGCATACGACAGTTTGTCTGTAGGTTTCGACAGTTTGTTTGTAGTTCTGTGGAGGTGTGTGGCATTAAATGTCTACCACAGTCTGTGACTGCAGCGCCCCACACCGCTCGGCTAATCCCGTAGGGCCGTGTATCAGGCATACGACAGTTTGTCTGTACGTTTCGACAGTTTGTAATTCTGTGGAGATGTGTGGCATTAAATGTCTATCACAGTCTGTGACTGCAGCGCCCCACACCGCTCGGCTAATCCCGCGCGGCTGTGTATCAGGCATACGATAGTTTGTCTGTACGTTTCGACAGGTTGTTTGTAGTTCTGTGGAGGTGTGTGGCATTAAATGTCTACCACAGTCTGTGACTGCAGCGCCGTACACCGCTTGGCCTGTCCCGTGCGGCTGTGTATCAGGCATACGACAGTTTGTAGTACTGTGGAGGTGTGTGGCATTAAATGTCTACCACAGTCTGTGACTGGAGAGCCCTAGACTGCTCGGCTAATCCCGCGCGGCTGTGTATCAGGCATACGACAGTTTGTCTGTAGGTTTCGACAGTTTGTTTGTAGTTCTGTGGAGGCGTGTGGCATTAAATGTCTACCACAGTCTGTGACTGCAGCGACCCACACCGCTCGGCTAATCCCGCGCGGCTGTGTATCAGGCATACGACAGTTAGTAATTCTGTGGAGATGTGTGGCATTAAATGTCTACCACAGTCTGTGACTGCAGCGCCCCACATCGCTCGGCTAATCCCGCACGGCTGTGTATCAGGCATACGACAGTTTGTCTGTACGTTTCGACAGTTTGTTTGTTGTTCTGTGGAGGTGTGTGGCATAAAATGTCTACCACAGTCTGTGACTGCAGCGCCCTAGACCGCTTGGCCTATCCCGCGCGGCTGTGTATCAGGCATACGACAGTTTGTAATTCTGTGGAGATGTGTGGCATTAAATGTCTACCACAGTCCGTGACTGCAGCGCCCCACACCGCTCGGCTAATCCCGCGGGGCCGTGTATCAGGCATACGACAGTTTGTCTGTAGGGTTCGACAGTTTGTTTGTAGTTCTGTGGAAGTGTGCGGCATTAAATATCTACCACAGTCTGTGACTGCAGCACCCTAGACCGCCCAGCTAATCCCGCGCAGCTGTGTATTAGGCACACGACAGTTTGTCGTTCTGTGGAGGTATGTGGCTATCACAGTCTGTGACTGGACAGCCCTAGACTGATCGGCTAATCCTGCGCTGCTACGTATCAGGCATACGACAGTTTGTAGTTCTGTGGAGGTGTGTGGCATTAAATGTCTACCACAGTCTGTGACTGGAGAGCCCTTGACTGCTCGGCTAATCCCACGCGGCTGTGTATCAGGCATACGACAGTTTGTCTGTAGGTTTCGACAGTTTGTTTGTAGTTCTGTGGAGGTGTGTGGCATTAAATGTCTACCACAGTCTGTGACTGCAGCGTCCTAGGCCGCTCGGCTAATCCCGCGCTGCTGTGTATTAGGCACACTACAGTCTGTCGTTCTGTGGAGGTGATGCATACGACAGTTTGTAATTCTGTGGAGACGTGTGGCATTAAATGTCTACCACAGTCTGTGACAGCAGCGCCCCACACCGCTCGGCTAATCCCGCGAGCCGTGTATCAGGCATACGACAGTTTGTCTGTACGTTTCGACAGTTTGTTTGTAGTTCTGTGGAGGTGTGTGGCATTAAATGTCTACCACAGTCTGTGACTGCAGCGCCCCACACCGCTCGGCTAATCCCGCGCAGCTGTGTATCAGGCATACGACAGTTTGTAATCCTGTGGAGATGTGTGGCATTAAATGTCTACCACAGTCTGTGACTGGAGAGCCCTAGACTGCTCGGCTAATCCCGCGCGGCTGTGTATCAGGCATACGACAGTTTGTAATTCTGTGGAGATGTGTGGCATTAAATGTCTACCACAGTCTGTGACTGCAGCGCCCCACACCGCTCGGCTAATCCCGCGGGGCCGTGTATCAGGCATACGACAGTTTGTCTGTACGTTTCGACAGTTTGTTTGTAGTTCTGTGGAGGTGTGTGGCATTAAATGTCTACCACAGTCTGTGACTGCAGCGCCCCACACCGCTCGGCTAATCCCGCTCAGCTGTGTATCAGGCATACAACAGTTTGTAATTCTGTGGAGATGTGTGGCATTAAATGTCTACCACAGTCTGTGACTGGAGAGCCCTAGACTGCTCGGCTAATCCCGCGCGGCTGTGTATCAGGCATACGACAGTTTGTAATTCTGTGGAGATGTGTGGCATTAAATGTCTACCACAGTCTGTGACTGCAGCGCACCACACCGCTCGGCTAATTTCTCGCGGCTGTGTATCAGGCATACGACAGTTTGTCTGTACGTTTCGACAGTTTGTTTGTAGTTCTGTGGAGGTGTGTGGCATTAAATGTCTACCACAGTCTGTGACTGCAGCGCCCTAGACCGCTTGGCATATCCCGCGCGGCTGTGTATCAGGCATACGACAGTTTGTAGTACTGTGGAGGTGTGGGGCATTAAATGTCTACAACAGTCTGTGACTGCAGCGCCCCACACCGCTCGGCTAATCCCGCGCGGCTTTGTATCAGGCATACGACAGTTTGTAATTCTGTGGAGATGTGTGGCATTAAATGTCTACCACAGTCTGTGACTGGAGAGCCCTAGACTGCTCGGCTAATCCCGCGCGGCTGTGTATCAGGCATACGACACTTTGTAATTCTGTGGAGATGTGTAGCATTAAATGTCTACCACAGTCTGTGACTGCAGCGCACCACACCGCTCGGCTAATCCTGCGCAGCTGTGTATCAGGCATACGACAGTTTGTAATTCTGTGGAGATGTGTGGCATTAAATGTGTACCACAGTCTGTGACTGCAGCGCCCCACACCGCTCAGCTAATCCCGCGCGGCTGTGTATCAGGCATACGACAGTTTGTAATTCTGTGGAGATGTGTGGCATTAAATGTCTACCACAGTCTGTGACTGCAGTGCCCCAGACCGCTCGCCTAATCCCGCACGGCCGTGTATCAGACATACGACAGTTTGTCTGTAGGTTTCGACAGTTTGTTTGTAGTTCTGTGGAGGTGTGTGGCATTAAATGTCTACCACAGTCTGTGACTGCAGCGCCCTAGACCGCTCGGCTAATCCCGCGCGGCTGTGTATTAGGCACACGACATTTTGTCGATCTGTGGAGGTGTGTGGCACTAAATGGCTATCACAGTCTGTGACTGGAGAGCCCTAGACCGCTCGGCTAATCCTGCGCGGCTGCGTATCAGGCATACGACAGTTTGTCTGTATGTTTCGACGGTTTGTTTGTAGTTCTGTGGAGGTGTGTGTCATTAAAGGTCTACCGCAGTCTGTGACTGCAGCGCCCTGGACCGCTTGCCCTATCCCTCGCGGCTGTGTATCAGGCATATGACAGTTTGTAGTACTGTGGAGGTGTGTGGCACTAAATGTCTATCACAGTCTGTGACTGGAGAGCCCTAGACCGCTCGGTTAATCCTGCGCAGCTGTGTATCAGGCATATGACAATTTGTAATTTTGTGGAGATGTGTGGCATTAAATGTCTACCACTGTCTGTGACTGCAGCGCCCTAGACCGCTCGGCTCATCCCGCGCGGCTGTGTATCAGGCGTACGACAGTTTGTCTGTCGGTTTCGACAGTTTGTTTGTAGTTCTGTGGAGGTGTGTGGCATTAAATGTCTGCCACAGTCTGTGACTGCAGAGCCCTAGACCGCTCGGCTAATCCTGCGCGGCTGTGTATTAGGCACACGACAGTTTGTTGTTCTGTGGAGGTGTGTGGCACTAAATGTCTATCACAGTCTGTGACTGGAGAGCCCTAGACCGATCGGCTAATCCAGCGCGGCTGTGTATCAGGCATACGACAGTTGTAATTCTGTGGAGATGTGTGGCATTAAATGTCTACCACAGTCTGTGACAGCAGCGCCCCACACCGCTCAACTAATCCAGCGCAGCTGTGTATCAGGCATACGACAGTTTGTCTGTAGGTTTCGACAGTTTGTTTGTAGTTCTGTGGAGGTGTGTGGCATTAAATGTCTATCACAGTCTTTGACTGGAGAGCCCTAGACCGCTCGGCTAATCCTGTGCGGCTGTGTATCAGGCATACGACAGTTTGTAATTCTGTGGAGATGTGTGGCATTAAATGTCTACCACAGTCTGTGACTGCAGCGCCCCACACTGCTCGGCTAATCCAGCGCAGCTGTGTATCAGGCATACGACAGTTTGTCTGTAGGTTTCGACAGTTTGTTTGTAGTTCTGTGGAGGTGTGTGGCATTAAATGTCTACCACAGGCTGTGACTGCAGCGCCCTAGACCGTTGGCCTATCCCGCGCGGCTGTGTATCAGGCATACGACTGTTTGTAGTACTGTGGAGGTGTGGGGCATTAAATGTCTACAACAGTCTGTGACTGCAGCGCCCCACACCGCTCGGCTAATCCCGCGCGGCTTTGTAACAGGCATACGACAGTTTGTAATTCTGTGGAGATGTGTGGCATTAAATGTCTACCACAGTCTGTGACTGGAGAGCCCTAGACTGCTCGGCTAATCCCGCACGGCTGTGTATCAGGCATACGACAGTTTGTCTGTATGTTTCGACAGTTTGTTTGTAGTTCTGTGGAGGTGTGTGGCATTAAAGGTCTACCACAGTCTGTGACTGCAGCGCCCCACACCGCTCGGCTAATCCCGCGCGGCTGTGTATCAGGCATATGACAGTTTGTAATTTTGTGGAGATGTGTGGCATTAAATGTCTACCACTGTCTGTGACTGCAGCGCCCTAGACCGCTTGCCCTATCCCTCGCGGCTGTGTATCAGGCATATGGCAGTTTGTAGTACTGTGGAGGTGTGTGGCACTAAAGGTCTATCACAGTCTGTGACTGGAGAGCCCTAGACCGCTCGGTTAATCCTGCGCAGCTGTGTATCAGGCATATGACAGTTTGTAATTTTGTGGAGATGTGTGGCATTAAATGTCTACCACTGTCTGTGACTGCAGTGCCCTAGACCGCTCGGCTAATCCCGCGCGGCTGTGTATCAGGCGTACGACAGTTTGTCTGTCGGTTTCGACAGTTTGTTTGTAGTACTGTGGAGGTGTGGGGCATTAAATGTCTACCACAGTCTGTGACTGCAGCGCCCTAGACCGCTCGGCTAATCCCGTGCGGCTGTGTATTAGGCACACGACATTTTGTCGATCTGTGGAGGTGTGTGGCGCTAAATGGCTATCACAGTCTGTGACTGGAGAGCCCTAGACCGCTCGGCTAATCCTGCGCGGCTGCGTATCAGGCATACGACAGTTTGTCTGTATGTTTCGACGGTTTGTTTGTAGTACTGTGGAGGTGTGTGGCATTAAAGGTCTACCACAGTCTGTGACTGCAGCGCCCTGGACCGCTTGCCCTATCCCTCGCGGCTGTGTATCAGGCATATGACAGTTTGTAGTACTGTGGAGGTGTGTGGCACTAAATGTCTATCACAGTCTGTGACTGGAGAGCCCTAGACCGCCCGGTTAATCCTGCGCAGCTGTGTATCAGGCATATAACAGTTTGTAATTTTGTGGAGATGTGTGGCATTAAATGTCTACCACTGTCTGTGACTGCAGCGCCCTAGACCGCTCGGCTCATCCCGCGCGGCTGTGTATCAGGCGTACGACAGTTTGTCTGTCGGTTTCGACAGTTTGTTTGTAGTTCTGTGGAGGTGTGTGGCATTAAATGTCTACCACAGTCTGTGACTGCAGCGCCCTAGACCGCTCGGCTAATCCTGCGCGGCTGTGTATTAGGCACACGACAGTTTGTTGTTCTGTGGAGGTGTGTGGCACTAAATGTCTATCACAGTCTGTGACTGGAGAGCCCTAGACCGCTCGGCTAATCCAGCGCGGCTGTGTATCAGGCATACGACAGTTGTAATTCTGTGGAGATGTGTGGCATTAAATGTCTACCACAGTCTGTGACAGCAGCGCCCCACACCGCTCAACTAATCCAGCGCAGCTGTGTATCAGGCATACGACAGTTTGTCTGTAGGTTTCGACAGTTTGTTTGTAGTTCTGTGGAGGTGTGTGGCATTAAATGTCTATCACAGTCTTTGACTGGAGAGCCCTTGACCGCTCGGCTAATCCTGTGCGGCTGTGTATCAGGCATACGACAGTTTGTAATTCTGTGGAGATGTGTGGCATTAAAAGTCTACCACAGTCTGTGACTGCAGCGCCCCACACTGCTCGGCTAATCCAGCGCAGCTGTGTATCAGGCATACGACAGTTTGTCTGTAGGTTTCGACAGTTTGTTTGTAGTTCTGTGGAGGTGTGTGGCATTAAATGTCTACCACAGGCTGTGACTGCAGCGCCCTAGACCGCTTGGCCTATCCCGCGCGGCTGTGTATCAGGCATACGACTGTTTGTAGTACTGTGGAGGTGTGGGGCATTAAATGTCTACAACAGTCTGTGACTGCAGCGCCCCACACCGCTCGGCTAATCCCGCGCGGCTTTGTATCAAGCTTACGACAGTTTGTAATTCTGTGGAGATGTGTGGCATTAAATGTCTACCACAGTCTGTGACTGGAGAGCCCTAGACTGCTCGGCTAATCCCGCACGGCTGTGTATCAGGCATACGACAGTTTGTCTGTATGTTTCGACAGTTTGTTTGTAGTTCTGTGGAGGTGTGTGGCATTAAAGGTCTACCACAGTCTGTGACTGCAGCGCCCTAGACCGCTTGCCCTATCCCTCGCGGCTGTGTATCAGGCATATGGCATTTTGTAGTACTGTGGAGGTGTGTGGCACTAAATGTCTATCACAGTCTGTGACTGGAGAGCCCTAGACCGCTCGGTTAATCCTGCGCAGCTGTGTATCAGGCATATGACAGTTTGTAATTTTGTGGAGATGTGTGGCATTAAATGTCTACCACTGTCTGTGACTGCAGCGCCCTAGACCGCTCGGCTAATCCCGCGCGGCTGTGTATCAGGCGTACGACAGTTTGTCTGTCGGTTTCGACAGTTTGTTTGTAGTTCTGTGGAGGTGTGTGGCATTAAATGTCTACCACAGTCTGTGACTGCAGCGCCCTAGACCGCTCGGCTAATCCCGCGCGGCTGTGTATTAGGCTCACGACAGTTTGTTGTTCTGTGGAGGTGTGTGCCACTAAATGTCTATCACAGTCTGTGACTGGAGAGCCCTAGACCGCTCGGCTAATCCAGCGCGGCTGTGTATCAGGCATACGACAGTTGTAATTCTGTGGAGATGTGTGGCATTAAATGTCTACCGCAGTCTGTGACAGCAGCGCCCCACACCGCTCGGCTAATCCAGCGCAGCTGTGTATCAGGCATACGACAGTTTGTCTGTAGGTTTCGACAGTTTGTTTGTAGTTCTGTGGAGGTGTGTGGCATTAAATGTCTATCACAGTCTTTGACTGGAGGGCCCTAGACCGCTCGGCTAATCCTGCGCGGCTGTGTATCAGGCATACGACAGTTTGTAATTCTGTGGAGATGTGTGGCATTAAATGTCTACCACAGTCTGTGACTGCAGCGCCCCACACTGCTCGGCTAATCCAGCGCAGCTGTGTATCAGGCATACGACAGTTTGTCTGTAGGTTTCGACAGTTTGTTTGTAGTTCTGTGGAGGTGTGTGGCATTAAATGTCTACCACAGGCTGTGACTGCAGCGCCCTAGACCGCTTGGCCTATCCCGCGCGGCTGTGTATCAGGCATACGACAGTTTGTAGTACTGTGGAGGTGTGGGGCATTAAATGTCTACAACAGTCTGTGACTGCAGCGCCCCACACTGCTCGGCTAATCCCGCGTGGCTTTGTATCAGGCATACGACAGTTTGTAATTCTGTGGAGATGTGTGGCATTAAATGTCTACCACAGTCTGTGACTGCAGCGCACCACACCGCTCGGCTAATTTCTCGCGGCTGTGTATCAGGCATACGACAGTTTGTCTGCACGATTCGACAGTTTTTTTGTAGTTCTGTGGAGGTGTGTGCCATTAAATGTCTACCACAGTCTGTGACTGCAGCGCCCCACACCGCTCGGCTAATCCAGCGCAGCTGTGTATCAGGCATACGACAGTTTGTCTGTAGGTTTCGACAGTTTGTTTGTAGTTCTGTGGAGGTGTGTGGCATTAAATGTCTACCACAGTCTCTGACTGCAGCGCCGTAGACCGCTCGGCTAATCCCGCGCGGCTGTGTATTAGGCACACGACAGTTTGTTATTCTGTGGAGGTGTGTGGCACTAAATGTCTATCACAGTCTGTGACTGGAGAGCCCTAAACGGCTCGGCTAATCCTGCGCGGCTGTGTATCAGGCATACGACAGTTTGTAATTATGTGGAGATGTGTGGCATTAAATGTCTACAACAGTCTGTGACAGCAGCGCCCCACACCGCTCGGCTAATCCCGCGCGGCTGTGTATCAGGCATACGACAGTTTGTAATTCCGTGGAGATGTGTGGCATTAACTGTCTACCACAGTCTGTGACTGCAGCGCCCCATACCACTCGGCTAATCCCGTGCGGCTGTGTATCAGGCATACGACAGTTTGTAATTCTGTGGAGATGTGTGGCATTAAATGTCTACCACAGTCTGTGACTGCAGCGCCCCACACCGCTCGGCTAATCAACGCGGATTTGTATAAGGCATACGACAGTTTGTAATTCTGTGGAGATGTGTGGCATTAAATGTCTACCACAGTCTGTGACTGCAGCGCCCCACACCGCTCGGCTAATCCCGCACGGCTGTGTATCAGGCATACGACAGTTTGTCTGTATGTTTCGACAGTTTGTTTGTAGTTTTGTGGAGTTGTGTGGCATTAAAGGTCTACCACAGTCTGTGACTGCAGCGCCCTAGACCGCTTGCCCTATCCCTCGCGGCTGTGTATCAGGCATATGACAGTTTGTAGTACTGTGGAGGTGTGTGGCACTAAATGTATATCACAGTCTATGACTGGAGAGCCCTAGACCGCTCGGTTAATCCTGCGCAGCTGTGTGTCAGGCATATGACAGTTTGTAATTTTGTGGAGATGTGTGGCATTAAATGTCTACCACTGTCTGTGACTGCAGCGCCCTAGACCGCTCGGCTAATCCCGTGCGGCTGTGTATCAGGCGTACGACAGTTTGTCTGTCGGTTTCGACAGTTTGTTTGTAGTTCTGTGGAGGTGTGTGGCATTAAATGACTACCACAGTCTGTGACTGCAGCGCCCTAGACCGCTCGGCTAATCCCGCGCGGCTGTGTATTAGGCACACGACAGTTTGTTGTTCTGTGGAGGTGTGTGGCACTAAATGTCTATCACAGTCTGTGACTGGAGAGACCTAGACCGCTCGGCTAATCCAGCGCGGCTGTGTATCAGGCATACGACACTTTGTAATTCTGTGGAGATGTGTGGCATTAAATGTCTACCACAGTCTGTGACTGCAGCGCCCCACACTGCTCGGCTAATCCAGCGCCGCTGTGTATCAGGCATACGACAGTTTGTCTGTAGGTTTCGACAGTTTGTTTGTAGTTGTGTGGAGATGTGTGGCATTAAATGTCTACCACAGTCTGTGACTGCAGCGCCCTAGACCGCTCGGATAATCCCGCGCGGCTGTATATTAGGCACACGACAGTTTGTCGTTCTGTGGAGGTGTGTGGCACTAAATGTCTATCACAGTCTGTGACTGGAGAGCCCTAGACCGCTCGGCTGATCCAGCGCGGCTGTGTATCAGGCATACGACAGTTTGTAATTCTGTGGAGATGTGTGGCATTAAATGTCTACCACAGTCTGTGACTGCAGCGCCCCACACTGCTCGGCTAATCCAGCGCAGCTGTGTATCAGGCATACGACAGTTTGTCTGTAGGTTTCGACAGTTTGTTTGTAGTTCTGTGGAGGTGTGTGGCATTAAATGTCTACCACAGTCTGTGACTGCAGCGCCCCAGACCGCACGGCTAATCCCGCGCGGCTGTGTATTAGGCACACGACAGTTTGTCGTTCTGTGGAGGTGTGTGGCACTAAATGTCTATCACAGTCTGTGACTGGAGAGACCTAGACCGCTCGGCTAATCCTTCGCGGCTGTGTATCAGGCATACGACAGTTTGTAGTTCTGTGGAGGTGTGTGGCATTAAATGTCTACCACAGTCTGTGACTGCAGCACCCCACACCACTTGTCTAATCCCGCACGGCTGTGTATCAGGCATACGACAGTTTGTCTGTAGGTTTCGACAGTTTGTTTGTAGTTCTGTGGAGGTGTGTGGCATTAAATGTCTACCACAGTCTGTGACTGCAGCGCCCCACACCGCTCGGCTAATCCCGCGCGGCTGTGTATCAGGCATACGACAGTTTGTAATTCTGTGGAGATGTGTGGCATTAAATGTCTACCACAGGCTGTGACTGCAGCGCCCCACACCGCTCGGCTAACCCCGCACGGCTGTGTATCAGGCATACGACAGTTTGTCTGTATGTTTCGACAGTTTGTTTGTAGTTCTGTGGAGGTGTGTGGCATTAAATGTCTACCACAGTCTGTGACTGCAGCGCCCTAGACCGCTCGGCTAATCCCGCGCGGCTGTATATTAGGCACACGACAGTTTGTCGTTCTGTGGAGGTGTGTGGCACTAAATGTCTATCACAGTCTGTGACTGGAGAGCCCTAGACCGCTCGGCTGATCCAGCGCGGCTGTGTATTAGGCATACGACAGTTTGTAATTCTGTGGAGATGTGTGGCATTAAATGTCTACCACAGTCTGTGACTGCAGCGCCCCACACTGCTCGGCTAATCCAGCGCAGCTGTGTATCAGGCATACGACAGTTTGTCTGTAGGTTTCGACAGTTTGTTTGTAGTTCTGTGGAGGTGTGTGGCATTAAATGTCTACCACAGTCTGTGACTGCAGCGCCCCACACCGCTCGGCTAATCCCGCGCGGCTGTGTATCAGGCATACGACAGTTTGTAATTCTGTGGAGATGCGTGGCATTAAATGTCTACCACAGTCTGTGACTGCAGCACCCCACACCGCTCGGCTAATCCCGCACGGCTGTGTATCAGGCATACGACAGTTTGTCTGTACGTTTCGACAGTTTGTTTGTAGTTCTGTGGAGGTGTGTGGCATTAAATGTCTACCACAGTCTGTGACTGCAGTGCCCTAGACCACTTGGCCTATCCCGCCTGTGTATCAGGCATGCGACAGTTTGTAGTACTGTGGAGGTGTGTGGCATTAAATGTCTACCACAGTCTGTGACTGGAGAGCCCTAGACTGCTCGGCTAATCTTTTGCGGCTGTGTATCAGGCATACGACAGTTTGTCTGTAGGTTTCGACAGTTTGTTTGTAGTTCTGTGGAAGTGTGTGGCATTAAATGTCTACCACTGTCTGTGACTGCAGTGCCCCACACCGCTCGGCTAATCCCGCGCGGCTGTGTATCAGGCATCGACAGTTTTTTAATTCTGTGGAGATGTGTGGCATTAAATGTCTACCACAGTCTGTGACTGCAGCGCCCCACACCGCTCGGCTAATCCCGCACGGCTGTGTATCAGGCATACGACAGTTTGTCTGTATGTTTCGACAGTTTGTTTGTAGTTTTGTGGAGGTGTGTGGCATTAAAGGTCTACCACAGTCTGTGACTGCAGCGCCCTAGACCGCTTGCCCTATCCCTCGCGGCTGTGTATCAGGCATATGACAGTTTGTAGTACTGTGGAGGTGTGTGGCACTAAATGTATATCACAGTCTATGACTGGAGAGCCCTAGACCGCTCGGTTAATCCTGCGCAGCTGTGTGTCAGGCATATGACAGTTTGTAATTTTGTGGAGATGTGTGGCATTAAATGTCTACCACTGTCTGTGACTGCAGCGCCCTAGACCCCTCGGCTAATCCCGTGCGGCTGTGTATCAGGCGTACGACAGTTTGTCTGTCGGTTTCGACAGTTTGTTTGTAGTTCTGTGGAGGTGTGTGGCATTAAATGTCTACCACAGTCTGTGACTGCAGCGCCCTAGACCGCTCGGCTAATCCCGCGCAGCTGTGTATTAGGCACACGACAGTTTGTTGTTCTGTGGAGGTGTGTGGCACTAAATGTCTATCACAGTCTGTGACTGGAGAGACCTAGACCGCTCGGCTAATCCAGCGCGGCTGTGTATCAGGCATACGACACTTTGTAATTCTGTGGAGATGTGTGGCATTAAATGTCTACCACAGTCTGTGACTGCAGCGCCCCACACTGCTCGGCTAATCCAGCGCCGCTGTGTATCAGGCATACGACAGTTTGTCTGTAGGTTTCGACAGTTTGTTTGTAGTTGTGTGGAGGTGTGTGGCATTAAATGTCTACCACAGTCTGTGACTGCAGCGCCCTAGACCGCTGGGCTAATCCCGCGCGGCTGTATATTAGGCACACGACAGTTTGTCGTTCTGTGGAGGTGTGTGGCACTAAATGTCTATCACAGTCTGTGCCTGGAGAGCCCTAGACCGCTCGGCTGATCCAGCGCGGCTGTGTATCAGGCATACGACAGTTTGTAATTCTGTGGAGATGTGTGGCATTAAATGTCTACCACAGTCTGTGAGTGCAGCGCCCCACACTGCTCGGCTAATCCAGCGCAGCTGTGTATCAGGCATACGACAGTTTGTCTGTAGGTTTCGACAGTTTGTTCGTAGTTCTGTGGAGGTGTGTGGCATTAAATGTCTACCACAGTCTGTGACTGCAGCGCCCCAGACCGCACGGCTAATCCCGCGCGGCTGTGTATTAGGCACACGACAGTTTGTCGTTCTGTGGAGGTGTGTGGCACTAAATGTCTATCACAGTCTGTGACTGGAGAGACCTAGACCGCTCGGCTAATCCTTCGCGGCTGTGTATCAGGCATACGACAGTTTGTAGTTCTGTGGAGGTGTGTGGCATTAAATGTCTACCACAGTCTGTGACTGCAGCACCCCACACCACTTGTCTAATCCCGCACGGCTGTGTATCAGGCATACGACAGTTTGTCTGTAGGTTTCGACAGTTTGTTTGTAGTTCTGTGGAGGTGTGTGGCATTAAATGTCTACCACAGTCTGTGACTGCAGCGCCCCACACCGCTCGGCTAATCCCGCGCGGCTGTGTATCAGGCATACGACAGTTTGTAATTCTGTGGAGATGTGTGGCATTAAATGTCTACCACAGGCTGTGACTGCAGCGCCCCACACCGCTCGGCTAACCCCGCACGGCTGTGTATCAGGCATACGACAGTTTGTCTGTATGTTTCGACAGTTTGTTTGTAGTTCTGTGGAGGTGTGTGGCATTAAATGTCTACCACAGTCTGTGACTGCAGCGCCCTAGACCGCTCGGCTAATCCCGCGCGGCTGTATATTAGGCACACGACAGTTTGTCGTTCTGTGGAGGTGTGTGGCACTAAATGTCTATCACAGTCTGTGACTGGAGAGCCCTAGACCGCTCGGCTGATCCAGCGCGGCTGTGTATTAGGCATACGACAGTTTGTAATTCTGTGGAGATGTGTGGCATTAAATGTCTACCACAGTCTGTGACTGCAGCGCCCCACACTGCTCGGCTAATCCAGCGCAGCTGTGTATCAGGCATACGACAGTTTGTCTGTAGGTTTCGACAGTTTGTTTGTAGTTCTGTGGAGGTGTGTGGCATTAAATGTCTACCACAGTCTGTGACTGCAGCGCCCCACACCGCTCGGCTAATCCCGCGCGGCTGTGTATCAGGCATACGACAGTTTGTAATTCTGTGGAGATGCGTGGCATTAAATGTCTACCACAGTCTGTGACTGCAGCGCCCCACACCGCTCGGCTAATCCCGCACGGCTGTGTATCAGGCATACGACAGTTTGTCTGTACGTTTCGACAGTTTGTTTGTAGTTCTGTGGAGGTGTGTGGCATTAAATGTCTACCACAGTCTGTGACTGCAGTGCCCTAGACCACTTGGCCTATCCCGCCTGTGTATCAGGCATGCGACAGTTTGTAGTACTGTGGAGGTGTGTGGCATTAAATGTCTACCACAGTCTGTGACTGGAGAGCCCTAGACTGCTCGGCTAATCTTTTGCGGCTGTGTATCAGGCATACGACAGTTTGTCTGTAGGTTTCGACAGTTTGTTTGTAGTTCTGTGGAAGTGTGTGGCATTAAATGTCTACCACTGTCTGTGACTGCAGTGCCCCACACCGCTCGGCTAATCCCGCGCGGCTGTGTATCAGGCATCGACAGTTTTTTAATTCTGTGGAGATGTGTGGCATTAAATGTCTACCACAGTCTGTGACTGCAGCGCCCCACACCGCTCGTCTACTCTCGTGCGGCTGTGTATCAAGCATACGACAGTTTGTCTGTAGGTTTCGACAGTTTGTTTGTAGTTCTGTGGAGGTGTGTGGCATTAAATGTCTACCACAGTCTGTGACTGCAGCGCCCTAGACCACTTGGCCTATCCCGCGCGGCTGTGTATCAGGCATACGACAGTTTGTAGTACTGTGGAGGTGTGTGGCATTAAATGTCTACCACAGTCTGTGACTGCAGTGCCCTAGACCACTTGGCCTATCCCGCCTGTGTATCAGGCATGCGACAGTTTGTAGTACTGTGGAGGTGTGTGGCATTAAATGTCTACCACAGTCTGTGACTGGAGAGCCCTAGACTGCTCGGCTAATCTTTTGCGGCTGTGTATCAGGCGTACGACAGTTTGTCTGTAGGTTTCGACAGTTTGTTTGTAGTTCTGTGGAAGTGGGTGGCATTAAATGTCTACCACAGTCTGTGACTGCAGTGCCCCACACCGCTCGGCTAATCCCGCGCGGCTGTGTATCAGGCATCGACAGTTTTTTAATTCTGTGGAGATGTGTGGCATTAAATGTCTACCACAGTCTGTGACTGCAGCGCCCCACACCGCTCGTCTACTCTCGTGCGGCTGTGTATCAAGCATACGACAGTTTGTCTGTAGGTTTCGACAGTTTGTTTGTAGTTCTGTGGAGGTGTGTGGCATTAAATGTCTACCACAGTCTGTGACTGCAGCGCCCTAGACCACTTGGCCTATCCCGCACGGCTGTGTATCAGGCATACGACAGTTTGTAGTACTGTGGAGGTGTGTGGCATTAAATGTCTACCACAGTCTGTGACTGCAGCGCCCTAGGCCGCTCGGCTAATCCTGCGCGGATGTATCAGGCATACGACAGTTTGTAGTTCTGTGGAGGTGTGTGGCATTAAATGTCTACCACAGTCTGTGACTGCAGCGCCCTAGGCCGCTCGGCTAATCCCGCGCGGCTGTGTATTAGGCACACGACAGTTTGTCGTTCTGTGGAGGTGTGTGGCACTAAATGTCTATCACAGTCTGTGACTGGAGAGCCCTAGACCACTCGGCTAATCCTGCGACAGTTTGTAATTCTGTGGAGATGTGTGGCATTAAATGTCTACCACAGTCTGTGACTGCAGCGCCCCACACCACTCGTCTACTCTCGCGCGGCTGTGTATCAAGCATACGACAGTTTGTCTGTAGGTTTCGACAGTTTGTTTGTAGTTCTGTGGAGGTGTGTGGCATTAAATGTCTACCACAGTCTGTGACTGGAGCGCCCCACACCGCTCGGCTAATCCCGCGCGGCTGTGTATCAGGCATACGACAGTTTGTAATTCTGTGGAGATGTGTGGCATTAAATGTCTACCACAGTCTGTGACTGCAGTGCCCTAGACCACTTGGCCTATCCCGCCTGTGTATCAGTCATGCGACAGTTTGTAGTACTGTGGAGGTGTGTGGCATTAAATGTCTACCACAGTCTGTGACTGGAGAGCCCTAGACTGCTCGGCTAATCTTTTGCGGCTGTGTATCAGGCGTACGACAGTTTGTCTGTAGGTTTCGACAGTTTGTTTGTAGTTCTGTGGAAGTGTGTGGCATTAAATGTCTACCACAGTCTGTGACTGCAGTGCCCCACACCGCTCGGCTAATCCCGCGCGGCTGTGTATCAGGCATCGACAGTTTTTTAATTCTGTGGAGATGTGTGGCATTAAATGTCTACCACAGTCTGTGACTGCAGCGCCCCACACCGCTCGTCTACTCTCGTGCGGCTGTGTATCAAGCATACGTCAGTTTGTCTGTAGGTTTCGACAGTTTGTTTGTAGTTCTGTGGAGGTGTGTGGCATTAAATGTCTACCACAGTCTGTGACTGCAGCGCCCTAGACCACTTGGCCTATCCCGCGCGGCTGTGTATCAGGCATACGACAGTTTGTAGTACTGTGGAGGTGTGTGGCATTAAATGTCTACCACAGTCTGTGACTGCAGCGCCCTAGGCCGCTCGGCTAATCCTGCGCGGCTGTGTATCAGGCATACGACAGTTTGTAGTTCTGTGGAGGTGTGTGGCATTAAATGACTACCACAGTCTGTGACTGCAGCGCCCCACACCACTCGTCTAATCCCGCGCGGCTGTGTATCAGGCATACGACAGTTTGTCTGTAGGTTTCGACAGTTTGTTTGTAGTTCTGTGGAGGTGTGTGGCATTAAATGTCTACCACAGTCTGTGACTGCAGCGCCCTAGGCCGCTCGGCTAATCCCGCGCGGCTGTGTATTAGGCACACGACAGTTTGTCGTTCTGTGGAGGTGTGTGGCACTAAATGTCTATCACAGTCTGTGACTGGAGAGCCCTAGACCACTCGGCTAATCCTGCGACAGTTTGTAATTCTGTGGAGATGTGTGGCATTAAATGTCTACCACAGTCTGTGACTGCAGCGCCCCACACCACTCGTCTACTCTCGCGCGGCTGTGTATCAAGCATACGACAGTTTGTCTGTAGGTTTCGACAGTTTGTTTGTAGTTCTGTGGAGGTGTGTGGCATTAAATGTCTACCACAGTCTGTGACTGGAGCGCCCCACACCGCTCGGCTAATCCCGCGCGGCTGTGTATCAGGCATACGACAGTTTGTAATTCTGTGGAGATGTGTGGCATTAAATGTCTACCACAGTCTGTGACTGCAGCGCCCCACACTGCTCGGCTAACCCCGCACGGCTGTGTATCAGGCATACGACAGTTTGTCTGTACGTTTCGACAGTTTGTTTGTAGTTCTTTGGAGGTGTGTGGCATTAAATGTCTACCACAGTCTGTGACTGCAGCGCCCATGACCGCTCTTCTAATCCCGTGTCTTCGATTACTTCCACAGGCCCCGCGCAAGGGCAGCAGAATGTCACCCGTAGCATATCACTGCGTCCACCAGCTTGCGTCCGTGGCATGTTGCACGCTGCTCGATTTCCGAAATGAGGTGTCCCATTCTAAACATTCATGGTGGTGTCTGTTTGTTCTACATCCTGTCTCCCTACCACTTTCGCGCAACGGCGCTCTGTGCGTGTTTTTAGGGAATTGACTACTTTGAACCTGGGACCTGTTGCTGGTAAGGAGACGCCAGACCACACATGACATGTAGAATTCAGAAGAGTTCAGTGAGACTAGCGATGATATAACCAATTACTTAAGGATCTCAGCGTCAATTCCACTGCACTCCCTGTAAAAGAATCTTAATACTAACTAAATTTAGTGGAAGGGGTTTAAGGCTTTCCTATTTTATTTAGCTGGTAAAATAACGTCGAAAAGGCGGTTACGTTTACCATTGGAAATTTTATTATACTCACAAAACATCGTTTATAAATTGCACTATTGATAAAAGGAAATGTTTTAATACAGGATGGTAAAAACCAACTGCGTTCAACAAAAATGTGAACGAATATTCCCTGAGTGGGTTTCCAAGTTCTACAATGGATCGAAGGATGACCTATGCCATATCACATCTATAATCTAGGTTTAAATTAAGTTTCACAAAAGAGAAAAACTATCAAAATGGTCTACAGTGACCCTCAGTTATCTTAATAACTTATCTAACTTGTCGTAAATTACAGTGGCTGATGTGACTTCTCAATAACTACATAACAGGAACATCATCGCGTTTCAGATTTTTACTTCAAGTGGCAAATGTGAACACCACGAGATTTAATTGACGATCGACACTAGTATTACGCAAAAAGGGGGGTGTAACAGATGAGACTTCTGCAGTTCTGAGTGAAGCCTTATGCGCTCAAAAATGCGGCATCGCGTGCGTTCATTACCTTGTCGTTGGTTAGGTAGCTTCAGGGCGGCGGTGGCCGACGCAGCAGCCATCCAGCTCGCCGTCTCGGAACTAACTCGCTCCTAACTTCTCCTTACTACCATCAGGGCCTCAATGTTAACCCTAAGCTCCGCCTACAAAAATTCTGTCTATCCAATGAGAAACGTTGTACTTTTCGTGGTGGGGCAATGTTTTTAAAGTTTGCAACGTAACAGAGACGCGAAAAAGTCTCACGCTAAAACTTGCTGCTGGTGTGGTCCTTTTAGCGTTATCGTCAGATCTATACTGTTCTTCTGGAGGGCTCTATCTTTTAACATGGGCTGAGGGGGCGGTCCTAACGTAACAGGGACGCAAAAAAGTCTCACGCTAAAACTTGCGGGTGTAGTGGCGCTTTTTGTGTTATCATAAGATCTATACTATTTTTCTTGAGGGCGCTAGCTTTTAACATGGGCTGGGGGGGTGGTCCTTGACGTAACAGAGACGCGAAAAAATCTCACGATAAAACTTGCGGGTGGTGTCGTCCTAATGGTTAGCTGGCGTCGTGGGTGTCCAGTCCGTCCCTTATCGTAGGGCCTTCTAGCTTAACAAGGTTCTGCTCTCGGCTTCTCTTCTCGTTTCTCCCCTCGGAACTACGTGTCTCACAGTGGGAAGGTATGACATGCATTTAGGCATTCTTGTGTTGTGTTGTTGTGGTCTTCAGTCCTGAGACTGGTTTGATGCAGCTCTCCATCCTACTCTATCTTGTGCAAGCTTCTTCATCCCCCAGTACCTACTGCAACCTACATCCTTCTGAATCTGCTTAGTGTGGTCATCTCTTGGTCTCCCTCTACGATTTTTACCCTCCACGCTGCCCTCTAATACTAAATTGGTGATCCCTTGGTGCCTCAGAACATGTCCTACCAACCGATCCCTTCTTCTTATGTTAGTCTGTGGTATTCCATTTGCTCACTTGTTACTCGTATTACTTTGGTTAATTTAATGTCACGATTTATTCGGAGCTATGTGACATACTACTGGATTTGCTTATCATGTCAGGGTTTTCATGGAAGGTGTTGGATTTGCCTGACACCTTACACCATGCGTCAGGCTGTACCATTCCGCGTTCAAATTCGACGTGCAGCCATAACGACGTCAGAAACATTTTCACATGAATCACCCGAGTACAAATGACAGCTCTGCCAATGCAATGCGTTTTTATGTCTTGTGCACGCGATTCTACCGTCATCTGTTTATGTGCATATCGCTGTCACCTCAGTGTATATTTGCGGCCAATGGTCGGCACCTAAATACAGCATGTAGAAACAAATACCTCTAGCAGCATACATATAAAAGCATTCCTGTTTAAATATTACAGGGTTTCATGATGAACACTACAGTCGAACTGTGCTGAGCTCAGCAAACGATGGGTTCTGCTGAATGCCAATATTTCTAATGAAAGCAGTCATTTTGAAAGCAAAGAGCAGAAACAGAGAGGAGGTCATTGTCTGCCATTCTAACCTTTGAGATGTATTTCCTATTCCACCTGTCTCTCCTGCTTTCGAGGTCTATATGTTCTACTGTCATTGTGACAGCCCGTGGTAGACACCTCTCTTTGTTGGACCGTGTATTAAGTAAAGCATCCACTGAAGGGTCAGAATGTCCAACATGGAGAATTAGGACTCGGTAATCGACACTGCCTAGAGGTTTTCTCTCATGGGACGACTGGAACGCAGTTCTCTGAGCGTGTGAAGAGAGGAGATACTTACCGAGCGAGATGGTGGAATGATAACACACTGTAGGACAGCATTTCCAGTTCCCGCTCAGCTATCAAGATATAGCGACATTATCCAAGTTTTGAACGAAATTGTTCCAAAAATTTAATATTCACTTTCTCATAAACTTCCTTACCATTTTACCGGGACGGTCCCGGTTTACACATAAATGTCCTAGTGTCCCGAGAGAATTTGATTAAATATTTATGAAAAACAAAATTCCTGTAACTAGAACGTTATAGAAAAATATATCATCACAATATATAGACCTACCGCATTTGGTTTAACTCGTCTTATGCCCAAAGGAAGAGTCCCGAGATAATCATTCGCGACACATAATTGTCCCGGCTTTTACTCGAGAAACAAAATGCGCACAATAATATTTCTCTTTTAATTAAATATTTATGAAAAACAGCTTTCCTTTAAGTAGAACGTTATAGAAATATCCATCATCACAATATATAGAACTGACGCATTTCGTTTAACACGTCTTATGTCTAAAGAAATAGTAAGATATATTTAAAAAAAAAAGATAGCTGGTATTACCCAACCCCGCCTCTAACTTGCCGACCTTCCACTTTATGGCACTGGAGACAAGTAAAACCAAAACGAAAGGAGGTATAAAGCAGCATCTCTTAAACCATTTCTCGTAAAGAGACTGCAGCCTTAAGGCAGTTAGTTCTGAGAAGAACGTGGGAGACGCGGCGTGTTAGCGGTGCTTATTGAATACTGTTTGGCATGTATGCACGCTTGCCCTGACAGTCTTCAGTCAAACGAAATCTTAAATTTTAGTATGAAATGTATGATTTGTACCTGATAACGGATTAGCAATATTACACAGTTCTTTGGATTAACGAATTGTACCTAAATACCTAGTAAGTGAATAAACATTTTTTTTTGTTTTTTTGTTTCATCAGTCTTCTGACTGGTTTGATGCAGCCCGCCACGAATTCCTCTTCTGTGGCAACCTCTTCATCTTAGAGTAGCACTTGAAAATTACGGCCGGCTGGTGGGGCCGTGCGGTTCTAGGCGCTTCAGTCTGGAACCGCGTGACCGCTACGGTCGCAGGTTCGAATCCTGCCTCGGGCATGAATATGTGTGATGTCCTAAGGTTAGTTAGGTTTAAGTAGTTGTAAGTTCTAGGGGACTCATGACCATAGATGTTAAGTCCCATAGTGCTCAGAGTCATTTGAACCATTTTTGAAAATTACGTGCTCTCTTATTTGCTGGGTGCATTCCAATCTCTGTCTTCATCCACAGATTTTGCCCTCTATAGCTCCTCTAGTACCATGGAAGTCATTCCATGATGTCTTAAGAAATGCCCTATCACCCTCTTCCTTCTCCTTGTCAGTGTTTTCCACATATCCCTTTTCTCTCTCTGCGTAGAACTTCCTCATTGCTTACCTTACCAGTCCACCTAATTTTCAACATTCGTCTGTAGCACCACATCTCATTTGCTTCGATTCTCTTCTGTTCTGGTTTTCCTACAATCCATGTTTCACCACCTGCACTCCAAACGTCATTCTCATAAATTTCCTCGTCAAATTAAGGCTATGTTTGATACTAAAAGACTTCTCTTGACTAGGAATGCCCTTTTTGCCGGTGCTAGTCTGCTTTTGGTGTCCTCCTTGCTCTGTCCGTCATTGGTTATTTTGCTGCCTAGGTAGTAGAATTCTGTTGTGTTGGCAGAAGAGCCAACACCGTGTTACTAGAGGAGGTCGAAATGCACACGTTTTAGCTCACGCAGGCTGGCGTGAGGAGGGAAGAACTATTCTGACGTGAGGTCTGGTATATGGCAAGGAATTATAATTCAGAAAGCGGACGTAATTAGTTTGATACTTAACTTTAATCTATTAATGATGAACGTCGCTCTTGACGGTACATGATGCACAATATTTTCTGTTCAGAATAGTAATATGGCGCCTTGCTAGATTGTAGCAAATGACGTAGCTGAATGCTATTATGCTAAACTGTCGTCTCGGCAAATGAGAGCGTATGTAGTCAGTGAACCATTGCTAGCAAAGTCGGCTGTACAACTGGGGCGAGTGCTAGGGAGTCTGTCTCGACTAGACCTGTCGTGTGGCGACGCTCGGTCTGCAATCACTGATAGTGGCGACACGCGGGTCCGACGTATACTAACGGACCGCGGCCGATTTAAAGGCTACCGCCTAGCAAGTGTAGTGTCTGCCGGTGACACCACAAATTCCTTACCATCATTGCTCTGTGACCATCAATCCTAGTTTCTCATTACTTTCGTCTTTCTTCGATTTACTCTCAGTCCATATTCTGCACTCATTAGACTCTTCCTTCCATCAGCAGATCGTGTAATTCTTCTTCACTGTCACTCAGGAAGGCAATGTTATCAGGTAATCGTATCTTTGCTATCCTTTCGCCTTGAATTTTAATTCCACTCTTGAATCTTTCTTTTATTTCCATCATTACTTCCTCGATGTACAAATTGAACAGTAGGGTCAAAAGTCTACATCCCTATCTTTCACCCTTTTTAATCCGAGCACGTCGTCCTTGGTCGTCCAGTCTTGGATTTTGCACATGTTGCGTATTACCCGTCTCTCCCTATAGCTTACCCCTATTTTTCTCAGAATTTCGAATATCTTGCACCAATTAACATTGTCGAACGCTTTTTCCAGGTCGACAAATCCTATGAACGTGTCTTGAGTTTTCTTTAGTCTTGCTTCCATTATCAATCGCAACTTCAGAATTGCCTTTCTGGTGCCTTTACCTTTCCTAAAGCCAAATTGGTCGTCATCTAATACATCGTCAATTTTCTTTTCCATTCTTCTGCATATTATTCTTGTCAGCAACTTGGAAGCACGAACTGTGAAGCTGATTGTGCCATAATGCTCGCACTAGTTAGTTCTTGCCGTCTTCGGAATTGTGTTGATCATAGTTTTCCAAAAGTCAGATGGTATGCCGTTAGACTCATACATTCTACACCCCGACGCGAATAGTCGTTTTGTTGCCACTTCCCCACAGATTTTAGAAATCCTGATGGAATGTTATTTATCCCTTCTGCCTTATTTGATCTTAAGTCCTCCAAAGCTTTCTTAAATTCTGATCTCTTCTAAATCGACTCCTGTTTCTTCTTCTATCATATCAGACAAATCTTACTCCTCACGGAGGCCTTCAATGCATTCTTCCCACCTATCCGTTCTCTCCTCTGCATTTGACAGAGGAATTGCCGTTGCGCTCTTAATGTTATCACTCTTGCTTTCAATGTCAGAGTAGGTTGTTTTGACTTTCCTCTACGCTGAGTCCGTCCCTCCAACAATCATTTCATTTTCGATGTGTCCACATTTTTCATATAGCCATTTCGTCTTAGCTTCTCTGTGCTTCCTTCTGTATCTACAGCCTTAGAGAACTTTAAGCTATTACAATAAAATGTACATATCAGTCTTCTTTATTCCTGAAGAAAAGAATTCTGTTTACGTCCAATGTACCTACATTTTCATTTCCCATTCACAGCATGAAGGTACATTCTTGCTATTGCTTTTCGGATGCTTCATCGTCATAGGCCTGATATCTATTTCAGCGTATAACGATAACAGACAAGAAAGGTAAGCGTAACTGTAAACGTAGTAATAAAGTCAGGTATAAAATATAAACACAAGTGTCTGTTTTTTTCTCTCTCAAATCCGATCAGCCTATTCAAAGACTACACGCATAAGAGTCCCACTAACAATAATAACAAAGTACACTACATAGCACTGTTATGAACATACAGCTTCTAAATGTTATTAGTTTGCCGGCCGCGGTGGTCTCGCGGTTCTAGGCGCGCAGTCCGGAACCGTGCGATTGCTACGGTCGCAGGTTCGAATCCTGCCTCGGGCATGGATGTGTGTGATGTCCTTAGGTTAGTTAGGTTTAAGTAGTTCTAAGTTCTAGGGGACTGATGACCACAGCAGTTTAGTCCCATAGTGCTCAGAGCCATTTGAACCTTTTTTTTTTTGTTATTAGTTTCATGGTTATTGTTCAATTGCTCTATGTACCTTCTGAGCAAGTATTAGTAGGAGACGTGTGAAACTTACGATATAAGTCGCAATGTAATCAAACAAAAACAGTACACTACATAGTACTGTTAGGAACATACAGCTTCTAAATATTATTAGTTTCATGGTTATTGTTCAATTGCTGTATGTACCTTCTGAGCAAGTATTAGTAGAAGTGTGAAATTTACGATTTAAGTCGCAATGTAATAAAACAAAAACGCTATACTTCAAATACCGTTAGTTTCAACATTTTTTATTTATAACTTTCAAATTTAAATACTTTTGTCTCTTTACTGACGCAAAACATTAGAAAATTGATTCGTTGGATGATATCTGGGAACAGCTAGAAACTAATCTAAAACTTCCACTAATTCTAGAGAAGTAGGTTTTAAGAAAACATCTGTACTCCGCAAACCACCTTACGATGTGTATCGGAGCGTACTATGAATACCACCGTGACTTGCTCCTTTTCCAGTCGTGTATGGTTTGTGGGAAGAACGATTGCTGGTAAGGTTTAGCGTGTGCTCGATCTCTCTAATTTTATCTTCATGGCCTGTCCGCTTGATGTACGTAGCAGGAAGCAATATATTGGTTGGCTCTTCTAGATATATACGCTCTCGGAACTTTAACAGTGGCCCATACCACACAATGATGCAGAACGCCCCTCCTGCAGCGTCTGCCACTGGAGTTGGCTGAGCATCTCCTTGGCCCTTTGACGCTCACTAAATGAACCTGTAACGAAACGCACTGCTCTTCTTTGGATGTTCTCTACTCCCTCTATGAACCCTATCTGGTACGGATCCCAGATTGACGAGGAATACCCAAGTAATGGTCGAAAGAGGGTTCAGTAAACTACCTCTTTTGGCGATGGACTGCATTTCCTGAGGATTCTTCCTATAAACCTGTCTGACATGTGCCTTACCCGCGAATAATTTTATGTGGTCATTCCACTTTAAATTGCTTTTCACGCATACTCCTAGATATTTCATGGAAGTAACTGCTTCCAGTGAATGTTCTTCACTCGTGTAATCATATGGTAAAGTGTCTTTCTGTCTATGTATTCGCGAAACGCTACACTGAGGGTCGATTGCGACTCCCTGCTCCAGGCGCCTACTCTCTGCATTTCGCTGCTATTTTCTAGAGTCGCAGTTTCTCTGCATACAACAGATCATCCGTGAAAAGGCTTGTGGAACTTCCCGTGTTGTCTACTAGGTCATTTATACATATTATGAAACGTAATGATCCTGTACCACTCCGTTGGGGCACGCCAGAAGTTACTATTAAGTCTGAAGACTTCTGTCCGTTCAGAATGACATACTGTGCTTTATTTTCTAAAAACTCTTCAGTCGTGTCACACAGTTGGTCTGATACTGTGTAAGCTCGTATTTTGTATATCAGGAAGCAGTGGGAACCGTATAGAGGTAGTCGAGGAACGCGGCATCTACTTGGGCGCCTGTATGTACTGCTTTTGGATCTCGTGTACGAATTGAGAGAGCTGCGTTTCACACGATCGTTGTTTTCGGAGTCGTGTCGATCCCTACAGAGGAGATCGTAGGTCTCAATAAATGTCATAATACGCGAGCATAAAACACGTTTCAAAATTCTGCAACCTCTACTAGAAGAGCGGCATGCTCTTTGGTATAGTCTGTGTAGAATAGAACTAATACACCGTCATGTCACGTGACATTTCCTCTGGTGAGCTATTTCAGTCGCTTTTCTGTCTCTTGGTCACTCATTTCGATATCTGTCATTCTGTTGTTCGTAGCACTATTTAATGGGGGCACTTCATTGTGATCTTCCTCTGCGAAACAGTTTTGGAAAAACACGTTTAGTATTTTTGGCCTTTTCTGAGGTATTCTCTGTTTCAAAACCGTTATGGTCGCACAGTATCTAGACCGATGGCTGTGATCCGTTTATGATTTAACAAAAGACCAAAACTTTTTAGGATTTTTTTGTAGATCGCTACACAGAATTTTACTTTCCAGTTGGCTGAACCATTCACACATAGCCCTCCTTAGGCTAATTTTGGCTTCGTTTGGTTTTTGCTTCTGTGTGAGGCTTTCGCTATGCTTAAATTTGCAGTGAATCTCTCTTTGCTTTCTCAGCGGCTTTCTAACACGATTGTCGAACCACAGCGGGTCTTCTCCATGTCTCACATTTTTGCTCGGTACGTACCCGTCTAATGCGCATGTACAATGCTCTTTAATTTTGTCCTTTATTGTTCAACATTGTTAGTGTTGGATGTGAAATTTTCGTGTTGAACTTTCAGGTAATAATCTGAAATCTCTCTCTTGTCCTCTTGCAAAACGGAGAGATTTTCCTACCTTTCTGTGTATTCCTATTTATAGCCGAACTCAGTGGTCCTTTAACGGTGTTACGATCACTGACTCCCTGTTCTAAGCTGAATCGAAAAGTTCTGATCTGTTTGTCACTAGCAGGTGTAAGATGCCACATTCACGAGTCGGTTCCTGGTTAACTGTTCAAGGTAATCTCCGGATTAAGCTCTTAGAATAATTTCATTCGATTATCTGTCCCTACTACCTGTCCTAAGCACTTGAGTCTCTTGGTCTACCTATTGAGTTGACACCTCCAACTAAGACTGTAACACAACAACAACATTTACTTCAAATATTCCCCAAGATTCCCCTCAGATGTCGCGCCACAACTGCTGCTGAGGCATGGAGTCTATTAAGACTCTGGTGACAATGTTTCATCCACCTTACACATTCTTCGCCCAAACTATTTCGCATTCTGAAACTATACTAATCTCACAAGACATTATCGTACGTTTTATTGCTATAAACACCCGTCTACCATCAGTGTTCAACCTATCTTTCCTATATACATTCCAGTCGGAATTTAGAATTTCATTGCTGTTGACATCTGGTTTCAGCCAGCTTTCTGTCCCTAGTACTATGTGGGTACGGTACTGTTAACATTTATAAACGGGTACCAGTTCTGGGACCTTGCCATAGAGCTCCCGCAATTAATACTGCGGTTGTGGTCTTCGGTCCAGAGACTGGTTTCAAGCAGCTCACCATGCTACATTGTCCTGTGCAAACCACTTCATCTCCGAATAATAACTGCAACCTACATCCTTCTGAATTTGCTTAGTGTATTCACCTCTTGGTCTCCTTCTACGACTTTTACCCTTGATGCCTTAGAACGTGTCCTATCAACCGATCCGTTCTACTAGTCAAATTGTGCCACAAATTCCTCTTCTCTCCAATTCTATTCAGTACCTTCTTATTAGTTAAGTCATCCGCCCATCTAAACTTCTGCATTTTCTGTAGCACCACATTTCGGAAACTTCTATTCTCTTCTTGTCTACATTGTTTATAGTCCATTTTTCACTTCCATACATGGCTACATTCCTTACAAATACTTTCAGAAAAGACTTCCTGACACTTAAATCTATACCCGATGTTAACAAATTTCTCTTCTTCAGAAACGCTTTCCCTGCCATAGCCAGTCTACATTTTATATCCTCTCTACTTCCACCATCATCAGTTATTCTGCTTCCCAAATAGCAAAATTCATTTACTACTTTAAGTGTCACGTTTCCTAATTTAATTCCCTCAGCATCACCTGATTTAATTCGAGTACATTCCATTATCCTCGTTTTGCTTTTGTTGATGTTCATCTTATATCCTCTTTTCAAGGCACTGTCCATTTCGTTCAGCTGTTCTTCCAGGTCCTTTGCTGTCGCTGACAGAATTACAATGTCACCGATAAACCTCAAAGTTTTTATTTCTTCTCCATGAACTTTAATTCCTAATCCAAGTTTTTCTTTTCTTTCCTTTACTGCTTGCTCATTATACAGATTGAATACCATCGCGGATAGGCTACAGTCCTGTCGCACTCCCTTCTCAGTCGCTGCTTCATTTACATTTTCTTTCTCCGATCTGCTATGACGAATGCTACACTGTCTAGACGCAGAACGTGTGTTTTCAGCTAATAAAAAAGGGCACCGCATTAACTCCGGTACCCTGGTAGCCGTTCAGTACACGCCTGGCTGTTAAAGGGTGTGTCATTTTTCTCCTACCGATTCACAGAATCGTCTGATCCTCTGGTTTAAGTCTTCGACTCAGCTCCTCACTCGTGGACTGTGGTCGGTTCTGGGAACAATAATACAACTCTGCTGCCACACCACAATCAGCCACCTGCAGGAAACAAGGACGGCGTCATTCGTGGCAACACGAGCCACGGCATGCAGCCACGTGTACCCAGCACGCTCAGTCACTGCCTACAAAGCCGCCTCCACATCTTGGAGAAGACCCTCCAGCAAGCAAACAAGCTGGACACTGGCCTCCTTTCCTTACTCGTCCGTTGTTTGGGGGACTCCATCAACCGCCTAACATTGGCGCTCCCAATGACGGCCGTCGTACTTCTGAATAACACAGGCACTACAGTATCGTCCTTACCCAAGAAGTCACCGGGTGCTATCTATGTTCTGCTGCTACACTTCCTCTAGCCTACACTTCTTGAAAAAGTCGCCTCACACAAAGATATGAGCTAAAATTTACTCAAAAGAACGTAGAGTAAGCTAGTAAACACTGAACTACACAGTAAAACACAGAGGTTGTGACGTATAATTTTATATATATTTTTCGGTGCCTACAGTGTCACGTCTTTCAGTCTCACACAAGTTTTTATTTTTAAATGGGATCACTTAAGACTATTTCCATAGGTTCGCCCCTCAAATTTCTCCCTCATATCACAAAATTGTCGTCTGATGTAGTACAACTGAAAAAATAAACTCCTTTTAAAGCACCGTTTCGTATATAATTTATATTCAAAACCTTACACCTGTGTCACACAACAAATCCTACATCGAGAATACTTTACACAAGTTTAATGGAAGAAATGCTTCCGATAATTATTACAATATTTAAAGAACATCAAAATATGAACAGGCTGAAATGAACAAACAGTACATGAGACTATGTTAATTAATTCAACTGTAAAAAGCTAAGGAGCATATTATTAGCAAAATGAGAAACATGCAAAAGTGAAATACCAAAATGAGCACTTCTCAATTGGGAGTAAATAAAAAAAAAAGAATGGCTGAAAGAGAGCACAATAACATGAGCCACAAACGAATAAGAGCTAAGAAACTAAGCAAATAAACGAATAGGCAAAAATGAGATGCCAACAAAATGAGAGCTGGCCGAACTTCGTTGGCACTTATATACGGTTGCGCACGTGACAGCACCTCGCGGCCCATAGCAAGTTGTGCGATTGCTGTCACAGGTCGACCCTTAATCTATGATGTTACAAGGTACAATTCACTTTATCGCAGAAGTACGTGAAAATATACATAAACTAAGCTAAAGTACTGCGTATTAGATGAACTGCAACGGCCACGGGCTCGTCTTCTCAGTCCCATGTCTGCCGCTACACTGACCATCCAGGTGCATTAAAACATACAAAATTCGCATTTCATTTCTTCACTCACTGTAATACGCCACAGCCATACATCTTGGCTGCAGTTTCTTTTCCTTATTCTTTCTGCTTGTCTTTCTGCTTGCGCTGACTTCTTCTTTCCATACTCTTATATTCACAATTTTCATTGGCATAACATCAAGGGTCTGTACAGTTGCTATGCACTAGAGCCTTGCTTCTAGACACATTCCCTCTGGGATTAATTTGGAAGATATATAACTGCTACTGACCGCAGAAATTGCATCCAACATACGAATATACAGGGTGAGTCACGTAAGACGTAACACCCCTTTCATTTCGTGAACGGTTCCAGGTATCGAAACGAGGTTTTTGTTACATGATAGTACACCGAACTATCAGTTTAATAAGACACAGCTGCAAAATACTAACACGAAGTCTTTACAGACGAATGGAAAAACTAGTAGAAACCGACCTCGGGAAAGATCAGTTTGGATTCCGTAGAAACACTGGAACACGTGAGGCAATACTTACCTTACGACTTATATTAGAAGAAAGATTAAGGAAATGCAAACCTACGTTTCCAGCATTTGTAGACTTAGAGAAAGCTTTTGACAATGTTGACTGGAATACTCTCTTTCAAATTCTAAAGGTGTCAGGGGTAAAATACAGGGAGCGAAAGGCTATTTACAATTTGTACAGAAAGCAGATGGCAGTTGTAAGAGTCGAGGGACATGAAAGGAAAGCAGTGGTTGGGAAGGGAGTAAGACAGGATTGTAGCCTCTCCCCGTTGTTATTCAATCTGTATAGGGAGCAAGCAGTGAAGGAAACAAAAGAAAATTCGGAGTAGGTATTAAAATCCATGGAGAAGAAATAAAAACGTTGAGGTTCGCCGATGACATTGTAATTCTGTCAGAGACAGCAAAGGACTTGGAAGAGCAGTTGAATGGAATGGACAGTGTCTTGAAAGGAGGATATAAGATGAACATCAACAAAAGCAAAACGAAGATAATGAAATGTAGTCGAATTAAGTCGGGTAATGCTGAGGGAATTAGTGTAGGAAATGAGACACTTAAAGTACTAAACGAGTTTTGCTATTTGGGGAGCAAAATAACTGATGATGGTCGAAGTAGAGAGGATATAAAATGTAGACTGGCAATGGCAAGGAAAGCGTTTCTGAAGAAGAGAAATTTGTTAACATCAAGTATAGATTTAAGTGTCAGGAAGCCATTTCTGAAAGTATTTGTATGGAGTGTAGCCATGTATGGAAGTGAAACATGGACGATAAATAGTTTGGACAGGAAGAGAATAGAAGCTTTCGAAATGTGGTGCTACAGAAGAATGCTGAAGATTAGATGGATAAATCACATAACTAATGAGGAAGTATTGAATAGGATTGGGAAGAAAAGTTTGTGGCACAACTTGACCAGAAGAAGGGATCGGTTGGACATGTTCTGAGGCGTCAAGGGATCACCAATTTAGTATTGGAGGGCAGCGTGGAGGGTAAATATCGTAGAGGGAGACCAAGAGATGAATACAGTAAGCAGATTCAGAAGTATGTAGGTTGCAGTAGGTACTGGGAGATGAAGAAGCTTGCACAGGATAGAGTAGCATGGAGAGCTGTATCAAACCAGTCTCAGGACTGAAGACCACAACAACAACAACAGTACACTAAGGAGTATGTCGTTTGGTTGGTGATGTAGTGTATTGACTTTTGTATCGATCGAGGTATTAAAGTAAGTACGAACTTTTTAAACAGAATGACATACTTTTTTTAAAGGCACGCGAAAGCGCTTGAAAAGGTGAGTACAGTGATATAAGCTCTTGGCGAAAGAGAAACGTAACAAAATTGGGAACTGGTGCGGCCAGAGTCAGCTATTGCGGTGTAAACACCGCCAAGCAGAGTTCTCGTGCGAGGATCCGTCGTTCAATGATGAAACACATCGTGTACGACATAGATACCTGGTCATCTATGACTTCTCTGCATGGAACAACGGCATATGCTAGATTCTGGAACATCAAATGGAGCTTAAGAAAACTATTTCTAATGTGTGTACGATTCCAGATTTCAAAGTTTTTGTGGAAGCAATTATAGTCAGGCAGTTTTCCTTTTAAACCCTCCCCGTTGCTGCACTGCTAAAAAAAGGCACTATTCAAGGGAAAAAGGACACTCCTACATTAACGTAATATAAAAAAATTATAAGATTATAAAAATAAGAAAAACCTGCCCTGTCCTTGCCTGGAGACGTCTGAATGCTTCTTAAAGTAAAGTACCTGCCGGCGGGCAAATATGTCTATAAATAGTACACGAATTTGTACTTTGGCGAAACACGCTTTAAATAAAGTAATCAGTTTATTCGGAATAATTGGCGTTATGTCACCCTCAAAATAAATACTTTTCTTGACGAAATTTAGCTTTACTCTTTACTTAAGTATGTGCTCAAATTGTTTACCATTGACTGCAAGGCACATTTGCAATCACCGTTCGGCAGTTATATGAAAATATGATAGCACACTGAATAATGTGTAGCTGCGTGCTACGGCAATTCGACGGCGCGTATCATCTGGCGTAGTTGGGGCTTCATGGTAAACCGCATCTTTCAGTGATTCCCATAGAAATAAATAAAGAGGAGCCAAATCATGAGACCTGGTCAGCCATTGTATTCCGGCATTCCGTCCTTTCCAACGATTAGGAAACTTTTCATTCTGTATTTGCAGTGCAGCACGGGACAGCCGTCGTTTTGAAACCACATACACTGTCGCATATTCAGTGCTACCTCTCCTAGGAACAGACAGAACGTTCGTAAGAAAGTGTGCATACATACTTCCATTTAACATCCGTGAGAGGAAATAAGGTCCCACAACGGTATTTCCTATGACGCTGCACGAAAACGTTGTTGTTGTACCTGACGAAGCCAAAGTACATGCCCAGTAGTGCTTGTTAGAGCACACGTTGGAAAAACATATTATCCTCTTCCATACAAACCGACAAAATACTAAACGACTTTAGAAATGACGTCCTCCTAGTATGTGATGTAGTTACAGACGATAAGGGTCGAATTTATGTCGATGCAAGATTAGAATGACACTCTTCTGGCTGATGAAACTAACCTTGGCAATACGTCGCGCGCCAACATCCGCCGTATAAAAGTAGCATGTCACGTTCATGTCTGCATGCAAGGGATGTTGGATCAGAAATTACTTCTCGACAGACCTCACAGTTCCTGTTAGGTCCGCAGCGCAGATAAGTAAACAGTCGAAAAGCTTGATACAGTGACGTAGCTTGGCATGGGCGTGTTTCAACGCAACAGACGATTTCTGCCAGCTCGCCTTTCAGTTTTAGAATTTTTTCGTATTCTTTAGCGAAGAGTTCCAACCTCAACATTAACATGTGTTACATCACTATATTTGTCTTTGCAAACACTGTCGGATGCTGTTAAAAAAGTAAGAGGGTGAGTCAAATGAAAACCTTAAATATTTTTTTAAAATATTATTTATTGTGCAGAAGTGGTACAAAGCTGTATCACTTTTCAACATAATCTCCCCCACGCTCAATGCAAGTCCTCCAGCGCTTACAAAGTGCATAAATCCCTTTAGAAAAAAATTCTTTGGTAGTCCGCGCAACCACTCATGCACCGCGTGGCATTCCTCTTCATCAGAACAGAACATCTTCCCTCCTATTGCGTCTTTGAGTGGCCAGGCATATGGAAATCACTTGGGGCAAGGTCTGGTGAGTATGGTGGATGAGGAAGACACTCAAAATGCAGGTCTGTGATTGTTGCAACTGTTGTACGGGCAGTGTGGGACCTTGCATTGTCACGTTGCAAAAGGACACCTGCTGACAGCAATCCACGTCGCTTTGATTTGATTGCAGGCCGCAGATGATTTTTTAGGAGATCCGTGTGTGATGCACTGGTGACAGTGGTCCCTCTAGTCATATAATGCTCCAAAATGACGCCTTTTTCGTCCCAAAAGAGGGTCAGCATATCCTTCACTGCTGATGGTTCTGATTGAAACTTCTTTGGTTTTGGTGATGAGGAATGGCACCATTCCTTGCTCGCTCTCTTCGTTTCCGGTTGATGGAAGTGAACCCAGGTTTCGCCCCCAGTAACGATTTTTGCAAGGAAGCCATCACCTTCTCGTTCAAAGTGCCGAGGAAGTTCTTCACAAGCATCAACACGTCGTTCTTTCATTTCAGGAGTCAGCTGCCGTGGCGCCCATCTTGCAGACACTTTGTGAAACTGAAGTACATCATGCACAATGTGATGTGCTGACCCATTACTAATCTGTAAACATGCTTCAATGTCATTCAGTGACACTCGGCGGTTTTTCTTCACTATGGCTTCAACTGCTCCAATGTTCTGTGGAGTCACAACTCGTTGTGCCTGACCTGGACGAAGAGCATCTTCCACTGAAGTCACACCAATTGCGAACTTCTACTCCATTCGTAGACTTGCTGCTGTGACAAACATGCATCACCGTACTGAATCTTCATTCGTCGATGAATTTCAATAGGTGTCACACTTTCACTACGCAAAAACCGAATAATAGAACGCTGTTCTTCCCTGGTGCAAGTTGCAAGAGGGACGGCCATCTTTATACTGATACTGCGACGGTACGTGTGCACCTGCACTATTCTGCCACCTATAGGCCATTCTGCACGCTGTTTGTAGCACGCTTACCAACTAAGGGGATAACGGCGCGTGATTTCGATTTGTTATTACAAATTTAAGGTTTTCGTTTGACTCATCCTCGTAGATAGTTATATTTTTTTAAATACTTCAGTATCTCGACCGATACGAGAGTTAAAGCACTTCACCATATATCAAAGAACATGCCCTTTAGCGTACTATCATTTGCGGAAAACCTCGTTTCGATACCTGGCACCGTTCACGAAGTAAAAGAGGTGTTACGTCTTACGTGATTCACCCCCTTTACACAGTCTTTGGAAAAGAATTCTCTTTTAGGGGAACTTTCTCATATGACTGCGTTGAGTCTCATTTACATACTCATTTGTGCACTCAGCATTCACTCTATGAATCGGAAAAGAACGCAGAGCCTCTGTTTGAGCTATGGCTGCTCCTACGTCAAAATTCAGCACATCTTAACATCAAATCTTTACAATACATTTGCTTCAAACATCTTTTCCTAATATCTGTAATACCTGCTTTTACTCATTGACTCTCACAGAAGATGTGTGACGCCGTGTGCCCACCGGTGGCCACACGCTCCACCATGTTTGGTACAGCATACTGTATCGTGTTTCTTCATTTAGCTGGCCGGTGTACAGACAAGAAGACGCAATATCTTGTTCAACATTTTTAACTTATTTTTTTTTTTAACTTCACCTTCAACAGAGTTTTTATTATAATTCTTACGAAATTTCAACTTCGCTCTACATCCGTTTTAAAACTGAGTGATAATTTATATTTTAATATGAACACTGAGATTTTCTGTATCATATAATACGAGGATAAATGGTTTTAGTTCAAATGGATCCCACGCCGTAACCCGCTGGGACAGCGTGCAATTGTAAACGTCGAAAAATAACTCTTTTCACTGATGAAGAATTACTGATGATGTTGGAAAAATTTTATTTCGATGTCGTTGACATAGCGTTACCGGAAATTTCTGACGGAGAAGATGCGTTTGTGGATACAAACGATGCGACACTAGTGACAATGACAATGATTGTGTTGTCAGTGATTCTGGCAATGGACTGCAAAAAATCTACAGCACGTAGAACTGTAAGAAGGCATAACTGCGACCAATGCTAAACTGATAATACCTCACCGACCCAAGGTCGTGTTTACAGGCCGCGTTCATCTACAGCATATGTTCCTTCAACAAGCAGCATGCGACTGTGACTGTGATGGGAGCACGTCATCCAAAGACTGTACTACACAGAGTGGAGCCTGTGGCCAGCGGGACCACGGGGTCAAACGTGAGACTTTGCTGTGTCCGCCAGCGGCCGTATGGCATCAATGCTTTTGACCATTATATTTTCGATTTTTTTAAGAATTAGGCAACTGGAAGGATGACATGCCTGAAACACGAACGGAAAATTGTACATGATACGTCTTAACGTCGCCTCGAAAAATAAAGGAGAAGATATCTTTGACTGGAACATGAGGGTAATGATCGTTCGGGAGCTTTGGTCATGGTGATTTTACCTCCACAGGCTCTGCATGAACCCTATGTAGTGGACTGGTGAACGTTCTCCCATCTTGCCCTAAAACCGTTTCTCGATCCCATTCTCGAGTCAGGTTTTCTAGAGTTTTATCCTGGTGAAAGGCAGGGCGCCCGAATTGGCTGTTCCGAAATGAGACCGGAGCCACGAGACAGCTGAATGGACGCAGAGCGGAGCAGTGTCGGGGTTCAAGTAGAGGGCGGATTCCACAGTCTTGCGCATCCTCTGCTCGCCGCCACACAATGCGAAATGGCATGTTCAGCTTCACCGCGTCTGGGAACACTTTGACATCCTACACGCTATTTTTCTTTTTGAGTAACGTTGATTTTCGAGTACATTTTGAGAACAGTTTACAAATATACACTCCTGGAAATGAAAAAAAGAACACAGTGACACCGGTGTGTCAGACCCACCATACTTGCTCCGGACACTGCGAGAGGGCTGTACAAGCAATGATCACACGCACGGCACAGCGGACACACCAGGAACCGCGGTGTTGGCCGTCGAATGGCGCTAGCTGCGCAGCATTTGTGCACCGCCGCCGTCAGTGTCAGCCAGTTTGCCGTGGCATACGGAGCTCCATCGCAGTCTTTAACACTGGTAGCATGCCGCGACAGCGTGGACGTGAACCGTATGTGCAGTTGACGGACTTTGAGCGAGGGCGTATACTGGGCATGCGGGAGGCCGGGTGGACGTACCGCCGAATTGCTCAACACGTGGGGCGTGAGGTCTCCACAGTACATCTATGTTGTCGCCAGTGGTAGGCGGAAGGTGCACGTGCCCGTCGACCTGGCACCGGACCGCAGCGACGCACGGATGCACGCCAAGACCGTAGGATCCTAAGCAGTGCCGTAGGGGACCGCACCGCCACTTCCCAGCAAATTAGGGACACTGTTGCTCCTGGGGTATCGGCGACGACCATTCGCAACCGTCTCCATGAAGCTGGGTTACGGTCCCGCACGCCGTGAGGCCGTCTTCCGCTCACGCCCCAACATCGTGCAGCCCGCCTCCAGTGGTGTCGCGACAGGCGTGAATGGAGGGACGAATGGAGACGTGTCGTCTTCAGCGATGAGAGTCGCTTCTGCCTTGGTGCCAATGATGGTCGTATTCGTGTTTGGCGCCGTGCAGGTGAGCGCCACAATCAGGACTGCATACGACCGAGGCACACAGGGCCAACACCCGGCATCATGGTGTGGGGAGCGATCTCCTACACTGGCCGTACACCTCTGGTGATCGTCGAGGGGACACTGAATAGTGCACGGTACATCCAAACCGTCATCGAACCCATCGTTCTACCATTCCTATACCGGCAAGGGAACTTGCTGTTCCAACAGGACAATGCACGTCCGCATGTATCCCGTGCCACCCAACGTGCTCTAGAAAGTGTAAGTCAACTACCCTGGCCAGCAAGATCTCTGGATCTGTCCCCCATTGAGCATGTTTGGGACTGGATGAAGCGTCGTCTCACGCGGTCTGCACGTCCAGCACGAACGCTGGTCCAACTGAGGCGACAGGTAGAAATGGCATGGCAAGCCGTTCCACAGGACTACATCCAGCATCTCTACGATCGTCTCCATGGGAGAATAGCAGCCTGCATTGCTGCGAAAGGTGGATATACACTGTACTAGTGCCGACATTGTGCATGCTCTGTTGCCTGTGTCTATGTGCCTGTGGTTCTGTCAGTGTGATCATGTGATGTATCTGACCCCAGGAATGTGTCAATAAAGTTTCCCCTTCCTGGGACGATGAATTCACGGTGTTCTTATTTCAATTTCCAGGAGTGTACGTACTGGAACAACAAAGGCAAAACGGAACGAATTTATTTCAAATATTTTCTTTTAACTTAGTCTGAGAAAAGAAATTATTCGAGTGAGACGCATATCAGTAGATGTGTCGTATGTGTACGGACAAACAAATGATTACAATTTCAGAAAAATTGGCTGATTTCTTAAAGAGAAAAATCTTCACAAATTGAACAAGTCAGTATACGTTGGTCCACCTCTGGCCCTTGCGCAAGCAGTTATTCAGCTTGGCAGTGATTGATGGAGGTGTTGGACGTCCTCCTGACGGATATAGTGCCAAATTCCCTCCAAGTGGCGCGTTGATAGTCGACATCCCCAGCTGGTCGGACGGCCCTGACCATAACGCTCCAAACGTTCTCAATTGGGAAGCTTTATGGGCAGGGGTCTCCAACCAGCTCGGGATGTCTACGATCAACGCGCCACTTGGACTGAATTTGGCACGATATCTCTCAAGAATACATATAACAATTCATTCAATCCTTGGTTAAGGGTCAGAGGTGGAACAATGCATTATTGTTGATTTGCTCTTTCTTTTGAAGAAATCATCCAATTTCAAATAACTTACGCGTTTCCTGCCGGGTGACGTCGTCGATCACCGTCGATTTCGATAGGAGGACACCGTGCCATTCTCAAGGCACAAATGCGAGGAGGAAGCAATGTGCAAGGGAATTTAATACCTCGGTTCACAGAGGAGAAACAAGGAAGATACCACACATAAAATAAGTAACCGCAGTCATCACACAACCAAAGATAACCAACATCAGAGATATCGATAGTGACTATTAATCAACAGGTGAGGTAGCGCTAATTCTGTCCCTCTGTTTTTTGATGAGAGACTGACCCGGATTCCAGGCAGCATTTAAACAAAATTCACCATCTCTGTTTATAAGGTTGCTTGATAGTTTGATTTCAGCAGCTTCCTTAATAAGCTGTTTTGCCTTTGCAAACCGGTTTCTTGCACCTGTCAAATGATATTTTTCGCTCACAACTGGAAGACGCCCAACGTTGTCCAAACGAACAACAGATTCTAGACGAACTTCCCCATTGGCTAGTTTTGAAGTACTTGGAGACAGCATTGGACTTTACTGGTGGGACGCCTCATTTTCCTGGCAGATATCTATTTTTGTCAGTAACCTTCGCCACATTTGCCGTGAAGTGAAGCAAATCAAGGGTCTTATTATTAGGAACACCTAATTCTGATGGTAAGGGGATCTCCAGAACCTATGATAAAAAATGCTATTACAAAAAGAAACACTCATAAAAAACGCACATCTAAGTAGCCCAGATGAAAATGTCGCTTAATTAATTTTATGTCTATTTTGAGGTGGCCACACGTCCGCATCGATTTTTTCAGCTCTTACATGATGGAATATGTTTCAGGTTACAAAAGCGGTTATAGACCGTCGAAAATGGTTGTCAAAAATCGTTTTCGGTTTCAAAAGCCGCTAACTGCATGTTGTCTTCGGGTGCAATGCCCGCTAAATGGCCAATAGGCGTGGCTGTTGCCCTGCCATGTCCGGATGCAAAGCACGTGAACAGACATCGGCTTACCAATCAGGACATTCAAAGCTATCTTTCAGTCTGTTACGATTAGAATGGATATTTTTCTTATTCAGCTTTAGGTTGGCTGTGCTGTAACAAATTCGTACGCAACAATAACATTCTCGCTGCCAATGCATTGTCGTCTGGATGGGACGAGTGTTTCGTGATTATCTCAGTGTCACTTACCATGCAGTTAGCGAGCTTTGCGTCTAGGCTACTCAACTTACAAGATACCGTATGATATGAAACGTCTAACATTACCTCCATCATTGTCCTCTTATTCAAAATTATCGCAAGGGTCATCGGATAGGTAGTCGACTTCAGATGAAGTAAGGAGTTCTATAACTTCTTATTCTTCTGTAAGTGGCCTTCGTCTATCTTGGACTGGGACATTGCGAAATGACTAAAAAGGCAGCGAAATAATGTCCTATATTTCTATGCTATTCCAACCTTTCAATCACAATGTCCTCATTTAGAGACATGTATGAAGTTATAAAAATGTCACTTACCTTTCGTTCTGAAAGTCATCTTTAGTTTTCACCTTCAAGAATGTACCTTCCTTCCTAAGAACACATAATTTTTTTCACCTAAGTTTTGAAGATATTAACCGGCTGATGGGAGGTAAGAGATTCCTGGGAAGCGTCCATGTGACAGTGCACATTCAATTTTGTTTTGTGGTACCACAGATTAACAGAAGATGGCGACACTGTTCTCAAATAAACTGTCTGGTTGTAACAATATGAGGACAAGAATCATAGATGTTAAAAATTAACGAATTTTAATATACGAAGCATTTATTTAGTATGTCCTTATATGAGGGCGCCATGACCGAAAGGGTTAATTTCACTTCAACATCTACACTCGGCAAGCCACGATGTGGTGAGTGACGGAGGGTACTTTGTGTGCCACTGTCAGTTCGCCCCCTTCCAGTTCCAGTCGCGGATAATCCACGGGAAGAACGAGTGCACTTAAGACTCTGTGTGGGTTTGAATCTCTCTCATTTTTTATCTTCGTGATCCTTTCGCGAGATAAAGCAGGAAGCAATATATTGGTTGATTCAGCTGGGAATGTACGCTCTCTGTGATGCAGAACGCCACTATTGCAGCGCCTGCCACTAGAGTTGGCCGAGCATCGCCTCGACGCTTTGGCGATTAATAATCAGCATTGGCGCCCGAAGACTTCCGGCATAAGAACTCACCCCTCATTCTGCCAACGGCCTTGTCAAAGAAGGCGGAAGAGCGGACAGAGGTTGAGGGTAGTCTCTTATCCTAGGGGTGGGAAACTGCTCCTAGAGGCGGAAGAATCAGCAATGATCAACGGCATGAGGGTGCACAAGGCAATGGAAACCACTGCAGCCGCGCGGGATTAGCCGAGCGGTCTGGGCGCTGCAGTCATCGACTGTGCCGCTAATCCCGGCAGAGGTTCGAGTCCTCGCTCGGGCATGGGTGTGAGTGTTTGTCCTTGGGATAGTTTAGGTTAAGTAGTGTGTAAGCTTTGGGACTGATGACCTTAGCAGTTAAGTCCCATAAGATTTCACACACATTTGAACATTTTTGAAGCCACTGCATGAAAGACACATAACGTGTGTCCACAGGACATGTGGCCTGTAATTGAAGAAGTGTAATGTTGAGATCTCCATTGGCAAAGATTCCGTAATAGTCCTCCATTCGGATCTCTGGGAGGGGACTACCAAGGGAGAGGTTACCACGAGAAAAATATTGAATAAGGATAACGTTCTACGAGTCGGGGCGTGGAATGTCAGAAGCTTGAACGTGGTAGGGAAACTAGAAAATCTGAAAAGGGGAATGCAAAGGCTCAATCTAGATATAGTAGGGGTCAGTGAAGTGAAGTGGAAAGAAGACAAGGATTTCTGGTCAGATGAGTATAGGGTAATATCAACAGCAACAGAAAATGGCATAACAGGAGTATGATTCGTTATGAATAGGAAGACAGGACAGAGAGTGTGTTACTGCGAACAGTTAAGTGATACAGTTGTTCTTATCAGAATTGGCAAGGGTAATACAGTATGTAAAGGGATATGAAAATCTAATAGTCATGGGAGACTGGAATGCAGTTGTAGGAGAAGGAGTAGAAGAAAAGGTTACTTCTCAGTAAGGCTAAACACAAATTGGGACGCGTATAGCATTTGTGCTACTTCTCACTGACTAGATTACTTTCATCACGGATATTGTCTAGGAATTTAAAGATTAGAATATACAAAACTATTATTCTACCAGTTATGATGTATGGGTGTGAGACTTGGTCTCTCACTGTGCAAAATGAAAAGTCGTTTCGAGTACTTGAAAACAAAATTTTGAGGAAAATTTTCGGAGCAAAAATGAATGGTATTAGCGGAGAGTGGCGAAAACTGCATAACGAAGAGGTTCACGAACTCTATCCAAGCCCTGACATAATCAGTATTAGTAAATAACGTAGGCTGCGATGGGCGGGTCACGTAGCTCGAATGGATGAGAGCAGGGCAGCGCGCAGAGTACTTACTGGTAGGGCACCTAGAGGAAAAACGTCCTGTGGGGAGACCGAGGCGTAGATGGGAGAACAAAGTGAAGGCTGATTTGAGGAGCCTAGGTATTGAAGGTGAATGGAAGGAAATAGCCCAAGACAGGGACAGATGGCGAAAATACGTTGCTGCTGTAATGGACTCTCGAGTCCAGTATGACCAGTGAGTAGAGTAGAGTATAGCACCTGCGAGGTGACACAACAGAACAGCTCGACGCGCATGTTCCACACCTGCCGAGCAGGTCTTGCGCATATCGTGACGAGTACACATTCTTTGCCCATACCAGTTGGTGACATGCTGCATTGACAAAATTGAAGCGTGCAGCAAGTTAACTCTCTCAAGTGATTTTACAGAAATTATTTGGTAAAAACACTTGATTTTTGTGTTACTTCCGTGATGAAGTGCCCATCACCTCGCTCATACTCACACTTAGGCTAAGCGCAAATTGAGACGATTATAGCACATGGCAGGACACAGCAGCACTACGTGTGCATTCCACAGAAGCCGCGCTGGTCCTACGCATATTGAGATATGTACTTGGCAGTTGGCGATGCTCTGCACTGAAAGAACCGAAGCTCACACACCCTGCAATCTTTCTCAAACGATTTTACGGAAACTATTCAGTAAAAATATTTTATTTTTACCTACTTAGAGCATTTGTTATATGTCAGCTTCGTGGCAAAGTGCCCGTCATCTAGCTATACTGTGATATACACATTTTAATAAGACACTGCACAAAATTCGAAAAGTTTTCAATGAAAAATAGGGGTCGGTATGATTTTCCGTTTGGTGTATTTTACACCATATGTTGGTGTGTATGGAATGTAGCTAACGTATTGAATTTTTCCTTAGACTTGGGAGGATGTCTCTATATGTCTCCGATCTCGAGAAAATGGATCCCACGCAGTGCGTTCACTCCTAATCTCACGTCCGCGACAATGAAACATTCACAACATCCCCCATATCTCGTAAACTGCTTGAGACATCGAAACGAGATTTAGGCAAATGATAGCACACACGGAGGAGAGGATTTTCCCAATTAGTAAACGTGCAGAATTTTCTTGTCTATAGCTAGATATCAGAAGCTATACTTTCTATCTTATCTTTTTCACTCCAGTGACTGTAATTTTTTAAGAGTTATCGAGAGCTAGTGAAACAAGAGTTTCCTAGAATGAAAATAAACAGGAAATTTCTTCTCTTGTTTCTGCAAACAAATACAATGAGGTTTTTTGTAAGCTATTGTTCTGCCTGATTGCCAGTTACTTGTTTAATGAGACACTCTATTTCAGAATTCTGTCACAATAGCTGCTGCAAGATGTGTTTGTGTAAATTGTACTGTTTTGGCAAAAGAAGTACAATTAAAACTGTCAACAAGAGAAATGTGGCCGTTAGCGTATACAAAAATGGTGACAGTTCTACGAATTAGAAAAGGTTAACAATTTGCACAAAAATAAATCTCCAATTCTGTTGGAACTTTGGTTGAATCCTTCTAATCCATTGTATTTTTAACGCCAGATGACTAGAATGGAAACTTACCAAAGGATTTTATTCCTTTTCTTCATCTGACGAATATAAAAATAGTGACGAGGGTATCCATGAGGGGGACTGAAATGCACATGCCAGATGCTGGTTACTCACCTACGGCTTACCAAACTGGCAATGTGTGATTTGCGAATAAAATAGTTGTTATTGAGAAAAGTAAACCACTGATCCATCACACGACATAATGGTCAGTGTATTGACCGCTGCTGAGACTAATGCACACAACATGAATGAGAAGAAGAGTTTGAGTTTACGTCATTCGAAAAACATTGTCATGAAAGTAAATCTCCCTTTGTCAGCAATACATTTCAATAAATTAAATGTATCAAATCACCACACCCTTTCAGGATACTCATACTTTAGGAATAATATAGACCACTGCTTCATTGGTGTAGCCTGTTGTACGATTAATTTATTATTCCTGATAGTGTGTATGCAACCATTGAAATACTTTTTGTCGTCACGACAAGACAATAGAAACATTGTTGTTCTTGAGGGCTTCTTGTCTGTTTCTAGCTTGCAGTGGAAATGTGACACCCACACGTATGTAGTATAATCTATCTTATTACACCCATATCTAAGTAATGACTGTGAAACTTATGTACTTCAGAACATGGATGCTTATTACTAGGAGCACAAAGGAAATTACCCCTTTTTGACTCTTTGTAACAGATTGTAGAGATACAGCCAGCATAACAGGCAGCAAGTAGATAACCTTGTTTTACTTGTCTGCCTTGCTTCCAGATCACACGATTTTATAAATTCCCTTACTTCCTTATTTACTACCCTCGTGATGAATCAATCGTCCCTTCTTATAGTATGAAAACACTATGGAGGCAGAAGATATAATCCCAGTTGTTATCGAACTATGCATTGTTCTCGACAAAAGACTATACAGGTATATGTAACTGAGAACTATTATGTACTAATTAAATGTGATTAACTGCTTTAAAGCAGAAAAACAAAACACTACTAAGAGACAATAAAATTCAGTATCCCATAAGGCCATGTTTTTGGATGGGTAATATTTCCACTGCCCATATGCGGCACGCCGAAGTGAGCATAAGACAGCACTGCCTTCCCGCTCCCCCCTGCCAATAGTGCACGGCGTGAGAAACTGTGCCACAACCATAAAAGCCACATGACCTGGTGCAGGCACGTCCCCGTCCTGTCGCGTCCCAATTTGTGCTCTTCTATTTGAAATTGTGAAGTTACAAAAATTCACGCTGCCCCATGCCATGCCAAATGCGTCTCAATTTGCAACTAGCGTTATTGTGACGCACACTTTTAAGTAGGACACTGCCCGAAATCCTGAACAGTTTGCAATGAAAAACAGAGTTCGCTATGATTTTGCGTTTGGTGCATAGAACACAGTATGTTGCTGTGTATGAAATTTAGCTAACATATTGAATTTTTCTTTATACTTTGGTAAGAGGTCTCTGCCTGGCTTCAATCTTGAGAAAACTGATTGTATTTAGTGCGTTCACTCCCAATCATACACCTGACAGAATGAAATATTTAAAATATCCCTCACAATTCCTAAACAGGTCGAGACATCAAAATGACACTTAGGCAAGTGATAGCACACAAGGGGAAGAGTATTTTCACGAATCGTTAACACACAGATCTTTCTTATCTATGGCTATATATCATAAGTAAAGTTTTTTTTATTTATCCATTTGAGTAATGTAATTTTTAAGAGCCGTCTACAGCTAGTGACAGGAGAATTTCCTAGTATGAAAATAGACGCGAAATTTCTTCTCTTACGTTACTGTGTAGGTAGTGGGGAGCAGGCGTGGTAACTACGATGATAAATAATCACTCGCACTCCCGTTACTTACTATGAATATTTTTATTCTCGCAGTATATATACAATGTGTTTAGCTTAAAGGGCTTACAACAGAGAACTGATCTGGTAGAGATGCAGCTACTCTTGCTGCAATATGGCAGCGATATTACTGGGGGGGGGGGGAGAGGGTTAGAATCAATGGTTCTATGTCCCCATAGAGCCCCACCCCCATAATTGCAGGGGGGAGGGGGTTAGAATCAATGGTTCTATGTCCCCATAGAGCCCCACCCCCATAATTGCAGAGCACAGTGATTGGTTTACACAGTGATGCGTTGTTCTGCTGGAGATGGTGAGGGCCGACACAGGTGCAGGAATGGCCATAAAGGGTGGCCGGCCAGTGATGTCACTGGCGGTACCGATGGGGGTTAGAATCAATGGTTCTATGTCCCCATAGAGCCCCACCCCCATAATTGCAGAGCACAGTGATTGGTTTACACAGTGATGCGTTGTTCTGCTGGAGATGGTGAGGGCCGACACAGGTGCAGGAATGGCCATAAAGGGTGGCCGGCCAGTGATGTCACTGGCGGTACCGATGGGGCAGCAGTGGTGGTGGTGGCTGGTGGTGTGTCGTCCAGTGAGGCTCTTGGTCTGCCAGCAATTGTGTCTGGGGTACCAGTCGTCATTATGAAGTGCTCCGGGGCCGACACAGACAGGTAGTTGTCTGAAGAAAGAATAGATTACAGACCTGCTGTGTTGATTGTAGGGGGAAGGGGCATGGAGTGCTCTAATGACCTCGAGATCGTGCTGTAGCCCGACTGTCTATTGTCGAATTTGGCCCTAACCATGAGTTGTGAGTCCTGCTGTGTTGGATTGCAGGCTATGTCGAACTGGTGGCACCCACGGAGGTGGAAGAGCTCGGTGAACAGGGACAAACTGCCAGTACTGGTCAGTTGTAGGGACTCTGGACAGCCAAAGTGTGCAATCCATAGTGTGACGAAAGCTCAAGCGAGAGTGCTGGCCGAGATATCAGTCACAGGTGTGGCCACCCCCCACGAAGTTGTTCTGTCTGTGTCTGGCAAGATGTACTTGTATCCATTTGAATCTGGGTGTGGTCCCACTAAGTCCATGTGGACATATTGGTAACAGCCCTTTGGCATGGGGAATTTCCCGAAGGTCAGTTTGGCATGACATCATCTTGACCCATTGGCATTGGATGCAGGCTCTCATCTACAGAGTGCAGTCCCATTTAACGTTAGTCCAAACGAAACATTCTGTTATGAGTTGGGCATCCTCTGGGGTGAGAAAAGTTATTGAGGAGGTAGGAAACTCTCTTCCTGAAGTTCTGTGGGACGACTGTTTGTTGCCTACCATGGGATACATCGCACCAGACTAATGTGGTTGTGCCTGCAGTAGTGCACTGCTTGAGATGGAGGCCCGTTGTGTGTCCAGATAGCAGCTTTTGAAGGTCAGTGACAGTTGCTTGTTCCTCTGCTAGCTGGTCAGAGTCAAGATGTATCAATGTGGCGGCAAGTCGTGAAAGGTAGACAGCCACCGTGTTTTCTGCTCCCCGTACACAGCAGATGTCCATAGTATATTGTGAAATCAAGTTCAGGTAATAGCATCAGCCAGGGGGGAGTGGTCTGTGTGGATAGTAAGCGTCCAGCCCTCGATGTCATCTCGGAAGTTCCGAATCGCTTCGTATATCGCCAAAAGCTCACAGTCGAAGGTTGACCACATTTTCTGGGATTCGGTAAGTTTCCGTGAGAAAAACCATAGGGGTTGGGTTGCACCGGAGACTTCCTGTTGTAGCACCACCCCAATCGCCTGTCACTGGCCTCGGCGTTTTAACCATACGGACGTCTGGAGATAAGAGTGCCAATATGGTGGCCTAAGTGAACTCGGTTTTGATGTTCTTGAAATCTGCTTGCATATCAGGAGTCCAAGTGAGCTTACGTTTGCCTGACGTGTTCTTGCCGTGGGGTGACTCTGTGAGTGACAGAGGTGTTTCTGCGGCATAGGGGAGGCGTTGTCGGCCAAAATTAATTACCCCTGAAAGGCGGCCCAGTTCTTGATAGTCTGTTGGGGCTGGTAAGTTACGGATTTGGTATATCTTTTCTGGAGTGGGGCGGATTGCCTGAAGCGTCAACGAGGTGACCTACGAATGTAACTCATTTTTTCTGAAGTTGGCATTTGCCCTCATTGACCACAACACCGTGCTCTGCTAGTTTTTTGAATACAGTTTGGAGGTGTTTCTCACGATCTTGAGCTGTTTGTGAGATGATTACATCGTCCAAGTAACAATAGCATATGGGCAGGGTAAAAAACAAGCCGTCAATGAACCGTTACCAAGTCTGGCTATGCTCTTTAGTCCGAAGTGCATAAAAACAATTCAAATAGGCCAAATGGTGTGATTATTCCCGTCTTTAAGATGTCCTCTGTGGCCATTGGGCTCTGCGAATAAGCTCTTTTGCAGTCGATCACGCTTAAGATGGTAGCACCAGCAGTTCCTGGGAGAAGTCCTGAGTATTGAGCATGGAGTAACTATCAATAATAACACATGCATTCAAATGTCTACAGTCCGTTCACAGGCGTTGTCTCAGCAATGGCTAGGTGGAGTTGTTGTTCAGATGAATCTTACAGGTGCTGTGGAAAGAGCACTTTCGCTGTCTCTTATCTGTCAGTGGTTGGTGTGTGCAACAGGAGGTCACTGATATGATCGGTGTTGGTGTGCAGGTGGTTCAAAAGCATCAAAAACTTGTGGTCGTATGTGATCTCAGCTGACTGCATCATGCACTTGCAGAGTGCAAACCATACTTGCAGACGATCAACTTGTAGTGCTAGCAGATAGTAATTGGTCAGGCCCACGCAATGTCTGATGGCGTGACAGAACCCTTGCATAACAGTTCATCAATTGCAGCTTTGGCCGCATTTAGATTGTGAGGGCGAGACAGTGGGGCTGGCATTAGACCGGTGGTAGTATTAATTCTGTGTACAGTACCGTCATATACGATGTTAATCTTTTTATGGAGCTGATGTCAACAAGCACGTGAGGCACACAATCCGCTTGCAGAGGTGTTATACTGTTTACACTTGACCCATACGCGAGAGCACTATCACTGTTTGTGCACGGCTCACTCATGGGAGTGTCGTCACCAGAAGTAAGAGGCACTGGACTGACCTGTGGTTCTTAAGGCCTAGCGACGTTGTGGGTGGGCAGTCTCGTTGCTGCTGGTGCGATGACAGCTGTTGCTGTGTGATGTGCAGTTGTGCCATAAGCTTGGAGCAGCAGTTGCGGAGGTGTTCATTAGCTCCTCGTGAGCTGGCATTGATGCAGTGGAGGTTGGTGTACACAACAGTCGAGGTTTTAAGCTCCTTGAACAATGTCTAGCACTTTAGCATGAGCTCTAGCACTGTTTCTGAGGCAGGAGGAGCAGGCGGAGGAGTCTCATCCATCGGTAGGTGGACACTGTTTACTCCACTGATCGGCGTGTAGCCAATACGATGTAATAGTAAGGCCCTACCTAGGTCTGGCAGAAGGTTATAATGCCTCAAAAAATCTGCGCCCATCACTGGCTCCGCAATGACAGCCACGAAAAACATCCATTGGTGAGGGGTGTGTCCAGTTGAACTGTTCCAGGTGCCATCTGAGATGGCAGCGTGCTAACATCGTCGCCCATGTCGACTAGGAAGTACACCTTAAGATGTTTGTCGTACATAAAGAGCCACGCTCCATTTGAATGTACACACTGGATATGATGAGTGTTATTGCGTTCTGTAGTGAGGCAGCTTGAGGCAGGGGAGCGGCCTGATGTGCTTGTCAGGCCGCTGTACTAGTTTGGGTAGTTGCAGGGTGGACGAAATCGGCAGGTCACTTGGCGTGAATGCAGCAGGTGGTTGTTTACACGCAACAAATGCAGTGCCTAGGTCCATCACGGTTTACGATTGTTGGTGCCTCGCCACAGTGGAGTCTTGTGAGGCTGCTGTGGGGCAGCGTAGAAGAGCTCAGATGAGGCTAGAGCAGGTCGGCAACTGTCGGTTGGTTGGGCACAGTGCAGCGAGCACTGCACAGTGGTCTCCATGGCGCGGCCAGTATGCAAGCTGGCTGTAGATGTAACAGGTGTTGACATCGGTGCCAGAGCCAGCACGAGACTTTATCAAGGCATGATGTTGCACAAGCAGCAAGGTGTAGCCGGGTTTCCAGTAGTTTGTCCTCATGCATTAGCATGGCTGTCTGTACGTTTCCAGGAAGCTCGAGAAGCCATACTGCCAAGAGAGCATGATCTGGTAAGTGGAATGCATCGATTTGGAGGTGTAACCTGCACCAAAGTGCTGGCAGGGTATCGTGACCCAGTGTTGTCTCAGCAATGACTAGGTTGAGTTGTTGTTCAGGTGAATGCTACAGGTGCTGTAGTAAGGGCACTTTTGTTGTCTCGTATCTGTCACTGCTTGGTGTGTGCAATAGGAGGTCGCTGATAAGATCGGTTTTGGTGTGGAGGTGGTTCAAAAGCAACAAAAACTTGTCATGGTCGTCTGTGAGCTCAGGTGATTGCATCATGCACTAGCAGAGTGCAAACCATGCTTGCAGAGAATCAACTTGTAGTGCTGCCAGATGTAACTTGGCGTATGGCCGGCAGTGATCTGCCTGGTGGTGAGGGGCCGGGAGTTGCATGAGGAGGGTGTAATTGTGCGAAGTAAATGGTGCTGGTTGCTGGTTCATGAACACTGTCTGGTGGCGCTGGTAGAGGCAGCAGCTGGGGTCACGGCGCGATAGTCACAGTAGGTGTGTTGGTAATGCACATGTCGTGACTGATTGTCACAGGACGTGGCAGGGGTGTCACGGCTGGTGCATCAGCATCTTGTAGGATGGCATTGTTGTGAGATACCAAAGAATGTGGTACAGTGGATGGGTCGTGGTTGGTGGCAATCTTTGCAGCTGACACACCAGTGTAGGTCACCCAGTGTGGCGGCTGTTGAAGGTACTCCTTGTGTTCCCTTGGTGCTGTGGTCGTGAGATGTGAAAATCCTGCGCAGTTGCATGTAGACATGGTGTGCCTGCTTGTTGAGTGACATCACATGGCAAGCGTGGCCCAGAGCACAGCACCGCTGTTGTCGGTGTGATGTCATGGTCATGTGACGTGGGTCACAGTGCAGCCGTGTGACTTCACCTGCGTGACATACAGTAACACACGGAACGTAAAATTCAGGCGTAGGCTGGCACAAGAAGCTCATTTGAAGGACGGATTTATCCACAATAACCCATAAATATTGGTTCTCTGCAGTGGAAGGTGGTTGTATATGGTGGCGATTGTTTGTCAACAGCTGCGGTCTCAAGAGGGTCTCCACAATATGGTACATTGCACACGGAATGTCGATACACATAGTCATTAAAATGAAAATCAGTGCAGTTTAGTTCATTAACATTATTACTGATCAGTGTATTACGAGCACTAGTTAGGTGAGAGTTGGAGACAGTAGCAGGCAGCCACTGTTCACCATGGATGGTCACTGTTGATGTAACACAGTTAATTACAGGAGTGGCAGGCGTCGTCTCATTACCTTCACTGACAACGTCGTACTTGATTTTCAATTTAATGTGTTTGTCCGTTTGGCAAAAGGTAACGATGCCCTGGTTCGGCGGTTGTTGAAACAATGGGAACATTGTCGAGTGTTCGAGAACAACAGTTTCACTGGTTACATCTTCTGGGAATTGGCGGAAACAGCAAATACATGCACAAATAAATCATCTGAAGTGGGGCCAGACAATGAAGTACCTTCATGGGGCGTATTCTTCGTGGTATGAAGTTTGTATCCCATGATGATTGGCGGCATGCTGGTGTGAGTATAACTCGGTATTTCGCAGCACGGTTAATGGGGTCACCACTGTAGGTAGTGGGTAGCAGGCGTGGGGATTGTGACAATATTTAATCACTCGCTCTCCCGTCACTTACTATGAACAATTTTATTCTTGCAGCATTTACACAATGCATTTAGCACGTACTACAGAGAACTGATTTGGCAAAGGTACAGTTGTTCTTGCTGCAGAAAGGCAGTGATATTATTGGGAACTAGAGCCAGTGGTTCTACATCCCCACAACTGCAAACCAACACAAACAGGTTTTCCATACGGTATTGACCTCTCTAGCCGCCAAATGCTTGTTTAATGAGACACTGTATCAGAATTCTGTGGCAATAGTTGCTGCAAGGTGAGTTTCGGCAAATTATACTGCGTTTTGGCAAAGGAAGCACAATTAAACTTGTCAACAAGAGAAATGTAGCCGTTACTCATAAACAGTGATGCTTCTTTGAATGAGAAAAGGTCCACAATTCACAAAAAAATAAATCGTCAATCGGTCACAATTTTGGTGGAATTCCCATAACCCATCACATTTTTGAATACTGAAGAACTGGAATGGAAACTTCCCAAATAATTTTATTATGTTACTTATTTGAACAATATTAAAATAACGACAAGTGCATCCTTCAAGCAGAGTGATGCACTCATGCCAGACAGTAGTTACTCACCTATGGCTTGTCAAACTGACAATCTGTGATTCACAAATAAAATGGTTCTTATTGTTATACTTGAGTACCAAATCAGACTTGGATACTAACGCTGAAGACAAAGTGTTGGTTTATTCATTCATGAATAAAATATTCAAATGATCAAATAAATATATTTTGTTTGAAAGAAAAAGAAATGGACATTTTCAAACTACAACTAAGAAGAGTGATGCTGACTTTATAAATTACTTCAAAATTACTAGAAAGCAGTTTTTTTAAGTACATGGAATCACACAGCACGCCATTGACTCAGATGGATGTAATGCACAGGAGCCAATTGCAAGTCAACAAAAACTGGCAGTATTTTTGAGGTAGTTGATGAACACTGGCACGTCTAAATGTGATGTCCTCATGCATGTACACAACTCCCATTCCATGGATGAGTTTCTGTTTTAGAACTGGTAAATGATAACTTGTACCTCTAAATGGAGCTGCATGTGTAGAACTAAGTAGAACTAAAAATTTCAGTAATATTAATATTAGCATGTGTGTGTGTGTGTGTGTGTGTGTGTGTGTGTGTGTGTGTGTGTGTGTGTGTGTGTGTATTTGGTAATCTGACTTGTTCCACATCATATCAATAAAACAATAGTGAAAATGATCTACAGAACATGACATAACTAAACTAATCTATTTTAGGTATTATAAAATGTTGCACTGCTCTATCTAGGTATTTTATTTTCAATCCAATGCGAAACATGTCACAAAGCTCCTGCGTTACCTCACGGTCTTTATTAACTTTCCGTCTACCACTATGAAAAGTAAGCGTTTAAGCCACTGCACAACACAATTTCTTGTATTTTCAAGTAGCCGAGAATAATGCAAGCGACAGGAATGTGGAAACTAGCCAGCTGTGCCTTGTGAAAAGAAGAGTTCACATTGTTTGTTGTCATGAAGGTAGATCTGCCTTTGTCAGAAATATATTTCCCCAAATTAAATGTATCAAATGACTACACTCTTTCAAGATATTCATACTTTCAGAATAATACTGACCTCTTCATTTGTGTAGCCTGCTGTATAATCAGTTAATTAATGCTGATACTTTGGATGCAGTCAGTGAAATGCTTTTTCTCGTCACAACAAGCCAATTAAAACATTGTCTCTCGTGGTGGTTTCAAGTCTGCATCTTGCTTGGATTGGAAATGTGATGTCCTCATGCTTGTACACACATCAAAAAAAGTTTTGCGTCACCCCAGTTCCCAGAACTCCTGACGATATACGTTGACTGTGGATAGTGTATCACAGACACAGTCCCTTTGACTGTTCAGAGTTGTCACTAAAACCGCCCAAAGATGTAAACAACTGTGCATGAGCGGTGCCTATTAGACGAAGAGGGTTCGACAACCGATCAGTTCCAGTCATTCCACCAGTCAATACCGTGGTTCGATTGCGTCCTCATTGTTACTTTGTGCCAGGAAGGGCTCTCAACAAGGGAAGTGTCCAGGTGCCTTGGAGTGAACCAAAGCGATGTTCAGACATGGAGGAGATACAGAGAGCCAGGAACTGTTGATGACATGCCTCACTCAGGCGCCCAAGGGCTACTACTGCAATGGATGACCAGTACCTACGGATTATGGCTCAGAGGAACCCTGAAAGCAATGCCACCATTTTGAATAATACTTTTTGAGCAGCCACAGGTCGTCGGTTGAGACTGCGTGCAATAGGTTGCATGATGCACAACTTCACTCCCGACGTCTATGGCAAAGTCCATATTTGCAATCACAACACCATGCAGTATGGTACAGATGAGCCCAACAACATGCCGAGTGGACCCCTCAGGATTGGCATCACATTCTCTTCACTGGTGAGTGTCACATTTGCCTTCATCGGAGATGTGTTTGGAGGCAACCTGGTCAGGCTGAACACCTTAGGCACGACGTCCAGCAAGTGCAGCAAGGTGGAGGTTCCCTACTGTTTTGGGGTGACATTATGTGGAGCCGACATTCACCACTGTTTGTCAGGAGGCACCATAAGGGACGTACATTACACGAATGCCATCCTCCGACTGATAGTGCAACCATATCAGCAGCATATTGGCGAGGCATTCATCTTCATGTATGACAATTCACACCCACATCATGCGCATATTGTGAATTACCTCCTTCAGGATAACAACACTGCTCGACTAGATTCGCAGCATGTCCTCCAGACATGAACCCATTCGAACATGCCTGGCATTGATTGAAAAGGCTGTTTATGGACGATGTGACCCACCAACCACTCTGAGGGATTTACGCTGAATCGCTGTTGAGGAGTGGGACAATATGGACCAACAGTTCCTAGATGAATTTGTGAATAGTACGCCACAAATACAGGCATGCATCAATGCGAGAGATAGTGCTACAGGGTATTAGAGGTACCAGTGTGTACAGCAATCTGGACCACCACCACTGAAGGTCTCGCTGTATGGTAGTACAACATGCAACGTGTGGTTTTCATGAGCAATAAAAATGGCGGAAATGATGTTTATGTTTATCTCTATTCCAATTTTCTGTACAGTTTCCAGAATTCTCAGAACTGAGATGATGCAAAACTTTTTTTTTGATGTGTGTACTATAATATGTCTTAATATCCAAATGACCACAGTGAAACTTATGTACTTCACATCTTGGACACTTTTTACTAGGAACATAAAGGGGATACAACTGTAGAAATTACCTCTTTTCGAATTTTTGTAACAGATTGTCCAGCACGTAGATAACCTTATTTTACCTTCCTGCCTTCTTTCTTGATCACATGATTTTATAATATTCCTTACTTCCTTAGTCAGTAACCTAATGATGATTTGGCTGTCCCTTCTTGCCATCTGGAAACATTTTGAAGGCAGTAGATATAATCCCAGTGACTAATGGCTCACCAGTTACTGAACTGTGCATTGTTTGTGACAAAAGAAAAAACAAAACAAAATATTATATAGATACAAGTAACTGCAAAGTATTAAGTACTAACGAGACAAGATGAATCATTTAAATGGCGAAAAACAAAATACTATTCAATGACAAAAAATTTCAGTACACAGGAAGGCTGTAATTTTCAGATGGCCAATACTACCACTGCCCATATGTGCCATGCCAATGTGAGCATAAGGCAGGGCTGCTTTCCTGCTCCCCTCCTCACCCCTCAGATAGTGCTAGTGTGGCACGTGAAATTGAGCAACAGTTACAGCACTGCACCACCTGACATAGACGCCTGTTGCATTTCCATGGCGTCATGTCCCAATTTGCTCAGTCCCATTTGAAGTAACAAACATGTGCGCTGTCCTGCACCGTGCCACATGCACTATACTCTTGTCAATTTGCGCCTAATGCAAGAAAGAATGCAGAAACAGTTCACCAGATATGACTGAAAAAATCTCTCTACCAATTAAAAGATTGCAGTTGGTTCTCAAAATGGATAGTGGTTAGCATCTTTGATGTGAATGAAGTGAGGAATACCTACACTGGCCAGATGTCATGAGTTTGTGACGTGGTGCATCTGATACATGCTACCTTCATACCAGGCAAATAAAACAGTTCATAGCAAAGGTGATTACTGATAAACATTTCAATACTGCCCTGAACCCAATTAATTACTACAGCATTATAACTATTGTTACAAACTATATGGCAAATTACATTTAATTCTTATTAATTATGAAGGTTTCTTCTGATTCAGTAGGGCAGTGACCTTTAATGACAGATTAGATTAGATCAGATCGTTATTTGTTCCATAGATCATGAGTACAAAACTTCGTAATGATGTGGAATGTGTCAGTTTAACAAAAGTTTCTTTACCGTTGTTATTAAACTTCTTTAATTGTGTGATTATTCATTTAAATCTGTTGTTGGTGTTGTGGTCTTCAGTCCTGAGACTGGTTTGATGCAGCTCTCCATGCTACTCTATTCTCTGTAAGCTTCTTCATCTCCCAGTACCTACTGCAACTTACATCCTTCTGAATCTGCTTAGTGTATTCATCTCTTGGTCTCCCTCTATGATTTTTATCCTCCACACTGCCCTCCAATACTAAATTGGTGATCCCTTGATGCCTCAGAGTATGTCCTACCAACTGATCCCTTCTTCTAGTCAAATTGTGCCACAAACTCCTCTTCTCCCCAATTCTATTCAATAACTCCTCATTAGCTATGTGACATACCGATCTAATCCTCAGCATTTTTCTGTAGCACCACATTTCGAAAGCTTCTACTCTTCTAGTCCAAACTATTTATCGTCCATGTTTCACTTCCATACATGGCTACACTCCATACAAATTACTTCCAGAAAAAAATTCCTGACACTTAAATCTATACTTAATGTTAACAAATTTATCTTCTTCAGAAACACTTTCCTTGCCATTGCCAGTCTACATTTTATATCCTCTCTACTTCGACCATCATCAGTTATTTTGCTCTCCAAATAGCAAAACTAATTTACTACTTTAAGTGTCTCATTTCCTAATCTAATTCCCTCAGCATCACCCTACTTAATTAGACTACATTCCATTATCCTCATTTTGCTTTCATTGATGTTCATCTTATATCCTCCTTTCAAGACACTGTCTATTCCATTCAACTGCTCTTCCAAGTCCTTTGCTGTCTCTGACAGAATTACAATGTCATCGGCGAACCTCAAAGTTTTTATTTCATTTAAATCTAAAAATTTATATATTGAGTAGAAGGATTTGTTATCAAAAAATTCTTTTAATTTGTATTTAAATGCTGGTTTGTTACCTGTCAGACTTTTGATGCTATTTGGTCACTGACAGAAGTCTTTAATGGCAACGTAATTAACCCCTTTCTGTGCCAAAGTTAGATTTAACCCATGATAGTGAATATCAGGCTTTCACCCAGTATTGTAGCTCTGCAAGTTGCTATGCTTCTGAATTTGGATGGGTTATTAATAACAATTTTTAATATTCTTTTTATACATTTTGTGCAATTAATAGCTTTTTCCTTAATGATGAATTACCCCAAAATATGGTGCCGTATGAGGGCAGTACATGTAGTAAGCTAACTCATGGATATGTTTATCACCGAAATTTGCAATAACCCTAATTAGCTGAACTCAAACATTTCTGTAAATCATCAATGTGTTTCTTCCAATTCAACCTTTCATCAGTGCACACACCCAATTGGAATATTCTGCCTTACTTACAGACTTATGTTCAAACTCTATATTTATTAATGATTTCACACCATTTATTGTACAGAGTTTGTACCGAGTTTTATTAAAATTTAATCAGAGTCCATTTGCAGAGAACCACTTAACAATTTTCTGAAAGATATTAATTACAATTTTCCCAGGTAATTTTTGTTTGTTGGGTGCGATTACCAGTTTGATGATTCTGTTGATTTTTCCACATTATGTGAACTGTTTATTTCAACATTATGCACTCTTCTAGTAAAACATGAGAAACTATTAGTGCACTGTCCCTCTCATGCCATAATACTTACGCTTATCAGACATTTTACATTATTAAGGATGACACAATGTACTGTTAATTGTAATATCACTAGTGTGTTCCATATATACAGGATGAACCCTAACACCAAGTACAAAATTTCGGAGGCTGTTCAGAGATATTTTCCAAATAATCCAAGTAATCTCTGGTGGCTCATTACACAATAATTGCCTCACTTTTTTATTTTTAACCCCCATTTATGTCTGTATCTGGACTGCACCATTAATATCTGCACGACAGTGCAAATGTCAACGGCATGCAGAGTTGCAAAAGTTGTAGATGCAAAAGTGCAGGGATTTGGTCATCATCAATGTGGGAAGATCTTAATATAGGGAAGTCAAAGTGCTCTTCTAATATACTCAGTGAACCCATATCTGTGGTGCATAACGGCCAACTCCTCATCAGTAAAATTATTCATACAGCTGTGTATCATCGTTAACATGCAACTAATACTAAACAAACTCGAGACAGAGCTGTGCAGTAATGAATGAGAGCTGGAAAATGAGCTGTAAAAGGGGTAATATTGTTACCAACAGTAAGTACCATGAGTGAATGAAAAAAGTGTGCTTCCAACCAAGACAGGTCATGCAAACCATTGTCATTTACAATTTTGTACAGATATTTTCATTGTAATTCAGATACAAGGATAAATGGGGATACAAATTCAAATTAAATGTAATTACCCTGTAATAAGCCACAAACTACCACAGGTCTCATTCAGAAAACATTCCTTTTTCAACCCCTGAAAATTTTCCTTTGAGTGTGAGTCCACCCCGTTCATCTGGAATTAATGCTTGCCACAGACGCTGCTTATATGCAGGCCCAAGGTAAGTTGGCACAACTATGAGTTTGCTGTTTTACAGTGAATTTGACTAATGGCTGGGACAACTGCTTCCAAAAAGCAAAAAATCTGGGTTTGAGTCCCTGTCTGGCCAATATTTTCAGTTGGTACTCTAATGTTATTACGACATGTTTGGCATATTTGATAAGTTTGCACTGAAATCGTTTCATGTCACTGTGTCTTGATCAGTTTTACACCAATGAATCCATTAATTTAATTTCAGCATCTTTAATTCAGTTGTGTAAATTTTAAACAGTATTTTAACTAGCAGCTACCTATAGCTAAATCATCATCACTAATAAGAATAATGTAATAGAAACAATATCAGAATCTCTTTCTTCATAAATTTCACTAGTATATTGGTATAAAGTTTATAACAAAAGAATATACAGTGTGGCAGTGATACCTAATGGAATGTCCTCCATACTTTTTTGTGAGTTTAGTTACTTTTTGCAGACAAATCAATTCAAAAGCGTAATTATTAGTTACAATGTTATTTAATTTGTTACTATGTTTGCAAATTGGAATGTTACTTGTGTTCACAGTCAGGAATATGGCACAATTTGCTTTATGAATCTTTGTTATTGCCTATGCATGCAATCCAAGTATACAACAAATAAATAACATCCAGTTCAGTGATTACACTTAACATAAAATTTATAAAATTTACAATCCAAAAATATATTATTTCTTCTGTTATCTCAGCCACTATACAGCTCAGCAAACTACTTTAAAATTTCAGAAACATGTTTATGTTCAGGTAATCGGAAATCTCAAAAACCCTTTCCTTTAAAAGCAGACATACCACAATTTCTGAAAGCTAAAACTGAATGCTACATTTTGATTCAGATAAATACATGGTGCAAATAATTAATTTGGTAAAATAGTGTTTATTTTCAACTGTATTTTTTTATGTAGTAGTAGTGAATTCTTATGGTCCTTTCAACAGAAACTTCATTAAAGATATAGCTTTCTTCTTGTGTTCTTCTCCAGACTGGTTCCTGCAAAACAGAAACAACAGTTAGGACAATTAGGTAAATTACAGACTGCTATTACATACATACATAGAACTTTCCTCTCTTGCATCACTCTTTCCAGTCTGTCAAATTACATTTACTTACTCTACTGCTGTCCACTTTCCTTTACTGAATATTTTATATACTTGTGAGCTGGCAACATGTTGCAGAGCCATCCTGATGAATGACCACTAACTGCCCGTCAACACCTCATGGACGTGGTCAGAGCTGAGCCCAAGGCATGCACATCTCCCTTGATGGTGTTACAGATGTGCTTAATATGACTGAGAATGGGTAAGCATGAGGCATGCTAAAGTACATGAAACCTTCAGCATTTCTGAAAACATTCATACATACTTCAGAGGCACTGGAAAGGTGCACTGAATGTACAGGTCACCTGCTGGGTACTGTACGTGAATAGTTACACATCACTGGGGTAGGTTCTGTTTCATTTGCTTTTGAAATGACTCTGTAAACATCTCCTTTGCCCCCACATGAGAATACCTCCACCAACTGCCTAAAGGTGCATGCAGAATGCACCTACTCATCTACTTTTCAATTTATTCCTACTTCCTCCATTGGAATGTACCAACATTTAACACAAACCATCAGTATAGGTGGCCTTTACATATGTTTTGACCATCAAATGGTTGTCTTCTGTGATCCTTCTTATCTCCATACCCTGTGACTTGCACTGGAGAGAGAGAGAGAGAGAGAGAGAGAGAGAGAGAGAGAGAGAGAGAGAGAGAGAGAGAGAGAGAGAGAGAGAGAGAGAGAGAGAGAGACGGGACAGTGGCTTCTGTACCCCATAAGAAAGAGGTTTTGGATTATATGTCTGCTCAGTGACTTGTAGTCCAACATTGAAGTGATGCAATTTGTTACAATGTGCCACTTCCCCCCTCCCAGCCCAGTCTGCTGTTAAAATTAACAATGAAGGGATAAACAGGTTGTTAAAAATGAGGTAGTTGGCTCATGGTCACTGTTTCTGTGAATCAAATTACCAACAGTACACCCTGAACACAGTGGACCAGCAGTTGCACAACCCTGGAGATAGAGTGTCCCATTATGGATTGTACCAATAGCTTGATAGGCCACAATGTAGCAAATTGCTCACTGCTTCAGTGACGGACAATAACTATCACTGAGCACCCACAGCATGTCTGTAAGTGCTCCAGTATCATCAGTGTAGCATTCAACTCTTCCGCTACGTAAACTCTGTTGACATCCCAGTTACATGACATGTTAACTTTTCCATTTGCTGTAGTGACAGAGCTCCATCTTTCCAGCTTAGTACTTATACTTGCCTTTAATTTAATTCCTTCACAGTACATATAATTGACAACTGTTCCGTATCCACCTATTCACCACCATCTAATAGCCACCATCTAACAGCCACCATCTAACAGCCACCATCTAACAGCCACCATCTAACAGCCACCATCTAACAGCCACCATCTAACAGCCACCATCTAACAGCCACACTTCAAGCAGCGAGAAATGGGAGACGTGCTGCTTACACACAACTCCAGCTCTAAGCAAGTGCTTGAACACAATGGCAACTGCTCAAAACAACCTAATTTTAACAATTGTGATGCCACACTCATAGAAAGCAGTTTGCTGTTATGAAGTATTGCATTGTCTTCAGCGTAAAGCCTTTTAAGACATTTCACTTTACTTTAGGCAGACTTTTTGTGTGCACTGTGTTTTGTTGTTGTTAATGTTGCATTTTCTTCGCAACTTTAGTTTTATATTGGTGTTTTCCTCCCATTTGTGTTTCATTGCTGCAGTATTATTCTGCAGTAGCAAGCTAAAGTAAAGTTCTTTGTTTGAGTATCAATTCTTACCATTCAAAATTACAAAAATTTAACACCAAACTAAAACAATGAAAAATTCCCAGGATTCTAAGAAATTCCCAAGTTTTTCCTGCTTTTTTACAAAAGTAAAAAAGCCCATGTTTTACCCAGATTTCCCTTTTGTCCCCGGTGTGTATAAACGCTGTCATACGTATGGTCTTTAACATTCCTTGTAAACACTTTTCAGATTACTTGTGGCTAGACAATGATAATGTAGATGACTGACAAAATTTCTAAGAATTAGTATAACAGAATATGGCAGTCGAGCCTAAGCCTACATCAGGCTAAAACAATGTCAAGTTTGCTCAAAGGGGAAACACATGAAGACACATAATAAATTACTCTTCCATACACTCTCAAAGACTGCAATAAATGCCTTTGTTCCCCATCAAGAAACTCTAAATTCCAATCAAAGAAAGGGCTATCATATTTCCATCTTCTTGCTCAAATTCGTGAAGGACTTATTCATAAGGATCCAACATTAATTCAAAAAATTGTTCCCTGAATAACATTTCACATCAAAGCCAGTTACCACTGGAACAAACTGAATAAGAAATTTAAAACAAAATTTTCTTTGTAAACGAAAAATTAAATTTTCTTTTTTCATTATTTAAATTGTTACTAATTAGTTAGTTAAAATATAGTTATCACACAGACGCTGAAGTTTGCTCTTCCGTAGTGTGTATTGTTATCTAAGATGTAATTTTAAAAATAGCTTCTCAGTTACAATGGGCATATTTTCAGGCCTTTTATCATCAAGCAGTTTTGCACCAAACTGTTTACTCCAGATGTACAATAAATTTTGCAATTAAACACTTGTCCTTAATTTATCTTAGTCACCTCATGTCCTGACGTACGTGATATGTGATGTGATGTATTGTATGACTTTTATTGTATTATTCTGTAAACATAATTGTATGTAGCTCCTACATATTCTAATGCTTTGGTTCAGTAGGGAAAGTTTAATCTTTGACAAATTTTTGTTAATAAGTAAGTAACAAATGGAAGAAGCTAGTCTTGATCCATACTCAGAAGTAGACAGACAGATGTGAACAAACACAGAGTTCATTCCTCAACGGGGGAGGGGGGGGGGGGGGGGGGGAATTACTTTCGGAGGAGAGGTAAGCAGCTTTTGTGGTAGCAGAAGTAGTTCAAGAAGATTCAAGAGAGACAACAATGACAGAGTATGCGGTATTAATGAATGGAGAAAAGAAGAATGTAGGACTTTCTAGAAACAATTACTTCTCCATTGTTGCAACAGCATAACAAAATTGTTACGCAGTTGTCCACTGTTAAGAGAGCACATCTGTGTCTGCTTTATTCACCTGCCACATTTCAGTCCTACATCCTGCCCTTAAACAGACTAAAAATTTTACACTTTGCATATTCAGGATGTATATGTGAACAAGGAAAAAAAATTCCTCGATTTTTCCCGGATTTCCCGATTAAAAATACACTTTCTCCCAAGCGAAAATACACTTTTTCCATGTTAAGTGACAGTATACTCTTATTCGGCACTGTAAAAATCATCAATCCTTTGAATGTTTATGGTTTTATATACCAGAGTAGAATTTCCCGGCGCTTTAGAAAACAAAACTCAGGGGGGAAAAAAATGTTCTGAAAGACCTTTGATGTGCAGCAACATGTACGCTGCATATTTCCATATTACGAAACTATAAATTCGAATTCCACCAAACATTGCATGTCACTTTCCGAAGCATTGAAATTGAGATTGTGATGTGCTTTTGTAAGCCAGTCACAGCTCATGTCACGTGATGTCTCCAGCTGATGACAGCATAGGACACGTGATGTAGTCAGCCAATTGCAAGATCACTCTTAAGTAGCGTGAACACACAAATAAGAGAAGTTAGTGGTTTAAATTAGTATACATAGCATTCACATATAATATTGGTCTCTAAGATTAATAAGCTGGAAGAGAAGCTAAGCTTCCACATATAATATTGATCTTTTTTGCACTTGTCACATGTTAAGATACATCACACAAATGCCAGTAAAATGTTTAAAAACAACGTTAATGTCTGATCTTCTGCGCTCGAAATTGTTCTAAATGGTCCTCCTCAAAGAGTTGATTTTTAAATGACAGTCAAACGCTTTGTGATTTAAGAAATGCATCGCACATTCTCGCACATAGCTCATCTTACGTAAAAGGATATTTACTTTGAAAGTAACGCTTCTCAAACCAACATTCGCAATATTTTCCCGCGACCTGTTAGAAATAGGTTCGTTTCAGCAGATGCAAGAGAGCGCCAGATAACAAGTGTACGTGTAAAACATTAAAAGACTTTACATTATGTCATAAAAGAAACAAGACATCAGAGGATACTTCAAGAGCATCAGAATTTCATGAACCATACAAACACGCATTATTCGGCTTAAAATGCACATTCATATGTAAATTTTATTGGAGTACCAGTACTGTATTATCTAATGTTTGGTTCTTTATTATGGCATAATGCCATACATGCACTTGAAATGCAGCAAACAGTTGAAACTAGCCAATGGTGTGAAATTAAACATTTCGTTTCAAATAAATGGACTGCCTCAACAGAGATGATTAATAAAAGCCAAATCTCTTTAGCAAACCGGCAAAAATAAATTCATTGTTCTGTAAGGCATTAAAGTTTGACTGTCAGAAAGGTGGAAATAAAATCTAAAATTAAAAACATATTTTAGCCTTCTGTAATTACGCATACGTATTTTAATTCATTTGATAGCTCCAGGGCACAAAAATACGTTTTGTCATCATTTAACGCCTCCCCCCATGAACCATGGACCTTTCCGTTGGTGGGGAGGCTTGCGTGCCTCAACGATACAGACAGCCGTACTGCAGGTGCAACCACAACGGAGGGGTATCTGTTGAGAGGCCAGACAAACGTATGGTTCCTGAAGAGGGGCAGCAGCCTTTTCAGTACTTGCAGGGGCAACACTGTGGATGATTGACTGATCTGGCCTTGTAACAATAACCAAAACGGCCTTGCTGTGCTGGTACTGCGAACGGCTGAAAGCAAGGGGAAACTACAGCCATAATTTTTCCTGATGGCATGCAGCTTTACTGTATGGTTAAATGATGATGGCGTCCTCTTGGGTAAAATATTCCGGAGGTAAAATAGTCCCCCATTCGGATCTCCGGGCAGGGACTACTCATGAGGACGTTGTCATCAGGAGGAAGAAAACTGGCATTCTACAGATCGGAGCGTGGGACGTCAGATCCCTTAATCGGGCAGGTAGGTTAGAAAATTTAAAAAGGGAAATGGATAGTTTAAAGTTAGATATAGTGGGAATTAGTGTAGTTCGGTGGCAGGAGGAACAAGACTTTTGACCAGGTGAATACAAGGTTATAAATACAAAATCAAAAGGGGTAATGCAAGAGTAGGTTTAATTAAGCTACTACAAACAGCATAGTGAACGCATTATTGTGGCCAAGATAGACACAAAGCCCACGCCTACTACAGTAGTACAAGTTTATATGCCAACTAGCTCTGCAGATGACGAAGAGATTTATGAAGTGTGTGATGAGATAAAAGAAATTATTCAGGTAGTGAAGGGAGACGAAAATTTAATAGTCATGGGTGACTGGAATTCAACAGTAGGAATAGGGAGAGAAGGAAACATAGTAGGTGAATATGGATTGAGGCTAAGAAATGAAAGAGGAAACCGTCTGGTAGAATTTTGCACAGAGCATAACTTAATCATAGCTAACACTTGGTTCAAGAATCATAAAAGAAGGTTGTATACATGGAAGAACCCTGGAGATACTAAAAGGTATCAGATAGATTACATAATGGTAAGACAGAGATTTAGGAACCAGGTTTTAAATTGTAGGACATTTACAGGGGCAGATGTGGACTCTGACCACAATCTATTGGTTATGAACTGTAGATTAAAACTAAAGAAATTACAAAAAGGTGGGAATTTAAGGAGATGGGACCTGGATAAACTGACTAAACCAGAGGTTGTACAGAGTTTCAGGGACAGCATAAGGGAACAATTGACAGGAATGGGGGAAAGAAATACAGTAGAAGAAGAATGGGAAGCTCTGAGGGATGAAGTAGTGAAGGCAGCAGAGGATAAAGTAGGTAAAAAGACGAGGGCTAGTAGAAATCCTTGGGTAACAGAAGAAATATTGAATTTAATTGATGAAAGGAGAAAATATAAAAATGCAGTAAATGAAGCAGGCAAAAAGGAATACAAACGTCTCAAAAATGAGATCGACAGGAAGTGCAAAATGGCTAAGCAGGGATGGCTAGAGGACAAATGTAAGGATGTAGAGGCTTATCTCACTAGGGGTAAGGTAGATACTGCCTACAGGAAAATTTAAGAGACCTTTGGAGAAAAGAAGAGCCACTTGTATGAATACCAAGAGCTCAGATGGAAACCCAGTTCTAAACAAAGAGGGGAAAGCAGAAAGGTGGAAGGAGTATATAGAGGGTCTATACAAGGGCGATGTACTTGAGGACAATATTATGGAAATGGAAGATGGTTGGTTGGTTGTTTTGGGGAAGGAGACCAGACAGCGTGGTCATCGGTCTCATCGGATTAGGGAAGGATGGGGAAGGAAGTCGGCCGTGCCCTTTCAGAGGAACCATCCCGGCATTTGCCTGGAGTGATTTAGGGAAATCACGGAAATGGAAGAGGATGAAGATGAAACGGGAGGTATGATACTGCGTGCAGAGTTTGACAGAGCACTGAAAGACCTGAGTTGAAACAAGGCTCCGGGAGTAGACAACAATCCATTAGAACTACTGAAGGCCTTGGGATAGCCAGTCCTGACAATACTCTACCATCTGGTGAGCAAGATGCATGAGACAGGTGAAATACCCTCAGACTTCAAGAAGAATATAATAATTCCAATCCCAAAGAAAGCAGGTGGTGACAGATGTGAAAATTACCGAACTATCAGTTTAATAAGTCACAGATGCAAAATTCTAACGCAAATTCTTTACAGACAAATGGAAAAACTGGTAGAAGCCGACCTCAGGGAAGATCAGTTTGGATTCCGTAGAAACACTGGAACACGTGAGGCAATACTGACCTTACGACTTATCTTAGAAGAAAGATTGAGGAAAGGCAAACCTACATTTCTAGCATTTGTAGACTTAGAGAAAGCTTTTGACAATGTTGACTGGAATACTCTCTTTCAAATTCTAAAGGTGGCAGGGGTAAAATACAGGGAGCGAAAGGCTATTTATAATTTGTACAGAAACCAGATGGCAGTTATAAAAGTCTAGGGACATGAAAGGGAAGCAGCAGTTGGGAAGGGAGTGAGAAAGGGTTGTAGCCTGTCCCCGATGTTATTCAATCTGTATATTGAGGAAGCAGTAAAGGAAACAAAAGAAAAATTTGGAGTAGGTATAAAATCCAGGGAGAAGAAATGAAAACTTTGAGGTTCACCGATGACATTGTAATTCTGTCAGAGACAGCAAAGGACTTGGAAGAGCAATTGAACGGGATGGACAGTGTCTTGAAAGGAGGGTATAAGATGAACATCAACAAAAGCAAAACGGGGATAATGGCATGTAGTCGAATTAAGTCGGGTGATGCTGAGGGAATTAGATTAGGAAATGAGACACTTAAAGTAGTAAATTAGTTTTGCTATTTGGAGAGCAAAATAACTGATGATGGTAGAAGTAGAGAGGATATAAAATGTAGACTGGCAATGGCAAGGAAAGTGTTTCTGAAGAAGATAAATTTGTTAACATTGAGTATAGATTTAAGTGTCAGGAATTTGTTTCTGAAAGTAATTTGTATGGAGTGTAGCCATGTATGGAAGTGAAACATGGACAATAAATAGTTTGGCCAAGAACAGTAGAAGCTTTCGAAATGCCCTGGTGCTACAGAAAAATGCTGAAGATTAGATCGGTAGGTCACATAACTAATGAGGAGGTATTGAATAGGATTGGGGAAAAGAGAAGTTTGTGGCACAACTTGACTAGAAGAAGGGATCGGTTGGTAGGACATGTTCTGAGGCATCAAGGGATCACAAATTCAGCATTGGAGGGCAGCGTGGAAGGTAAAAATCGTAGAGGGAGACCAAGAGATGAATACACTAAGCAGATTCAGAAGGATTTAGGTTGCAGTAGGTACTGGGAGATGAAGGAGCTTGCACAGGATAGATTAGCATGGAGAGCTGCATCAAACCAGTCTCAGGACTGAAGACCACAACAACATCATTTAACGTGATAGTATTAAACAAAGAGGAAACAACAAAATCACTGAACGTAAACACAGGTCACGTGGAGACGACCCACCTCCCCACCACAACTCAGACTGCTCTGTGCATCAGCCCCAGATTTACTCATTTCCGAACCAGGGCAATATTTAGTGGCGCCCACGCGACTCAACTGCGCATGCGTAAAAGCCCGTCCGAAACTGCTCAAACAAATCTAATTTGAACAGTTGTCACACCACGCTAATCAGAGGCAATTTGTTTTTACAATACATTGCATAGTCTTCCTAAAGCCTTTTACACACTTTGCTGTTGGCCGACACTTGTATAAGCACTGTTTTGTTGTTGTAAAAGGCACATTTTGTTTGCAACTCAAGTTTTAATTCTTTTTTTTCCTTCTCATTCATGTTTTATTGCTGCAGTATTATTTTGCAGTAGTGGGATACAGTAATATCCTTTGTTAGAATATTGGTTCTTACCAGTCAAAATCACAAAAATTTAACTGAAAACTAAAACAATGAAAAATTCCTGGAATTCTAAACAATTCCCAGGTTTTCCTGGTTTTTTCCAGGATGAAAAAGTCCCTGGGTTTTTTCCGGATCTCCCAGTTGTCCCGGGTCGTATACACCGTGATATTACGACAAGGGTACATGTCGGAGAAGCAGCCAAAATATATTTTGTATTTTTGTTAATTTTATCATCATCAAAACAGCACCAACTACCTTGTTTTGGCAATGATGGTAGTATAAGAGCTACAGATTACCTTGTCTTCGTTCAGCAAAACAAACTGTGGCACCAGAGAACATCAAACACCAGTGACATACACAAATATCGCAGTGATTTATACACAGACAAGCATTGTTTTGCAATGTGTAAAGACAGTATAATAACAGACTATCACATAGGCACATATAAGAATATAAAAACAACAAAACCAAAGTCATTAACTAAAGACTCAGAGGTTCATTACATCTTAATCAGTCCAAAATTTTCTTGCAGCTAGAATCTGTAACCATACCAGTTAAGGGACTGTGGAAACATTTATAATGGTGTATAAGGTAACATCTGTCCCTTAGACTTACTGTAACAAACCACTTTGCAAATACTGAAGTGTGTATTTTCTCCAAGTATGTCCAAGTGTAGCAAAAGAAAGATTAGATTCATATTTGCTTAGCAAGAATAAGACAGATGCTAAAACATACCATGGCTTATAACAAAAACAGCAAAATCTACCTTTTATGTCACACAAATGTTATCAGAAGTGATCTTACAAATTTCAACCATGCATGTCTGTTTTTACTGCAACAGCAGTTTGTGTGTAGCTTTGCACTTTCATACATACCAATATTTTAAAAGGCCATATTTACTATTAACTTCAGTCAGAACATCTCACCCAAGGTACTGACCAACCAATACACATTAATAATGCATGTTTGTTCTTATTGTTTAAAAACCTCCAACACTATGAGAAGATGCTGAGACAAATAATTTAATGTAAGACACACAGGGACACATATGTTGGAACGCAGCCCAAAAGTGGATGACAAATGTTGAACATGTGATATCATCAGATGACGCACTCATCAAACACACAGTGATTGAGCCAACAGGTCTATTTCACCTGATCATCCCAACCAAAGACAAGTATTCACATCAGTGTGTCTTGTGGCCTATGTGTGCAACTTCAGATCGTGAGGTTCAGGGTTCGACTCTTGGATCTGGCAGGCGGCGTTTATTTGCATTGCATTAGACAACTGTGTGTTTAAATTCAGTTAAGTTTTATTATTTTCTTTACTGGTCTCATAGTCACTGTTGGTTTTTGCAAAGTACAGTACAACAATAGCCTACTATACTAAGTCACAAGTAAATGAGTTTAAGCTTCCAAAGTGCATCACTACCAAAAAATGAGCTATCTGTTCTTAACTAAATAATGTCTGTAAACAGAAAAAGAAGGGAAATAAGGAAAGAAACAAAATAACAACAGGATAATAATTTTGTGCCTTCTATGTTTTCAGATCACATTTACAAAAGGTTTTTGAAATCTGCAGCGTTTGCTTGAATGCAAATATTGCATCACCCCCCCCCCCCCCCCCCCCCCATCTTCCCTTCAGCCACACGCTTGAAAATACCCTCCTTATTTTGGATCTCCACAGTGGAGACGGCTATTTGGGCTATGAGGCCCATTTTGGACTCTACTGGGGTGCTGTAAACTACCTGCTTCACATGACCCCAATATGAAAAATCTAGCAGAACAATGTATAGCACTGCCCCCTTCCAGCAAGAGTAGGTTCAGCATGTGTTGATGTACGTTTTCAGCTGACATCTCATGTCCAATAATTATCATTCACTTTTAGGGTATTTCCTGACATTTGTGGCCCCCATATGTACTACATTAAATTACTTCACAAAGTATCATCCACATCACTTCAGGAGATTTTTAATATTAATAAGACACAGGGATGGACAAAAATATGGAAACACCAAAATACAATGAATTACCATGACTAATACGGTGCAGGAAAACTGTTAGATTCAAAACAGCTTCCATTTGCTTCGGAATGGATAAATACCAGTCCAGTATCATATTCAAAGGTATCTTGCACCATTCTTCTTGCACAACAGTGGCACCTTCCAGTAAAGATGACGGAAGGGGATATCTATCATGCACCCCTCTCTCCAAAGTAGATCACAAAGGTGTTATGTCTTCCTTGCATGCTGATGGTTCTTTAGTGGATACAGGAGTGAGGAACACATGCTGATCATGAACAGAGAATTCAGATATTAATTTATTCTACATCTAATACCAAATCGTAAAAATAATACACAACTTTGTTGTCACAGATTGTACCATCTACACTACATCTACACCTACACTTACATTCTGCACTGTGATGTGCATGGCAGAGAGTATATCCAACTGTACCAGCTATTAGGATTTCTTCCTGTTCCATTCACATACAAAGTGCGGGAAGAATGATTGTTTGAATGCCTCTGTGCATGCAGTAATTATTATAATCTTATTCTCGTGATCCCTGTGTGAGCAATACATAGGGTCAATTGCTAACAGTAGATTTGATTGATGAAATACATACAGATACAAAAGATTTATAAATCTGTCACACTTTAATAGAACGTCTATTCAGATGATGTCAAGCACTGACCAATATGACAGTCTGTTAACATTATTCAGCCAGCAAAAACACAAAAAAGGGGCTCAGAGCATAAATGTTCGAACATAAGTACACCCATCGCTGGAGCTCTATAGGGGGGATGCTTGTATCTCATTGGCAGCAGTGCAAACGTTTGTAGCAGCACCCTCAAGCGGTGGTGGTAGTGGCTGCAGGAAACGTGGCAGTGCAACTGGCGGTGCAAGTACTTTGAAAGTGCAACCAAAGAGATAGTGGTCAATACCACAATAATATTGAGATCTGTTGACTGTGATGGCCAGGGGAGAGGAGACAATTCATCCTCATGTTCCCAAAACTAGTCCTAGATGATGCAAGCTGTTCAAAAGAGGTGCAATCTTGGAACACAACATCACCACTGGGGAATAAACATTTTACTATGAGATGGACCAGATAAGCTAAAATGGTTACATCTTTGGAAGTAATGCAACCTTGTATAGTAACCATGGGTGCCACAGAATACCATGATATGGCTGCCCAAATCATCACCAAACATCTGCCATGTTACACTCTTGGATGTAAACTTGGCCAAAATTTGGAAACAGTGTGCAACAATATTCATCTGACCAGATGACACTCTTCCATTGGTTCACAGTCCAGGTTCTATGGCTTTGGCTCCACACTTTTCTGTTGAGAGCATCTGCATCAGTGGTGATAGGTTTTGGAATTCCATTTCCCCCTGATATTCCCTGTTTCTGGAGCTCCCTTCATACTGTTCCAGTGTTGACAGGGTTCACAAGTTTGACATTCAGTTCTGCAGTAACTTTTGCAGCTCTTATTCCCATATTTTTTGTCACACTCCTCTTCAATGACCATCTGTCACAACTGATTAACACACTTTCATCCAAATTGTGACTTAGCAGATAATGTTTCTCCACTTTCCCTCTATGTGGTATGAATCTTCGATATTGTACCTCTTGAAACGCCAAATACTTCAGCTACATTGGTTACAAAAGCACTCACCATACAAGCATCAACATTATGCTCACAGTCAAAATCACTTAGCTATGATATAATGATCTCATAACTACACAGAACACTGTTCTGATCACAAAGCATTTCTCATTGTGTTTCCCTATATTTGTCAACGTGTATGCGTGTGATATATATATATATATATATATATATATATATATATATATATATATATATATATATATATATGCAAACCATTTATAACAGCATCTTAAGCTTTAGCCACTTGCTTATTACAACCATGAGGTTATAGCTTTGGGGGGCAGGTAGTGCTTCGAGAATTTCCGCGTAAATTCCAGAACCACTCATCCTTCAACCATCCCAAACACAAGATATTTTAAAAATAAGTGTGAGAGAACTACATACTGCACGACACGTTTGTGTGTGCAGGCTGGAAAGGAGTCACGAGCACAAGGTAGACGAGATGGTTGAACGGCATCGACAAGTGTTTGCCTCTGGCACCACGCAAGTCGTGTTGGAAGAGCAAGAAGTAATCATGTAGTATTCCTTGCTGTTTTAGTGTCTGTGATTGTTGTTAAGGAAAAGTGAACAACTGATTATAGACATTTAATTGTACTTCATGTGTTGGACTTGCTAGAAGCAAAACATGTTCATAAATTATGTGGTTGTAACACTAAGCTATTGCACATGTATTTTATAGAGTCTAACGTGAGACGAATTGGTTAACTTATAAACATTCGAATATTGATGAGAGAAATATGGAATTTGTTCTCTGTGGAAGTTGAAATACACTATGTCTGAGTTAAAAGTATTCTTCGAGTACTAAATTATTTCAAAAATAGAGAAGGTGTCTTACAAATTCCCGTAACCAGCATTATTCTTCAGAGAAGAAAGTTTTGGACATTGACGCAGCTGGCAATCCAGAGAAGAAGATCAGCTGCGCACATTAAGTAAGCCAACCAATGTGAGAGAGGTGTGGATTTTTCTTGCAATTCGAAGTCACACCGCTTCTTATCGTCGCACAAGAGCTTAGGCTAGAGTCCAGACATTTAATAAAACTTTAAAATCTTCATAACACTTGCCTCATTATCAGATAAAACAAGGGGCAAATCCCACCTAAATTTGCTTCAGCCTGCATATCACTTTCCTTCTTCCACAATTATACGGATATCCAATGCAAAAGTGAACTGACAGGCTGCAGATGAACAGCACATTTCCTCATGGCATCTTCCTGGCAGGTCTCCTTGGTAACTTGGTCTGCTCATTCATTTCACAAAATTCCCATGTGTACCAGTACCCAGCAGAATTAGACTTGTTTCCCCTGTTGACGAAGGAAGTATAGTTGGTCTTTTATTTGTTGCACAATTTTCTTTGCTGCAATGAATGTAGGCCACTGAAGGAAACAGATGAAAAACTGCTGGTAAACCTTTCTGAGTATAATGTCGTGGTCCACAAAACTCTTCTGTTCCCAACATTTCGCCCAGAACTTCACTGAACATTTTCAGAGGTATTGCTCCTCTGTTGAGTCAGCTAGATGTCCAGTACACGTCTGGACAAAATGTTATGAACAGCAGAGTTTCATGTACCAAGACCTTACACCTCAAATGGTTTACCAGCAGCAATGCCATCTGGTCGTGAAAGCCTTCATTCTATCGTCACATGAAAAACTGTTTGCCCCAAAGGGACCTCATCTGCTTCCAGTGCCTTCAGGATCGCATGGAGTTCTGTTGTAAATACAATATATTCATGGGAGAGGCGAATCTGGAATACAAAATCAGGGAACGCTACTGGACAGCCTAGGCATTACTCCTCTTTGGAGTCCTCAGTGTACACAACTTTAAAACTGTGACACCTACATAAAATGTTAAAAAACTAAGTGCAATACCCCTTATAATTTTGCACGTCTAGGACAATTCTGGGCCTCTGTAAAAGCCAAGGCCCCTTATAATTTTGCAAGTCTAGGACAATTCTAGGCCTCTGTAAAAGCCAAGGCAGATATCTGCTCCAACCTTGGTATAAAACTTTCAAACCAGCCCACAACCATCTCTAAAAGTTAATCCTTTGCCAAACCCATAGTGCCTTGTTGTTCATTGTTAATTATGGAAAAGCCTAACCACTGCTGCCCGAGCAACAATAGTGTGCAGGTGCGTGTGCCGTGGACAGTGCTTTATTGGTCTATCGCACTATGAAGAGTCATTGCCGCATGTGAAGTGGCATCTCACTAACCTCAACGCAAAGGCTCAGTAAGGGGCTGGATCGAAATTATCCAGTGGCCAGCTTAATTCCTTCATGACATTGTTACGGTTATAGTTTATTTTTTGTCCACTGATCAGTTTTACAATTATTTTAGACATCTTATGTTGCAAATTTATACAGTAATTTCATACATTAAATAATAATAAACAACACATTTAGAAGAACTGAAGAGTAATTTTTTAGTTCATCTATGTTAAACTCACTGCATAGAAATATTAGCACATTTATACATTATTGCAACACTATACCTTATTCTGTATGTTTTCTTCTGTATTATCTGTTCCTTTAGTTTTCTTTTGAAGGTGTTCAGTTCCTTTATATCCTTAATGTTAGAGGGTAGTCTGTTGTAAAATAAGCTTCCTGCAATTGTAGGGTCCCTGTCTGTCATTTTCATTCTTTTGCCACAGATGTGGCCTTTTCTCTGGTTCTTGTCTCATGGTCGTGAAAGTCTGTTTAGAGGTACTGTACAATTTACCATTAGAGGAAGCATTGCCTCATATATGTACAAACTTGGAGGCATTAGTTTAGCTATGCATCTAATGGCTTTCTTTTGAAGTTTTAGGATTCTTTGTACATGTATATCTGCTGCACCATTCCATATTGAGATACAGTACAATACGTGTGGGAAAGTAAGTCCATAGTACATTTTAAGCAAGGTTTGTGTGTCCACCGTATAGCGCAATTTTTTCATTAAAAATATATTTGTACTTATTTTGGAAAAGATCCTGTCAATGTGGTTTTCCCATGTCAGAAATTTGCCCATGTCTATACCCAGAAGCCTTTTACAGTCCATTGATACTAAGTGTACATCCCCAACTCACAGAGTAAATTCCTTAGCTCTGTTGGTTTCGAAATTTGTACACACAGTTTTCATCCTGTTGATCAGTAAGTTATTTTATGTAAAATACCTTTCTGCCATTTGCAAGTTCCCACTGGCTCTTTTTTCCAACTCCTTCACTGAGTCATTACATACTAGTGAAGTTCTGTCATCGACATACATGATCACTTTTTCATTTACAGGAGTGGGCATACTATTTATATATATGATAAAGAACAGACGTTCTAGTACTGAACCCTGAGCCACTCCATATTTTACCAGCAGAAAATCAGAAGACATTTCTCTCTGTATTTCCTGATTAATGTTTTATTTCAACTCACTGTTGTCTGTTTTTAACAAAGTTTTTTTTTATATCATCACCAGCTTTCCCTCTTATGTCACAGCAGTCCAGTTTCTGTAGAAGAGTTTATGGCAGACACAGTCAAATGGTCTATATAGGCCCTAGATACTTTCTTTTGATTGTCCAATGCCTCACTGACATCACTTATGGAGTTTGTCACTGCAATCTTGGTGGATCTTCCCTTCCTAAATCCATGTTGTGCCTCATTTAAGATGGTATGCTTCTCTATGAAGTTTATAAATATATTTTTAATCACTGCTCCTACTATTTTAGACAGAAGTGGTGTGATCGTTTTGGGCTTCCAGTTTCTGGGGTCTCCTTTACACCCTCCTTTGAATACTCGCACAACTTTACTCATCTTTAAACATTTCAGGAATACTCCTTACTGCACTACTAAATTTATCACGAATGCTAGACGCTTAGCAAGATATCTAGCACAGTGTTTGATCGTTTTTGCTGAGATGCCATCCAGACCTTCTGTATTTTTATTTTAAGTGCTTCAATTTTTTTGAAGAACTTCCGATTCATCTGTAGGGAGGAGATATAAACTCTCGGCCACCTTTTTGGGACTTTCCATTCTTCTTGGTACTGGTGTGCATCCCCCCTCCCCCCCCCCTCCCCCTCCCCCCCCCCCCCCCCCCCCCGGATTTTCTCCACTATAGCTATATAGTGCTGGTTGAAAATATTGCACACTTGTTGTGGATCAGTCATTTCTTTCCCTTTCCTTGTCAATGTTATATCTATATCTTTAAAGGCATGTGATTCTTTTCTGTTATCATTTATATAGTTCCAGACTGTTTCAGAGATTTTAGAAGAAGACTGTATTTCAGATTTTTGGTGGCTGGCCTTTGCTTCTCTTATCATCCTAATGTATGCTTTCTTCTTACCCTTGTAAGCCTCGTGAATGACCTGAGCTTTTCCTTTTTGATATGTTTCAAAGAGTTCAATCGGTTCATCTCCTGCTTTTTTTTAATTTCTGTGGTGAACCATTTTTTGTTTGATTTACCCCTGATAGTTCTGCATAGGTGCAAGTCTCCTCGATGATGCAAAGTTTATTAGACATGGGGTAGACTCCCAAGTTCTGGCAATACCCGCCATGACCTTCTTCTTCTGTGTGGATACGCACATATTCCCCGAACTCTTACGGGACTTCATAAGAATATTTTCCATGAGTAATGAGTGTTTTGGGGTGGGACACTACGAAGATAGTGTGTGGACATACAAGGTGAGAATGTGGGTCTTGCGAGAGGCATGTGCGAGATAGTCCATGCAGTCGCACTATCCTCTGTATCCTCAGTCGCTCAGATGAATAGAGCATCTGCCATGTAAGCAGGAGATCCCGGGTTCGAGTACCAAGCGGGGCACACATTTTCACCTGACCTTGTTGATATATATCAATGCCCATTAGCAGCTGAGGGTATTAATATATTTCTAAAAAGGAATTTGATGTAAAGCCATCCATCTGCTCCCAGAGGGATCATGGAGAACATGGGGTAGATGGCCGCCCTGCCCCTCCCCCTGTCCGACAGATAATCAACAAGTTCATTACCCAGAATACCTATGGGACCAGGAACCCAGAGGAAGTCAACCGAGCAAGCAGCATTACCAAGACTAGTGAGAAGACCATGCATGGCAGAGACCAAGGGGTGGTGGGAAAAACACTGAGTAATAGCCTAAAGGTGACTCACTCATTCTGTACATAACAAATATCAGACGAGGGAGGACAGTTTAATAAGAAAGAGGGCCCAATAGATGGCCATCAATTCCACAGTAAACACCCTATGCTTGGCAGTCAAGAGGTATGTTCTGTGCCAACACAAGACTTGAAGGCATATCCCATGTGATCAGCATATTTAGGAGCCATAGGTGTAAAAAACAAAGGCATCCTGAAACTCATGTGAGAGCATTTGGAACAAACAATAGCAAACCATTGGAGTGATGGAGGCTTTTAGACCCCGGAAGAGATCCTTCCGAATCCGTTGCCGAGGAACTAACCAACGGAGTGTGGTCGGGAGAGAACTTTGGTAAGAGGACAAGGATGGGAGATGGAAGTCATGGTGGAGAGAAGCAAGGCAGAGCCCAACCGATAAACCCACCCAAAGGTTGGCAGCAGGTGGACGGTGGCACAAAGCCACAAAAAACCTCAGAACAGAGGGGGGGGGGGGGGGGGGGGGGGGGGGGAGGTGCAGCAGAAGAGTGAATAGTTACGGCATAGGAAACCAGGAGCTGGGATAGCTGAATCAAAAGGGAAGGGATCCCAGTGTCAACCAGAATGCTATCAACATAGCTACTGCGAAAGGCATCAGCGGCTAAACAGGTACCACGATGGTAAACGGTGTCCAAGAAGAGCAGCATGGAAGGGGCAGCTGATCCATAAACTTGACAACCATAGTCGAAACAAGACATAACTAATGCCCGGTACAGATGGAGAAGGGTCGAATCATCCGGCCCCAAAAGGCAAGCGAACAGCATTGAGTTTACACAAACAGCCAATCTTCAAATGACAGATATGAGACAAACAAGTAAGCTGATGGTAACAAAAAAAGAACCAAAAAACAGAAGTGGGAGGCCACAGTCAGGGACTGGGCATCAAGGTAGAGCCTCCGGCCTGAGAATCACAGGTGGGAGAGGTCCTACGAGGGAGCCTCATCACCGGCAGGCACCAACAAAGGTGGGCAGGCACTTCTTTGGCCAGGGAGAGCATGGGAACCACAGGGAAGGTGGCCATGAGAGTGGGACAGGACTAGTGTAAGGAAGAGGAAGGAGGGGGAAAGGATGTAACAGAAGCAAAAGTAGAGGGCATTAAACAGGATGAAGCTGGTCAAATTTCTGACGAGCCTCAGTGAAAGAAACGATCCAGGGACTTATACGCTTGTATCTTCTTTTATTTCTTATAAGCTGGGCAACCTGGTCAGCATGGAGAGTGACAGCTGTGACGAGTTACACATACGGGTGGCAGTACCCAAGGGCTGCCCTCATGGAGTGGGTGTCCAAAGTCATCACACAGAGGGTCCACTGTACATCAGGAACACATGCCCAAAATGCAAGCACCGATATCACCTTGTGGGTGGCAGGACATACAGCTTTACATCACTCTGAAAACCCACAACCTTGACCTTTTCTGGGAGGCTACCTCCCTTAAAAACCAGAATAAAGGTGATGGTATCGATAGGGTTGTCCTTATGACCATCCTGCACATATCGAACAAAACGAATGCCCTGTCATCCCATATTGGCATGGAGTTCATCAGTTTGAAGAATGAGGTCCTATTGTAAAATGACTCCCTAGAACTATTCAAGGACTTGTTATGTGTAATGGACATCGGGACATTGCCAAGAGATTACAAGAATTAAAAGCTGCAGACTGGGCAGCTGAAGTATTGAAAGAGAGAACCCAACTGCGTCTTACTGAGAGATTCCACTTCATCAAACATGTCTTTCACATTTTCCACAAAAAATAAATGCTTTGTGGTGATGAATGTGTACTCATCCATACTAGTATAGACCATATAGCAGGGAAAATAATTCACCCCAATCTGGCGAGTCTGGCCCTTCTCCCAGGGTGTAGCCAGGGAAGGGTAGGCTTCAGGGTCATAAGAAGCAGCATTCTATGACTGAAGAGATGGCTATAGGAGAACAGCTAGATATTTGGAGCTTGATACGCTTCATTCACAGAGCATCTGCCCTGATACCATCCAGTCCGACCGGGGACTCTCCCCAAGGGTGTCACCCAGCCACAGCAAGGGTCATCTGGCTTGGCTACACGTGCTAGTAACATACCGGGGTGGTGAGGGGGCTATGGCATGGGAGGAAGAGGGGGAGGAAGAGGGGAAGAAAGGGAGAAGAGGAATCCATGCCATAGACACTAGGGATAGAGGTCTTCCTTAAATGGCTCACACTACATAGAGAAATTGTAGAAGTGGAGGTTAAGCCCCAAGGGGAGATCAAAAACACCATAAAGGAAGACATGCCATGTGGAAGGTGATAGTGCAGTGATCGCATTGTCAGCAGCACCAGACGCCGACACTGCACACTTGCAAGTACCCACTGGCAGGTTGGTACAACTGCCATCACTGCCTCTGGTGGAGCAACTTTTTACAACGAAAACTTACATCCGACGTAATTACTGTTTGGAAACCGGAATTGTGTCATCAATTGTCACCTGTGACAGTAAAGATACATTTACTTTTAGGAAGAGATGGAAGAGAAAATGCAAGGGGGACAAAACTGCAAGAAATACAGGAATCCATGTGGATAGCCAGGTCAAATACTGTATTTACTCGAATCTAAGCCGCACATGAAATATGAGACTCGAAATCAAGGAATAAAAATTTTCCTGAATTTAAGCTGCACCTGAAATTTGAAACTCGAAATTCAAGGGGAGAGAAAAGTTTTAGAACACACCTCCAAATCGAAACAAAGTTGGTCCATTGTAATATGAGACAATCGAATGAATGATGATACAGCTACAGTAGTTTGGTTTGAGTCTTAAGTTTAGCAGTTAAGCTACCCTTCCTTTTTCACGTGCTTCGTCTAGTTCAAATGGATTGCTTATTTTTCTTTGATCTGATAAGTGCCGTTCTCTTTGTTACTGGTGTTTACGCCACTCTAAGCTGAAAATACATTACTGTACTGTCATGCATTGTTTGTCGCATTCTGATGACGAGTGTTTAGGACCTGCCGCCGCTGGCGGCATCGCTTGCTTTTGTGCGCGCTACCACCGCTTACAATAAAAAAAAGAGAGGAATCATCTCATTAGTGAAACAATGGCAAGAGACTGCTATTTGTTGTTACTTACACTGCTGCTTTCTTTGTTAATGATCAACAAGAATCAAATAATAGACTGTGTATGATAGAAGATGTTCTGAATGAGAGTTCAGCGAAAATTTTTCTCCGTTTGAAAATCTTTGCAGGCGCCTCTTTAGTACATTACATTCTGCACAGAAATTAGAGTCATCTTAGATTTAAAAATCTAGTCAACTGCCGTGCTTCATTTCTGACTGTATCACTATTAGGCATAAGAATAATACGAATATAAACTTGACATGTATGTATATTCTTCCACATTTGCTGTTGTCTCACTGTAGTTTTGTAGTTTATTAGGCAGACAGGACTTCAATGAGATAGCAGCAAACATGAAAGAATACATGGTAAAATGTTGATATTCATATTATTCTTATGGTGAAGAGAATACTGCATGTGAAACACAATTCATAAAAGTTCCTATTAGCAACCATCTCTTCTCACAGGTAGGAAAGAATTCAGAACATAGAGTTGGCCATATTGACACACATCTCAAACAGTCTTGCCAGTCGGATTTTCACAGTACATTGAAATGCTGCTACATTCGAAGATGAACAATACGGAATTTGTATTTACTTCATTGGATAATGTATGAAAATGCAATGGCCGAAACTTGGGGCAGAGATAAAAGCTCGTGTTCCACCTTTTTATTATTATTATTATTATTATTATTATTATTATTATTATTTACTGACACAGAGGTTTTAGCGCCAGTATTTGTGCCTGCAAAGCATGCCTGTGTAGTGCTACATATATTCGATGGCAGAAGTAAGTTGTGGCGGCACCTACCAACATTTTTCAGAACTTCCACTTACTTTGCACTCGATTCTAAGTCGCAGGCAGTTTTTTGGATTACAAAAACCAGAAAAGAAGTGCGGCTTAGATTCGAGTAAATACGGTAATCCAGGAAAACCAAGAGAGGGGGAGGAACGAGAACAGGGAAGGGAGAGGCATGGAGAAGGTAACGCAGCCCAGGAAGGAACAAAGGGCTGCAATAGCTCGGGGCCCAATGTCTACTGCACACTATCTCACAAAACAACCATGGGCCCACTGGGGAGTAAAAGTGGAATTAAAAATGCCTCTTGCCACGGGTCGGGAAAGTATCTTGACATCCAAATGCAGTTAAGAAGAATGAGCAGGATATGTTAGCTCCACCCTGTGAGTGCCATAGTATACTATAATGGAAGTGATGTGTCACGGGTCACAGATAATGCAAAATCCAGTGCCCACATGGAGAAGAAGTGGTGGAACTGAAGTCCCAACTGCCCTTCTCAGCAGCCACTCTGTACCATTCGGAAGTTGAATTCTGGTTGGTAATGGCACCAAAGTGTAGCAAAATAGGCTGCCATTGTCTGGGCAATGTCTCAAGAGATAGTCTGGAAACTGCCACTCCCCGTTTCAGCAGCCACTGGGCTCTTTCCTCCTCTCCTAGAAATCATCCTCCTAGTCTCCTACATAGCTGCACTTTTAGTGGAATGGTTTATGGTGGTCAGAAACTGTTGCCACGATCTCTTTTTACTGTCCCTCATAATTCAGTGACACTTCACACTTGTAGCTACCCAAAGGGCTGAGATCTTCTCTGGAGCTGATCAGCACTTGAACCTACAGTGAACCACCCACCTCACTGCAGAACAGCATTCATTGCTCCACCAAGGGACAGGTTGCCTTTTCAGCTGGCCTGCAGATTGTATATTAGATGCTGCAACAGCATGGTGAATATTGGAGTAATATGATTCACCCATTCCTAGACACTATTCAAACATAGCAAGTCAGCTACAAAGCATACAGCCTGATTTACTGAACATCCATTGAGGCAGCTTTGTGTTGGGCATTACTCTGTCTGGCAGGTGAATGCAGATCATGAAGTGATCACTTGAGTGCATGTCATCAGCCACTTCCCACTGAAAGCTATGTGCAAGAGTCAGAGAACATACCAAGAGATCAACAGCACTGAACTACCCTGTACCAGTGATGAAATGCATGCTCTGCCCCACATTCAACGAACATACACATGAGGAGAAGAGAAGGCTCTCAATTGCTGTATTTCTGGGGCCGGTGGTGGCAGAACCTCAAAGCACATGGTGTGCATTAATATCATCACAGAGGAGGAAGGTGCACAGGAGCTGAGTAAGATCACAGAGAGCCTTTTCATCTAGCACCTCATATGGGGACAGTTAGAGGAATCGCATGATAAAACTGTTACACATATGCACTGATACAACAACTACTTGTGGGCTGGTCATGAGGGAGAGAACGGGCATCAGATAATATAAAATGAGTCTCCTGACGACATAAACTTCTGTCTACCCAATGCAGATCCTCCTCACATGTCCTAAACCCTGAAGTACAGAAGCCATCTTAACGAAGAGGTTTACATCTGTCTTTCCTGCACGGTGGGGAGACTGCAGCAGAGGGAGTTACTTGTACTCGTCGGTTCCTTCAGGTAGATGTTGATGCCCATCATACCACTGACGTGGTTACCATGTGATTTAGCAGACAGGATCAAGGTCACATGGTCTGATGGCTTAGGACCTGATCATTCTGGTCTGTTGGTTTTTGTTAACAGCTTGGGTTTTGGGCATGGTGGCAAGGCAAGGCCATTTTAACAGAAATTTTGCTGGGCCTCTTCTACTGTTACTACGAAAGTCTGCTATCATTTCCACCACTGGGTTAAACACCATTATTTCAGTGTTTGGAGGCTTGGTTGTGGGAGTAGCAGTGTAGGCCTGCAGCTACATGAACAGTTGCAGGTCGATGTGCTCTGCTCAGCACTCAAAAGTCTACATGCCCTCACTAGTCTTCTGTATAGACTGCTTCAATACTAAAGCAAAAGACTTAACAAGACCTGGGTGGCAGTGTGGCTTTAAATGTCTTCTTCAATGCATCTGAACAACTTTAATTGCCTGGATTATCTCGTATTCTGTAAAGACAAGACATTCTTTACTCCAAACTGGATGGGCTTGGGCTAATTGACATACATGGGTGGAACAGTACATTGAATACCAGGCTCATGGCCCGCAGAGCTGCATCTTCCACATGTAGCCTGAACTTACAACACATGGTGGTGTGACCAAAGCGTTGACACTGAAGCAAATGCATTGGATTAAATTCGTACGAACCGACTTTAAGATGGAAAAGGCCTGCTACAATATATTCAAATGACTTTTAGAATGAATGGATTTGGGAGCACAACCTTAACCCTTTTCACAAAGTTCTGTGCTTCACTGATACATTCACTTTCTCACTCCTGCAAGAGTTCTTTGCTATCTGTAACCACAATGTCCCCACACACAACTCCTTTACAACAACTGAGCCCACTGTACTGCTCACTGTTAATAGTACCTTCTCCAATTACTTCAGCATTTGATAACTTTGTATACACCACAAAAGTATCCGATCCCAAATAATTGTTTATTCAATTACCCATTTCAGTCATTATGATCACCTTCAGACTGATCTGTAAAAATGTACGTATTGATAGGCTACCAACTATTATATGTGGTATAGTAATATACATAGTCTGGAAGGTTAGCAAATGTACCTGTCTTCATGAAGTTTACAGAATAAGAGAATAAAATATATAGCCGTAAATGGTATCACTTAGAGTAAAATCGTGACAAAATGGTAAACACTCACGATCTGAAATGTCGGGTCATTTCTGGCATACTGTGCTCACAACTATGGTGCACACAGATGAGGGGGCAGGGCCACTAGATGTTGCTGGCCAAATCCAGTTTGCAACAGCACAGTAGATCAGAAATATGATCTTACACCACCCTTCTAAACTTTTTGATCAACAGAACAAATTTGCAGCGAACACTTAATTTTCATTATATGACAGGCTGTCGAAGGTCTTACATACTGGTGGAGTTCCATTTCTCCTCCAGTCCTGAGCTGTTGACGTTTCTTTGCCTTGGATTCGGCAAGCCTGGTGTGCCCGCAGCCTTTTCCTCTTGCTTTGATATGCTGCTTTCACCGACACCTGCTAGAAACTAGCTTCTATAATTTTTTAATGATGATACCTTTATTTAAGCTCTTGAGCCTTTATTAAATTGCATTTCTTACTCTGTCCAGTTACATTATGTCATGGCCCCATACCGCACACTGTTTCTTATACTGGTTCTTGGTATGCCACTGTGCCTGTGATCTTACCTTTTATTATATTGCATATTTCATGCACACTTACTTCCAGAACCTTTTATAATTTAAATTAAATTCGCTTTGTACCCACATTAACCCTTCCTTTTTCTTGAAGTGCATTTTAATGTATCTGATTTAGTTTTACACAGTATGTCTAAGGTCATATTTATGACTTTGTATTACATTGTTGATTCCGACCTACATAGAGGAAACAATCATCATAATGAAAGAAGGGAAATCAGAGCTCATACGGAAAGATATACATGTTCGGTTTTTCCATGCATTGTTCGAGATTGGAACAAAGCAGAATTATTGTGAAGGTGGTTCGATGAAACCTCTGCCAGGCACTTAAGTGTGATTTGCAGAGTATCCATGTAGATGTAGATGCATTTGACCAGTGACATCTTGCAACCATGCCCTCTCAGCCGTTTGCACCACAGTTGTCAGCATGGTACACCAGCGATGCTCAGTATTACAGGTCATGAGCGTTTACCATTTTATCATGATTTACACTATGTGATGATGCTATCATGAAGACATATATTTTCTAATCTTCCAGGCCATATACGTTACAATACTGTTTATAATAGCTGATACCCTACCATCACATACACTTTTTCATAAATAAGCACAAATTCTCTTTTCAGATCAATCTGAAGACAATCATGATGACTGAAACCAGTAATTGAATAAACAAATATTTGCAATCAGAGACTGTTGTGGAATTTGCAAATTTTCGTAATGAATTTCTGTGATATTTTGCAGTAATTTCCAGGGAGCCTAACTAGCATAATTTTGTTGACTGGATGATGTTACTTCATGGTACAATTACACTGCTTGTTTGATATCTCGACCAATGATAACCACTGAGGCCCCAAACATTACATGTCTGGACATGCTTAATACAAATATAATGAAACAGATGTCCCAAAGCTAGGTAACAAGTGTTTAAACTCAGCATTCATTCAAACAATTTGCTTGTCGTGATGTCACCTTCACAGTGACTGTCTCACCCGTCATCAATTTGATAATGTGTTTACTTGGGTAGCTGCCAGTATCTCAATTAGGAGTGTATCAATGTGCAGCCTCTTCATAGATTTAAGTTGTCCTGCAAGACCCTCTAGAGCTTTATGGATGTAGACAGTTGACAATTTTTCAAATGAACCTTCAGCAAATAAATAAATTACACCACAGGAAATTGTCCTTTTCAATTACCGCTTTTTGGGTGGATTAGCTACACAAGGTCACTTTGAGATTTGGGTGTTAATAATGCCCAATGGACTAACCGAACTACTGTAAGTAGAAATAAGGGATTCAGGCTTCATGGAAGTTCAATGAGCAAGCAGGGAAGTAAGTGTCCACCCAGACAGAGCCCAACTTGCCTGGGTAAACCTTGTACCATTGATACACATAATGTGTTCGCAATTGTGAATATGGACAACCATCAGCTGCACAATGGAATGACAGTAGTAATAATTTGTGCTGCACTAGGACTCAAACCCGTATTTTCCACTTATCACAAGTGGTGCTCTAACCATTTGGCCATCCAAGCACAGCTCACTAGCATACACAAACTTCCATGTTACCAACCATGCATCTACAGCCTGTACTCTAACATCCATTATGTATACTGCCGCACAGTGGAGACATTTTACTTGAAAGTCGCTTGCTCAACGTCGGCTGATAAATACAATATTGCAATGCCTAAGTTATTCCAAATTACAATGCAACAATGCAGTGACTGTAGCCGTTATGAAATACACGAAATGTATCTGCAGTTGCAAATGGACAATTATCAGGTGTATAATGAGATGACGACAATGAAAATTCATGCTGGACTGGGACTGAAACCCGTATTTCATGCTTATCATGATCGGTTGCCTACCATTTGCCTATCCGAGCACATGTCAACAAATGGTTGATGGAATATGGAAATTTGGGTCTGCCTGTGAGTCAAGCTTATGGTTACAGAGCACTTGTGATGTGCATAAGTCCCTAGCTAAGGAAGAACACACTCTTCAAACAAATGATGAGCTATTTGAGACACTTGCCATTTAGAACACTCTCGGGGCACATGTAGCTTCAGCAAAAAGACCACAGATACAGCAATCTTTACCCCTCCCCCAACAATGCATCCCCTTTACTAATTTCATATGAAATTGTGAATTTCTGTGATATTTTGCAGTAATTTCCAGGGAGCCTAACTAGCATAATTTTGTTGACTGGATGATGTTACTTCATGGTACAATTACACTGCTTGTTTGATATCTCGACCAATGATAACCACTGAGGCCCCAAACATTACATGTCTGGACATGCTTAATACAAATATAATGAAACAGATGTCCCAAAGCTAGGTAACAAGTGTTTAAACTCAGCATTCATTCAAACAATTTGCTTGTCGTGATGTTCAGGCAGCATAGTTGATATTTATGCTCTATATAGCACATTATGTTTCATAGTCACAGCCAACAGTGCTTGCAAAAGTGTGTAAAGAGACTAATGACAGGACAGCAATTAATAAGTATTATAGTCACCTACATTTTGTTCGAATATTTCACGTGAATACTTGCCACTTATTTAGGAGATGAAATAATTTATAGATCTGATTCCTTTTCCTTGAACCAGGGGCCCTAGGAATTATGTCATAATATGCATTATAGAATGCTTGTCCAAGACCACCATACATTTGTGAAGTAACCAGATCAAAATCTTGATGGCCAAAAAAAGATGCTGGATGAAAAGTGACTGTAAAAAACAAACCACAAATGAGTTTTCAAACATATTACTTTTCATTTTTTTATGACAATGTTTCTACATTTGTCTTACTTGGATGAGTGTTAGTTTCCGCAATATTGTCTCTTTGTAAGTTCCCATGCAATAACGATGGTTTTATATCTGCGCCTTCAAAAAACTGAGGTAGCTTCCGAAGTAGCTGTGACCACAGTTCTCGTGCCTCAGCATCTGCATACTGTAGAAAACATAAAATCTCTCATGCACGAATTACAATACTCTGCTCTGCATTTTACTTACAAATAAGTCATGCTGACAATCAATGTATTCCCTTGATATATAATGTACTATCACTCAATACTGAACATATTTTTTCTGAAGTGCCATGCACATACCACAAATGGTAGCAAAATTAAAATGCTGTGATTTATTGGCAACAGAACACCTTAATGAAATCATTTACTCATTTGAAACAATATTCTCATATTAACATAATAAATAATTTCTTTTACTATTCAAGTTTTAACAATATAATAAACTATTCTTTTTGTAAGGAAAGAAACCAACTACTGAAATAATATATTTTGTGGAGTGTGTAGAAAAGAATATGTATCACCAAGAAATGTGTAAAAGTAGAATGATGGGTTCAGTGAAAAACAAGAACAACCAGCAGTTTCCAAATGAAAATATTGGCCTATGATCAGCAAGAGAGATGGACAGAAGATAGAAAGATTGGGGTTTAATGTCCTAAGAATGGCATCATGAAGAACAGAGCACAAACTCACCTTGAGCAAGGAAATCAGCACTGTCCATTTTAAAGGAACCAACACAACATTTGTCTTAAGCAATTTAGCTAAGTGATGCAAACCTAAATCTCTATGGATGGGCAAAGATTTAAACTACTGCCGTCCTGAACAGAAGTTCAGTGTCTTACCACTGTATCACCTTTGTTGATAAAGGAAATGAATCTATGAAAGCAGCCGAGCAAGATGCCAGTGGTTAGCACAGTGGACTAGCATTCGTGAAAATGGCAGTTCCAATCCCTATCTTGACAGGCAGATCTGTGTTTCCAGAATTTCCCTAAATCATTCCAGGCAAATGTCAGGACAGTTCCTTTGAAATGGACACAGCCAATTTTCTTCCCCATCTTTTCATAATCCAAGCTAGTAGTCTGTCTCTATTGACCACATTGTCGAAGGGATGTTAAACTCCAATCTTCCTTCCTTCCTTCCACGAAAGTAACTTATAAAGTGCCTTTAAAGTAATGAGTTAGATTGTTTGAGGCTTTGCAAGAACATGCAGAAGAATACAGAAATGGTAAATAAAATTTTATGGATTTCTGCAAGACAAAGTCCAAAAAACACTTCACTATTGCAGTCTCTCTCTCTCTCTCTCTCTCTCTCTCTCTCTCTCTCTCTCTCTCTCTGTGTGTGTGTGTGTGTGTGTGTGTGTGTGTGTGTGTGTGTGTGTGTGTGTACGCACGCTCGCACACGCTTGCCATCTGGTGCGGCATATGCACGCACACGCACACACACAATGCTGATCAAGAAAGCTATGGGTGAACATACTGTGGCCAGTACTGGTCTGTACCACAATGATACACACTCATCCCAAATTATGTGGAAGGACATTCACTATAGAAAGGACGAAAGACAAGCACGTAAGATGGAGTATCACAATGTAGGATATAATGGTGGATAAGTTGTATGGGAGTGAGGAGAGGGGGGCACACCAGAGGGGCTGGACTTCCAAATGATTAAAAATACCACGTCTGGAATGAGGATTCTTATTTTGAATTGTTTTCAGTTTTTTAAGATAAAATACACATTGATAATAACTGCTGACAAGACAAATTCCCTCATTAGCATACAAATATTACAATTCTCATTTGTATACTCACATTCTCCTCAAGTAATCTAAATTGATAACTGAGTCTGTGTCTCACGAAAAAGGTCTGTAAAAAAAAAAAAAAAATTACTTGAAAGACTACAGCAATAATACAGGAACGGCTTAGACTCAATATCTTCAGAAATATTAACATCACTTCCCTTTTCAAAGGAATGGTAAAAATCTGCTTTGATTAACGTTTATACATATGGTCACTATTTTATTTCAAAAATACTTATGCTTACAGGCCAGTCACTGCACCATTCATTTTCCAAAAGTGTGTTCCCAAATCTTGTTTTAACATGGAAACCAAATTCTTTTACAAACTGTACTTTTTCCTCCTTCCCTACAAATCCTTTGATTTTTTGTTTGCCTAGAACAGCATTATGCAGGTGTAATCTTGCCAACTGCTGCCCAAGTTCTTGAGAGAACTGGTCCAGTGATTTCATATCAATATACTCTGAAACAAACAAAGCTCCACCCAAGGGATTGTCCACAATCGCAAGAGGCTTTGGGACTCGTATTATGTTTGTTGCTGCAATAGCTTCTAGACTTTCATATTCACAATTAAATATCTCCCTTGCCTGAAAAACAATAAACATGGTACACAAAATAAATAACACACTTGTGTCGTTTAAGATAGGAAACAAATGTCAACACTCATCAAACACAAAATACCAAAGTCTCAAAATTTTGCACTGCATTTGTTCATTATTTCGTCATTCAGTCATACTGTATAGTGCCAAGTACAAAGGAGGATCTTCAGCAATGTGGAACAGGTCAAAGCACACATTAACAAAGTGAAGCAATTGTTGCAGTGGGTTTTTTTTTTTTTTTTTTTTTTTTTTTTTTTTTTTTTTTTTTTTTTTTTTTTTTTTTTTTTTTACAACTGTGGTGATCACTAACATGTGGTTACTTACAGAGGCACCAAACGTTGCACGTACTGATAAACAACAAAATACAAAAGCCAATATTATGAAAATTGTAGACCGCTACTCACCATATGTCAAGTCACAGACAGGCACAACAAAAAGACTGCTAAACACATAAGCTTTCAAGCAGAAGGCCTTCTTCTGAAAGTCAGCATACCCATACATACACACATTCATGCAAACACACATGACCACTATCTCTGGCTTCAAGAGCCAGACAGTGTGTGTGTGTGTGTGTGTGTGTGTGTGTGTGTGTGTGTGTGTGTGTGTGTATGTACGTGCACGCGCGTGTGCGCTCGCCAGCCACCCCTACCCTACTATCCCTCCCCCTCCCCAAACCAGCCTCCTCCTCCTCAACCCTACCCAGTCACCACTTCCATTATGCACTGGTGCTGCTCCTCGCAGTGTGGCCTCAGTTGCCTGAGATTGCAGTCGTGTGTGTGAGTTGCGTTTTTGTGAGTGTGTATGTGTGTGTTTGTCATCTAATTTTGACAAAGGCCTCATTGGCCAAAAGTTATGTTTGTGACAGTCTTTTTGCTGTCTTATCTGTGACTCAGCATCTCTGCTATATGGTGAGTAGTAACTTTCCTTTTAACAATACTGCTACCTCTAATTTGTTTCCTTTTCTGTTTCCCTATAGTCCATCCTTTTCAACTTCAGCTTAAAATGCTCCAAATAAATGTCTTGATGAATTTCTTTATTGTCTCTATTTTAAGGTGTTTTTTTAGTAAATTACTCTTATTTCTGAAGTTTTGTTTGGCCATCTCAGTTCTTTTGTTAACATCCATTATACTTTTGTCTGCATCTGCTGTAATACTTCCTAAAGAAACAAAATTCACTTACAGTGTACTCCTGATTATTCAAGTGGAATATCCAGTTTGCACATTATTCATGCCTCTAAAAAAAGTGCAACATTTTTCTCCAGTAAACAGCAATCAAAAAGTTACTGCATGACAATAAGTGTTATTTCCATTGTTTCAACAATTGCCACTTGACAAGAGAGTACTGTTCCCATTGTTATCGGAAAGTCTGTTCAGTGTAAACTGAAAACAAACTCAGTTTTTTTTCTTTATTTCTGTTTTGTTTAGGGCGCAAAAAACAACTGGGGTAATACACGTCCAAGTCAAAACTATAGAACACGAACACAGATAGGAGGGAAACGACTATACGTCAGTCCCAATGGACAGAATAGGAGACAGCTAAAAACAGGCACGTGGAAAAGAAGCTAAAAAAACACCATACAAAACTGGCAGTCCAAAACTAAAAATTAAATTGCCTTTACCATATCGCTTTGGCGGATAAAAAGTGAAGCAGGGTCAACAGCCCACATGACATTCGCTAAAACGGGTGATAAATCAGAAAGCAAACCCAAGCTCGAACGTAAATTGTTAAAAAAAGGGCATTCCAGCAGTAAGTGGTGGACATTTAAAAAAATTGGGCACAATGCATACAAAGTGGCGGGGTAGCGCCACTGAGCTAATGACAATGGCTAAAAAGGCAGTGCTCAATACGCAGCTAAGTTAAAATAATCTCCTCCCGGCACAAGGGCCGAGAGCAGGTTGTCCAAGATGCCAGGGGAGGCTTAATAATCTGAAGCTTATTCCCATGAAGGGAGGACCATTGGCAATGCCAAAGGGACATTACCTCCTGACAGACAGCAAGACAGAGACCATCAGAGGGAATATAGGTACTCGCAGGCTGAGGTACGAGCACTGCAGCCTTCACAGCAGTGTCAGCAGAGTCCTTTCCTAGCAGACTGACATGACCAGGGATCTATAGAAACATGACATTGGCTCCTCCAATAGTGAGCAAGTGACAGTTTTCCTGGACCCACTGTGCTAACGGATGAGCAGTGTACAGCATACAGTAACTTTGGAGGGTGCTGAGTGAGACTGAGCAGAGGACACAATTGGGAAGGCTGCAGTGCCAGATGTAACCTGTGGCCACATAAAAGGAGAAAAGCTCAGCTGTAAATACTGAGGAATGTGCTGGAAGCCAATATCGAAAGACACAGGTGCCAATGACGAAGACACACCCAACCCCACGGTCACTCCAAGAGCCATTAGTGTATACAAAGGTACTATCGCGAAATTCCATGCGAAGATCGTAAAACTGAAGGCAACAGACGAAGGCTGGAGTAGTGTCCTTAGGAAGCGAATGAAGGCCAAGATTAACATGGGCCGCTTCACCAAGGGTGGTGAAGGGTTCACACACACTGGGAAGGTTGCAGTTAGTGTGAAGTTAAGCCACTGTAGCAAGTGCCGAAAGCGGACTCCAGAAGGTAACTGGGACAAGCCCCATACCGACGATCAATAGAATCATCAAAGAAGGAGGCATAGTAGGGGTGGCCATGCATGGCTGACAAATGGCATGTATACCTGCTGAGGAGAAAGTCACGGCCATAGGACAGTATTCCGGCCATAGGACAGTATTTCAGCAGCTTCAGCATACAGACTCTGAACTGGGCTGATGTAAAAGGCACCTGTGGCCAAACAGATGCCATGATGATGGATAGAGTTGTGGCAGTGTAAAAGGGATGGGCGTGGAGATGCATAAACAAAGAACCCATAGTTGAGTTTCGAACGGACAAGGGAGCGGTACAAGCGGAGGAAGGTTGTTCAACCAGCACCCCAGGAAGTACCATTGAAGACACGTAGGACATTGAGAGAGAACGTACAGCGGGCTGCCACGAACATGGGAGGAACAAGAGATTTTCCTATCGAGCGGGAGCCCCAAGAATTTCGTAGTGTCAACGGACAGAAGGACAACATTCCCAAGATGGAGAGATGGTGGGAGAAATTATTTGCGCTGCCAGAAATTTGTACAGATGGTCCTGTCAGGGGAAGAGTGAAAGCCATTGTCGATGCTCCAGGAATGAAGACGATCAAGACAGCACTGAAGAAGCCACTCAGGGAGACAGGTCTGTGGAGAACTGCAATAGATGGCAAAAACATAAACAAAAAGGAAGCCAGAGATGCCTGGTGGGAGACAGGCCATTAAAGGGTTAATGACGATAGCAAAGAAGACAACGCTCAGGATGGAACCCTGAGGCACACCATTTTCCTGGATAAAGGTATCCAACAAAGTAGAACCCACACGCACCTTGAAAACTCGGTCTTGTAAAAATGCCCGAAGAATACAAGGCACATGCCCGTGGAAGCCCCACGTGTAAATAGTACGGAGGAAACCAGTTCTCCAGCAGGTGTCATAGGCCTTCTCCAAATCAAAAACCATGGCCACAGTCTGAGATTTCCGCAGAAAACCATTCATGCATGACATGAGTGTCCAAAGTAACGAGATGGTCAACTGCAGAATGCCGCACTTGAAATCCACACTGTGCATTCATTAGTAAATGGCAAGCCACCACACCAGCTGGATATGAATCATATGTCCCATCACCTTGCAAACACAGCTGCTAAGAGAGATAGGGTGGTAGCTAGAAGGAAGATTTTTGTCCTTACCGGACTTACGTATGGGTATGACAGTGGCTTGATGCCAGCATCCGAAAATGTGCCCTCAGCCCAGATGTGGTTGTAAGCGTTAAGCAGAAAGTGCTTGCCCACAAGAGCGAGGTGCTGCAACATCAGAATGTGGATGGCGTCTAGCCCTGGGGCGAAGGTTTGGGGTGAACTGAGAGCATGAGCTAGCTCCCTAGGCGGTATTGTAGCACTCACGATTCTAAGAAGAAATTGGTATTGCCCGAGCCGCCTCCACTCGTTTCCAATGAATGAAGGCAGGGTGATAGTGGGAAGAACACGAAACTTCTGAAAAATGGCGGCCCAAGGTGTTGGAGATAGCAATAGGGTCCACAATGACATCTTCAGCTACTGTCAGGCCGAAAATTGGGGAACAGATCTTGGTTCGAGAGCTGTCGGAGGTTGGCCCACACGACAAAGGAAGATGTGGAACTGTTAAAAGAACTAGTGAATGAGGTCCAGCTAGCTCTTTTACTATCCCGAAGAACGCAACGACACTTTGCACGCATCTGTTTATAATGAATGCAGTTTTCCAGTGTAGAATGGTGGTTAAAAATGCAGAGAACACATCTCAGTGGGCGAATTGCATCATGACATGTCTCAGTCCACCAAGGGACTGGGACACGATGTTGTGAAGAGGAAGTGTGAGGAATGGAACATTCTGCAGTAGTAAGGATAACGTTGGTGAGATAGTCCACCTGGTCATCACAACTGGAGAAATCTTGTTCTTCAAAGGCCACCAGGGAGGACTAAAGCTGCCAGTCAGCCTTAGTAAGCTGCCATTTGGGCATGCATGCGGATGGGGCAGGAGTCAGCAGATGGAAAGCACACGAGAAATGGTCGCTCGAGTAGGCGTCAGAAAGAACGGACCACCCAAGACAATGGGCAAGCTGGGCAGTGCAAAAGAATGAGTCCAAATGGAAATAGGTGTGTGAGGAGTCAGAAAGGAAAGGGGGTGCTACAGTGTGAAGGCAGAAGAGATTAAGTTGGTTAAGAAGGTCAGTCAAGAGGGCACCTCTCTGACAGGTCCTGAGAGAATCCCAAAGGGGATGATGCACATTAAAGTGACAGAGTAGAAAAAATGGGGGAGGTAGCTGCCCACTAAGCTGAAGGAAGTCTGCCCTGGTGACAGCAGCGAATGACAATGGGACATAAATGGTACAGAGGGAAAAAGTCAGGCAGGGAAGGAAAAGGCGAATTACAACAGCTTGAAGATGGGTACTCAGGGAGATGGGTTGATGAAGGTCACCCCGATGAGCTACATGACACCCCCTTGAAATGGAATGCCGACATCAGGGGGAAGGTCAAAACGAATCGGTAATGTGAAAGCTCAAAGTGGTCGTAAGGGCACAATTTTGTTTCCTGAAGGCAGATTACAAGGGGATGCTGCAATGCTAAAAGCAGCCGTAAATCCTCTTTGTGGGACCGAAGGCCAAGAATGTTCCATTGGAGGACAGTCATGAGAAGGAGGAGATGTAGGGTTGACAACTCAGCGGCCACTGAGTGACAGCTGGTGTAGAGTCGCTACTAAAGGGCACAGAAGCAGGAGGAACCTGCTGCATGGGGTCCACAAAAAGTGTCGGCGTGCTTGTGTGGTCAGTCCGTGGAGTGAGTCCAACGCTGAGAATCGGTTGGTGGTGCGCACCGGCGAAACGGAGGCTAGATGGGCTAAGGGATGATGTGGCGACACCGTCAAGCAGGATCTTCAAGTTGGCGAAGGAGAAGACCGTTTGTCTTTAGCGGACTTCTTCAAGCCCTTCTGGTTAGAGGAAGACTTTGGTGGTGTTTGGCTGCAGGAACGGAGGAAGTCTTTCCTGCCTGCTGGTTGTGTAGTAGGTGGCTTTGCCCCTTAAGACAAGAGTGTGACGGTTTGTTGCAGAATGGGGCGGAAGGATGGCGATGCTACCTTGACACTGGGGGGATTTCACAACCTCAGAGGCGAATTGGAGGTCACATGTCTGCATGGTCATGTCCTTCATTGAGCAAGGGGTAACAAGCACAGAACTGTAAGTGCCATACCTGAGAACACAGGGTTTGCGACTAGCCGGTAACTTGCGAGGTACTAGGTAAGGCCCGCTCATCTAGATACACAGGACAATCTCGAGAGGAGGGAGCATGGTCACCATTGCAGTTGATACAGCGGGGTGATAGAGGTAGACATTCACCCTCCTGTGCATCCCAGCCACAGGTTACGCATTTGGCTGGGTATCAACAAGATGTTCAACTGTGGTTGCAACAATGACACTGGTAGCAGTGCATCAGATTTGGAATCTATGGTCAAACTGTGATAATTTCATAGCCTGCTTTTATTTTGGACGGCAGCACCACCCTATCAAAGGTGAGGAAATGAGTGCAGGTGGGCACCAAGGAGGAATTGACCTTTTCCTCTACATGATAGCCAACAATGACACCCTGATCAGAGAGGTAAGACTGTATTTCGGCCTCGGTTAGACCGTCAAGCAGCCTGGTGTAAATTACGCCACGGGAAGAATTCAAAGTTCTATGTGCCTCAACGTGAACAGGGTAGCCGTGGAGAAGTGATGCAGTGAGCAGTTGTTGTATTTGAGAATCAGAAGACATCTCCAAAAGCAAAGCACCATTCCGTAAACGTAGCAGGATTTCACAGGGCCAACAATTGCATCAACACCTTTCTCAACAATAAACGGATTGAGTGTGACGAAGGACTGACCGTCTTCAGTGCTCGAGACCACAAGGAACCACAGCGTAGTGGGAAGGGTCTTCAAATCAATAGCCTCATTACATTTACATTTCGTAGACGTCGATGGGGAGGACAAATGACTCATTGCAAGGAAATCCCTGATGATTGCCATCATCTCCAATGGCGCGCTCCTTCCAACTGACGGCCCCCTTCATAAGGGGGCGCACCTGCCTTAGGTGATCCTTCACACCTCAGGCCACAACTCTCGAACACCTGACGGAGAGACCAATCGGCAATTTGGGAAGGCTACAGCTCAGGCAATCACCCCCCCCCTCCCTGGGCCTGGCCTATACCAGGGGGTACGTGCGTACCTGTCGACCCTGGGCTGTTACTCAGTCACCTATTACACATCATACACGTGGGCTGGCCTTCAGGAGCACACAGGGAGGTTGGTTGGTTGGTTAAAAGAGGGGGTGAAGGGACCAAATTGCGAAGTCATCGGTCCCTTGTTCCCGGAAAATACACTCCTGGAAATGGAAAAAAAGAACACGTTGACACCGGTGTTTCAGACCCACCATACTTGCTCCGGACACTGCGAGAGGGCTGTACAAGCAATGACCACACGCACGGCACAGCGTACACACCTGGAACCGCGGTGTTGGCTGTCGAATGGCACTAGCTGCGCAGCATTTGTGCACCGCCGCCGTCAGTGTCAGCCAGTTTGCCGTGGCATACGGAGCTCCATCGCAGTCTTTAACACTGGTAGCATGCCGCGACAGCGTGGACGTGAACCGTATGTGCAGTTGACGGACTTTGAGCGAGGGCATATAGTGGGCATGCGGGAGGCCGGGTGGACGTACCGCCGAATTGCTCAACACGTGGGGCGTGAGGTCTCCACAGTACATCGATGTTGTCGCCAGTGGTCGGCGGAAGGTGCACGTGACTGTCGACCTGGGACCGGACTGCAGCGACGCACGGATGCACGCCAAGACCGTAGGATCCTACGCAGTGCCGTTGGGGACCACACCGCCACTTCCCAGCAAATTAGGGACACTGTTGCTCCTGGGGTATCGGCGAGGACCATTCGCAACTGTCTCCATGAAGCTGGGCTACGGTCCCGCACACGGTTAGGCCGTCTTCCGCTCACGCCCCAACATCGTGCAGCCCGCCTCCAGTGGTGTCGCGACAGGCGTGAATGGAGGGACGAATGGAGACGTGTCGTCTTCAGCGATGAGAGTCGCTTCTGCCTTGGTGCCAATGATGGTCGTATTCGTGTTTGGCGCCGTGCAGGTGAGCGCCACAATCAGGACTGCATACAACCGAGGCACACAGGGCCAACACCCGGCATCATGGTGTGGGGAGCGATCTCCTACACTGGCCGTACACCTCTGGTGATCGTCGAGGGGACACTGAATAGTGCACGGTACATCCAAACCGTCATCGAACCCATCGTTCTACCATTCCTAGACCGGCAAGGGAACTTGCTGTTCCAACAGGACAATGCACGTCCGCATGTATCCCGTGCCACCCAACATGCTCTAGAAGGTGTAAGTCAACTACCCTGGCCAGCAAGATCTCCGGATCTGTCCCCCATTGAGCATGTTTTGGACTGGATGAAGCGTCGTCTCACACGGTTTGAACGTCCAGCACGAACGCTGGTCCAACTGAGGCGCCAGGTGGAAATGGCATGGCAAGCCGTTCCACAGGACTACATCCAGCATCTCTACGATCGTCTCCATGGGAGAATAGCAGCCTGCATTGCTGAGAAAGGTGGATATACACTGTACTAGTGCCGACATTGTGCATGCTCTGTTGCCTGTGTCTATGTGCCTGTGGTTCTGTCAGTGTGATCATGTGATGTATCTGACCCCAGGAATGTGTCAATAAAGATTCCCCTTCCTGGGACAACGAATTCACGGTGTTCTTATTCCAATTTCCAGGAGTGTAATTACACAACAGAAAGATGAAAAGAAAGGAGATGTACAGCACAATAACAGGAGAAAGGAAGAACCAGAAGAACGACGAAAGAGCAACACCACTACCATGGGCAAAACAAGAAAAGAAAACCACAGAGGGAAGCAGGAAACAGGTAGAAAGGGTAAAAACAGGAGAGCAGATGACCATGGCTGGCCTACCAAGAGAATAAAAAGAAAAAGCCAGCCACTCTGCGACACATTAAAACATCCAACCTAAAAGCATTAGAGGGCAGAACACAACGGGACCAAGGACATGTGCTAGAACTTATATAGAATGATAAAGCCCACCGTCACATATAAAATGTAAAATTAAATTAGGCGATGAGGTATTGTCAGATAAAATTAGCGGTAAAGAGTCCAATAACCGAAGATTTCATCGCAGGGCAGTCAAAGTGGGACAGTGCACCAGAATATAGGCCTCTGACAACTGAGCACCGCATCGACACTGAGGCAAGTCTTTGCGGCGCAGGAGGTAGCTGTGTCACCCAAGCGTGGTCAATGCAGAACTGGCAGACAACCACAGAGTACGAGGTTATGCTATTTCACCTCCTAAAGCTGCAAAACCTTGCAGCGCAGTACTGAACTCAGATCAGTTGCAGAGAAGCCGATCTCCATAAGCGGTTTCCGCAGAGCCTGTTTGGCCAGCCTGTTGGCAAGTTTGTTGCCTGGGATTCTGATGTGACCTGGAGTCCAGACAAACACCACCGAACAAATGGACCGTTCCAGGGCATAGATGGATTCCTGAATGCTGGCTACCAAAGGATGGCGAGAGTAGCACTGGACGATAGCTTGTAGGCTGCTCAAGGAGTCAGGACATAGCAGAAACGACTCCCCAGGGCTCGAATGGATGTGCTCAAGAACATGAGATATAGCCACCAGCTCGGCAGTGAAAACACTGCAGCCATTAGGCAAAGAATGCTGTTCAATATGTCCTCCACAGACATATGCAAACCCAACGTGAGCATCAGCCATCGAGCCGTCGGTGTAAACCACATCATGGCCTTGGTACACATCAAGAATCAAGAGGAAGTGGCAGTCGAGAGCCATGGGGTTAAGCGAGTCCTTAGGGCCATGTGAAAAGTCCAGGCAAAGCCGCAGCCTAGGTGTACATCATGGAAGTGTATGTGAATGGACCTCAAGTATAAGTGGTAAGGGCAAAGACTCCAGTTTGGAAAGATGGGATCAGACACGAATTGCAACTGGAAGCCCTGACCTGGGCCGCCAATGTGGGAGATGAACTGCCACGGGTGGGAAAAGGAGATGATTCGGATGCGTAAGAGAACTACAAAAGTGTGCAACGTAACTGGCCAGCAGCTGTGCACGCCTAACTTGCAATGGAGGGTCTCCGGCCTCCACAAGGACGCTGGTCACCAGACTCGTCCTATAAGCTCCTGTCGCTAGGCAAACACCACAGTGGTGCACTGGATAGAGTAAATACAACACTGAGGATGCCACCAAACCATAAACCAGACTCCCATAGTCAAGGCGGAATTGAACAAGGGCTCTGTAGAGCTGCAACAGCGTAGAGCAATCTGCACACCAGACGATGTTGCTCAGGCAACAGAGGGTATTGAGGTGCTGCCAGCACTTCCGCTTAAGCTGACTAAGGTGAGGAAACCAAGTCAATCAGGCATCTAAAACCTGTCCTAAGAATCAATGTGTCTCCACTACAGTGAGTGGATCCTCATTAAGGTAAAGTTCTGGTTCTGGATGAATGGTACGACACCAACAGAAGTGCATAACACACGACTTTGGGGCTGAAAACTGAAAACTGTGGGCTAGAGCCCATGACTGCACCTTGTGGATGGCTCCCTGTAGGCGCCACTCAGCAACATCAGTACTGGTGGAGCAGTACGAAATGTAGAAGTCGTCTGCATACAGAGGAGGTGAGACCAACAGCGCAATAGCTGCCACTAGACCATTAATGGCCACTAAAAATAGAAAGAGACAATACAGAGCCCTGCGGGACACCATTCTCCTGGAAATGGGGGGGGGGGAACTATGGGAGGCACCAACTTCGACATGGAAAGTACAAAGCGATAAGAATTTTTGGATAAAAATCAGGAGCGTGCCCTGAGACGCCACTCATATAATGTGGCATAATATGATGTCGTCAGTTGGTGTCATACACTTTTCATAAATCAAAAAAGACAGCAACTAGGTGTTGGCGTCTGGAAAAGGCTGTTCGGATGGCAGACTTGAGGGACACATTCCAGCAGCTTACAAAGAACGTTGGTGAGGCTGATGGGGAATAGCTATTCACATCAAGCGGGTTTAAACGGGATTGAGCACCGGAATGATGGTGCTCTCCTACCATTGCGATGGAAAGAAGCCATCACACCAGATCCAGTTGCAGATGACGAGGAGATGTCGCTTGTAGTCAGATGAGAGATGTTTAATCATCTGACTGTGGATCCAATCTGGCCCAGGAGATGTGTTGGTGGAATGTGCAAGGGCACTGAGGAGCTCCCACTGTATAAATGGGGTGTCACAGGAATCACTGTAGTGTGTATTAAATGAGAGGACTTTCCCTTCCAGCCACCATTTGAGAGTGCGAAAGGCTGGTGGGTGATTCTCCAATGCAGAGGTTCAAGCATAGTGCTCTGCAAAGTGCTCAGCAATCGTGTTTGCATCGGTAAATAACATGCCATTTATGTTAACACCGGGAACACCTGTTGGGGTCTGGTACCCGAAAACACGTTTGATCTTTGCCCAGACTTGGGAAGGTGACATATGGCACACAATGGTCGAGACATATCTCTCCCAACACTCTTGCTTCTGTCATCTGATAAGCTGGCAAACGTGGGCACGGAGCCGTTTAAAGGTTATGAGGTGCTCCAGGGAAGGGTGCCACTGATGCCACTTTAGAGCTTACCGACACTCCTTAATTGCTTCACTGACTTCCGGCAACCACCAAGGGACTGCCTTTTACTGAGGGCACCGTAACGAGTGAGGGATCGTGTTTTCTGTCACAGAAGCGATTGTTGTAGTCGTGTGCTCAACCATCACATCGATGTTACAGTGTGGTGGAGATTCAACAGTGACAGCAGAGGTGAAAGTTTCCCAGACTGCCTTGTTTAAAGCGCATCTTGGCAGGCGTCCAGGGGCCTGACGCAGCGGCAGTGACAGTAAGATGGAGAAGTGGTCACTACCACGCAGGTCATCATGTGCTCTCCAGTGGATAGATGGGAGAAGTCTTGGACTGCTAATTGATAAATCAATGGCTGATTAAGTACCATGAGCCACACTGAAATGTGTGGCGGCCCCAGTATTTAAGAGGCAGAGGTCGAACTGAGACAGTAAAGTTTCGACATCTCCGCCTCGGCCAGTAACCATGGTGCCACCCCAAAAGGGGTTATGGATGTTAAAATCTCCCAAAAGTAGGAAAGGTTTAGGGAGTTGTTGAATCAGTGCAGCCAATGCATTCAGGGGTACTGCACCATCTGGAGGAAGATACACATTGCAGACAGTTATTTCCTGCATCATCCTTATCCTGACAGCCACAGCTTCAAGAGGGGTTTGAAGGGGCACAGGTTCACTACATACTGAGTTCAGGACATAGACACAAACTCCACCTGACACTTGATTATAGTCGCTACGGTTCCTGTAATATCCCTTATAGCATCGGAGGGCAGTGACTGCATTGCCGGGAACCAGGTTTCCTGGAAGGCAATGCAGAAAGCAGGTGTAAAGCTTAACAGTTGAGATAGCTCAGCCAGGTGGTGGAAAAAAACCACCGCAATTCCACTGGAGGATGATTTGATTGTGAGGCTAGGAAGGCATGGAACATTCCATGAGGCAGTTTACGTCTCTGGGTCACCTGCTTCCACGGATTTATTTCCTGAGCCGTCTGTATTCATGGTGTCTAAGGGTCTGGTGAGATCTAGGTCCTCACTGCACACCACAATCTCCACCTCATCCTCAGGAGCAAAGCTTGTAGGTAGTGGTGCTGTGGGTGCCACGGCAAGTCCCTTGGTCTTGGGGGTCTTCTTTTTGGGTTTCTCTCGCTGATCCCTGGGTTTCTATGGCTGGGAGGGCTTGACTGATTCAGTCTCCGGGACTGAGGATGATCGTGACATCCTACGACCAGCTACATTTAGGCACTTCAGCCACTGGCGGGAATCATCTTTCCCACTAGCAGAAACCTCGGAAGGAAATGACCCAAGATACCCCTTCCTAGCGAGAGGTGCCGAAGATGACTTACACTTCTCCAGCTAAGAAATGTGGACTGGTGTCCCCAATGGTTGGGGAGGAGGAGTGGGTGGGTGCACTGCTCCTGACTACTGAGGTAGGTGGAGTGGGGAGCAACAGGAAGGTAAGTGCCCCCCACCATCAAAGGGGCAAGTGTAGTCTTCCAGCTCGGAGAGCCGATCGGAATTCGCGGAACGGCTAGGGCTACAACTGTTCTTCTAGCAGCGGCCTAAGAGGAGGTCATAGCCACAGGATGTAGACGCTCAAATTTCCTCTTAGTCTCAGTGTAGGTCAGTTGGTCCAGGGACTTGTATTCCACGATTTCCTTTCGCACTGTAAAATCCTGCAGTCTGGCGAGCAGGGGGAATGATGCAGTTGACACACACGGGAGACGGGACACATGGAGTATTGGGATGTGATGGACATCCACAATCTTGGCATGTGACACTGGAAGTACAGCAGGAAGACAAATGGCTGAACATCCAGCACTTAAAGCACCGCAAAGGGGACGGATATATGGCTTTACATCACAGTGGAAGACCATCACCTTGACCTTCTCTGGCAATGTGTCACCCTCAAAGGCCAAGACGAAGGCACCGGTGGCAACCTGATTATCCCTCGGACCCCAATGGACACGCCGAAAAAGATGAACACCTTTTCGCTCTAAGCTGACATGGAGTTCGTTGTCAGATTGCAAAAGAAGGCCCTGTAGAATGTAATACTCTGGACCATATGTAAGCTCTTATGGGGCGTTATGGTAACGGAAACATCCCCCAGCTTGTCACAAGCGAGTAATGCCTGTGACTGTGCAGAGGTTGCTGTTTTTATAAAACTGACCCTAACCGCATTTTGTACAAGCCCTCCACCTCCCAAAAATTGTCCTCTAAATGGTCTACAAAATACTGTGGCTTCATCGAAACAAGGGAGTCCCCATCAGTTCTCGTATATACAAGGTATGGGGTTGAATAAGGTTCGCTGACATCCTTAGCCTGGCATTGCCTCCATGATGTGGCCAGGGAGTGGAATGATTTAGGGTAGTACTTCCTTGCATTCTACTGAGACTTAGAACACTTAGAGACTGCTTGTGTTTGATCACCAGCAAGCGATGGCGTGGTACACTTCATCGCGCATCATTCGCCCTGATGCCATCCACTCTGACCAGGGGCCCTCCCCATTGGCACCACCCAGCCGCAGCAAAGGCCACCTGACAAGCTGGCCATTACTGGGAGTCCCAATGCCCCAGGGTGACAAGCATCTACTCCTTGGCATATGTGGGGAGTTAACGGTGCAGGCATCAGCAGAGCGACCCGTATTGTCAGAGGGCTACAACCAACAGGGCACATGGAGGCCCCACTCTAACGGACTGGCTACCGTACTGGATATGAGGTGCGACTAAGTCCATGGTCATCGTCGACACAGAAAGCGACACTGCATAATGCATGGTGGAAAACACACCCAGGAAGGTGTTCTCGCCCAAGAGATGGAGGATGAGCGAGACTGCAATGCGACGACAAGAAAGCAGGCTACAGGTAAGGTGCCCTTCACGAATCGGCTCGCTCTTTGGAAAAATTTTGAAGAATGGAGGTCAAACCCTACAGGGGACCATCACATAAAGGCCAAAACTTGAGAGACTCCTTTTAGTCGCCTCTTAGGCACGAGTACTTCGGGCCTATTCTAACCTCCGGACCTGCATGGGGGTCGCACAGGGAAGAAGAAGAAGAAAAAAAAGAGGATCCTCAAATGCCGAAGCAGGGGAGCGAGAGGAGAAGGGAAACAAAGAAAGGAAAAGGGAGCCAAAAAGAAAGTTGAGACTGTTTGCAGGTCAGCGACAGAATCCAGAACATTCCCACTAATACCCCAGACATGTTCACCAAGGGAAGGGAAAAAGAATAGCAAGAGGATAGACATGCATCATGAAAGGGAAAAAGTGCTGCAAAGGCTGGGGCCCTGTGGTAGGCCAGGACGAAGCCGCCAGAGAGTTAAAAGCCCCCTGGGGGGAGTTTCCTGACTTTAATTGGTGTGAAGTGTCAATGAAGCAAGCTGAAAACGAATTTGTAAAAGAGATGAGGAAGAAATGAAAGAAATGTGCTGACATTAAAACAAAAATTAGAACTGAAAAATTTGAGAAGAGGGAAACTGCTGCAAAATTATGTGCTGATTGTGGTCCTGGAAAGAAGACTGTTTGGGACATTAAAAAGAATAGCAGAGCATACAGGATTTTGTCAGTAGGTGCTATTCTAGTGCTGGACCATCTGCACAAGAAAGCATAACAAGATCTACATATGATGAATTAGATGCTGCTCTTTTGAAATGGTTTAGCCAATATCAAGTAGAAAGTGTCATTATTTCAGGCACAATGTATGATGAAGAAGCTAATTTTTTTCATGAAGCTCTAGGGTTAGAAGACCAGTTTAATGCCTCATCTGGATGGCTAACCAGATTCAAACAATATCATAGGATTCGTGAACTTACTGTGTCAGGAGAGAGGCTTAGTTGAAATGTTGTGGCAGCCGATTCCTACCAGGAAGAGTTCCTAAAATTTGTGGAAGAAGAGATTTTCACACCAGACCAAATTTATAAAGCAGGCAAAAGTGGTCTGTATTGGAAATGTTTACCAAACAGAATCCTTCCTTTTAAGTGCAAAGTCTGTGCTCTGAAATATGTCGTCTACAGAATGCATTACAATTTTGAGCACCGCTACTGCCTTCTGGGAATCGCAAAGTGAAACTACTAGTGATTAGAAAAGAAATAAATACACGGTGAGGCATTTATGGAGTCGTGGCCATGTTGCTCCAAAACAAACGGCACAGTCATAAATATTTTTCATACAAAATTTGCAGTATTCATAAGAGGACATAACAGAGTGACCATAACTCACCCTTGAAATGCCATTCTTGATGTTTTTCAGGATCATTTTTTTTTTCTTATGGGGTGGTGAATTTTCTTCTACAGAAATGAAAAGGGCATTCTATTCTGAGTATAAAAGTAGTAGTAAATTTGTCTGCTACAGGTGACAGATGATGTAATGTTAAACAAATAAGACAGCAAATTGGTTTCACACACTTTGACTTTACTGTCATCCATTTACAGACATGTGCAGTACTTGTACACTGCATAATTATAATTTTATTCACATTACAGACAATTCCAATTTAGTAAATGCTCAAAGTTACAGCCATTAACTTCGACGCATTTCCAAAGACACGCTTCAAGAGACAGTTGAACATGCCTCAACATTTCTTTGCTGATTCCTGCACAGACATTCCTAATTCGTTGGCATAGATTTTCGGGTGTGGTTGGCATTTCTTGATAAATGTTGTCCTTAATGTATCCGAATAAGAAAAAGTCTGGAGATGTGAGATCCAGAGATGGAACAGGCCATTGGACAGGCCTTCTACGTCTTATCCATTGATCAGAATAATCTCTATTGAGTCTTTCTCGAGCTACGGCTAAGTAATGAGATGGGCAACCATTGTGTTAATATCACATGGAACTCTGTTCCATAAGGGGCACATCTTCAAGCAACACTGGAAGTTCTTGGTCGAAAAATGTTCGTAGTTTCCAGGTATTCCATTTAGCTTCAATGAAGTATGGTGAAATGATTCATAATCCCTGAATTCACACCAAACATTCACACTCCATTGCCTTTCATCCTCAGCTTCCGATTACCATCTTGGATTTTCCACTGACTAAAAATGCATACTATGTCAGTTCATCTCAGCATGATTGGGGAACATTGCATCGTAAGAAAATAAAATGTTTGAAAATGTACCATTTTTAATTTGTACTATAGCCCATTGGTAAAATTCAACATGCTTCTGGAAATCATGCCCAAAAGGACTTGATGTAGACTAATGCGATATGGAATTTATTATGCTCAAGTATTTGAAGAACAGTCATTTGCAAAATTCCCGAATCACTTTCTAACTAACAGGAACTTACGAGAGGATTAGCTGTAACAGCAGCTAATACAGCGACTTCCAAATTCACCCCGGTAGCAGGTCTTCTTTGATTAGGTTTTCTCAGTGCAAAACCTCCCAATTCAGAAATAAGTTTATAAGTCATTGAAAACTTCATACAGATGGCCATCTCCTTTCAGGATACCATTCTCCATAGAAGCTGCAAGCTGCCCTACCATTATTACAAGCTTCACCATAAATGCTAATTGTATCGATTCTCTAATTAATCGTGTACTGAATGTCCATATTACAAAATGACGTGGAGCTTGCTAAGAGCAGTATGTAATGCTCATATGAAGTTTAAGTTGGCACTGGATGAACTCGTACCAATGTCAACAAACCTGTAAACAAATGTTTACCCTTCTGGGAATACAAATAAAAGATCAACAAACCACATTAAGTAAACAAATCAATTTCCTTCACTGAATAACAATAACAAAATAAAAAGAGAGAGAGAGAAGTCATAGTGTGTGGCAAGCATTTAGTGTCTTATTTGTCCAATATCACATCATCTATAACCCCTAGCAGGTAAATGTACTAACTGTACTTTTAAACTCAAAATTGAATGTCCTTTTCCATTTCCACAAAATAAAATACACCGTCACACCAAAAAAATTAAAAAAACGTAATCTGACCCAGAAAAAACACTGTGACTGGCATTTTAAGGACAAGTTACAGTCACTCTCTTATGTCCCCTAATGAATACTGCAAATTTTGTATGAAAATATTTTTGATTTTCCCCTCTGTTTCAGAGTAAAATGGCCATGACACTAGAAATGCCTCACCCCTTGTGTGTGTGTGTGTGTGTGTGTGTGTGTGTGTGTGTGTGTGTGTGTGTGTAAGACCGAGGATTCCACCGTAAGGTTTTCTATATGCATAATCAAATATTTAAAAGCAAAACAGAGCATGAATGATAGCGAAATTTTCAAAAATGGTTCCACACACATTTTGTAACACAAGTTCAGGGATTTCTAAAAGAGAAAGGATTGCCACAGAAGACTGTCTTATTACTTGATAATGCCTTTCACATACCAATGAGAAAATTCTCATACCTGATCATGGTCTCATCGTTACACAGTTTGTACCTCCTTACCTGACTGCCATTATACAGCCAATGGACCAAGGCATAATTGCATCAGTAAAACAGCATTGCTGGACTGGTCTTATGAGAATGCTAGTTGTTGAGGATGACATGGTGGCATTCTGGAAGAAGTTGACAATTCTAGATGGCATACAAGAGATTTCTGATGCAAGGCAGGAAGTTGGGCCACAAACACTAGTTTGATCATGGAGGATTCTTCCACATGTAGAATAAACCTGCCTTTTAAGGTTTCAGTCATGAAGAAATAACAGCTGGAGAAATAATGAATCTGGCAATGAGTTTAAATAGTTTTGAAGATTTTGATGAAGAAAACTTGAATGAGTGGCTGAGGGTCAACAGATATGAACCCAGCTTCCTGTACATAAGTTATGCCAAGGTTGTGATTGCTGCTTCACAATAAAACAGTGAAGAGAATAGGGAATGTGAAAGTGGGGATGAAGACAGTGACCTTGTCAGTCATGATACCTCACTGTAATGTGTTGATAGTCTTCTAGATTGTATGGTCCAAACAGTGTTTCAGTACAATGAAATTATTGCTACAAGAAAAATTCGAAAGGCTATGTGAAAAAATGTCAACTCCTCTCAGAAGCAGACTAGCATCAGAGACTACTTTAAGAAATAAACAGGTACACAGTACCTACACAAAGAACTTGGATAAACATTCGAACAAAGAATGCATCTTTGAAAATATCTTGATTATTCACATCTATTGGTTATTTGTGCATCTTCTCCTACACATTACCTCAAATAATCACGAAAAATTTTGTCAAATGTAATTATGCTTGCCAAATATTTGAATGTGTTGAGTGAAGTTTGATGTGTTTGTAAGCACAGATCATGACTGATGTGTGTGTGAAATTTGGATTTACGGGAAGTTTGACAAGACGGTGAGAGCGCGTGCATATATATGTGTGTGTGTGTGTGTGTGTGTGTGTGTGTGTGTGTGTGTAATTTGGATTTATGGGAAGTTTGACCAGACGGTGAGAGCACGTGCATGTGTGTGTGTGTGTGTGTGTGTGTGTGTGTGTGTGTGTGTGTGTGTGTGTGTGTGTGTGTGTCACCACATATGTTTAGTGAAAAAAACTTTTATTACAATTTATCTCTTAGTATCGTGAGTTTCCACGACTATGAAAACTACAATCAATTATAAAATCAAAATATGACAGCCAATTACTAAAATGGTTGGGGTATCATATCCTTACCAGCCACCTACTACGCATCAAGAGGTTATGAACAACATTCTTACACATACAGTAACATACAAGCGGGTTGGAATGATACAAAAGTTTTCTGGTTCTTCCATGGACGATGTGGGCTGTATGTACTCCGGTTGTGATATTATAATCAATTGTTATTAGAGTACCATGTAGATGAGAATATGTGTTCGGATACTTGTGTCTTCTTTTTCAATGTGAGGGCGCAGTAACTCTAAAAAAGTTATGAAATGTTTCACTGCCCATCCACAGAAAGTTGATGTAATCATCATGTTTCGAGTGTATTCCATTAATGGGTTTTCAGTTGTATAAACCATTCCCTGACCAGCGTCTTGTTTTCTTCTTCTTTAAACACAGAGCCAGAGGCAACATTAGAAATGCTTTATCTGCATTTGTAGCCATTCCCCCTAGTGCCAAAATGCAGCATACAGGAAAAGCATTTGCTTCAAACGTAAGGTGAAATTGCTTGTCTTTTTTGGTATGTGTACAGGCTTTTTTGACACACAAGACAAACTTAACAGGCAAGAGGAAGGCCTTTACATGTTTCAAAAAGTTTCGCTGCCCATTTGCAGAAAGTGGTTGTAATCCTCAGTCTTGGAGTAATATTCCCTTTAGCAGATCTTCATGGGTAAATCTCACATTTTAAGCCATTTGCTGGACCAGAGTCTTGTTTTCTTGTTGTTCTTTAAATACAGTGCCAAAGTCATGCCAGGACAGCTTTGTCTGCCTTTGAGGCCATTCTTAAATGCACACAAGCACAAACAGCATCTGTTTCAAACTGATGTTAAACTGACAAAAATTGTTCGAACATGTATGGGCAAGCTTGGCGAATCCGTGGCTTGATGAGAGCAAGTTTTTCAAACATTTGATAATTTACGGGGGTCTTAAGTGAAAAAATTTGGGAAAGTATACATGAATGTAGGCTCTCCTCAGTGTATACTGTTAGTGAAAAGCTCTCAGGTTTTCAGCTGGGTGGCAGTATTAAAATACTGCGACATTTCGAAGAGTGTCATATTCATCATCTCCTGATGAAGTGTCCAGATATGTGGATGCATATTTTAACACCGCCACCCGGCTGTAAGCCTGAGAGATTTTGAAATTATGTTTAAAGTTTGCTGGAAATCACTATGTGCTCTCATTCTCAAATACTGGACGAATATAAACTGGATATTTGCACACAGTTAGTTACACTACCTCAAGAGATATACACCATTTTCTAACTGTGAAATTACAATGAAATCCTTACCATTAGCAGCTTACAGGTGTTGATAAATATCAGCACTTGAGTTACTGGGTTAAACCTTTAACATAAGACTATACTCCTTAATGAGTAGATTAAATTCAGATAACAATAATATGAAATACTGAAAATCAAATTTCTGTTGCTCCTGAATGTCTTCAAATAGGTAGACTGAAACCGGGACTGGGTCCCACAAACAGGGATGGTCATTTAGTAATATAGATTTCCTAAATGTTTGCCCTTACTTGTCTGTTAAATATATCTCTCGCCATTATTTTAGTCTTGTTTACACTGATTTTTCAGTTTATGGCTTTCCAAGATGTCAGATGAAATGTTTAACATATAGTTCACGTTCTTTTCAGGAGCTGCTAATATCACTGTTACCATCAGCAAATCGAATACAACGTACTCTACTGGGAAAAGTAAAATGGTATATTATTAAAGGCATTTTCCTTGCATGGGTGGAGTCATGTTACGATATAGTAAAACAGAGGGTCACATTAACACATTATATAGAAAAATTAAATCTGAACTGGGGAAACATTAAATTCTTTGTCACAAAAGATTCAGCTCTTGGCCCACTCCTAACCAGACTGCTCAATTTTGCTTGCTTTGTACTTAGAAATCTGCCAACAGGATGAGTTAGCACTTTGAGTACTTTTGCACAAAACTGCCCTAGGCCATAACCTTCTGGGACAATGTAGCTAAGATTAAAAAAATATTCTATAGATGTACGTACTAACAATATTATTGCAGAGGTCATTTCAGAGGCTTTTGGATTCCTACACTTACCAGCAAATTTGTGTAGTTCCTAATGGCTTTTGTGGTTAAAAAGATGAGTGAATTTATAATGAAGTATACAATTGACAATTAAAATACTAAAATTAAAAAAAAAGCCATATAGGCGATGGATTCTAGGCTTCATAATGCAATTTTATATTCTGTTGCCCAAAAGTATTACAGGTAGCCAGATGATGTTAAGCAGGAAATTGAAAATTACCAGATATTCAAAAACAGAATACATGAGTACTTTAGTAGTCACTTCTACAATTTATCTGAGTATTTGGGCACTTGGAAGGAAATTCCACTGAGCTTATATGTTTCTATTAAAAAGGCTCTACTTTGCCAGAACAAATAGTTCTGCGTAAAATTATGTAACCATTGTACAGTGAAATATTAGCCAATAACAGTAGGTGATTAATGAAACAGAAGGGGCAGTGGACCTTCTTTCATGTAGTTGCTTTTTTTAAATAAACCTATCCATACAAAAAAAATTTGAAACAATAATTTAACTGGATGGATAAAAGATCTACTCACCAAGCGGCGGCAGAACACACACATAAAAGACTGTTGTAATTAGACAAACTTTCAAAGCTAGCGGCTCCTCCTTCAGGCAGAAGGGTTGAAGTGGAAGAGGGGCAAAGGAAAAGGACTGGTGAGGTCTAGAAAAAGGGGTAGATTTCGGGAAAGTCACCCAGAACGGCAGGTCAGGGGAGACTTACCACAAGGAATGAGAAGGAAAGACTGATTGTTGGGGACTGCATCAGATGAGATTTGAAAACTTTAGCGCTTGAAGGTGGAAGGCAGGGCAATATGCAAGACAGAGATTACTGCTTAAACATCATGCACGAGTTAATACGAGTGAAAAGCTAAGTGAATTTTACATAACAGTGACGGGGGGGGGGGGGGGGGGGGGGGGGGGGGGGGGTGAAAAACAGACAGGTAAGAAGACAATGAAAGACGTAGAAAACTAAAACAGAACAGTGACGGGGGAGGGGGGGGGGAGTGAAAAACAGACAGGTAAGACAATGAAAGATGTAGAAAACTAAAACAGAGAGAAGAAAAGAGTAGTTACTGTGAAGAAAACTACCCTCTGTTTTCGTTTTCTACATCTTTCAGTGTCCAGGACTGGCACCAGATCTCAAGATGATTAAGTCTTTGTGCTTTGTTTTGGAGAGAAGAGTGCATGGCCACTATCCACCCTGATCATCTTTACCTGAACTTGCGACTTTTTCGCAGGAGGAATGGTATAAAATTCTCTTGAAAACCAAATATGACCTGAATTTATCGATTACGAGATGACTGGAAGCTGTGTTGAATGCCACCAGTTTTCCTACGCTGCATTATGCATGGTAATGTGTTGTGTTTTTGCTCATATTTTTGTCCACCCCTCTAAGTGCTTTTGGAGGCGCAACCCTCAATGGTTTCTCACACTCTTACAAGTGCACGCACTACAAGTTCACTATGTATTAAAGGATCTTTCTAATAAAGTGTGTGTGTGTGTGTGTGTGTGTGTGTGTGTGTGTGTTGTTCTGAGATGACAAACCTCCTTGCTTTTATGGTGCGTATCATAAGGGCTTCCCTCTACGAATATGGACACGGTACATAAAACCACATGCAATTGGAAAAATCAAGAGGATGTCTTGCAATTCTTTATACTTCCAACATTTTGTACTGTACATATTAACATCCAGCCCTGGTGCCAATTCTTAGCATCAGACAAGCCGTTGTTCAATTCATACATAGAGAAGGGACAATTTGTCTTTGCTGTTAGAAGAGAAATCCACAGAGCCTCTTCCATCATCTTTCTGATGCAGGAATGTTAAAAGAATTTTGTTGCCAGAATATATCCTGGAAGCAGTTAGCTTCTGACCATTGTATGACAGGTGGAGGAGTTGGAATAAGACCATCATTCAATAGCGCAGAGATAGGTTATGATCTGCCTCTAGCAGAGGACCTCATGATTGGCCTCCATAATCTTATGGCTGATTCAGAATGATTATTGGAATTCAACAGCTCTCACCGTGACCTGCTATTTTCAACTAAGCTCACCAGACACAAAAATTAGTCACCACCAGGAAACATAATGCTAGTATCATGCCTCTCGCCTTGATAATGGACTCAATTTGGTGAGGAAGGGAGTCCACAAGTTTCTTCAGGTTTACCATTCCCATCTAAAACCACTCACTGATCACCAAATGGCTACCACATTGTGGGGATGCTGATCGCTGTAGGCGAATTAGAACAATAAAGTGACTGACGCCTCGAAAAATAATGCACACTATTTTTGTAAAAATACAGTTTTCATTCTGTATGTGTGAAAATTTAACAGTGTGTAGATACATCCTTCCCACTTGTTTTCAAACTTAGTTCAACCTGTTCCCCTGAATGGCGCCATCGCAGCATGTCTTCAAGATGGCTGCTACACTTGACGTTCGTCAGAAGCACAGTGCTGTCATAGAATTCCTGTGCTGTGAAAACGAGACAGTGGGAAACATCCACAACAGGTTGAAAAAGGTGTATGGAGATGCTGCTGTCGATCACAGAACAATTAGTCGGTGGGCAAGCAGGTTAAATGATGCAAGCGGGCACGGCAAAATTGAAGATATTGCAGTGGCAGGCCTCGTACTGCACACACTCCAGACAATGTGCAGAGAGTTAACGAATTGGTGACTGCTGACAGACGCGATCATAGTGAATGAATTGTCACGCTACGTTGGGATAGGGGAAGGAAATGTTTGCAGAATACTGAAAGTGTTGGCGTTAAAAAAGGTTTGTGCCAGGTGAGTTCCCAGGACGTTGACAGTGGCTCACAAAGAAACACAAAAAATAGTACGCAGTGAAATTTTGGAACAGCACAAGAATGGTGAAGATGAATTTCTTGCAAGAACTGTAACAGGTAATGAAACATAACTTCAATCATTTTTCACCAGAGACAAAGAGGCAATCAACTGAGTGGCATCATGCAAATTTACCCAAGAAAAAAAATTCAAAACAACACCTTCTGCTGGAGAAGTTATGGCTATGGTGTTTTTCGATTCCGAAGGACTCTAGCTTGTGGACATCATGCCAAGTGGAATCACCATAAATTCTAATGCATATGTGACGACACTGAAGAAACTTCAAGCTCGACTGAGTTGTGTTCGACCGCATCGGCAATAGCACGATGTCTTGCTGTTACACGACAATGCACGGCCACATGTCAGTCAAAAAACCATGGAAGCAATCACAAAACTCGGATGGACAACACTGAAACACCCGCCTTGCAGTCCTGAACTGGCTCCATGTGACTATCATCTCTTTGGGAAACTGAAAGACTCTTCGTGGAAAAGGGTTTGAAGATGAAGACTCCCTTGTGCATGCTGCCAAACAGTGGCTCCAACAGGTTGGTCCAGAATTTTACCATGTTGATATACAGGCACTGGTTCCAAGATGGCATAAGGCAGTTGAGAGGGATGACAATTATGTGGAGAAATGAAAATATTGTTCCTAAAGGATGTACCTACACACTGTAAAACTTTCCAACATGTAGAATAAAAGATGGATTTTTTTAAAAAAAGTGTGAATTTCTTTTGGAATGACCCTCATAAATGACAAATAATACCTCAACCGAAATTGAGAACAGAATAAATTCAGAGCCATTACTTTTCAACATGCACTCATTATGCATACCAGCTGTGACAATCTAACAAGTTAAATGAAGTGTGCACGAAACCAGTCCACAAATTAAAACTCATATTCCATGATGTACTGCTATGAACATCCATTTCCTATGGACTTGGAAACAACAAATTATAAGGAAACAATTTTTCTGAGTTGTCAGTCAGAGAACACTGCAAACTGTAAATCTGAGACATCATTCTAAAAGGATGGACCATACTAAACTTGCACCATAGGGTTGAGAACTGTAGAGTCCCCTAAATGGGTCAACTGTGCACTACATGACAAAGGATGCTACCTAGGTAGCTGACTGTGTGGGGTGCACACAAGGGTTTGTTAGATTAGGTGGCTTTCCATCCAGTTCGGATAAGGACAGTTGTATGACGCATGGAAGTATCTGTGGATCTGATGAGAGCATTAAAATCCTTGTTGTTAACTGCCGGAACATTCACAACAAATTGCCAGTGCTGAAAAAGAACACTGAAGATTACATAATACTAGGCATAAGAAGCTAGTTAAAGCCTGAAGCTGACAGTAGCGAGATCTTAGGGAAAAATTGAAGCTTATACTGAAAGGATGGGGAAATGGGTAGTGTATTTGTCACAGAAGGCAAGAAACTCATATCCACCGAAACAGAAATTGGAGCTGCAAGAGGGGTTGTTTGGGTAAGACTCAGTATCAAGGGTGGGCGTAAAACTATAATAGGGTCCTCCTATTGACCACCAAACTCATCTCCTGATGTAACCAAAAACTTCAAAGAAAATATCAGTTCAGTTGTATAAAAGTTCCTGTAATCATTGGTGGAGACTTTAATCATCCAAGAGTAAACTCGGAAAATTACAGTTTCGTTGGTGGTGGGCATGATAAGTCATCCTGTGGAACTTTACTAAGTCCTTTCGCTGATAACTACTTAGATCATATAGCTGGAAACACCACTCATGATGGGAATGCAGTGGCAACAAATAGGCCTGACCTCTGAGAATGTGCCCATCGAAACTTATCGGTGACCATGACGCAGATGTGGCAACAATGATTACCAAATTACAAGAAGCAATTAAAACAAGCAGAAAGATTTATATGTTCAGTAAATGACACAAAAAGCAGTAGTATCATACCTAAATGAGGAATCTGAAACTTTTAGCACAAGATTGGGGCATGTACAGGAACTATGACTCAATGTAAAAGAACAGTTGACCACATACATGACTGAACAGTTTATGGTGGGAGGGCCTCTCCATGATATGCAGAAACTGTAAACAAACTGCTAAGAAACAGAGATTACTGCATAACGGGTATATATTTTTTAAAAAGACATAGGCCTGTAGAGACCGAGATGCTGAATCAAACGCATTTGGCTGTCAAGAGACCAATGCACAAAACCATCAATGAATACTGTAGCAGAATATTGTCAAATGGTCTTGCACAAAACCCAAAGAAATTCTGGTTGTATGTAAAGACTGTAAGTGTCCAGTCCCTAGTGAATGAGATAGGAACTGAAACTGAGGGTAGCACAGTAAAAGCAGGAATGTTCCACCCTGCTTTCAAATGTTCCTTTACAAAGGAAAACCCAGGGGAATTGGCCTAGTTTAATACTTGTACCACAGAAAAGATGAGTGAAGTAAGTATTAGTGTTTGTTGTTTGTTTTGTTTTAGGGTGCAAAAATAACCGGGATCACGCGTGCCCAAGTCAAAAGTATAGAACTTGGAAGACAGAGAGCAGCTAAAAAACGACATGTCAATACCAGTTGACATAAGAGAAGAAAGCTAAAAACAGGGATGTAGAGAAAGGGCTACAAAAGACACCATACAGAAATGGAGGTCCAGACAAAAACTTAAATGGCCTCCAGCATATTGTTATGAAGGATAAAAAGTAAAACGCGGCCAACATTTGCTAAAACAGCCGATAATTCAGTTGGTAAACCCATGCAGGAACATAAACAGCTAAAAAATGGGCAATCCGACAGGAAGTGGTGGACAGTTAAAGCTTGGGCGCAGTGTGTACAAAGTTGCTGGGTAGCGCCACGTAAGTGATGATGGCTAAAAAGGCAGTGCCCAATACACAACCTAGTTAAAATGACCTCCTCCCAGCGGGAGGGCCAAGGGGAGGCTTAATAATCTGGAGCTTATTTCCATGAAGGGAGAACCAATAGCGATACCAAAGTGATACCACCTCCTCAAAGACGGTAACACAGAGATCACTGGAGGGAATGTAGGAACTAGTGGGTTGTGGTACGCGGACTGCAGCCCTGGCAGCAGCTTCAGCAGTCTAATTTCCTGGCAGACCAACATGACCAGAAACCCACATAAACATCACAGTCACTCCACCAAGAGAGAGCAAGTGACAGTTTCCCTAGATCTGTTGCACGAAAGGATGGGCAGTGTACAATGCACATAAAACTTTGAAGGGTGCTGAGAGTGTCTGAGCACAGGACACAATTGAAAAGTCTGTGTCGTGTACAATGCACATAAAACTTTGAAGGGTGCTGAGAGTGTCTGAGCACAGGACACAATTGAAAAGTCTGTGTCGGATGTATTCCATGGCCTGATACAGGGTGAAGACCTCAGTTGTAAATACTGAGCAGTGTGCTGGAAGCCGATATCAAAAAACGTTGGCACCAATGACAAAGGCACATCCAACACCACGGTCAGTCCGAGAGCCATCAGTGTACACAAAGGTACTACCGCGAAGTTCCATGCAAAGGCCGTGAAACTGAAGACGATACAGCAAGGCTGGAGTAGTGTCCTTAGGAAGTGAATGAAAGCCGAGATTAACACAGGCCACTTCACAAAGCCAAGCTGCAGGTAGTATGAAATTAAGCCGCCCCAGCAAGTCCCGAAGGAGACCTCCAGGAGGTAAAAGAGAAGAGGGACACACCCCATATTGGCAATCAAATGAGTCATTGAAGGAGGCATAGGATGGGTGGCCACGCATGGCTGACAAACAGCATGCACATCTGCTGAGGAGAAAGACAAAGCAGTAGGGCAGTGGTAGTTCAGCAGCTTCAGCATACAGACACTCAATAGGGCTAGTGTAAAAGGTACCAGAGGCCAAACGGATGCCAAGATGGTGGATAGCATTGAGATGGCATAAGAGAGGCGGATGTGCAGACGCATAAATGAAGCACCCATAGTCGAGTTTCAAATGGACAAGGGACTGGTACAAACAGAGGAGGATGGTTCAGTCTGTACCCCAGAAAGTACTAGCGAGGACACGTAGGATATTGAGGAACCACATACAGCGTACTGCCCGGTAAGACACATGGGAGGCTCAATAGTGTTTCGTATGAGCATGAGCCCCAGGAATTTTGTAGCTTCAACGAATGGGAGAGCAACAAACCCTAGATGTAAAGACGGTGGGAGAAACCAACTGCACTACCAGAAATTCATACAGACAGTTTTGTCAGAGGAAAAATAGATGCCATTGTCGATGCTCCGGGAGTAAAGACAATCAAGACATCACTGAATATGCACTCAGGGAGACAGGTCCATGGAGAACTGCAATAGATGGCAAAATCATCAACAAAAAGGGAGCCAGAGATTCTGAGCGGGGGACAGGCTATTATAAGGTTAATGGTGATAGCAAGGAAGACGACGCTCAGGACGGAACACTTTCCTGGATAAAGGTGTCCGACAAGGCAGAACCCTCACGCACATTGAAAAGTTGGGCTTTTAAAAATTCCTGAGGGAAATGAGGCAGGCAGTCACAGAAGCCCCACGTGCAAGAGCACGGAGGATACCAGTTCTCCAGGTGTCGTAGGCCTTCTCCAAATCAAAAAATACAGCCACAGTCTGCGATTCCCACAGAAAACCATTCATGACATGGGTGGACAAAGTAACAAAATAGTCAACTGCAAAACGGCACACTCAAAATCCACACTGTCCGGTGGTTAGTAAATTGTGCGACTTGAGCCACCATATCAGCCAGGCGTGGATCATACGTTCCACTCCATTGCAAACACAGCTGGTGAGAGAGACGGGGCAGTAGCTAGAAGGAAGGTTTTTGTCCTAACTGGGCTTAGGTCACGGTACGATGGTGGCTTCATGCCAACATCTGGGAAACGTGGCCCCTGCCCAGATGCGATTGTACGTTTAAGCAGAAAGTGCTTACCAAAAGAGAAAGGTGCTGTGGACAGCATCCGGTCCTGAGGTGGAGCATCAGGGTGAACTGAGAGTGTGATCTAGCTCTCTCACAGTAAAGGCAGCATTGTAGCACTCTTAATTCTGAGAAGAAATGGGTATCGCTCGAACCACCACCACTCATTTCTGATGGAGGAAGGCAGGCTGACAGAGTGAAGAGCTCGAAATTTCCGCAAAATAGCAGCCCAAGGCGTTGCAGGCAGCAACCGGCTCCATGATGACATCATCTGCTACTGTCAGGCCTGAAACTGGAGAATGGAGCTTGGTCCCAGAGAGATTGCTCCACACCCCACAGGAGGGGGTGGAACTGTTAAAAGAACTAGTTAATTAAATACAGCTAGCTTTTTTGCTATCCCAAAGAATGTGATTACACTTTGCGCTCATCTGTTTATAATTAATGCATTTTGCCATTGTAGGATGATGATTAAAAACACAGAAAGCACGTATCCACACACGATTTGCATCGCGGCCTGCCTCAGTCCACCAAGGGACTGGGACATGGCTTAGTGTGAGGAATGGAACATGCTGCAACACTAAGGATAACATTTGTGAGACTTTCCATCTGGAGATCACAACTGCGGAAATTTTGTTCTTCAAAGGTTGCCCAGGAGGGGTAAAGCCGCCCGTCAGCCTTAGTAAGCTGCCATTTGGGTGTGCATGCAGGTGAGGTAGGAGTCAGCTAATGGAAATGCAATCAGTTTACAATAGGGATTACTTACAAATCACTCATGTGACATATTCTCCAGTATCGCTCAATTGCATGGGACATCTGTCAAATAGGCCTAACGAGAGATATTGAACGCAACATGGTGAAGAAACAAAATTCGCAGACAGAATAGTGAAAACAGACTAAACTAACCAGAAAAGCCTAATTATGAAGTTTCACAAACTGTATTTAAATGATGAGTCTAAGAATATGCCCCCCCCCCCCCCCATATATAATTCTCATAGGGATCATGAAGTTGAGACTAGATTAATTACAGCACACATGGAGGCCTTCAAGCAATCATTCTTTCCGCACTTCATGAATGAATGGAATGGGGAAAAAACCTTAATAACTGATACAATGGGGAGGAGGGGATTACAAAAGCGTCCTTTTCCACCCATCTGCTTTGACCCATGACGTCTTCAATCTGGTGGAAATGGCCATTCACAGCTCTCCAATATGGCAACATACACAGGGCAACAAATACGAAAATACATATAAATAAGACAATAAAATCTCCCTCCAAAAATATAATCAAACTAACAGGGCTCTTTGGGAAATTGGGGGGGGGGGGGGGGGCGTGGTTTAGGGTGGGAACAAGCTCAATATAAAAATTAAAAAAAAAAAAAAATACCACGATCCCAAAACACACAAAATGACAAAAAAAATTACCATGTTCCACCACATCAACAAAATCCACAAGAATCGGACACTTCCATTGTTCTATATAGATCAACCGCAACTGTCAATACCACAAACAACACAACACCTACAACAACAAAATCTGGAATTGGATATTTCTCTTGATCTATACATTTAAAATAAATAACACATCCTACATGTGATGAATTTTCACTAAATTTCTATTGGATAAATGACAATTTTTTCCAAAAATAACGGTTTTTATATTGTAAACCACAGTTCTCCTGCTTCATATAATACAATTTTGTTTTAAATCATGGCTTTTGGAGCTTATTGCAGTCAACGCTTAAATTTTTCTCTTCTGCTAAAGGTATTGAAAAACAAGAAATTGTCTCACATATCAACTACAGCGTCTACCATTACCATCAGATGTTAACTAGAAAATGTTTGCTTTACCTTCATAAAGTGTCAAAATAAAGGAAAGCTGACAAACCTGTGGTGTCATATTTTGCTTAATGTAAACAACACCTTTATCTGTTAAATATGCTTCTCCTTTATTCACACCATCACTAGAAAGTTTTGTAGTTTTCTCGAGTGTAACCGTTTTCAGTGCTGCTTTTATCGCAGTTCCTGCTGCATCTACAGAGAACACACAGAAACAATACAGAGTGATTAACAGAATGAACGAAAAGTTTAAAGTTTAACAAAGATCTTCATGCACTATTGAACATATTTAACAAAAACTCAATAATTAGGAGACAAATGGAAATTTCCAGTAAGCTATTCCCAAGAAATTCTGCCAAGTTCGACACCACCTCTTTGGTGTGGAAACTTTTACAATTATTCAACTATTCCGCATTAAAATAAAAGACGTAAATGTAAAATGTGACTGAAAATAAGCATAGGAAAGTGTTTCCTCAGTTTGAAATAAAGTATCTTTTCTCAAAATAATAGAAATGTAGAGTAAGTTCTTCCACGAAAAAGGTAGATTACATTACTATTATCATATCAAGAGTATCTTCTTTTCTTGGACAGCTCCCAAAATCTCACTAACATGTGCCTTCCCTGTCGGCAATGCTAACTGCAGCGAAGGGGTACAAAAAATTACAATGTGAGCATATAAATTTAATCTGGAAAAAATATATTTTAATGTGTAGGCACTTTACTGCTCTGACAAAACAGATGCGTTACAGACGTTGTATGCTTACAGTCCAAGACACTTATTACAAATGTATAGGTTTTGAACATCGAAGACCTTCGTTTCGAACCATGTGGTGACGAAATGTGCCCCCCAAAAAAAATTTCTTTCCCGTTCCCTAGTGAACTCTGCGTGTTCACACATCAATCTCGTTCTCATTTCAACGCCATTAGATGGAAGTGATGTTCAAATGCAAAAAATATTAAATCCCTAATTTCAAAAGAAAATGCAGTACTGTACTACCGTTCAAAACAGGCATTATCAAGTCTTTTTCATATACTTGATTCTGAAGATGTGAAAGTAATACTTCCGCAATTTACTTTACCAACTTCTTTCACGTCTTTTTCACAAACGAGTAAACACTGGATTGTCAAAAAGTGAATACAATTTCCCGCGCTTTCCAAATAGTATAAGAAAAGCCGTACAGAGATTCCTTCTGAACGTATTATGTTCGAGTATAATGTCTTTTCTGGAGACTAGAAATCTACTCTGTAGGAATCAGCATGGGTTTCGAAAAAGACGGTCGTGTGAAACCCAGCTCGCGCTATTCGTCCACGAGACTCAGAGGGCCTTAGACACGGGTTCACAGGTAGATGCCGTGTTTCTTGACTTCCGCAAGGCGTTTGACACAGTTCCCCACAGTCGTTTAATGAACAAAGTAAGAGCATACGGACTATCAGATCAATTGTGTGATTGGATTGAGGAGTTCCTAGATAACAGAACGCAGCATGTCATTCTCAATGGAGAGAAGTCTTCCGAAGTAAGAGTGATTTCAGGTGTGCCGCAGGGGAGTGTCATAGGACCGTTGCTATTCACAATATACATAAATGACCTGGTGGATGACATCGGAAGTTCACTGAGGCTTTTTGCAGATAATGCTGTGGTGTATCGAGAGGTTGCAACAATGGAAAATTGTACTGAAATGCAGGAGGATCTGCAGCGAATTGACGCATGGTGCACGGAATGGCAATTGAATCTCAATGTAGACAAGTGTAATGTGATGCGAATACATAGAAAGATAGGTCCCTTATCATTTAGCTACAAAATAGCAGGTCAGCAACTGGAAGCAGTTAATTCCATAAATTATCTGGGAGTACTCATTAGGAGTGATTTAAAATGGAATGATCATATAAAGTTGATCGTCGGTAAAGCAGATGCCAGACTGAGATTCATTGGAAGAATCCTAAGGAAATGCAATCCGACAACAAAGGAAGTAGGTTACAGTACGCTTGTTCGCCCAATGCTTGAATACTGCTCAGCAGTGTGGGATCCGCACCAGGTAGGGTTGATAGAAGAGATAGAGAAGATCCAACGGAGAGCAGCACGCTTCGTTACAGGATCATTTAGTAATTGCGAAAGCGTTACGGAGATGATAGATAAACTCCAGTGGAAGACTCTGCAGGAGAGACGCTCAGTAGCTCGGTACGGGCTTTTGTTAAAGTTTCGAGAACATACCTTCACCGAAGAGTCAAGCAGTATATTGCTCCCTCCTACGTATATCTCGCGAAAAGACCATGAGGATAAAATCAGAGAGATTAGAGCCCACACAGAAGCATACCGACAATCCTTCTTTCCACATACAATACGAGACTGGAATAGAAGGGAGAACCGATAGAGGTACTCAGGGTACCCTCCGCCACACACCGTCAGGTGGCTTGCGGAGTATGGATGTAGATGTAGATGTAGATGATCCCAGGCGCAATCAATGTTAATGCTGTTCGAGTGGCATCACTAAAGTTGCATATCGAGAAATGCAGATTTCGTAGTGATACTTGATGAACGAATATTTTCGAGGTTCCACTACAGCACTTTTTTTAATTTCTAACGTCACTAGCTTCCAAAAATTATCGATTAGCAGCAATCGACTACTCTTCATAGACTACATTTCGAATCACCACCAATCCTTTAATATTCGCGCCAGTTTTGGATGAAATAAACATAGCACTTGATGAATGTGAAGGGGATTGATTCACTAACAGCAAGCGTGACACTAATAAAACATAAAATGCAAATCAAAATATCATGAACAAGTAATAGGAAATTGTGTGGCAAAAGTAGGAGCAAAGGAAACAATTATTTCACGTGAACATAAAGACTGTGCTGACCAAACCAAATCAATGCCAATTCACATTGGCCGTCACCCCACGTCACACCATGACACATCAAAGCATTCTTACTTCTACATCTATGCTCTGAAAACCACCATAAGGTGTATAACAGGGGGTGAGTCTCATTGTACCAATTATTAGGGTTTTTTCCTGTTCCACTCATGAACGAAATGCAGGAAGAATAATTGTTTGAATGTCTCTGTGTGTGCAGTACTCATTCTAATTTTATCTTCACGATTCCCATGTCAGCGATATGTAAGTGGTTGCAGCATATTCCTAGGGTAATCATATAAAGACAGCTCTTGAAACTTTGTTAACAGATTTTCTCGCGATAGTTTACGACTGTCTACAAGAGGCTTTCAGTTCAGTTTCTTCAGTATCTCTGTGACACTCCCATTCTTTAAAAATCTGTGACAGTTCGTGCTGCCCTTCTCTGTAGATGTTCAATATCCCCTGTTCGTCCTATTTGGTATAGGCCCCACACACTTGATCAATATTCTAGAACCAGTCACACGAGAAATTTGTAAGCATCTCCTTTGTAGATTGACTGCACTTCTCCAGTATTCTTGCAATGAACTGAATCTACTGCCTGCTTTACCAAAGAATGAAAATATGTGATCATTCTATTTCATATCTCTACAAGGTACTACACATACATACATTTTTATGAGTTGGCCGATTTCAACAGTGACTCATTGATATTATGAGATACGACGTTTTACGTTTTGCAAGTACACAATTTTACATTTCTGAACATTAAAACCAAGTTTCCAATCTCTGTACCACTTTGAAATCTTATCAAGACCCGACTGAATATTTGTGCAACTTTTTTCAGATGGTATTTCTTTATAGATAACTGTATTATCTGCGAAAAGTCTGAGGTTACTATTACAACTGTCTGGAAGGTCATTAATATATAACATGAACAGGAAGCCTTGCAACACACTTCCCCTGGGGCACATTCGAAGTTATTTCTACATCTCATAATGACTCCCCATACAAGATTACGGGCTGCGCCCTCCTTACCGAAAAGTTGTTAATCCAGTTACAAATTTCACTTCATATCACATATGATCGTACTTTTGGTGTGGTAATCAGTCAAAAGCTTTCCAGAAATCAAGAAATACATCATCTACCTGACTGCCTTGATCCAAAGATTTCAGTATATCATGTAAGAAAAGTGTGAGTTGTGTTTCACATTACCCATGTTTTCGAATTCCATGCTAGTTGGCACTGAGATCATCCTGTTCAATATAACTCGTTATGGACTGATGACCTCAGCTGTTAAGTCCCATAGTGCTCAGAGTCATTTTGAACCTTGTTATGTTTGAGCTCAGAATATGTTCTAAGATTCTACGAAAAATTGATGTCAAAGGTATTGGATAGTAGTTTTGTGGATAACTTCTACTGCCCTACTTGTAGAGTGGTGTGACCTGTGTCTTTCTCCAAGAACTGGGTACGGTTTTCCGTTCGAGGAATCTACAACAGATTATAGTTAGAATAGGGGCTAACTCAGCCACAAATTCAGTATTCAGTCTGACAGAGATCCCATTGGGCCCTAGAGCCCTGTTCAGTTTTAACAATTTAAGCTGTTTCTCAACACTGCTGACACTAATACTTATTTCATTCGTCTTTTCAGTGGTATGCGGATTAAATTGGGGGAATTCTCCTGTGTTTTCCTTTCTAAAGGAATAGTTGAAAATGGAGTTAAGCATTTCAGATTTTGCTTTGCTACCATCAGTTTAAGTACCTGTCTCATTCCTAGTGACTGGACACTAACTTTGGTACCACTTACAGACTTTACATACAACCAGAATTTCTTTGGGTTCTGCGAAATATCACTTTACAGTATTCTGCTTCATATTCAGTGAAGGCATTACATATTGCTCTCTTGACAGCCAAGAGCATTTCATTCAGTATCTCTCTCTGTCTATAGCGTTATGCTTTGTTTTACACCTATTATGCAGTAATCTCTGTTTCTTTAGAAGTTTCTTTACAGTGACTGTATACCATTGAGTTTCCCTCCCTTTATTAACTCTTCTACTGGGAACATACGTATCCACTGCATGGTCAAGTATTCCTTGAAACTCGAGCCAGAGTTCCTCTACATGCTCTGGTCTTGTCCTAACAATTTCAGATTCCTCATTGACGCCTATATAAGACGACAATTGTCTGACTCAGTTGTTCGACCAGTTACTGCTTATACAATTGTAGGCTATCAAGATTTAAGTGAGTCTGAACGTGGTGTTACAGTCGGCGCACAGCGATGGGACACAGTGTCTCCCAGTCAGCGATGAAGTGGGGATTTTCACGTACGACCATTTCACTAGTGTACCATGTATATCAGGAATCGGTTAAAACATCAAATCTGTGACATCACTGCGGCCGGAAAAAGATCCTGCAAGAACAGAGCCAATGACGATTGAAGAGAATCGTTTAACGTGACAGAAGTGCAACCCTTCGGCAAATTGCTGCAGAGTTCAGTGCTAGGCCATCAATAAGTGTCAACGATTCAACAAAACTTCATCGATATGGGCTTTTGGAGCCAAAGGCCCACTCATGTACTCTTAATGACTGCACGACACAAAGCCCTACCTGTGCCCATGAACACCGACACAGGACTGTTGATGACTGGAAACATGTTGCCTGGTCAAACTAGACTCGTTTCAAATCGTATTGAGCGGATGGACGTGTATGGGTATGGAGACAATCTCATGAATCCATGGACCATGCATGTCAGCAGAGGAATGTTGAAGCTGGTGGAGGCTCTGTAAAAGTGTAGGGCGTGTGCAACTGGAGTGATGTGGGACCCCTGATACATCTAAATACGGCTCTGACAGGTGACACATACTTAAGCATCCTGTCTGATTAGTTGCATCCATTCGTACCCGTTGTGCATTCCGACGAACTTGGCCAATTCCAGCAGGTCACTGCGACACCCCACACGTGCAAAATTGCTACAGAGTGGCTGCAGGAACATTCTTCTGAGTTTAAACACTTCTGCCAACCACCAAACCAGACATGAACATTATTGGGCATATCTGGGAGGCCTTGGACCATGCTGCTCAGAAGAGATCTCCAGCCTCTCGTACTCTTACAGATTAATGGACAGCCCTGCAGGATTCATGGTGCCAGTTCCCTCTAGCAGTACTTCAGACATTAGTCGAGTCCATGACACGTCGTATTGAGTCAAATGCTCTCAGGGACCCTAAACGATATTACACAGGTATACCAGGTTCTCTGGCTCTTCAGTGTATCTTTCTGTTTGTTTTAGTTGTCCTTTGTACCTTGGTATTCATTATTACAACAACTGCATCAATGGTCACTGACACCAGTTTCGATATAGACATTCTGAAAGAGGTCAGGTCTATTTGTTGCCATTATATCCACTATATTCCCATCATTAGTGGGGTTCTTAACTAACTGTTCAAGGTAGTCTTTGGAGAAAGCATTTTGTAAAGTTTCACAGGATGTCTTATTAGGCCCACCACTAACGAAACTGTAATTTTCCAAGTTTACTCTTGTATGATTAAAGTCTCCACCAATGATTACAGTATGACTGGGGAACTTACATACAAGTGAACAGAGGTTTTCTCTAAAGTTTTCGATTCCATCCGGCGACAAGTCTGGTGGGCGATAGAAGGTTTCAATTATGATTTTACGCCCACCCCTGATACTGAGTCTTGCCCAATCTCACATTCAACTTTAATTTCTACCTCGATGAATATGAGTTTCTTGTCTAATGTGACAAATACACCACCACTATTTCTCATTTGCCTATTTTTTCTATATAGATTTAAATTTTCATAATACATCTCACTGCTATCAATTTTAGCTTTCAAATAACTTTCTGTACCTTGTATTATGTGAGCTTCGCTGCTTTTAAAGACAACTTCAAACTCTGGCACTTTGTTGCGAGTGCTTTGGCAGTTTAACATTAGTATTTTAATACTCTCATCTATGGGAGACATTTCTTTCGATCTTACGCTGGTAAATTTGGGTTTCCTACAGCTGTCGTTGTTTGGGCTGGATAGAGAGTCGCCTAATCTAAAAAGTCTTGCGTGCACCCGACACACATTCAGCATCTTGAATAGCACCCTCTGATAGGGGGCCACTGCAGTTCTCAACCCTACGGTGCAAGTCGCGGAAGTTGCAGCCTATCTTGTCACAGAACTTTAGAAGTCTCTGGTTCATCCCTTTCACTCGACTGAGAACCAAAGGGCCATGATCAGTTCTGTGGACAATGCATTTCAAATGACGGCAAGTACACATGCTGTCCACAGACTGTCACGCTGCATGAAGGATTCTGGGAAGGAAAGTTTTGATGGCGTCTTTATTTGCTAACATTGTAAACGAACCTATTTTCGCTGTGTTCATTCATTTTATAGTAGAGGATTCTTTGCTTTTATGTCTTACTAATCTTTATGAGCACTTGGCTATTTTTTCCACTGAGTTTCTTCCACAAGTGAGGTCAGATATCAGAAAGTGAATAATTATGTGGGTTTTACAGCAACAGAATAGAGCTAACCTCACAATGTATACAAATAATAATATAAGTTGATGAAGAATTTTCATTAAATAACATTTTAAGGGTATAAGTCAGCTCTAATGAAGGAGAAAAATACAGCTGTTGATGACGTTATTGGTTATGTAAGGAAAAAAAATACTTGATAAGGTAAACCCTTATCAACATTGTTTGATGCTAGAAAATAAATGTAAGTATTTTGAAATGTTGCTTCACTTCTCAGCACATTACCACGCAAAATTGATCAAGAACATCTGTTTTGAAGTTTCCGTTGGCCATCAATAAACTATAACGTTATCGATGTCTCAATTCTGACACTATATTCCGACTTTTTTAATCATATGAATAAAAAATAAAATGTTCTTCAGATAAGGTTCTCAGAGCAAAAAAAGAAAACATTCTCTAAGGAAGTGTTTAATTTTCGTATCAGAATAAAATTTAAAGCATATTCTCCGACGAGGCAGTTTTTTCTCACTGCCTACCCTCCTTTCTGAGGTTACCTATGCGTGTTGTGTGCTGCATCAGGCACAGAACACAAGCGTACTTACATTTCATTCAACTCACTCAAACAGGCAAGCTATTTAAAGTACACAGATGGAAATTAAAGCAATGGGTTCTGGAACAGTTGCGTAATATATCGATTTTGGCTTTACGTGCAGCAACAAATTATTAAGACGACTACAGACAGTTTACGAAAATGCATTTTCTGACGATGTTACAGAATTTTTGACATGGAATTTTTGTAGTTAAGTGAACACTTACACAAACGAAATCTTAAGGATAAATCGAATTTTCATCTACTCCAAAGCAGAGCTCTGTCAGAGACTTGTAATATAACATAATTTTGGCCAAATACGACACACAATGGTCGACTACCACATGAAGTACTTAAATGATTGCCGCCGCTGTTTCATTATGAAAAACAGTTCGCTACATCTCTAATTAACCAGTACGCTTACCTATTTGTAACGTAACAAAAAATACGATTTATGCCCTGAGAAAAGATATCCTGCATAGGCTAAGTGAAACTGAGGGAATGTTAAAGCAATACAAAAACCAGTAGCTCAGTACTGTAGCAATATTTGTCTGTTGTGATACAGACTGAATTTCTGAGATGAACTTCATTTGGAATTAGTTACTGATAGGACCTTCTTCCTAAAATTTCAGAACTTACTACGATGTAATTTTGATGTGTAGCTCCTTGCAATTGTAAACTACACACACCAAACATGCAGCTGAATCTGCTTGTGCTTCATATCTATGCTGATATATCAGGTTTCATGTCTGGTATGTGAGTGACATCAACTACCCTCACTGTATATGGAAACTGGTAGCTTGATTGCCACATACCTATTGCTGTTTATAGTTCTTTGTTCCTGAGAAATTGGATCCGTAAAAGTGATTTTTGGGTACATCACCAAGAATGTCTGAAAATGTCAGTGACAGTATAGTCTGGCGTGTACTTTGGTCCTCCACTGCAGCAGTCTGAAAACCTGCATCTGCTAAAGAGCACAAAAATGTTATTATTTTCCCTTTAAAGCTAACCCCCTCTTCTTTCATGATTTTTGGGAAGGAAATGATTCATCAACCAAATAATTTTTTATTGTGAAACCAGTACAATCAGCTGTTTCTTTCTTTGGTATTTCTTTGGGCCATATATATCTTTATTTCACTTCAGAATAACATTATTTCTGTCATTTTTACTTAAAAAGAACTTGGTAGAATGTTCTCTGCTTGTGACAACCTCTCTGTCTTTATTTATTCTAAATCAGAGAATGTTCTTCACATTGAGCAACTTCCCCCACCATTTTACTCAAGCTGAGAACATTCTGAGGTGAAGTATATTTCCCAACTCGCTTTGTTCATTCAAACCTGAGTATTTCCTCAGAAATTCCGAGAATAAAGTAGATTCTCCATTTTATTCATACAACCCAGTAACTCATAATCTCACTTTCACCATTCGATACTGTGCTAAGCAGACTAATGTAATGAACAGTGTGGATACACCCTGAAATAACATTGGCGTGATATCACATGATGGCTGGAGTCAATCAGCCTTCACAAATCAGAAAATGGAAAAATACTTCTATGAGAAACTAGTCAAAAGAAAACGAACTCGTACATTATTACAAAGTATTCAAACAATTGCAAAACAGACTTGCAATCCATAAACTACTAGATTACAAGGAAGATTTCCACACACAAAAAATTCAGTTGATTATGGAAGAGGAAACGACAGAAAACATTAAATAAATTGCTAAACTAACACAACTGCTGACAGTATTATCAGAATATTGTCTATCTCCTCCAAGATTTTTGAACATTCTGTAACTGAAAGACTAGAAAGATTTTTAAATACAGAAAACAGAGTTTCACCTTCACAATATTTATTTCGCAAAAATATACACCTCTTCACTTTAAACATTAATGACCTTCCCTTGAATATACCTAAAAGCTATTCATTTTGAGATGAACATGATACATATCTGTACAGAGAATCCATCGTCCAAGCTGTAGTCAATGAAAACACTTTCATATACATACAACCAGTGGAGAAGTCACACTCGAAGATGTAGATAATGAAATCACTTATGACATAATATCATGGTAGAGAGCAAACAAACTACTAATAGATACACAGAAACCTGCACGCATGAACTACAAAGCTGATTCACATTTTGAAAATCTGGATTGACGTCAGCTGTTTTTGACAGACAAAAAGTTGCGCCAGTATGGGAGTCGAACCCGAATTTCCCATTTACCATGAGTGGTCGCCTTAAACAGCTTTTTATCTCATTTTGTTCATTATTGTTCGTTGCATTTGTTTGGGGCGGGCGTCCCATGACACGCACACAAGTTCATCGTCGATCGATCCATTCACTCAGCTTTTTTTTTCTTTTTTTACCCACAGAGGGAAGCTAAGCCTCTGACCGAACACGATGATCTACTATGCTGTGACACAAACTTCCACGTTACGGAGTCCACAGTGCTTATACTCACACATTTCATGATTAACACACAGAGACAGACAAATATTTATCGCCATTTTAGACTGTCGAGGACTGGATGCGTCATTGATTTTTGTATTGTTTGTACAGTGTCCATACCTTCAGGTTCCAATGTCCTTCAGACACTGTTCTGACAATTACAGCTGTGGTACATTCTGTGAAATTGATTTACATTTTGCGAATTGGGAGACATGGTCAGATGGCTGAAGTGGTTAAGAGAATAGCTTGTGATAAGTGGGAAATTCGAGTTCATGTCTTGGTCCAGCACAAATTTTCATCTGCCACTAACACTGAAGTCAATCTGGATTTATTTACCACAGCTGTAATCCTCAGAAAAGTGTCACATTGTTATTTGAACATTCAGACACTGTATAAACACAGACATTCTAACCAGCAATGACGTTTACATTCATCTATGGATTAAAATTACTATAAACTATTTGTCCCTCCCTTTGCAGGAGTTACGAAGTGTGATATGGAAATTTAGGTTATGGTCCTGAAGGCATGCTCAGATATATGAAATGGTCTGCGACCATTTACAATAAGCGAGAAATTCGGGTTCGAGTCCCGTTCTGGCAGCAATTTTCATCTGTCTCAAACAGCTGACATCAATCCATACTCGCAAAATGCGAATAAATTTTGTAGTACAGCTGTAATCGTCAAAACAGTGTCTGTTTCTTCAGTCATGTGTGCATGTAATTGTAATGTATAAACACATAAATTGTAACCATCAACGATGTATGCATGAACTTCCACACAGGACAGAATGTTGGCCCATTTTATTGAAATACACGCATTGATAGAAACAGCATTGTCAATGTACAGGAGACCACATTTCTTTGTCTGTCATTCACTAACACACTACGAAAACAAATTAAGAGGCATTATCAAAAAAGAGCATAAAATCTTTTTTTTCTTAGATTAACAAAAGGTATGAGCAATATAAATAGCTCGAAGCATATCTACCTTCCCTACTTCAATTTCTCATGAGCTATGACCCGCTCTTTCTGGTAAATAGACTGAGGGAAAAAATTGCAACACCAAGAAGGAATGTGCGACAGAAATGAAATTGAAGGCGTGTTTCTACATCTGAAAAACAATGGTCTGTTAAAATTTCGCACCAGTCGCATAAAAGTGGTGCCAGTAGCGCCACTATGAAGATGCAGATCAGGTTGCCTTTAAAAACACTCTGTAATGGTCGTGAACATATAGCCAAGTAGCGCTAGCAAGAGGAAAGACTATCATCTTCAGCATATGGCTCCGGCACATTCTACTACATTTGCAACAGCAATTTGAGCAGCAGTTGGCACCATAGTGACACAACGAACTGTTAAAATTGGTTACTTAAAGGACAGCTCTGAGCCAGACACCCTGTAGCGTGCATTGCACTGACCCTAAATCACCGCCATTTGCGAGTTCAGTGGTGTCAAGCAGGAACTTATTGGAGGGCAGAGTAGACGACTGTTGTGTTTTCTGATGAATGTTGATTCTGCCTCGGTGTCCTCGAAGGAGACCACTTGAGAGTCTGCAAACAACCTGTCTGCATGCTAGGCAAACTGGGCCCACACCTGTATTTATCGTTTGAGGTGCGATTTTGTATGACATCAAGTTCACTCTCGTGGTTACCCCATGCACCCTGACTGTAAATTTGTGCGTCTATCTTGTCTATGTTGTGCTATCATTCATAAACAGCATTCCAGAAGGTGTTTTCCTACTGGATAACGCTAGACCTCATATTGCTGTTGTAAACCAACGTGCTCTACAGATTGTCGAAATGTTGCCTTGGCCATCTGTCAACAGCTCTGTCACCAGTCGACCACATCTGGAACATTATCTCCAGTGTCATCCACATCCAGCATTATCTGCCCCTGCGTTGATCGATCGATCAAGGGTAACAGGCGTGGAACGCCATCCCCCAAACTAACATCTGTCACCTGTACAACACCGTAGATGCATGTTTGCATGATTGCATTCAACATTCTGACAGTTACACCTGTGTTTAACGTACCAGTATTTGGCATTTTCAACGGCTTATCTCATGCTTACATTAACCTGTGATATTGCAATGTTAATTACTTAAATCTGTTACGTATACAAATCTATTCCTGAAATGCCATTACCCTGTTATTTGTTTTCTGGTGTCGCGAATTTTTTTCATCACTGTAGTTCTGAGTCTTTAGCAAGCTGTCACACACACAAAAAGACTACACCTGTACTATCACGCCATCTGCACGCTGCACTAGAAAACACTGAGTAATATACGCCGAGTGAGGATGAGCACTCTAATGACGGTACCTATGCACTTTACCATCTGGTGGCTGAACCATTAACTACTGGAATGAGATTTTCACTTTGCAGCAGAGTGTGCGCTGATATGAAACTTTCTGACAGATTAAAACTGTGTGCCGGACTGAGACACGAACTCGGGGCCTCTCATGCTTGGGTAGCTCAGTTGGTAGAGCACTTGCCATGAAAGGCAAAGGTCTCAAGTTCGAGTCTCAGTCTGGCACACAGTTTTAATCTGCAAGGAAGTTTCATATAATTACTGTTCTGTTTATTAATGAATACCACTAGACAACAGTATGTATGAAGTACTACCACGCAATATAAAAAAATCCGCTTCTCACAAACATGTAAATGACTGGTAATTAAAGTTGTTGTATTTAATATGTTTATGGTTCTGTAAAGCTAATGCATTTAAAGAAATATGCACATTATTGTACTTTTAATTTAAATTGACACTGAGTTGACTGCAGACAGAACTCTTTGTGGTTACACACATGAACAAATATCAACTGCTATCCTGAGGAAGTGTGACAGAACTCTATACATGAACATCAAGTGCTTTACAAAGTGTCACAAAAGTCATGTTCTTGATGTCCTTGATTCAAGTTGCTACAAAGAACTCAGTTAACCCTGACTTTCCAAAATTTAATACTGGATACTTTTCATAGAGATGTTGTTGTGTCTATAAATGATAAGTTCTTCAAGACATTTATGCAGCACTCATTTAAAGTGTAAGTTAAGTATATTTATTTCCCAGACTTTCTGCCATATGTTGGGTAGCTGTGCTTTTGTGTTAATAAGTGTTATTAGCTTCATAAATGTGAGTATGTGTATTTGGTTGGTGTTTATGGAATTAACGGTAATGTTTTATAATTAGAGGTACTAATACTTAACTCGTAAAACCCTTGAGTACTATCAAAGTCCAATAATTGCTACATACTGCTAGTGACCGTTTGTTTCATTGTTAGTGGCTTTATTCATTAAATATACTTTAACAGGAGAGTGTGGCAATGGAAGAGCACAAGGCAAAAATGATGATAGTCAATTTTTTCCCATTTTCAGGTTAGGACAGGAATTTGTAGCTCAAATACGGCCGAATTTGTAGGGAAGTGTACACGGCAAGAATACTCGCAGTTACTAAGTTATTTGCCATTTTATTTTTGTTGTGCATGGTAAAACTGATGAATGTCATCAGTGTTCATGGCACATATGATGAGAGTCATTTCATAATGTTGGCAATACCTGCTTGATCAGGAGTTCAACGTGCTGCCTTCATCCCTTAACATACTTTGTGTTTGTGTTTAGAAAGTTGCCCAAGTTTATAGCTTGTGTTCTTGGTAGTAGTTTCTATGAAAATGAGTGAATAAAGTTAGTCAAGTGTGGATGAAGATTGTGAAAACGTCAGTAAGCCTAGCACAAGGAGGAGAAAATCCCATGGAAGGGTAAGAGATGTGGTGAAAAAACTTAAAGTATGTACTCACAAAACAGGGCTGAGGGCAGATGTAAAACACTACAGTCATTTGATAGTTTGTGAAGGTGAAAGAAAAAGATTAAATTCTCATTTTAATAGTTTAGAATCTAATGATGCTCAGTCCACATATTTGGCTAGGCTTATCAATGTTTATGATGTAAAAAATCGCAGACCAAGAATACCTGTAAATGAATCACGTTTTAATGATAAGAGCTACACCAACAAAGTAAGAATAAAGGATGGTGATAATTGTATTGGCACCCGTGTGTGTTATAAAGCATTTTTGTCTATTTTTGGTGTAACTGGGAGAAGGGTTCAAACTATTCAAACGAGTCTCAAAGAAACAGGTGAACCCCCAACAGACAAGAGAGGAAAGTAAGACTACAATCATTGTAGGACCTTAGAAGAAGTTAAGCAAAGTGTCATGGATCACATTGCATCGTTTAAGGGCCGCACAAGCCGTTATAGTTTTGGTAAAACTAAAAAAAGACTTACTTGACAGGCACTTTAAATTTGAAAAAAATGTACACATTGTATAAGACAGGTAGGCCTAGTGGAAAGATTGTGTCCTATGAATATTATAGACAGATATTCGTATCTAAGTTTAATATAGCTTTCGGATATCCCAGAAACGACACCTACAGTGAATGTGACAGGTACCAAGCAGAAATGAAAGCTCTAAACCTCCAGCTGGAGCAGACTAACGATGACAAGGAAAAAGCAAATATTTTAAGCAGCATTAAGACAAAACAATGTGAGAATGAACTACACTTGAGGAAAGCTAACATGTTTTATGACACAAAGAGAAAATGTAGGAAAATGTAAGGGAAAAGGGAAGATACGAGGGCACTTACCATTGATTTTCAAAAAAAAATTAAGCTTACCTAATTTGACCACAAATAACGTTTACTACCGGCATCAATTGTCATGGTGTTTGTTCAATGTCCACAGCCTGTCTATGGGAAACGCAACTTTTTTTGCTTCCCCAGAAACAGGAGGTGGTAAAGGTGCAGACGAAGTAGTATCGATGTTGCACTATTATATCTTCATCATATAACAGTCCAATGTCAAAAATTTGTACATATTTTGCGATTCTTGTAGTGGACAGAACAAGAACTACACCATGTTTCGCATCTGTCATTATGTGGTACAAATCGTAAAAAAAAAACTAGACTGCATAATAATCATATTCCCTATTTGCAGCCACTCTTACCTAGAATGCGATAGAGATATGGCCTCGATAAACGGCAAATTTCCCACAGAGATACCAGAACATTGGATAAATGAAATAAAGAATGTCAGAGTAAATCCTTCGCCTTTCACTTTAGAAAGTGTACTGCTTTTTGGAAAATAACTATTACAAGAAATTCCCATTTGCTACACGACCAATTCGTGAAATAAAATTTTCAAAAGACCATTGTCGATTAGTTGAAAACAGATCATCTTACAATGGGTACTTTCTGATGTCACCGATCCTAAGACAACACCAACTTACCAAGCTTTCAAGAGAGACAGAAAAACCTGATGATAATATGTTCTTCTCTTTACCACCAATTCGGCATGAAGGTAAGAGAAAATGACTCAACACTTTAACTTTGCTTTCACATATCAATAATCTATAGACCAATAATGAGTTATAGAATAATACCTCATAACAATAGTGTAACCTTGAAAGTAATGAAAACTTATCAGTACAGGAAATATTTTTGGCGTTATTTACAACAAATATTTAGTTTGGTTACTACTTAAATTCATAATACACTATGTAAGTAGGTAAGTTACCATTTTATGACAAAAACTACCACCAGGTTCCCTTGTTTTAGCCTAAAAGTTTGCTTATTTCGAGATCTGATTAAACTAAAACCTGGAAAGTGCCAAGACCTTATAACATCTCAGGACTTTCTGCACCAAATTATAACATTTCAGCTCCTCAACACCAAATTAAAACGTTGCATTAGGAGGTGTCTGCTTCGTGCAAAAGGTTTTGAGTTCATATTGACGACAACAAGTAATTCTTCATTACAGACGTTTATTTACAAACAGAACTGACAGACTTCACAGACTCAACAACTGACTCTCCGAGCTAACCGCACTGCATATCTGAACTGAACTGAACTGGCAACTGACAACTCCTAGGTGTATTAATATCTTTCCAAACAATGAGAGTCTTTGACAATGTTTTGTTTACAATACGATAGCAATTCACGACTTAAAACTAAATTAGACATTACAGAATTTTAGTACAGATTAAAGTAAGTAAAAGGATCAGTACATATAAATTCTTACAAGCATAATTTCCAAATAGATTTTATAACATTTTTCTACCACCTTCTGGATAACCTTCACCAGATTTGTACCGATGTTTCCAGAAATATCTTGACATTTGATTCTGGATATTTCTTGAGTGATTTAGAACAACTATCTATATGTAAAATGATTTAAACCGTGTTTCAAAACGCAAACAAATCTTTTTAGCAATATTTCTTGATACAAATCGTCTTTCGAAATTAGGTTATGAAACAGTTTTCACAAGTTTTCGTACTTTTGCGATCATAATATAGAATTTCTCCATAGAAAGTTCCAGAAGTGTGCATTAAACGACCATTCACAGACTTTCTCTTTAGCTGGTGAGTTTTTAAAAGTATCTTGCCCATATTATACGAAATAATTAGCTCAAAACTGATAATTTATACAATTAATCAGAGCTACAGCAAACAGTGAGTCTTTCTTTTACAAAATGAAATATAATTACAAAATTGAATGAAAATAGGTTACTAACACTAATATATATTTACATTAATTCTATTTTTGTTCTTTCTGTGCAAAATGTCCTAATATCGACACAGTACAATATTTAAACATCACCAAAGTTTCCCTTTACATTTTGCATATCTGTATCGACATCCCCTAAAAGTCTACAGTATCGAATACTTCAATATGTCCCAATATGTCCTGTAATGTTACACAACCCCCCCATCAGCACTTCCACGTGAAACATGGAAGGGTTGATGTCCTTACATTACAAAACAGAAAAGTTTTACACATATCTTTGGTGTCTTTTTTCTTGAAGACCGGTGATCTTCTTTCTTGAAGGTCGGTGATCTTCTTCCTTAAAGGTCGGTATACCTCAATGCCACACACTGTATTTCAGTCTCATCTTCACAGTCCGTATGGTTTCCATATACACTGCAGGCTATCACAGGCTGCAATAGCACAGTCCGCTATGAATATACAGCATACTGTGGTCAAACCCAGTTAAACATTAGCAAAAGCACTTAATAGTCGGTGGACCGGTTTTTAAGGGCACAGAAATTTGAATTCTCTAAAGTCTAATTACTCAAGAAAATTTACTCAAAATAATTTCTTAAAGCTAAGAGAGGATAGACTGACAGATGGAGAAAATTGATTATACAGGATCACAGAATAAGTGTAAGATGCAATGCCAGAATACGAAAATGAAATATGACAATTGCATAGCTAAGGGACCTAGTGCTCGCCAAACACTTAGCAAACAAAGAATGTATGCTCCCCTGAGGAATCAGATAAATACAACATAACAAAGTATACTAAAATATCCTGGTAAGATTACATATAAAAGTCTATAAACATCTATTATCTAAAACACTTTTTTACATTTTTTTAATACAATTTCAGTTCGGTCACGTTTCGTAGGCCAAACAGTCTGCCAGAATTTGGGTAGACTAGATGGTAAGCATTCGGATGAGGATTGTCCTGAATCTTGAAAGGTCCAATGTATATGTCAAAAAACTTTTTTAATTCACCACTGAAGGCTTTAGACTTCTCTTGTGTTTTAACAAGGACCAAGTCTTCAATTTTAAATTGAGTAGGCTTCAATCTTTTGTCATGTCTACATTTCCTCTTACCACCTTGAGATTTCATGGTCTTTCTCACTATTTCCTCTCTCTCTTGAGTACTTAATGGTTTGCAGACTGGAAAATCAATGAAATCACTAATTGGATGTGGTGGTTTGCTATTATACTGTATTTCATAAGGCGAAAACCCTGTTGAGGAATGCTGTAGGCTGTTCACAACATCTTCGAATTTCTCAACATAATCAATCCAACTAGCATGATCAGTATTGCAGTAGGTTCTAAAGAATCGCCCAATTTCCCTCATGTATCTCTCCGAAGGGTTTCCTGACGGATGATAAGCTGAAATAAGAATGTGACTTATTTTTTCATCTTCAACAAAAGCTTTCCATACTCCAGAAGTAAATTGAGTCCCATTGTCTGATAAGATTTTCTGAGGTTTTCCAACCCTGCCAAAATAGTCTCCTTTGATTTTTGAAATAATGCTCTTACTGTTTGCCTTGCAAAGAGGGTATAACTTAATGAATTTTGAAAAAACATCAACCATAACAAAAATGTAGCAATAGCCTCCTCTGGTCTTCAGTAATGGTCCATATAAGTTGACAGCGACTAACTCGTGTTGTTCTTTTGGTAAGATGTTTTGCATCAATCCTCGACATGTTTGGTTGGATACTTTTACTCTTTGGCACCTGTCACAACCCGTCAAAATTTTACTAACCCTCCTGGCTATGTTGTTAAAGTACACATTTTCTTGGATTTTCTGGATACACTTTTGAATCCCACAATGACCAAAACTTTCATGAATGTACTTGATGAGTACATTGATGTACTGTTCAGGCCAACATAATTTCCATACATCGCTATCTACACTGTTTCTCTTGAATAGAATCCCCTTGTAGATTTTGTAATAATCTCCCACTTTTTCATGTCCCTTTTTCCCTAAATAACTTTTGACCAGTTTACAGTTCTCATCGTGGTTCTGATTCCGTAGGATGTCATTACAAATGTCTCTGATTTCTTGTTCATTGTCCACCCCTCTTAAATACATAATTTTGAATTCTTTTTCACATTCCCCACTGTCATCTTCAAAGTCACCCCCCACAGGTAGTCTAGATAAAGCATCAGCAACTACATTATCGGGTCCTCTAAGATATTTTATTGAGTAATTAAATTGTTGTAACAAGAGTGCCCACCTGGTAATCCTTCCATGATGCAACCTACATTCTTGAATATAAATTAATGCCTTATGGTCTGTGTAGACAACTACCTGGTTTCCCAATAAATAATTTCTGAATTTAGAAAATGCCCAGTAAATGGCCAAAAGCTCTTTCTCGGTAACAGTGTATTGCCTCTCATGTTTTTTCAAGGTTCGACTAGCAAAAGCAATAGACCTGTGTTCTATTTTCCCATTTATATTTACTTCTTGGAAAAGGTGAGCACCTAGGCCATAATCACTACTATCTGCCATAATGCAAAAAGGTAAACTTAAATCAGGACGGTACAAAATTTGACTGTTATATAACTGTGTTTTTATTTCTTCAAAAGCAGCTTCACATTCCTGATCCCAAACCCACATTGCGTTTTTCTTCAGCAATCTGTTAAGACTTGGAGCATTTAGAGCTTGGGTATACTAATGAACTTTCTGTAGTAACCGCACATCCCGAAAAATGACTTTAGTTGTTTCTTGCTTTTTGGAATTGAGAATTTTGCAATTGCCTCGAGTTTTTCAGGATCTGGCAAAATACCTTCCTCAGAAATACTGTGCCCCAGAAACTTCAATTTTTTCATACCAAACTTACATTTAGATAATTTAAGTGACATTCCCCCTTTCCTTAATCTATTGCAAACCTCCCTCAAAGTATTAACATGTTCTTCCCAAGTTTCTCCAGTGATCAAAATGTCATCTACATACACAGTTAATTTTGATAAAAGATCTTTTCCCAAAACAAAGTCAAGTGCTCTAATGAATTCGGCTACTGAGACATTCAGCCCAAATGGTACCACACAATACTGGTAACATCTTCCCCCATACAAAAAGGCAGTATACTTTCTGGAATCATTTTCTAATTCTATTTGGTGAAATCCTAATGTGAGATCTAAACTGGTCATGTATTTCATTCTTTCAAATTTATGAAGTAATTCGTCTATATTCTCGGGATGATCGGTCTCTCTTTCCAGATACTTATCTAGGTGTCTTGAATCTAGTACAAGCCTGACACTGCCATCACGTTTTGCAACCACTACCAAAGGATTATTGTATTGGCTCTTACTTCTCTCAATGATGCCCCACTCTTCCATCTTTTGAAGTTCCTTTTCTACATCTTTTCTCTTTGCAATGGGTACACTATAAGGTTTTATAAAGAATGGCTCATGTGGTTTTAATCTGAGTTTACATTGATAATTCTTTACTCTGCCAGGTTTATCATCAAAAACATCACAGTAATTCCACAATAATCTTTCTAACTCTACCTTCTGTTCTTGGTTCAAATTATCTGATTCCCGTAATTTTTCTTGAACTATATCCCCATATTCTCCATCATCATAATCCTCAGTAATTTCCTCTGCACACTAACCACTGTCTTTAGAAAATGTAACGTCCCTAATTTCAATTCCCTTATCAGCACAGTTTTGAACCGACATGTCAGTACTGGAACATACTCTCGTCTTAGGATCAATAAAGGTAAACAAACTCTTTTCCCAATCAAATGCTGCATTAGCTTTTAATATCCAGTCCATACCCAACAGTACATTCTCATTTAGGTCACTTATTACAAGACATCCTTGAGTAAACTGTACATCATTGATACTGAAGGACAACAACACCTGTCTATTAACAATTTTGCTCAGTTTGCCGGTAATGCCTCTAATTTTTATTCCAACAACTGGTAATTCAACAAAGTCAGGATCATGCTTAATTATATCTCTTAATTTGCTTGAAATGGCACTAATTGGACTCCCTGTGTCAATCAAACAATACCCTTCCCAACCTGCAGCTTTAATTTTTATGTATGGACTACCAATAGTGGTGTTTTCCCTTTCTTCCTGTTCTTCATACAAAAGATCTTCTGCTATCTCATCATACCTCTGTTCCATATTTAGGTTTTCTTTACTAGGCAATACTTTCTTCAAACTTCTAGGTCTACTGGAATTTACTGGAATGTCTGGATTACTATTTACCTCACACACATCCTGACTAGTACCCTGTTTGATGATTTCATTAGGCTTAAAAGCAGAAACTGGTTCACAAATTTCCCTTAATTTGATCTTAACATCATTGTCATCACTGTAATCTTTAAATTTGTCCCAAACAGATTTCAAAATAATCTCAGATGCATCAGCACAATCAACCCCCCTGTCTCCTGATGTATTACTAAGCTGAACTGGCACAATCTGATTCTCATGTGGAATGTAGTTAGAGTTCCTGGTACAACTATTCTCAACACTATTGCTTTTAACATCCTCCTTAACTTCAACATAAACTATTCCATCCAATTCACCATCAAAATCTTCTAGTACATAATCACCATTAGCCTTAACATCAACATTATCATCATCATTGCCTGAGCTTACACTACAAACACTACTAGTATCACCAACATTACTCACAACACCATCTTCACCAACCACATCCACATGAATATCAGACTTTCCAGAAACTTCAGTACGAACATCATTATGACAACTTACATCTAAAATATCACCACACATAGGTTTGTACAATCCAACATTATCATAGTTTTCCTTACCTTTCATTTCAGCATTAGGTGCTTCTTCTTGATTATATAAATTTGCAATTATATCATCTTCTAAGCCTACTTCATCAAAGGTAGCCTGGTTCCTATTACAGTTGTTTCTAGTATTTTCTCTGATGACATTCCAAAATTTCCTGTCAAATTTAATTTTTTCATTACCTCTATCTACAGATCGATCATAAGCATACTGTCTATACTGGTTAGGTCTCTGATTATAGTGCTGTCTGTTCTGAGTAAAATTAGCCTGATTTTGAAAATTCCTTGCCCCAAACTGACAGACTCCCAGTGGAGCATTTAGTCGTTTAAAGGCCTATGTCTACCGTTTCCCTGCCTCGGGTTACCTTCTCTCATGTCATTACCCCAGGACCTGTTTCGATTTTCCCATTATCTGTTTGAATAAAAGTGCTGATCATTCCTACCAAAATTTCTTCTGTCATTGCTATTATAATTATCCCTGTTGTTGTTAAAGTTTCTTCGTTCACTATTATTGTTATTATTTCCACGATTCGGTTCGCACCCTCTGTGTGATGAACCTACAAAGTCGTTAAATCTCTTGTTTTGTTCAAAGGCTCCATCAAGTTTGTCCACATATTTCAAGAGTTGTTCTATGGACTCATCTGGACCATATACTAAGCCCCATTGTACTCTTTTCGGAAGTCTCCGTTTTAGTGCATCAATTTGAGTTAGCTCATCAAATGGCTTATCCAGATGCACTAATTTTTGCAACTGTTTCTCACAATAGGCTTTCATTGACCCATCAGAGTCTCTGTAACTAGGACCATTCAAGAATTCACTTTTGATTCGAGCTTGCTCAGTTTCAGACCAAAATTTGGTTAGAAAACATTTTTCGAAATCTTCAAAGGACATTTCCGCGGAACTTTTCTGATTGGCCCACGAAAGCGCCTCACCATCAAGTAATTTCTTTACAAATTTTATCTTAACACTATCTGTCATTATGGACGTGAACTGCTCCTTGCAGAATTGCATGAAGTCTTTTGGGTGTATATTCTTGTCACCGGGATAAGTTTTAATGGGAAAATTTCCCCATACCCCATTACAACTATTACTAAAACCTTTTTGCAACATAGTTTCTTGTATTTCTACAAATTTTCTGTCTACAGTTTTTTCGACATTACCTACTTTACTACAAATTTCTGTGACCTTTTTGTCTGAATCCGATTTGAAAGATTCAATTTCGCTTTCAAAAAATCGTTTTGTTAGGTCAAATTCATTTCTCAATTGAGAATTTTCCTCATTTACAAAATCAACAACTTTTTTAAGTTTTGACTGGTTATTTGAAATTTCGTTACTTAAATCAGTTTCAAGGACAGAAATTTTGCTCTCAATCGTGTCCACATGACAACTAAGTTCTTTTTGGTTTGACTCAAAAGTAATTCGCCATTCTTTGAGAACCTGATTAGTGTGAGCAATCTGTTCTGTATTTGAATTTATTTCTGATTTTAAATCACACACAGCCTTCGAAATCGACCTGTCCATCTGTTGTTGTGTCTGTTCAATTTGTTGATGTAATTCGGCACGAGAATCGTCCATCTTCGAGTTTAACTCTGAAAACATTTGTTTTAACATTTCCAACATTCCTATACTGTCAGAAGCACTTTTCCTAATAGGTGTACTTGCTACACCGCTGTCAATACTGAAATCTGCGTCCTTTTCCATTATTTTAGAAAGCAGGTACTTATCTTAGTGTCCGTCGGCGGTCGTTGGTGTCCGTGTTTTGCGAAATTTCTTCAATTCCAGGATGGTTTCGCTCGGTTGATTCACTCCTCTTCTTGTAACCCCAGAATCGACGTATTTACTTCTGAAGAATGACTGGTCCGTCGTATATCCTCTTCTTATGGTCCCAAAACAGACGTATTTTCTTCTTGTGATCCCAGAAGAGACGTATTTTATTTTGAAGAATCACTGGGTGGTCGTCAAATCCTCTGCTTCCTCCACCAAATTATAACATCTCAGGACTTTCTGCACCAAATTATAACATTTCAGCTCCTCAACACCAAATTAAAACGTTGCATTAGGAGGTGTCTGCTTCGTGCAAAAGGTCTTGAGTTCATATTGTCGACAACAAGTAATTCTTCATTACAGACGTTTATTTACAAACAGAACTGACAGACTTCAGAGACTCAACAACTGACTCTCCGAGCTAACCGCACTGCATATCTGAACTGAACTGAACTGGCAACTGACAACTCCTAGGTGTATTAATATCTTTCCAAACAATGAGAGTCTTTGACAATGTTTTGTTTACAATACGATAGCAATTCACGACTTAAAACTAAATTAGACATTACAGAATTTTAGTACAGATTAAAGTAAGTAAAAGGATCAGTACATATAAATTCTTACAAGCATAATTTCCAAATAGATTTTATAACATTTTTCTACCACCTTCTGGATAACCTTCACCAGATTTGTACCGATGTTTCCAGAAATATCTTGACATTTGATTCTGGATATTTCTTGAGTGATTTAGAACAACTATCTATATGTAATATGATTTAAACCATGTTTCAAAACGCAAACAAATCTTTTTAGCAATATTTCTTGATACAAATCGTATTTCGAAATTAGATTATGAAACAGTTTTCACAAGTTTTCGTATTTTTGCGATCATAATATAGAATTTCTCCATAAAAAGTTCCAGAAGTGTGCATTAAACGACCATTCACAGACTTTCTCTTTAGCTGGTGAGTTTTTAAAAGTATCTTGTCCATATTATACGAAATAATTTAGCTCAAAACTGATAATTTATACAATTAATCAGAGCTACAGCAAACAGTGAGTCTTTCTTTTACAAAATGAAATATAATTACAAAATTGAATGAAAATAGGTTACTAACACTAATATATATTTACATTAATTCTATTTTTGTTCTTTCTGTGCAAAATGTCCTAATATTGACACAGTACAATATTTAAACATCACCAAAGTTTCCCTGTACATTTTTCATATCTGTATCGACATCCCCTAAAAGTCTACAGTATTGAATACTTCAATATGTCCCAATATGTCCTGTAATGTTACAACCTGCAGCAGCTGAAGCAGTAGTGCAGTCCATCTGCTCAAAATTACTTTGAAGAACTTCCTCATTGACAAAACATAAGTTGTATTTAACAGTACTAAAATAAAATCTATATAGGCCTAATGTGTTAAAATCTAGAATAATATAAATCTTATAAAATAAATAGTAAGCGGAATCTGTTTACAGGTTACAAGATCCACTGAAAAGCGCAGAAAGATAGTGGACTTTCATCGTTTTTACCAAGTTTCTTATGTCTACCATCACTTTAACCATGTTTCTTTGTACCTATTTAAGTTTTTTATTGATAAAGTACCTTAAAATTGAAAATGTATTTATTGTATTTCATTTATTACCTAAACAAATATATAAAGAACAATAAAAATGTAGTTGTGATAATTATATGGTGAACATTTACATACGAAAGACTAGAGCAGAAAAGTCGTCGTCCTGAAAAGTTACACAAAAGTGACTATCATCATTTTTGCCTTGTGCTCTTCAATTGTGGTGAGCACTTCTCCCACATATTTGTCTGAACGTCTTAGGGCATACATGGTCACCATCAGACACACAGATAGTTACACTTATCAAAGTTTTGGTCGAATTTTTAGGTACTATTTAAAAGTTAAAATTTAATTAAAGAAGTAAAGATCAAAGAAAGGAGTGGTATCAAAAGGGGGCGGCACTGCAAGTCCCATAATTGTTTTGAATCATAGAAAAGGGTTATGAGGATAAACACACCATAAAGGAAACCTGAGCACAATAGACTGCTATTCCTATCATTCCATATCTTGGCACTGCTATATATTTATATATGAGAGTTAGCACGTTTTTAGTACATCAGTTATAAATAAAACATAATGAAACTGTGTGCAATTGGTATTAAATATACGGGAATGAAAATAAGCAGTCCTTTCCTAGCAGACAACATCCCAGTCAGATGTTCAAGCAAAACGCGATACAACCTGAAACAACTATCGTTAGACACAGTTTAGATATCTGTTGCACCACAGATAATTAATTGGGGACAGCCTAAAACCTGTCATGGCTAGTGCAAGAGGCTGCACGTGTGAGTCAGATTGAGACTGAAGAACATTATTTTATCGGGGACTGCCACTGATAAACAAAGAACTGCACTACAATGCTAGACAGTCATTATAATGCAGGGCACAACTGGTGTGGGAATGTCAGTGATACAGCAGGAAGGCAGAACCACTATAGCATCAATGGTTCAGTTACTTCAAGTCCAAGCCATGGATTTCTTGTGTCTTACATGATAGGAACTGATGCTGTAACAAAACAGGGGCGCACCAAGACTGCATAGGTACTCATCGTCTTTAGTCAAAAGAATTGCAGCCTGCAAGCCATCAGCCGTGAAGAGGGGCCTACATTGGTCTATGGGTCTACGAGAATGCATGGTGAAACCATTCATCCTCTCTGGACTCTGCTACTACTTGCTGCCTGTGCCAAGTTTGATGCTGCGGACTTAGTGCCCTCTAACTGACAGACTACTTGAAGGTCCACTTCAGCTAGTTGTGAGTTAACGAGCATTGCAATCTCATTTAAATATATGGTCGAAAGAGTCAGCCTACAGGAATTGTGAAACGAACCTGTCGTCCAGGACCGCATGCCACAAAGTGCGCAGATTCACCACAAGATGGGGAAACACACAGGCATCTATTGTCTATTGAGGCCTGCACTGTAGTGTGCGAGTGAGACAGATGAGAACCTACGTCATAGGAAAACGCAGTAGCAGCCTTTTGTGGCCGAAGAGACGTAGTAGTGTTAAATATGGCGGATCTAAGATAGCCTATAAAGGGAAACATTTATGAAAACTATTTAATTCTGTACTAGTGCAGGGAATCAAGCTACAGTAATTCTAATCTACCATCCTTCACAAATTTTCATGGTGATCTCAATAAAACTTGAATATTGATTATATCTGTAATAGTCTAGGATTTACTGTTAAAGTGAAATTAACATGTTTCATAACAAAGACCTGAATGCTAAAATCTGAACGCTTTGGTCGTTCTTAACGATTTAAATTTCATATAGAAGCGCATAATTAAAATGTCAAATATTGTAAATATCAATTGTGTAACTTCATTTGCTTAAAAGATATAGTAAATTTAAATTATCAGTTTTTTCAGTTAAGGATCAGATCATCATTTCCTCCACACAAAATACATTGAACGATGACAGCATGATACCTTATTGCATCACCAGGTAATAGAAAATTTGTTGTAAAGTTTAGTGCATAAAACTTACTTTTGTTCAGTATTTATTTATCAGGAAGCATACTGGTGCAAAGCTACTGGCCGTGACATTCAAAGTTGAGAAGGAAAGTGTATTGGTTTTATGTAAAAGAATTTAACGTTTATTATGTGATGGGTATTATTGTTACCTTATTTAGAATGTGAAAGTGGTCAAGCTTTGATTATTTAAATATGTTAAAATGTAAAGTAAGGGAGATTAAGCTGTAGCCAAACAAATAGACGGCTTCAGGAAAGGGAACTCCGCTAGTTAGTTGAGCGAATATGTTCGGCGCTTGGGAAAGACGGTCGGCAACGGACAGAGGGCAGTTCTGATCGAGACACCAAAGGGTACAGTTCGGATTGAGACACGAAAGCGGGCGGCCGGCCTTTAGGCAGCTAGGAAGTGAAACGACTTACACAATTTCTCGTTGTGTGGTGTCATGGGACATAGTATCTGAGCGATGAGTAGCCCCGCGCCTGGTGTGAACTCTCAACTTTTTGTATGGAGTATCGGACGTGTGTTTCGTGATGAGATTGTGAATGATCGAATTGTGTCAAATGGATATGCGCTCGAGTGTAACAGTAACTCTAAATACGACCACTTTCGCTTTTAGTTTGCTTTCTGAATAAACATTATTCTAACCAAATCACAAAAAGTGTGGTCTATATCATTTATGGGTTGTTAAATTAGTTCCCAATATTATTTTTACTGGTATTATATGTTATGTTAACTATGTATTTCGCAAACTTGCCATCAGGTAGACAATTTAACCAAAGGGTTACAAGTGTCTAATTTAGGGCGTGTGATGCGATACATGCGGTTCAGCCCCTAGACGAGTTTGAGCCAAGACGCTTCGATGAAGAGGAGCCACATGTGAGCCCAGACATCTTTGGGATGTTAACTCTCATACTGATGGTCTTCCACCCTGTACACTCTGTTGTCATCCAGGGCTACGCAACTGCTCAGCCACTATCACTTGAGCAGGCAAATGCCTGGTTGCCAGCCTGTGCTCATGTGGGCAGATACTGCTGTGGTGAGCTGCCCTTTCTGCACTGGGCCCATGTCATGACTCATGTGCCATGCCATGCCTTATCTGTGTCTACTCAGCCACAACTAGGCTTCACGGCTGCCACACAGTGACACTAAATGGCTGGTGTCAGCAGCCTTCCCTTATCATTAGTATCATCATTTCCTCATCTACACGACACCATTGGGCCACATACTGACCGTAATGCCTCTCTGATTTGCTGCATATGGCTTATGTCCTAAGGATTCTGACCTCATTTGACATCAAAACAACTGAGTAATAAATGTATGGTTTATCAAAGCTCTTTCATTGACAACACATCGAATGCCTACTGGGCATTCATTCACTGCCTTACTGCTACTCCACCTGCACTGATGGGCTGCCAACAGCCTGACCTCCAGCTACCCTGTTCCACTTTTGTGAATTTAATGTGTATTGATTACTGTATTAGGTAAATAATTGTGTAATTCCTGAACTCCCTCAAAGAAATTTCATGTAATATTTCAGTGTCACATACTGGTCTGAAAATGGTCTATTGAGAATTAAACCAATCACCAGAAATGAAACATCAGTTGTCATCACGACTGATTACTTTCATTAAAATAGGATATAGATTAGTGTTGTTCCTAACACATTTTCAAATGTTATTAACCTGTTCAACGAACTGTGGGTACTCTGCCACATGTGCCAGTGTCGTTTCCAGTGAAGGACATTAAGATTAAGAAAGGAAGAAAGAAAAAGGAAACTGAAGAGCAGGAGGTACATAGTGTTTCTTATGCACTCACATCACACCAACAGACATTAGGGGGATAGGATACTGTTATGTTTGCTATGTTGCATTTTCCAAGTTTTGTGGGTGGTGTTTAGTTTATAACTGAACAGGAGTGTTATTATGACGTTATGTTAGTGCGGTAATGAATCCTGTACCTCCAACTTTCTGAGAAGAGAGAGGGAATAATGTGAATTCCTTTTCCACAGGTGGCATTACCACCGAGAACACCTAGAATAGAGTGAGTTACGTTTGTGCCAGACAGAGATAATTATATGTCCAACTAGGAAGGTTCTGATTATCAAATAGATCTGTGAATTACAGTTATTCTTAGGTAAAAGAAAAGCATCAAGAAGTTCAAGGAAGTGCTGACATCACATCCATATTTTCAGGGGTGGGCACGCATTGGGTATGCTCTGTGTTTACTCCAGAGGTTATGATAATAAACAGCTATGAACGAGGAAGGCCCAGAGGAATGACGAGGTTAGAATTATGAGGTAATGGAACATTAACAGATGGAAAAACCTGTGACATAGCAGGTATGACGTTCTACCTCTCGGCTAACATATTTGGAAAAACTATAATGAATCTGTCAAAGGCTTCACTGAACTGGCTGAAGAAGTTGCCAGACATGTGACGAATACAGAACCTGTCGTATTTAAATGACATCCTAAATACAGTTCTCCTCCACTCATTGGATGAGCTTATGACTACAAAAGGCTGAAAAACTGTTCAGAGAATGTTTCAATATGCACAAATGTACTTTATTATTGGATGAGCTTATAGCCTCATGAAAGGGTTGAAGTACCATTCAGAGAATGTTTGAACATTTATGACAGTATTGCGAAAAACAACACCATAATATTAACGCCATAAGTATCTCGGTCTACAGAACTTAGTAGTTCCAATGTAGCTCCACGGCTAACCGACCACTTTCTACGAGTGGGGCCAGTGCTGTTCCTCAACTAAGTAACGTAACTTGACATGGTACCTTGGTACTTTAGCTTCTTATGTTTGACCATGCCTTATTCTGACATGTATTCGTTTATTTTATGCTTCTGAAGAAGGCTAGATTACTCTAGCTGAAACCTGGGTTAAGACCAGTAAGATTTCGCAACTGATGCGGATTTTTGACATATTAGTATAAAATGGAATTGATCCTGATTGTCTTCTGTGAAACGTCTACTGAGGACTTTTTAAAGATGGGAGAATTTAATAATATTATTTAACTGGTCTGTAAGTAATAGTTCAGTGAGACCATTTCCTGTAGGGAAGCAAGGCAGCTCTGTGAATTAAAAGGAGAAAATAATATTTAAACACACAGCCAGTGGACCTTGTGGTTTAAGCTGAGCTAATGTAAGAGGAAAACTAATTGTCTTGTATGTAGCTGTCAAATTGTAAATGTATGTCCAGATTTTGCAGAATTACCATGAGCAGAAATTCACAGATCAGACCTACTGAAAGAGGGAGGCCTGTTGCTGTAAAAATAATTAACTGGTCAATGCTGAGTAAAAATAGAGAGCTAATACAAGAAGCCACATAAGCAGGTCATACCAGAGTTGACCAAAAGTGAATGCATTGGGGACTGCTGCTGATACAGCAAGAACTGTGCTATAGTCTCAGGCACTTACCACAACACAGGATGCAGCTGGAGTGGAAATATCAACTATGTGGCAGGAAGGAAGAGCCATTGCAGCATTGGTGGGCCAGTTACTTCATGGCCAAGCCATGCATTTGTTGTGACATACATGATAGAAATTGATGCTGTAGCAAAATAAGGATGAGCAAAGACTATAAATATTTGTCACTTTTAGTCAAAGGTTTAGAGACCTACATTGGTTCATTAGTCTATGAGTTCACCTGGCTCAATGAAGTACACTCTCCAGACTCTGCCAATACTAACTGCAGCCCCGCTGCTGGTGCTAAGTTCAATACTGTGGACATAGCGTCCTCAAACCAGCGCCCCACTTAGGGGGCCTGCTTCAGCTGGTGATGACCTTCCACTCTGGGAGTATCTGGCTCTTGTCCAGGCCTGCACAGCTACTCCTCCAAGTTTGCTTTGGCAGGCGAACTCTTGGCTGCCAACCTCCACTCATGTAGGCAGATACTGCTATGATGCGCTTTCCTTTCTACATTGCATTCACATCATGATCTCATGCATCACAGCCTTTACTCATACAATTGCCACAGAAATGCCAAAATGCTGGTGTCAGCGTCCTTGCACTGCCATTGACATCACAATTTCCTAGCCTGCACAACAATATCAAGCCACGTGCTGACCACAGCACCTCCCCATCAATAATGTATGGCTTACTTACTGTGGAAATTGGCCTCTCTAGGCACGGACATGACTATTGAAGTACTGAGTAACAAAAGTGTGGTATATCGATGCAGTTTCATTGAGCACATGTCTAACATATGCTGGGAACGCCCCTGCCTCTCTACTACCCCACCTAGGTGATGGACACTGGCACCCTGACCTCCAGTTGCCCTGTTCCACCAACCACTATAGCAGCCGACCTCCCCATTTGCTATAACGGATTACTTCTTAGTAAATCTGATATACTGTAACATCTTTTTGTACATTTATCACTACAGTCAGAAAACATGTTCGACATGCATACAGTACTGCCAGTTTTCATATTGATTGTATATGTGACTCTAATTTTTTCCAACATGAGAGAAATAAAACTGAAATTGCATCAGTCGTTGGGAGCGATCTTAAAGTTAATATTATTCTTGAAGAATCAATTTTGCTAAAGATTGGTAAGAATACATTTTATTACTATGAGCGGTTTAGACAGATCCATGCTGTCATCATAGGATCATGTAACATTATTACATGTGCTTGCTTGTTACTATAGTGAAAGTCACATACTGATGTTGCGTCAAATTCTAACATAAAGTGCCAGGGGAAAACAGCATGCCGCCCGGAGTGGCCGTGCAGTTCTAGCGCTACAGTCTGGGGCTGAGCGACCGCTACAGCCGCAGGTTCGAATCCTGCCTCGGGCATGGATGTGTGTGATGTCTTATGTTAGTTAGGTTTAATTAATTCTAGGCGACTGATGACCTTAGAAGTTAAGTCACATGGTGCTCAGAGCCATTTGAACCATTTTTGAACAACAGAATGTCAGAAGTAAACTAACATACAATGAAACATACAAAATATTCTTAATGTCCCAGCATACACATGCAGTCTGGTCCAGCTTTCTCACTATTTTTGGGAAATAAATCATAGAGGGAACGTGACTTAAAATATGACAGCATGCTGCAAAGTACATAATGCCTCAAGCTGTTTTACTCCATTCTCAGTATCAGCTGAGGTATTACATATCATGTATTGTTATTCGACTACTTTCCTGCTTCACTGATGCAAGTTGCACCCCTCAGCCCTTAGAGGGTTCTGAATTGTAATGTGTAACACGGTGGTGTGTAATGTAAGTATGTTAGTGCACGAGAAACAGTGTGCTATAATCAAGATCATCCACACAAGGAGCACGCTCGCCTTCAGGATGGAAATGCCAGACCTCACACTTGCACTGCAATATCTGCAAAAGTCCAACGCCTTGGGTTCATCCTCCATACATTCTCGACTTAGTCACATCTGATTTTCAAATGTTTCCAAAACTTAAAGAGCACCTTTGAGAACTTTACTTTGATAATGATGAAGCAGTGGAAGCAGAGGTTAGGTTGTCAATCCATCAACAAAGTCTAATATTCTACAGAGACGGTATCAACAAACTGGTTTCTTATTTGGAGAAATGTGTTTGTCATCAGGGTTGTTATGTTCAGAAATAAATATATAGGCGAGAAGAATAAAGACGTAGAATGTTAATAAAGTATGTTTAAAAAGCTTTAAGAGTTTTCCCATAAAAAATTTAGAGGCATTTATTTTCAGCACACCATCATACATCATAAAGGAGTTGTGGTAGGTCATCATTTATACTAAGTGGCCACCATGTTGGTAAAATTTGGCAACCACGTAGGCTGAACCAGCTTTTCTAATCAATAGAACACTCATTTTTTTAATTTCCCACCATTTTCATCTCACCCAGTTGGAGACGAGTAGAGGGAGGGGAGGGCAAGAGTGACCTTGACCTTAAACTTGGGGGAGATCTGGTAATTATGCAAAGTGTCCTACAGTTCCCACTGTCTCATTACTGCTGTGTGTCCCCACAGGGAGATGCTGACCTCCAGAGTCACAGTCCAAGATGTAGAAGGAAGTATATCAGCTGGGAAAGCTAAATTCGAATAAAAACTATTTTAAAACATGGGTACTTATTTGTCCTTAAACCCATCAAAGTCATTTCTTTGCAAAAAAGTACTATATTTGTGCACCATTGATGTTTGAAGGTTAAAGACTCAGAAACACAAGTCATGGAAGAAACAATTTCATGTAACACTGACAGTTATGAGAAGCAGATAAGAGTTATAGAGCAAGTAGTGTTAGACAAAAAGCTAAACAATTGCTTTAAACAACATACACTGGCAGTTTCAGTACTTATGTAAAAGTCATCCCTGAACAAGATGGCACAGTGGTTATCACATGGACTTGAATTCAGGAGGACGATGATTCAAACCCCGTCCTATCATACAGCTCTAGGTTTTGCGAAACTCCAGTAAATCGCTAAAGGCAAATGTCGGTATGGTTCATTTGAAACGGTACAGCAATTTCCTGCCACATCCTTCCCTAATCTGAACTTGTGCTCCATTTCCTATGACGCTTGTGTCAACAGGATGTTTTTTCTTAAAAAGTCAAATTTCAGAAAATAGAATATAGAGTTTCAGTGAAGTAATTCGAACACAGTATGCACGCGTGACAAAGACAACAAGTGGATAACGTGCAACCTATTCAGTTTGTCCACACTGCAGTAGTGCTGTCTAACGCACACAGTCACGATGCTCCTGCAATTTTTTTGTTATGCAATGTAAGGTAAAGGAGCGAAATAAGGCCGTTTATCCAATGTGGCCTCCCTGGCTAAACTCTGAACTTCTTAAGATGCCACTGGTAAGTCCAGTACAGTGCGTGAAACAAGAAGCGTTGTCTATGACTGTCCTGAATCTTGTGTATTCTCTTCAGATCAAAGGTGAGATTTTGGCATGTTGTAGTTACAGAAGGTGTTTCGTGGCGAATTATAAACTTTCTTTGCTTTGTCGTGGATTTTTTAAACATATTTTGCCTCAGCCTTACCTTGGTAATCAAGTACCATTTGCAACGCAGGCTGTTCTCCTAATATGGTCCCAAAGTAGATGTTAGTGATTAAAATGACACAGAGAAGATACGATGCGCCCAGTGTGCAATAAATTGTATTCGTAGTACAATGAAGGGCAAAAATGGATTCGGCGAATATGGTGCTTCTTGTGGAGTCATGAAAAATGCCGTGCGCGAATTTCACGTAAAACTACAATTATTTGCACTCTATGCTGGGAAAGTAAATATTCATACTTGGGTGTTTTCTAATATTAACTAATTTTTGATTTATTACAAATTGTTCAAATGGCTCTGAGCACTAAGAGACTTAACTTCTGAGGTCATCAGTCCCCTAGAACTTAGAGCTACTTAAACCTAACTAACCTAAGGACATCATACACATCCATGCCCAAGGCAGGATTCGAACCTGCGACCGTGGCGGTCGCGCGGTTCCAGACTATAGCGCCTAGAACCGCTCGGCCACCACGGCCGGCCACTTTATTACAGGCTCTCCAGACTTTGTGTGCCTGTAGCAAATAGGGGTCATGTTTGGAATCACCTCTCTCGGAAATAAAAGACAGCCACTGTTTTGCGCTACCGTTAGTTTCTAAAGTCTGCTTAAATCTGTTACAAATATTGACCGTAGCACAAATAGTGAACATACTTGGGTGTGCAGTGAAGCATGAACTCTTCTTTCTTCCAGGAATTTGCTGGAGTTACAAGTGATTATACAAAAAGGGGGCCATATTGAGGACCTTATCTTACCCCAAGTGGACAGAAAGCTACACTTAGGAATACGATATCCGATGAATGCCGACAGTATCATTGATGTTGATCTGTAACATAGTTTTCACAATAGGGAGTGTAGGAACTGCCATAAAAATCGACACTGACTAGAATTACCTCCATATTTATCTTTCTTTAGTTTCCTAAAGATCCTGCGAGCTAAGACACAGTACATTACAGGGCAGTTAATCTACGATTTTCTTGTAACCTACAGAAATTTAATGACGAATGTCGTTTTATTACGAACCAGTGAATGTGGAACGTAGGTAACGTGTATGAAATGCATTACCTACATTATTTAATGTACGATATAAGCCACCACAGCTGTAACTGAAGGGAAAACCACACAGACATGATAATAACACGTCAAAAATAATAAAATTGTTTCCCAACACAGAAGAAGTCAATTCCATAATTGTTGACACATATAAACTACAAATGGCAAGACTCTTCAACACATTCGCTTTTGAAGTGAAAGTAATTACATTTTCAAAAATACTCGTATTTTAGAAACTTGAGAGAAGTGTAAAATTGTTATATGCCAGGGAGACAGGCTTTCATATTTCTCATGCATGAAATATGTGTTTATATGTTTATATTCTCTTGCTTTCGGTGGAATAAACTTCAGTCATGCTCATATTCGGAAGTATTTTTTCGTGAATAAGTTATAGTTTATGTCATTGAATAAATGAGGTTCGGATATTCTACATTTATTTCAAAATCATTATTGTCTCTTGATCATTTACTAAAGCTTGGAAACCAAAAAATATAATAACCATCTCATTAATTAAGTAGAAAAATAAATATTAATCTCAGAGCTTGCATTCTCACACCTAGGGGCGCTAGTGTCGTTCTGTCAGACGGTAACAGTTTTCACAGCAGTGAGTGTCGTGACTGTATATGTATAAGGGGCAGTCAAATGAAAACCCAACACCTTCCTCTATGGGACCATGGAACGGTTCCACACAAAACCAATCACCACACACGTAAAAACATTTATCCCATCAGGAGACGAGATGATCAATTCCTGTTTCGTACTACGCGATTAGCCGCTTTTGGATCCATAACCGCACCCACTCTTGTAGTTCCTCGACCAGCTGAAACTGACGTCTACTCATATGCTTCTTCAGGTCGCAAAAAATTTGGAAATCATACAGTGAAGGATCTGAGCAGTACGGAGGATGTTGCAATGTTCCCCAATCACATTGCTGAAGTGTTGATTTTGTTTGATTGGCACTGTGTGGGCCTACAGAAGGATTCCAACCGACAGCTCGAGGGCAAACGGCAAAGCCAGCAGTGGAAACATTTCATTCTCTTTCGCCAAAGAAATCTAAACCACACAAGTTCCAGTAAGGTCATAATGGCGTTCTTTTCGAGTGCAGGTGCCCTCAAGTTGCTCAAGCATGGAACCACAAGCAATGTGTAGTGCTATGCAGACACTTTGCAGAAACGTCGACGCGCCATAAAATCAAAACGCTCGGGAATGCTGTCGGACAGAATCGTCCTGTCGCACAACACTCGCCACCACACTACCAATCGGACGAAGTTTATGCTTTAGCAGTTAGATTAGGGAACACTGCAACATCCTCCATACAGCGTGCGATTTTCGTATCTTTGATGACCTGACGAAAAACATGATTCGTCATCGGTTTTAGTCAGAGAAGGATCTTATGGATGTGGTTGTGGATCCGTCAGACTGCGTTCTGCAAAACAGGAATTGGTGGTCTCGTCTCCTAGCAGGATAAATGTCTTAATTATTTTTGAGTGCAATCATCCCACGGTCCCATTTTGGTGGGTGTTTGGTGTTCATTTGACTGCCCCTTATATGTTAGACTATGAAATTATCAAATTATGAAACAGGAGGGTAAATTTCGAGAGCATCTCTTTGCCATGCTCATGTTGATATGGCTCTGTATCTCGATGCAGAAAGTTGCTTGTAGGTAACAGAGTGAAGGCAAATGATGAAATACAAATAATATAATGTTTGTCATTAGAAAGCAAGCAAAACCAACGGGACATCTATCATAGAGTTTGTACTGTGTACCAAAATGTAATTGTTTGTTATACGGCATTGTTTCTTCAGCGACTTAAGACTCATTAACCTTCAAGCATCGATTGTACACGAATGCAGAGTTCTGTAGTTAAATCATCTCAATGATATGTAAAACAGACAGCTCGAACTGAGATACTTTACTTGTTACTGTACAGGACGGCCCATAATTATGTATATGATGTTTCAAAAACTGTGGTAAAGAAACTAGCATCGTCACTTGAATAGAAATTTAAACATAAACACATTACTCTCACACCTTTCCATGCAAGAATTTTAATCTCTGTTCTCCAAGTCATGGTCCACCACTGCACCAAACAAATCGATTAATGCCCGGAGACAAAGAGCAACATTGTCAGAAGCAGTTCAACAGACCTGTACTGGTATCCTGTGGAACACTTCTGTGACAGCTTCCTGTAATTCATCCAAATTACGTATGTGATACTGACGCACTTTACTCTAAAAACACCCCACAGGAAAAAGTCAAGTGCGGGAGATCGAGCTCGCCACTCCATGGACCCACGTCAACCAACTGAACGATTCAGGAATGTTCTGTTCAACTGCTCTCACACTGGTATGGCATAGTGTGGCGATGCTCCGGCTAACTGCAACCACAGGCCATTACATCTACATCTACATCTACATGACTACTTTGCAATTCACATTTAAGTGCTTGGCAGAGGGTTCATCGAACCACAAGCATACTATCTCCCTACCATTCCACTCCCGAACAGCGAGCGGTAAAAACGAACACCTAAACCTTTCCGTTCGAGCTCTGATTTCTCTTATTTTATTTTGATGATCATTCCTACCTATGTAGGTTGGGCTCAACAAAATATTTTCGCATTTGGAAGAGAACGTTGGTGACTGAAATTTCGTAAATAGATCTCGCCGCGACGAAAAACGTCTTTGCTTTAATGACTTCCATCCCAACTCGCGTATCATATCTACCACACTCTCTCCCCTATTACGTGATAATACAAAACGAGCTGCCCTTTTTTGCACCCTGTCGATGTCCTCCGTCAATCCCACCTGGTAAGGATCCCACACAGCGCAGCAATATTCTAACAGAGAACGAACGAGTGTAGTGTAAGCTGTCTCTTTAGTGGACTTGTTGCATCTTCTAAGTGTCCTGCCAATGAAACGCAACCTTTGGCTAGCCTTCCCCACAATATTATCTATGTGGTCTCTTCAACTGAAGTTGTTCGAAATTTTTACACCCAGGTACTTAGTTGAATTGACAGACTTGAGAATTGTACTATTTATCGAGTAATCGAATTCCAACGGATTTCTTTTGGAACTCATGTGGATCACCTCACACTTTTCGTTATTTAGCGTCAACTGCCACCTGCCACACCATACAGCAATCTTTTCTAAATCGCTTTGCAACTGATACTGGTCTTCGGATGACCTTACTAGACAGTAAATTACAGCATCATCTGCGAACAACCTAAGAGAACTGCTCAGATTGTCACCCAGGTCATTTATATAGATCAGGAACAGGAGAGGTCCCAGGGCGCCTCCCTGGGGAACACCTGATATCACTTCAGTTTTACTCAATGATTTGCCATCTGTTACTATGAATTGTGACCTTCCTCACAGGAAATCACGAATCCACACAACTGAGACGATATACCATACGCCCGCAGCTTGATTAGAAGTCGCTTGTGAGGAACGGTGTCAAAAGCTTTCCGGAAATCCAGAAATACGGAATCAACCTGAGATCCCCTGTCGATAGCGGCCATTACTTCGTGCGAATAAAGAGCTAGCTGCGTTGCACAAGAACGATGTTTTCTGAAACCATGCTGATTACGTATTAATGGATCGTTCCCTTTGAGGTGATTCATAATGTTTGAATACAGTATATGCTCCAAAACCCTACTGCAAACCGACGTCAATGATATAGGTCTGTAGTTCAATGGACTACTCCTACTACCCTTCTTAAACACTGGTGCGACCTGCGCAATTTTCCAATCTGTAAGTATAGATCTATCGGTGAGCAAGCGGTTGTATATGATTGCTAAGTAGGGAGCTATTGTATCAGCGTAATCTGAAAGGAACCTAATCGGTATACAATCTGGACCTGAAGACTTGCCCGTATCAAGCGATTAGAGTTGCTTCGCAACCCCTTAGGTATCGACTTCTAAGAAACTCATGCTAGCAGCTGTTCGTGTTTCAAATTCTGGAATATTCCATTCGTCTTCCGTGGTGAAGGAATTTCGGAAAACTGCGTTCAACAACTCCGCTTTAGCGGCACAGTCGTCGGTAACAGTACCATCGGCACTGCGCAGCGAAGGTATTGACTGCGTCTTGCCGCTTTTGTACTTTACATACGACCAGAATTTCTTCGGATTTTCTACCAAATTTCGAGACAATGTTTCGTTGTGAAACTATTAAAGGCATCTCGCATTGAAGTCCGTGCCAAATTTCTCGCGTCTGTAAATTTTAGCCAATCTTCCGGATTTCGCGTTCTTCTGAACTTCGCATGCTTTTTTAGTTGCCTCTACAACAGCTTTCGTACCTGTTTTGTGTACCATGGGGGAGCAGTTCCATCTCTTACCAGTTTATGAGGTATGAATCTCACAACTGCTGTTGCTACTATATCTTTGAATTTGAGCCACATCCCATCTACATTTGCATAGTCAGTTCGGAAGGAATGGAGATTGTCTCTTAGGAAGGCTTCTAGTGATACTTTATCCGCTTTTTTAAATAAAATTATTTTGCGTTTGTTTCTGGTGGATTTGGAAGAAACAGTATTGAGCCTAGCTACAACGACCTTGTGATCACTACTCCCTGTATCAGTCATGATGCTCTTTATCAGCTCTGGATTGTTTGTGACTAAGAGGTCAAGTGTGTTTTCACAACCATTTACAATTCGCGTGGGTTCGTGGACTAACTGCTAGAAATAATTTTCGGAGAAAGCATTTAGGACAATGTCAGAAGATGTTTTCTGTCTACCACCGGTTTTGAACAAGTATTTTTGCCAACATATCGAGGGAAGGTTGAAGTCCCCACCAACTATAATCGTATGAGAGGGGTATTTATTTGTTACGAGACTCAAATTTTCTCTGAACTGTTCAGCAAGTATATCTTCGGAGTCCGGGGGTTGGTAGAAGGAGCCAATTATTAACTTAGTTCGGCTGTTAAGTATAACCTCCACCCATACCAATTCGCACGGAGTATCGACTTCAACTTCACTACAAGATAAACCACTACTGATAGACACAAGCACTCCACCACCAATTCTGCCAAATCTATCTTTCCTGAACACCATCTGAGACTTCGTAAAAATTTCTGCAGAACTTATTTCAGGCCTTAGCCAGCTTTCTGTACCTATAACGATTTCAGCATCTGTGCTTTCTATCTGCACTTGAAGCTCAGGAACTTTCCCAGTACAACTACAACAATTTACAACTACAATTCCGACTGTTCCTTGATCCAAGCACATCCTGTATTTGCCAAGCACCCTTTGAGATTGCAGCCCACCCCGTACTTTCCCGAGGCCTTCTAACCTAAAAAACCGCCCAGTCCACGCCACACAGCCTCCGCTACCCGTGTAGCCGCCAGCTGAGTGTTGTGAACTCCTGACCTATTCAGCGGAACCCGAAACCCCATTACACTATGGCGCAAGTCAAGGAATCTGCAGCCAACACGGTCGCAAAACCGTCTGAGCCTCTGATTCAGACCCTCCACCCGGCTCTGCACCAAAGGTCCGCAGTCGGTTCTGTCAACAATGCTGCAGATGGTGAGCTCTGCCTTTATCTCGTAAGCAAGACCGGCAGCCTTCACCAAATCAGATAGCCGCTGGAATCCAGAGAGAATTTCCTCAGATCCAAAGCGACACAATTCATTAGTGCCGACATGTGCCACCACCTGCTTCTGGCTGCACCCTGTGCTCTTCATGGCATCCGGAAGGACCCTTTCCACATCAGGAATGACTCCACCCGGAATGCACACGGAGTGCATACTGGATTTCTTCCCCTCTTTAGCCGCCATATCCCTAAGGGGCCCATTACGCGCCTAACATTGGAGCTGCCAACTACCAATAAGACCACCTTCTGCGATTGCCCGGATCTTGAAGGCTGAGAATCATCCTCTGAAACAGGGCAAGCAGCTGCATCTGGCTCAGCCAGAGACAGTGAGTGAAACCTGTTTGTCAGATGCACTGGGGAGGCTTTCTGATAAGCCTCTGGGGACGTCTTTCGCTGCCTGCCACGCCTTGGAACGACCTCCCAATCAACCACAGCAGAGGGTTCAGCCCCACTGTGGGCAGCAACCGCGGCAAACACAGTGGCAGACCGATCTGGGGACAGACGGGACGAGGTTGACATCCCCATGATACCCAAGTCCGGCTCCCCACAGTGGTACCCATTGGCAACAGCCTCAAGCTGTGCGACCGAAGTCACCGCCGCTTGCAGCTGTGAGTGAAGGGATGCCAACTCAGCCCTCATCCGATCACAGCAATCACAGTCCCTGTCCATTCTAATCGATGTTGAACAACAGTTACTGAACCATGAGTCCATGCCTAGATAACGCAAAGGAAACACGAAAAGAATGTACGAACTAACCTGTACAAATGCCTAATGTCTGCGCTACAATCTGCCTGAATTTACGATTACAGTAATTAAAACTCGAAATTACACCTCCTATATGAAACTCACACGCAATTTAAGTAAGAATCTACCAAGTAAGCACTAAAGCGCGATGCTGCAACTCTCAAATACTATAATAACACCATTAATGTCCAGTGTAATGGGTACACAGTGTCTTTAAGCAATTTGAGGTAACTTTCTCCAGTAACAGTATCACCGAAAAAGAAGGGACCTGTCAACCCACCATAAAAGATACCACCCCACATCACGACCTCAGGACTTCTATCATACATATTGATTTTTAGATTAGGATATTCTTCAGTCCAGTGCCCGCAGTTGTATCTGTTAACAGAACCATGAAATTTGGCCTCTACTGTCCAAATGATGTGTTCTTTTGAACCTTTCCCAGCCATTTGTCTGCAAACTTCAAGTACCTATCCAGATCGTTTGTCATTAAGGTCATTTATCAAATGAGTTTAATATTGCTTTGATATCAGATTCTTCATTAGTCTCTGCAATTGCTGTGCATGAAATGTTCAACTCTCTGGACAAACGTCTTCAAGATTTTGTCTTCCCAGGGGACGAGTTAACAGCTTCCAACACATGATTTCTGTTATCATCAGCCCTATGCATACTCCAGGACCTATCCACTCCCTTTGCAAGCATTGCTCCAGTATATTCTCTGTATGCTGGTAGTCATCTCCTCAGCGTATTCTGCTTACATTGATAGTGGATGGGCGATTGACTGAGTTTCAGGGAGACACATTAGCAATGGTCATCTTCGTTAACTTAAATACATATAGGCTCTTGGGCTGTGCTGCATCGCAACTGCTGCTGTGTCAAGTTGTATCTTGTAGTAAGCAGTATATTCCTTTGATGGGCAGCTTATCTCTGAGTGTTATAAGAATGCAGAATGGCAACTTTCGTTGTTAGTAGCTAATCCACAGATGGTAAAAAATATTTTTCTTTAGATGCCTTTTCTGATTTTGGTTTCCAGATAGTTAACAAAGTTCATTTAGTGTCTCAAGTGGTCCCCTTTCGAGACTTGGATTCTCCAGTTTAATCGCTTGCTCTTCGGAATTTCGTCTGCACATGAAATTTATCAACTATATATGAAGCAATTAAATCACGACATTTCCTGTTGTATAAACAACCTCTATGACATATGGGTCATAGGCTCCATGTGAGTGCAGCATTTACGAACTCTGCAAGTGGTTTTCAAACGTCTTTTGCTGAATGGTCCACGTTGCCAAGAGGATATAAGTAATCTTTCCCCAAAAGGTTAATTTTTTGGACATTTGCTTACCAAAAATGGCCTCATCGCTTTGGCCGGGAGGAGTTCCAACCCTTTTGTGCAAGATTTATTATTATACTAAGTTCATTCCCCTGGCTGCGCACATCTTTACATGCTGTGATAAACGGGTGTCAAATTTGTGTCGTCTGAGTACTGCCAATTGGCTTTTCAGTTTCTCAAACAGTGTTTATATTTCACTACCTGTTTGGTTTACTTTACACTGGATAAAGCGTTAACCCTGGCCGCTAATGCATCCCAGTATAACATTGAGCTAGTTCTTCCAAACTTGAACACCCACTGAGCAGCCCATCGCTTACAAATCAAAGATGCTTTCCACAGTGCAGCGCAGCTACTAGAAGGTGGAAAAGGAAAGAATGGTTATCATTTTAGGAGTTAAAAAATTTCATATTTTTTTCTTTGATGCATAGTTCCTAGCCATTAGCAACCACAAGCCCCCAGTTCCCTTATCTGGCCATCACTCCGAGCTACCGGATCAGACAGTCCATCAGTTACAGAAGTGGACTCTGTTTCTCGGTATTTATTGCTATGATATTCGTTACCAGTCCACTAAACAGCATGTTAATAACAGATGTGCTATTGTAATTGCCAGCAGGACCTGATCTGGAATTTGATAGAGAGGTGTCCCTAGTTTTTGCACTGGATAATACCTTGCAGCAGACATATCTGGAGTTTCCTCTGATGACACAGGAGGTTGGTGGCACCATGGCTGCCGACTCACTTTTCTAAAAAATTGTTTCAGCAGTGCAGACAGTATGCCCGAAGTGTTCTCCTTCAGGAGCAGGTTTGGTGTGGCTGCAGGACCAGCTCTACATTGTCCAGGTGACCCTTATGCTGACAATGGAGAAGCAAAGCTGTTGAGTGGTTGTCTTCCCAGTGTTGCATCCTCCCATACACCAGCAGGTGTGTAAATTGCCCTGAGATATGTGCTGTATGAAGACCTTCGTACGGCATCACTTGTGCTAGCCTGGGGTTGATTGTGATGTTGAACATGTTGTGAGAGCTTTTGTAGTCTGTGCACAGGACTAGGCTGTGCCACCAAGTCAGTATTCACTGTGTTCAGTTCTAGTGCACACTTGGTACAGGGTGTGTGTCTTCTTTGCGGGCTTTTTTTTTGGAAGCATGTGATTGTTGGTAGTTGATGCACTGTCAAATTTCGCTTATGTGGCCAAACTGTCCTCCACAATATGGGCTGCAACTATTTGTGTACTGCTTGTCATTTTTGCTAACGATGCCTTTCTCCAGACTGTCATATCTGATAATGGTTGAAAATTGGTGTTGCAGGAATTTGCAGATTTTTATGTTTGTGATGGTATCCAGCATCTGACTATCACCCCATTTCAGCCAGCTTCTAACTCAGAGGTGGAGCGGTTTTTGAGAGTGCTTGAAACACAAACGAAGATGTCTGTATATGCCTTGTCCCATGACAACAAGTTGTCTAGTTTCCTTGCCATGCATTAGGCGACACCGATTAATAGGCGCAGTCTGGCAGAGAATTTGTATGGGTGTCAGCTACAGGATCTTTTGGATCTGTTGCATCCCAAGTGGTATGTCTCAGAACATCATGACTTGCCTCAATTTCTTGCAGTGCTACTGCAGCAGTGCTGCCCATTTGCAAACCTGCGTAGCTTTTTCAAAGGAGAGGAATTTGAGATATCAAGATGGTTGCAGACAAGTTGGTATGGATGCAGCAGTGAAGTAGTGCAAAATGCTGCCGCAGATGGGGTGTGCAAGGAACTGCAAGGGCTGTGTCGTTGACTCAGGTGTTTACCTGCGTGGGCAATAGACCTAGCCAGGCAGTTCTTACAAGGACATCAACTATCTCGATATTGGCCTTCACCTCGCACTGTGCCATGTTTTCCGTTTCCTAAGTTTATTCTGTCACTCAATCGCTTGCATTGTGTCTGCTCTATGCTCATCTCTATGTGTTTTCGGATTCTTGGATTCTAAGTAGACTGACTCGTGTCTCGAGCTTCTTTCCCTCTTTCTAATTTCACATGCCCCAGTTTGTAGTTAAGTCACTATCGGCTGCATTGTATCTAATATTTTGTGCTGACAATGACAGTTCCTTGCTCTGTCACACCTGTGCAGATACAAAAGACTACTTATCTAGTCATGCAAAAATTAAATCTCTCTTACAAATTAATCATTGTTGGTAGCCAATCTCCATCCCTTCACAGTGCTACACAGTTACAAGAGATTTGTTTTGTGTGACTACTAAGGCCCGGAGTATCTAAAATATTTACATGAACAACTGAATTCGCGTTAGCTACTCGTAATGTACCCTGTTTCGCCTCTGATAATGGAAGAAAAAGGAAGCAAGTTCAAGTTCTAACATCCCATTGACGACTAGGTCATTAGCTATGGAGCACAAGCGCGGATTAGGAAAGGATGGAGAAGGAAATTGGTAGTATTTTTTCGAAGGCACCATATCGGCATTTTACTTAAGTGATCAAGGGAAATCGTGGAAAACCTCTTAATTATTCTCTATCAATGACTATCAGTATAGTGGCTAATGAGAGCAGCTCTTTTAACAGAAGTTGGATGATGGTGCATGGCTTTGGACTGATATCAGTTGTTTCTGTTTGCTGACAACCTTATCTTCAAATAATGTGTGGAATGAATAGCTTTACTGAAAATATCCATCACACACATGTCACTGCAAAATAGAGCACGAAATGCAGCAACACATTAACACGAAGTTTGCTTCAAATTACAGAAAACGGCGACAGAGACTCATGGAATATTAGTGCAAGTGTACAGTGCTGAAGCAGTAAATAAAAAGTGCGAGAATGGTTTAAATCATTTAGAGACAGAAAGGACGGTGTCAACATGCATAACATCATAGGAATCTGATGGATCCTTGTAAATGATTGGCGGCAGTCTTTGAGAATGAGAGCAGAAGAGTTGAAGATAAGCAACGACACTGTAAGCACGATCATTCACAGATGTTGCGAATATCCAAAAGTGATGATGGTGCTTCAAGCAATTACTCAAGATACATTTGCTGGTAGTTCCCAAGCTTTACAATCGATGTCAGAAGTGTGTTACAGGCTACTGGTGATTATTTTGAGAGACAGAAAAATAAACTTTCGTTTCCTTTATTTTTGAGACCATTCACAGAACTTTTCAGACACACCTTGTAGTCTCGAACAAAGGACTAACTAAAGTTAAACAAGACAGATCACGCGCTACCATAAGGAAACATCATTAAACAAAAAAAGGAATCAAAAAGTAGCATGGCAGACGTCACTTATGACGACACTCACATGGTACAAGAAAGATTATATGTCACATAGAAATTATGTTTCTGTCACCTAACAACCTGTTCTGCAGTATTAGCTAGAAATAAAAAATTTCTTCTCCCTATGCTACGTCTTTCCCAAGTGTAGCTGTGTTTTACCCAGCTCCTTTATTCTCTTTATTGAGCGACTGAATTAGCTAGCAGTTCCTGAAACTCTCACAAGCACAGTGATAGTTTAGCCCTCTTGTTTCCCTCTTCCAACAAAAATATAAAGGCATTGTGCATAATCACACTTGCTTGATTATGGAGAACTTAACTTGCATCGACAGGCACAAAGACTGCAGCGACATGCTGTGTAGCAAAAAGTACTGCAGTGAGAATGCTCGAAGTGTGCAGGTCGGCGAGGCAGAAATCAACAGAGGCAGCTATCTCTTGGAACAATGGAGTGGATTCGCCCAACCTTTATGAAGAGAATTCTTTCCTGGGGATGTGCCATGTTATTTTGCACGATATCTACGAACAGAGGCCATTCACTTCTATCGATATAGACATTCCCTTTAGCCAACTGCTAGAGAATCTTCTTTGAGTGCACAGTTAGTAAATCTGGATGCCTGACAAGCATTTGAACACCTTACGATTGAGGCGATGAGTCGTGGTGTAAAGAAACACTGAAAGCGTAGAAATCATCTTCAATAATGACCACTCCAGCCCCACTAAGAAATCACAGAGTTTGGTGGAAGCTGGACCCAAGACATTCAAACATTTCTCGGATATTTACCAATGGAAGATGACTTCGGAGTTATCGAGGACTCTATTTCATCCTGTGTACTACAGGGGTTGGACACAGGTCCAAACCAAGGAGGCAGGGGGGGGGGGGGGGCAATCTGGGTATCTGACCCAGGTGACAATTTCAGGGGGCGCCAAATTCAGATTCTCGAAGAAAAAAACCTGTTTTACAAAGTGCCTAACACCCAGCGCACGTTGCTCTATCGATTATTCATATGATTTTGAAACGCATCCCTGTCGGTTTTCGAACATTTCTGAACACATTCTTCTTCCAGCGTAACGAGAAGCGCCGCCACAACGATCAAGAACGGGAAAGCAGAGAGGGCTATGAGACGACGTCAGCCAATAGCACGCCCACGAACCCCCTCTAGGACGACGACACGACGCCAAGACAGGAGCGGCCTCTACACGACGGGAATATAAACAAACGCCGCGCCTCCTAGACACGGCGGAGTGGAAGACGAGCCGTCATACAAACGCTACAGCAGTGATTTAAGAACTGTATTGTTTTGCTTGCTTTGAAATTGTATACACGGAAGGGCACTGATCACTTGCAGGTTGCCACTTGCTTGTGACACACCTTTCAATACGAAATTTGAGTATTGTCAATTTAACTTAATGTAATTAACTCCATTAATACGATTGGCTTGAATTGATGTCTAGCGATCCGAGAAAACAGCTTCCTAGGCACCCTGTATTAGAAAAGTGGGCAGAACACAATTAAGTCTAAGTTGATTTCTGAACGCGCCATAACTTGATTATTGAATGCGCGCATAGTCTCTGTCCCACCGCTTCTAGAAATAGAAAACCTTGCAGACAAAAGGGAAGGGGGCTATATGAGCTGAGCCGAATAAACCCGAACGGGTGAATGCTAATCGCCGTTTGTTTATATGGTTGATTGGGTGTGCAAATGATCAGCATTGTTATAATTATTAGCGAAATCCATACATTCAGAGTACCAGAGCGATAATAAACTACTAACTGGAATACAGGTAAAGAAGGATTACATATTAATCTTCTCGGTGTAGCCAAGGAAATGAAATTTTGTCAAAATTTTTGCCAAATCTCTACTCTACAAATGGCCAGTTGTACAGTCCTTGGTTAGCAGCCGCTTAAGTTTATCCTCGTAATAGCACGAGGAACGCGTTGTACGAACACGAAATAACGCCAAACTGGAGAATAAACGTGGGTTAACTAAATCTAAATGGATGATTCCGGCAAGGTTAGTGAAGCTAACCGGAGAATTAGTTTTGACAATGACAGAATTAGTGACGACATGGTTGTTTGTTAGAACGAGGAAAGAGAAGAAACGGGGACATCATAAAAATTATATGGAAGAATATGACGGTTCTAAATTTATATAAAAATTTCGTAGTACTGCTCTTCGACCTCATGCTTGAGAAACTGGAGCGTATGAATGAATTGCGAAGCTATTTCTTAACATAAAACTGGTTGCTTGTAATAGGTATTTGATATTGGTATTTTGTGAATTATGCTCTGTCGTATTATTTATGTAAATGAGATAAGTAAAAATGACCATTTGTGCCAAAACTGTATCGCTTGTCTGGCGTGTGATACAATTGCTGCAATATTAGAAAGGCCTATTCCGTTTTATCTATCAGACAGTGACAAAATAGATGTAATCAGATCGAGAAACCACGCCAGGTTGAGTACAATATGTATCAACACCTGTTTCAGTATTAGAAAACGACGTTTTGATTTTTCATGTAGCAAAACGTGTGACGAACTTTGATGAAGTGGTAGATTCTTTCGCAGAAAGCAAAGCACTCCGTGTAAAGCTTGCGCATGATCAGAACAGAAAAAGAAATGCTGGGATCTAAGGATTGAAGAAATGTGTACTGTCCAGCTTGTGTCTTGTCTTTTTCCTGTAAGCAATTTTATGTCACCAAAAGAGAAATTTATTAGGTAATAGGCAATAAAGGGTACAGATTAGTACAGATTTTCTGAAGAGTTCTTATTCTTGCGGTTACAAATAATCCTACCCAGTATTAATTGTGAGTTTCTTTTTAAGGGGGTAGGCTGTCATACTGGCGGACTGGGAGGAGGAGAGGCACCACAGTATATTTTAACTATCATGAATGTAGATTTCATAGCTTCCATTACATAATATATACGCTTGAATACCACAGAGCGAAATACACTGACGTGCGATAGAAGAATGATGGGTGAAGAGGTAGCGCTGCACTTTGGGAGACTTAAGACCAAATAATGTGCCTTACATTTCTTCGAACATATATGTTTTATTTATAAAACGCTTCAGAAAGACGTGCGCTACAAAATGAACATATTTTTGAAAAAATCAATTTTTCACGCCCTATCTGAAACGTATATAGAACAGATATTGAAGGGAGACGAAAATTTAATAGTCATGGGTGACTGGAATTCGGTAGTAGGAAAAGGGAGAGAAGGAAACGCAGTAGGTGAATATGGATTGGGGCTAAGAAATAAAAGAGGAAGCCGTCTGGTAGAATTTTGCACAGAACACAACTTAATCATAGCTAACACTTGGTTCAAGAATCATAAAAGAAGGTTGTATACATGGAAGAAGCCTGGAGATATTGACAGGTTTCAGATAAATTATATAGTGGTACGACAGAGATTTAGGAACTAGGTTTTAAATTGTGAAACATTTCCTGGGTTAGATGTGGACTCTGACCACAATCTATTGGTTATTAACTGTAGATTAAAACTGAAGAAACTGCAAAAAGGTGGGAATTTAAGGAGATGGGACCTGGATAAAGTGACTAAACCAGAGGTTGTACAGAGTTTCAGGGAGAGCATAAGGGAACAATTGACAGTAGAAGAAGACCAGGTAGCTTTGAGAGATGAAGTAGTGAAGGCAGCAGAAGATCTAGTAGGTAAAAAGATGAGGGCTAGTAGAAATCCTTGGGTAACAGAAGAAATATTGAATTTAATTGATGAAAGGAGAAAATATAAAAAATGCAGTAAATGAAGCAGGCAAAAAGGAATACAAACGTCTCAAAAATGAGATTGACAGGAAGTACTAAATGGCTAAGCAGGGCTGGCTAGAGGACAAATGTAATGATGTAGAGGCTTATCTCACAAGGGTAAGATAGAGCTGCCTACAGGAAAATTAAAGAGACCTTTGGAGAAAAGAGAACCACTTGTATGAATATCAAGAGCTCAGATGGAAACCTAGTTCTAAGCAAAGAAGGGAAAGCAGAAAGGTGGAAGGAGTATATAGAGGGTCTATACAAGGGCGATGTACTTGAGGACAATATTATGGAAATGGAAGAGCTTGTAGATGAAGATAAAATAAGAGATACGATACTGCATGAAGAGTTTGATAGAACACCGAAAGACCTGTGCCGAAACAAGGCCCCCAGGGTAGACAACATTCCATTGGAACTACTGATGGCCTTGGGAGAGCCAGTCCTGACAAAACTCTACCGTCTGGTGAGAAAGATGTATGAGACAGGCGAAATACCCTCAGACTTCAAGAAGAATATAATAATTCCAATCCCAAAGAAATCAGGTGGTGACAGATGTGAAAATTACCAAACTATCAGTTTAATAAGTCAAACCTGCAAAATACTAACACAAATTCTTTACAGACGAATGGAAAAACTGGTAGAAGCCGACCTCGGGGAAGATCAGTTTGGATTCCGAAGAAATATTGGAACACGTGAGGCAATACTGACCCTATGACTTATCTTAGAAGATAGATTAAGGTAAGGCAAACCTACGTTTCTGGCATTTGTAGACTTAGAGAAAGCTTTTGACAATGTTGACTGGAATACTCTCTTTCAAATTCTGAAGGTGGCAGGGGTAAAATACAGGGAGTGAAAGGCTATTTACAATTTGTACAGAAAGCAGATGGCAGTTATAAGAGTCGAGGGACATGAAATGGAAGCATCGGTTGGAAAGGGAGTAAGACAGGGTTGTAGCCTCTCCCCGATGTTATTCAATCTGTATATTGAACAAGCAGTGAAGGAAACAAAAGAAAAATTTGGAGTAGGTATTAAAATCCATGGAGAAGAAATAAAAACTTTGAGGTTTGCCAATGACATTGTAATTCTGTCAGACAGCAAAGGACTTGGAAGAGCAGTTGAACGGAATGGACAGTGTCTTGAAATGAGGATATAAGATGAACATCAACAAAAGCAAAACGAGGATAATGGACTGTAGTCGAATTAAGTCGGGTGATGTTGAGGAAATTAGATTAGGAAATCAGACACTTAAAGTAGTAAACGAGTTTTGCTATTTGGGGAGCAAAATAACTGATGACGGTCGAAGTACAGAGGATATAAAATGTAGAATGGCAATGGCAAGGAAAACGTTTCTGAAGAAGAGAAATTTGTTAACATTGAGTATAGATTTAAGTGTCAGGAGGCCGTTTCTGAGAGTATTTGTATGGAGTGTAGCCATGTATGGAAGTGAAACATGGACGATAACTAATTTGGACAAGAAGAGAATATAAGCTTTTGAAATGTGGTGCTACAGAAGAATGCTGAAGATTAGATGATTAGATCATATAACTAATGAGGAGGTATTGAATAGGATTGGGGAGAAGAGAAGTTTGTGGCACAACTTGACTAGAAGAAGGGATCGGTTGGTAGGACATGTTCTGAGACATTAAGGGATCACCAATTTAGTATTGGAGGGCAGTGTGGGGGGTAAAAATCGTAGAGGGAGACCAAGAGATGAATACACTCAGCAGATTCAGAAGGATGTAGGCTGCAGTAGGTACTGGGATATGAAGAAGCTAGCACATGATAGAGTAGCATGGAGAGCTGCATCAAACCAGTCTCAGGACTGAAGACCACAACAACATCATCTGAAACATTTGGGGGGGAGGGGGGGGGGCAGAGGCTGCGCCGCTATCAATTTTTTCTCCAGTTTGGAAACATCGTAGCTCCTGGACTGGTGGGGCAATAACTGAGAAGCACTTGCCTGAATAAAAATGCGTAAGTTAGAAAAGGTTGCGCTATTGTATATGACCATTAACATCACCTGTGCAATACCCTCTTTATGTTGCAAGTATCTGTGATTAGAGCGGTGTTTTGTGTAGTTGTGAGTGCAATATGTCAGTGCTATGTGAATCTGAATGTGTGAAAATTGTTGGTACTCGTATGATGGGCACTTCTGTAACCATGATAGTCGAAGTGTTTGGTATTTCAAGGGGCACCGTATCGGAGATTTATGTCGCATACGTGGAAAGCGGTAAAACATCAACCACTGAATCACATTGCAGACAAAAGGGTGTGTTGAGTAATCATGGCGGGTAGCCATTGAAGAGGATTGTGATGAACAGTAAGAGGGGGATGCTAGCTGCAGAAGTTACTGCAGTACTGAATGTCACACTCACAAACCGTATCAGCACCACTGCAGGGTGAGCTGAAGTTCCAAAACCACACGTCAGTGATGCAAAAGCACATTACAGAAAAATGTGATACCAAAGCCATAAAACCTGGACTATGGAGATTTGGAAGAATGACATTTGGTCACAAGACTCTTGTTTCACGCTGTTTCCAGAAGGGTGGTGTAAGATTCCATTGAACCCATACAGGAACCCTAGTTATCCATTCTGAGACGAGTGGAAGCTGTTATGAATACTAGCGGCTTTCTGACACTATTTTGGGCGTTCTAACATGTTGTGTGAGGCGTTTTACTATCTTTGTCCAGCCCCTGCATCAATATATCCTGCTGCTCATCAGTGCAGGCAACCTTTTACCATGAAATTTCTTTGCAGATTAAAATTGTGTGCAGGATGAGACTTGAATACAGGACCTTTGATTCTTGCAGGCAAGTGCTCTACCACTGACCTACCCAAGCAAAACTAACAACTTGGCCTCACAGCTTTACTTCCACCATTTTCTAGTCTCCTACCTTCCAAACCTCATAGAAGTTCTTTTGAGAAACTTGCAGGACTAACACTCCTGGAAGAAAGGATATGGCAGAGACATGGCTTAGCCACAGTCTGGAGTATGTTTCCAGGATGAATTTTGCTCTGCAGTGGTGTGTACACTGGCATGAAACTACCTGGCAGATTATAACTGTGTGCCAGATTGAGAATCGAACTCTGGACCCTTGCCTTTTGAGGACAAGTGCTCTACCAACTAGAGTTTGAAAGGTTGGAGATGAGCAATTAGCAGAAGTAAAGCTGTGAGGTCAGGTCATGAGTTGTGCTTGGGTAGCTCAATTGGTAGAGTACCTGTCCATGAAAGGCTTGGTCCAGCACCGTTTAAGTCTGCTATGAAATTTCCTGTCAGCAAACATTCCACTACTGAGAGAAAATTCATTCTGGAGCTTTTTATCACGTTTTTGCTGCTCAATGGCAATGTTCCCACACCCATGCTAGCTGCTGTGCCTTGTGTCGAGCTGAGGTCAGAGATACACGTCTAGGGTGATTCCGTCTGTACTCTATAATAAGGAGTTGGTTCTGACGGATATGGTCACTCGCCACTTGTTGTACAGAATAGTACTGATGACTGGATGCTACGCTTGGCCTAGACCAGCGTTGTCGAGCCGAACACTGGTGTTCCATGGGAAGTGAATAACTGCTCCATGAAAAATTGCTAACATGGCATTTTTTCAGCATTTTGATGATACTAATTACTTTTTTACAATTTTATTATGATTACCAGGTTACGATTTAAAATTGGAGTAATCACTGAATGAAACAGGTTAGTTAATTTTTTTAAATCTTATTAACCTTCAAAATAAAGAAGGTGTTTCATTGAAGACAAAGAATTCTGAAAGTTTTCTACCAGAGGAAAAGTTTGAAAACCAATGGCCAAGACAGGCTGCTGTTTCATTCTGGGTTAATCAATGGCGTATTCGTGACAGCACTCACTGCTCTTGTTTGGATCATCTCTGTCAGTTTTACCTGGTAAGATCCGCAATCTAAGGAGCAATACTCACAAATCTGTCACAAAGGATTTTTTAACTTCTTCCATAGATGAATTATATTTCCTTATGATAATTCCAATGAATCAGTGCCTGGCATCTACCTTTCTACAGTGAATTTTATGTGGCATTTCCACATTAAAACGCTCCTTATGCATATTCCCAGGTATTCAATGGCTGTGACTGTTTCCACTAATTGTTTAGCAGTCGTATGATGAAACAGTAAACAAGCCTATCTGCTTATTATTGCATTACAGTTGTTTCTACTGACGGGCCACTGGCTATCAGTTTCTGTGTCAAACTCACTCCTCTGCACGTCTTTCTGCAATTTGCTTCAATTTTCTAGTGTAGGAACTTATCCATACATAACAGTCTGATCCACAAAGAGTACAGGTGCGCAAATCAAAGGGGGACAAGTCATGACAAAAAGCTTTAATAGGAGCATTTATACAATGGTATAAAAAAACTAAGAACGAAATAAGTTTCGCACGGTGTGTCACTGACAAGTCACATAGCTCGATGAAACCTGGACCATACCGGTGCATACAAAAACAACTACAGTATAGTACAGAAGGTAACTGAAAGTAATACACAATGAGACAAACAGACTTGATACCTTTATGCAAAAACAGTAACTACACTGAAGTCATCGACATTCAGGATGATCCCCTACACATTAAAAATAGCAAGAAATGGTTCTTAACAGTGTGGCGAAGTATGCTCCACAATGGGCTTCCATGTTGGCTGCAAGGTTGGTGAGTAGTTCTTCTGGCAGGGTATTCCATTCCTCCACCAGAGCGACTGACAACTTCTGGATGGTCGTAGGTGCATTTGGACAGGCTGTAATACATCTTCCCAATGCATCCTACATGTGCTCAATAGTATTCAACTCGGGGGAATGGGCAGGCCAGATCATTCGCACGATATCTTCTCCTTCAAAGAGCTCCTCCACCTGTGCCATTTCATGTCGTGGCGCTTTATCGGCCATAAAAATGACGTCAGGGACAGATGCAGCCATGAAAAGATTCTCATGGGGAGGTGTACAGTCTCACAATAAAGTTGAACAGTGATTTACTGTACAAACATTTGGAGATTAGTATGTCCACATAAAATAATGCCTCCCTACACGAGAACCACCAAAATGATAAGATTCAGGTTTCTTGGGTACATTATGTGTTCCCACCGTTTGACATATGAGAGATACATCCATTATTGTGGTGGCGTAGGTGTTATGGTGTAAGAAGGCATAATGTTACATGGGCGTTCTGACCTCCAAATCTTTGAACACGGTACACTCTTCAATCAAAGTTATTGTGACACAAGCTCTAGAAACGAGAGGATATTCGGCAAATGGTCTTGCCTGCCCATTTCCCGACTTAAACTTCCATGGGCAAGTGTGGGATGCATTGGGGAGATGTATTGCAGCATGCCCACATGTACCAACGATCATCCAGCAGTCATCAACCATACTGGTGGAGAAATGGAACACACTACCACAAGAAATCTTTACCAGCCTTGTAGCCATCGTGGGAGAATGTTGCACAGCATACTTTGCCATCCTTGGCAATCACATATCCTGTTAAGAACAAATTGTGTCGGCCTTTTTTAGTGTCCTGGGGACCATCACGAATTGCAGAAACTCTAGGAGTTGGCTAGTTTAACACAGGATACTTAGGTAGTCCCTACAGTTTAGGTGGAATTGGCAATGGGGTAAGTATATTCACTACATCAGCAACTCAGAGTACTTCGTATAACATCTCAAGAAACCAAATATCATGGAATCTGATATAATGGTAAGTTTAAATGCGGTCTCATTTTTTATGACCATGCCACTGAAAGAATCATTGGAACTGATGGCAGAAAATTTTTCTATGCTCTGACAGGCCTGTTCAGTCATATACTGACTTCAATATATTTTCTTTATGGGGGCCAATATTATGAGCAGACAGAAAGGGGAGCTATGGGCAGCACCGATCTCCAGTGGTTACCAATCTGTTCATGGTGAAATTTAAGCAGGAATAATTAGAGACAACAATAGTTGCTTAGTATTATGAAATACATAATTATGATTTTTATTTTTAGTGAGAATGTGTACCTCTTCAACATTTATTTGTAAAGCTAATTTATGTTGCTGTTTTTGACACATATGCTGCACTAAAGATGCTTACAAGCACAAAAATTTTTCAGGAGGTGAACTGAGGAACACCAACTTAATGTTATCTTTTTCCACTGAGTCTCAAATGGCAAGCTATCGCTTTGATACCTGCCTAAGAAAACAAGTCTTTTGAAAGAAGCAGAGGAAGCCACTATTCCCATATATTTAAGAGCAGAGGAGATTATGTTCTCTTGATTACAGGTTGTTGTAAATAGAGTCAAGCTTCAATGACAAAATCCTGGATACTTGCTGTTACTGTGGTAGAGGTCTGCTCCTGCTCCACTGAAACTAAATGTCTCATGTGTATTCCATGAATCATCATCTGCAGCAGACGGTAACTTTAATTATGCTTCTTCGACATAAGTTACTTTCTGTGTCTGTTTCTTCTGAACGATGGCATTCGCTTTGCTAACAGCAGTAATTACTGCGAAGGAGACCGTGAAAATGGAGCCCTTTGAGGCAAGGATTTAGAGTCGAGCACAGTTCCAACAGTTCTGTATTTTTATCATTCTGGAAGTGTCTTTCTTGTATCAGTAGTTTTTCCATATTCTCTTTGAGGCATCTACATTCTGCTGTCGAAATATTTTCTATTAACTTTCATGACAAGCAAACAAATGTGGTATTTCTTTGCTTCGTGTTATGTAATTTTCACCCCTGACTTCTTCGGTTACTTGGTGTAAGGGTTGCTAAATTGTAATAACTTCTTTTATAACTGAAATTTCATAACTTCTGAGCATGTTCTGACTCCCAGGTTGTTTCAGCAAGACAGAGTTCATTACATCTGACACAGAAATGAAACAGCCAAGCATTAAAAACTTTGGATTCCACCTTGAGGGCACACAAGACTTGATTACCAGAATAATTGCAATTAGTCAACTGACTGCAATTAATCCTCCTTCCTTTAGGGAACAATCTGTCCACACACACATCTGTGCAAAAGTCTGTGCATGCAATAATCGCTGCAAATGGATATGTTCACACAGTCGTAGTCCCAATCTAACGCTCGTCTGCCCACTGTCGGCATAGAAAAGAAATTCCAGTGGCAAGTGACTACACTCTTGTCCTCAAAGTTTATTTCATTTCTTCAGGAATGGAGGAAACTTTGTAACAGTCTGTGTTCATAACTTGTGTTGGAAAAATGCCAAAAACAGAAAGACAAGTAAAATGGTCAACCCAGTGACCGCTTAAGCAAAATCTGCACATAAATTTACTTCGTGAATTGCAGGGCGAACTCGAGGATGGATTTAGAAATGTGTAAGTATCTTTTGGTACTCATATCTCCTAGTATAGTACAGAAAAAAAAAATTATGAGAAGAGCTACCGTAGTTGTCCACATGAGCAGGTGACGGTGATGTTAAGATTTCTAAAAATAGCCACCACAAATTCTAGAATTTCTTGCTGCAATTTCAAAACAGGCACTGAGTGAAATTATACGCAAAACATTCTCCCCTGAAGGATGATTTCATGAAGGAAAGTACTTCACAATACCTCAGTTATCAGAAGTTGCAGATCATATTTTTACAGTTTTAGACGTGTCTGAGATACAGTATATTCTTAGAAGTTATATACGAGATGATATCCTAAATTTTTGGGTCTGGTTTTTTCATCTGTTGAAAACCTTACCTTTGGACTAATGGTCACAATCATCCTTGAAGTAGTTCCCATCCACACGTACACACTGGTCCCAGCACTTCTGCCACTGATCAAACGTTTTCTGGAAGTCCTGTTCTTTGAGGGTGTTTATCACCACCAGAAATGCTTCTTGAATCATCTCTAGAGTGTTGAGCCAACAGCCTTTCAACTTGAGTTTCAGTTTTGGAAATAGCGCGAAGTCGCAAGGTGCCAGATCTGGCGAGTAAGGTGGGTGGGGTACAACCGCCATGTTATTTTTTGCCAACAAGGTCCTGCTGAGCAACGACGTGTGACAGAGTGCATTGTCATGATGCAGCAGCCAGTTCCCTTGACGCAAAAGTTCGGGCCATCATCGCCGCACCTTTTCACGGAGCCGTCACAAAACATCACAGTAGTATGCGGAATTCATTGTTTGGTTGGGTGGGACGAATTCTTTGAGCACAATTTCCTTGGTATCAAAGAAAACAATGATAATTCTCTTCACTTTGCTCTTCAGCTGTCTCGCTTTTTTGGGCCTTGGAGAGCCCGGGCTCTTCCACTGGGACAACTGTTGCTTTGTCTCTAGGTCACAACTGTAAATCCAGCTCTTGTCGACACTGATAACCAGTGACAAGAAGGTTGGATCATCAGATGCAGTCTGACAAAGGTCCGTGCACACAACACGTTGTGCCTTCTGATCAGTAGAGAAGATCCTTAGTACAAATTTCGCAGTGACACAATGCATGCCCAATATCAATCAACATTCGTTGACATGTCCCATAAACAACACCCACTTCATCCACAAGGTCTTGAATGGTTTGATGTCCATCCACACAAACCAATTTTTCAAGCGTGGCAACAATGTCTGGTGTTGTGTGGCCAACGGGCCTTCCATTGTGAGCATCATCTTCGATGTCTGTACAGGCAGCCCTGAACGGAGAGCATGCCACTCAAACACATGCATATGCCTCATGCTCTGTCCGCCAATCACTTATTGAGTCATTTGCAAGGGTCTCTGTAGCACTTTTCCCAAGATTCACACAGAATTTGATACACAAGTGCTGTTCTGTTCGCGGATCCATCGTAAAATCGCCACACACCAAATACAGAGTATTACGGAAATCACTGTGGTCACGTATCATGTCCTCCCAGCTGAATACCATTCCGTACACTGACTCATCAGATATGCAGCTCCCGTCACCTAGCAGTGCAAAGATCTACTACTCCTAGTTTCCACATGGCAGCACCAGTCCCAAAAAATTTGGATTCCACCTCGAATGTGGCCAGTGAGTTATAGGTCAGATTATTTCTAAGTTGAGATTTTTAGTCCCCTCCCTGAAGTCTACCAGAAACTTCTGCACCAGAATGTAAAATTCCATTCTGAATTCTCCTATATCTGGAGAGTTTTACTCATAGTATTGTGATAGTGAATTCTACATTTCGCCTCTAAATCAGTCTTGTTATGAACCAAATATTACTTTAGGAAGTAAGAAGTAAAATAATAGCTATGTCCCTGGAGGCGGTGTTAAAAGATCATCAATTATCAACTTAACACAATATTCTGACTCCACTCTTCTTTTTGAACAAACAGGGCCTACTTTGTTTTGATACACTGTCACATTTTCTACACTGTCAATTTCATGTAGGTCACTGCTTTTCTTTGTTTCTTGTCTATTACATTCCAAATCCCCCCCCATGAACCATGGACCTTGCCGTTGGTGGGGAGGCTTGCGTGCCTCAGCGATACAGATAGCCGTACCGCAGGTACAACCACAATGGAGGGGTATCTGTTGAGAGGCCAGACAAACGTGTGGAAGAGGGGCGGCAGCCTTTTCAGTAGTTGCAAGGGCAACACTGTGGATGATTGACTGATCTGGCCTTGTAACAATAACCAAAACGGCCTTGCTGTGCTGGTACTGCGAACGGCTGAAAGCAAGGGGAAACTATGGCCGTAATTTTTCCCGAGGGCATGCAGCTTTACTATATGATTAAATGATGATGGTGTCCTATTGGGTAAAATATTCCGGAGGTAAAATAGTCCCCCATTCGGATCTCCGGGCGGGGACTATTCAAGAGGATGTTGTTATCAGGAGAACGAAAACTGGCGTTCTACGGATCGGAGTGTGGAATATCGCTTAATCGGGCAGGTAGGTTAGAAAATTTAAAAAGGGAAATGGATAGGTTAAAGTTAGATATAGTGGGAATAAGTGAAGTTCAGTGGCAGGAGGAACAAGACTTCTGGTCAGGTGACTACAGGGTTATGAACACAAAATCAAGTAGGGGTAATGCAGGAGTAGGTTTAGTAATGAATAGGAAAATAGGAATGCGGGCAAGCTACTACAAACAACATAGTGAACGCATTATTGTGGCCAAGATAGATACGAAGCCCACACCTACTACAGTAGTACAAGTTTATATGCCAACTAGCTCTGCAGATGACGAAGAAATTAAAGAAATGTGTGATGAAACGAAAGAAATTATTCAGATAGTGAAGGGAGATGAAAATTTAATAGTCATGGGTGACTGGAATTCGAGTGTAGGAAAAGGGAGAGAAGGAAACATAGTAGGTGAAAATGGATTGGGGCTAAGAAATGTAAGACGAAGCCGCCTGGTAGAATTTTGCACAGAGCACAACTTAATCATAGCTAACACTTGGTTTAAGAATCATGAAAGAAGGTTGTATACATGGAAGAACCCTGGAGATACTAAAAGGTATCAGATAGATTATATAATGGAAAGACAGAGATTTAGGAACCAGGTTTTAAAGTGTAAGACATTTCCAGGGGCAGATATGGACTCTGACCACAATCTATTGGTTATGACCTGTAGATTAAAACTGAAGAAACTGCAAAAAGGTGGGAATTTAAGGAGATGGTACCTGGATAAACTGACTAAACCAGAGGTTGTACAGAGTTTCAGGGAGGGCATAAGGGAACAATTAACAGGAATGGGGGAAAGAAATACAGTAGAAGAATGGGTAGCTTTGAGGGATGAAGTAGTGAAGGCAGCAGAGGATCAAGTAAGTAAAAAGATGAGGGCTAGTAGAAATCCTTGGGTAACAGAAGAATTATTGAATTTAATTGATGAAAGGAGAAAATATAAAAATGCAATAAATGAAGCAGGCAAAAAGGAATACAAACGTCTCAAAAATGAGATCGACAGAAAGTGCAAAATGGCTAAGCAGGGATGGCTAGAGGACAAATGTAAGGATGTAGAAGCTTATCACACTAGGGGTAAGGTAGATACTGCCTACAGGAAAATTAAAGAGACCTTTGGAGATAGAACCACTTCTATGAACAACAAGACTTCAGATGGAAACCCAGTTCTAAGCAAAGAAGGGAAAGCAGAAAGGTGGAAGGAGTATATAGAGGGTCTATACAAGGGCGATGTACTTGAGGACAATATTATGGAAATGGAAGAGGATGTAGATGAAGATGAAATGGGAGATACGATACTGCGTGAAGAGTTTGACAGAGTACTGAAAGACCTGAGTCGAAACAAGGCCCCCAGGGTAGACAACATTTCATTGGATCTACTGACGGCCTTGGGAGAGCCAGTACTGACAAAACTCTACCATCTGGTGAGCAATATGTATGAAACGGGCGAAATACCCTCAGACTTCAAGAAGAATATAATAATTCCAATCCCAAAGAAAGCTGGTGGTGACAGATGTGAAAATTACCAAACTATAAGTTTAATAAGCCACACCTGCAAAATACTAACACAAATTCTTTACAGACGAAGGGAAAAACTAGTAGAAGCCGACCTCGGGGAAGATCAGTTTGGATTCCGAAGAAATATTGGAACATGTGAGACAATACTGACCCTATGACTTATCTTAGAAGAAAGATTAAGGAAAGGCAAACCTACATTTCTAGCATTTGTAGACTTAGAGAAAGCTTTTGACAATATTGACAGGAATACTCTCTTTCAAATTCTGAAGGTGGCAGGGGTAAAATACAGGGAGCGAAAGGCTATTTACAATTTGTACAGAAACCAGATGGCAGTTATAAGAGTCGAGGGACATGAAAGGGAAGCAGTGGTTGGGAAGGGAGTAAGACAGGGTTGTAGCTTCTCCCCGATGTTATTCAATCTGTCTATTGAGCAAGCAGTAAAGAAAACAAAAGAAAAGTTCGGAGTAGGTATTAAAATCCATGGAGAAGAAATAAAAACTTTGAGGTTTGCTGATGACATTGTAATTCTGTCAGAGACAGCAAAGGACTTGGAAGAGCAGTTGAATGAAATGGACAGTGTCTTGAAATGAGGATATAAGATGAACATCAACAAAAGCAAAATGAAGATAATGGAATGTAGTTGAATTAAGTCGGGTGATGCTGAGGGAATTAGATTAGGAAATGAGACACTTAAAGTAGCAAAGGAGTTTTGCTATTTGGGGAGCAAAATAACTGATGATGGTCAAAGTAGAGAGGATATAAAATGTAGACTGGCAATGGCAAGGAAAGTGTTTCTGAAGAAGATAAATTTGTTAACATTGAGTATAGATTTAAGTGTCAGGAAGCCGTTTCTGAAAGTATTTGTATGGAGTGTAGCCATGTATGGAAGTGAAACACGGACGATAAATAATTTGGACAAGAAGAGAATAGAAGCTTTCGAAATGTGGTGCTACAGAAGAATAGTGAAGATTAGGTGGGTAGATCACATAACTAATGATGAAGTATTGAATAGGATTGGGGAGAAGAGAAGTTTGTGGCACAATTTGACCAGAAGAAGGAATCGGTTGGTAGAACATGTTCTGAGGCATCAAGGGATCACCAATTTAGTATTAGAGGGCAGCGTGGAGGGTAAAAATTGTAGAGGGAGACCAAGAGATGAATACAGTAAGTAGATTCAGAAGGATGTAGGTTGCAGTAGGTACTGGGAGATGAAGAAGCTTGCACAGGATAGAGTAGCATGGAGAGCTGCATCAAACCAGTCTCAGGACTGAAGACCACAAAACAACAATCATTCCAAATAGTTTTCGCCATATTCTTGCTGTGTCTTTTTTTTTTTTTTTTTTTTAATATAGTGCAGAAGTTGTACTTTTTCAATAAAAGAATGGAGGATTTTGCAGAATTTTGGGCAACAGTGTTTCAGCTCTCAACTATAGCTTGCCCTGTGAATGAGGCCGAGCATGATGTTTGCACAAGATACTATAATCGCAGGAATTATCCATCACTTACCATCACTTTTGTTCATGTATTCTCAGGAGGGGACTCATTCATGTACTCTCATTTTAGTAACCTCGGATGTACCTTCAGCAGTGGAGTGAGGGTGTGAAAAATGAACTTATTAGTGTTGAACGCATAGTCTTCAGGTTGTTGGACTAATTATTGAAGGTGCTGATAGCATTTAAGCCCAGAGGGGAGGAGGGGATGTGGGGAGGACGGTTGGTATGAGAAGTGGCATGTAAAGTGTAACTGTGCCACACTTTTAAGTAATTTTTCCCTAAAATAGTGGACACTCTTCAGGGAAAATATGTTATGATACTAAAAGAATGCTCCTTGGAATAAGGCTTTGGGGGTAGGGGAGAAAATGTGGTCATATGTAAGCATAAATGTGGAAAGGATGGAGATATGTCTTCCAGACTTATGTGTGTGTGTGTGTGTGTGTGTGTGTGTGTGTGTGTGTGTGTGTGTGTGTGTAGGGGATCAAACAATGAAATATCCAGTACAGGGAAGATGCTATAGACAGACACACACACACACACACACACACACACACACACACACACACGCAAACGCAACTTGCACATACGTCTGCATTCTCAGATAACTGAAACCACATTGCGAGCAGCAGCACCAGTGCATGATGGGAGTGCCAACTGGGTGGGGGTAAGGAGGAGGCTGGGGTGGGGGGGGGGGGTGGGGGGGTGGGGGGAGAGGAATAGTATGGTGAAGGTGATGGGCAGTGAAGTGATGCAGTTTAGACAGAGGGCAGGAGAGATGTTGGGGGGGGGGGGGGGGAGGGGGCCGGTAAGTAGAAGAATTTAAAAGGACTGGGTGTGGCAGTGAAATGACGGCTGTGTAGTGCTGGAATGGGAACAGGGAGGAGGCTGGATGGGTGAGGACAGTGACTAATGGCAGCGTGTTCAGCAACAGGGTGGTCGACTTGTTTTATGGCCACAGTTTGTCGGTGGCCATTCATGTGGACAGACAGCTTGTCGGTTGTCATGCCACATAGAATGCAGCACAATGGTTGCAGCTTTGCTTGTAAATCACATTATTGGTTTCACAGTAAAATACGCTGCTGAGCATGATATTCCTCATCTCAATGACTGCTTCACAGCCTGTGCCATATGGATCCTCCCCACCAACACCAGTTTTCCTGAATTGCGCAGGTGGGAACTTTCCCTGCAATATGTCTTATGTTCCCATAACCATCCTGGCCTCAACCTTCATTAGTCACTGTCCTCACCTATCCAGCCCCCTTCCTGTTCCTATTACAGCACTACACAGCCGTCATTTCACCACCACACTCAGTCTTTTAATTTCATTATATTTCTCTCCTTTCCCCTACTTACCCCCCCCCCCTCCAACCTTCACTCCTGCCCTCCGTCTGAACTGCAGCGCTTCACTGTCTACCATCCCCACCATACTATCCCTCCCCCTCCGTGCCCCAGCCTCCTCCTTACCCCCATCCGGTTTTTCCACACCCTTCATGCACTGGTGCTGCTGCTCGCATTGTGGCTTCCGTTGTCTGAGACTGCAGACGTATATTCAATTTGCATTTGTGTGTGTGTGTGTGTGTGTGTGTGTGTGTGTGTGTGTGTGTGTGTGTGTGTGTGTCTATTGCTGACGAAGGCCTAAATGGCTGAAAGCTATACTTGTGTGAATCTTCTTGTTGTGCCTGTTGTGAGTCAGCATCTCCGCTATATGGTGAGTAGCAACTTTCCTCTCTAATATTGTGTGAAGGGGATGACACACATAAATAATCAGTATGAGCTGTAGAAAGAGATCATTACTTTTTGTATCCAATATCTACACCCATACCCCACAAGACAAGTTATGGTGCGTGGCAGAGGATACTTTGTGTATTACTGTCACTTTCCCCTTTACATGTTCCAATCGTGTATGGTCTGTGGCAAGAACTAGTGCTGGCAAGCCTCCATATCCATTCAAATCTCATTGTTATTATGTTCATAGTCTTTTTGAGCAGAAGCAATGAATGTATTGATTGACTCTTCTAGGAATGTACACTTTGGGAATTTTAATAGCAGGCCACACCAACAGGCAGAAAGCCCCTTTTGTAGCATCTGTTACTGAAGTAGGCTTTCGCACTGACTAAATGAGCCTGTAATGAATTGTGCTGCTCTTATTTGGATCATCTCTCTTTCTTCGATCAAATCCTATCTGATGTGGATCACACACTGATGAGCAATTTTCAAGTAGTGGTCGAACAAGTATTTTATAAGCTACTTCCTTAGTTGATGGGCTGCATTTCCTAAGATTTCTTACCAACGAGTCTGTCTGGCATCTGCCTTACCCATAATTAATTTTTTAGCTCCACTTCAGATCACACCGTACGCATATTCCCAGATATTTTATGGAAGTAAGTGCACCCAGTCATTATTCTGCAATTATGTACTCCATCTCTCCATTCAGAATGACATGCTATGTTCCGTTTGTCAGAAACTCTTCGATCCAATTATACAGTTGGTCTGATGTTCCTATGCTCCTATTTTGTTCATTAGGTGTCAGTGCAGAACTATATCAGACATCTACCAGAGTCATGCAGCTCTGCCTGCGCACATGTATCTACTGTCTTCTGTGTTTCATGGATGAATGCAGTGAGCTTGGTTTCAAATGATTGCTATTTTCAAAACCCATGTTGATTCATACAGAAGTTATTTTTGGCCTCCAGAAATATCATAGTGCATGAGTACAAAACTAATTCCAATATTATACAACATGCAGATGTCAGAGATATAGGCCCATATTTTTGTTCATCTGTTCCATGGCCCTTCTTGAAAATGGCAATGACCTGTACTCTTTTCCAATCATTAGTAATGCATTTCTTCTCTTAAAGACCTACAGTATACTGCTGCTATGAAGGGGAAGTTCATTTGGATACTCTACATAGAATCAAACTGGTAGTCCATCAGGGCCAGTGGCTTTTACTCTGCTGAGTGATTTCAGTTTCTTTCCTATCCCTTGGTCACTTATTTCAATACCTGTCATTTTGTCATTCATGCAAAAACTTCAAGGAGGAACTACACTGCACTCTTCCTCTATGAAACAGTTTTGGGAAAAGACATTTAGTTTTTCGGTCTTTTCTGCATCATACTCTGTTTCATTGCCATTATGGTCACAGAGCATCTAGATAGATGGCTTCAATCCATTTACTGATTTATTGTAAGATCAAACTTTTTAGGATTGTCTGTGAGGATGGTCGATAGAATTTTACTTTCCAGTTTGTTGAACAATTAACACATAGCCCCAATTATGCTTGATTTAGTTTTTGTTTCTCTGTGTCCCTTTGGCTGTGATTAAATTTGCTGTGTAGTCCTCTGCTTTTGCAGCAGAATTCCAACACAGTTTTTAGCCCATGGTGGGTCTTTTCCATCCTTCACATTTTTGCTTGGTATATACCTGTCTAAAGCATATTGTATGGTGCTCTTAAACTTTGTTCATTACTTCTCAACATAGTCAGTGCTGGATATAAAATTTCCGTGCTTAACTGTCATTTAATCTGAAATCTGTCTCTTGTCACTCTTGCTAAACAGAAAGATCTACCTATCTATCTTTATATTGCTATTTTCAGCCCTACTCAGTGATCCTGTAATGGTCTTACACTCACAAATTCCCTGTTCTACGCTAAATGCTCGTCACCAGTAGGTCTAAGATGTTATGCTCATGAGTCGGTTCTCTGGTCAGTAATTTTTGGATAAAGCACTTAGAACAACTTCACTCAGTTCTCTGTCCCTACTACCCTTCCTAATCATTTGAATCCCCCAGTCTGTAGCTGGTAAATTAAAACCACCACATAAAACTATACCATGAACAAGAAATTTACAAGAAATATTCTCCAAGTTCCCCTTCAGATGCCCGCCACTACTGCTGCTGAGGCAAGGGGTCTAATAAAGCACTCAGAGACGATATTTGATCCATCTTTAATGTTTAACTTCACCCAAATTATTTTACATTCTGAATCTATTGTTATCTCACTAGATATTATCATATTTTTTGTCACTACAAAGATGTCTGCACCACCAGCATTCCACTTATCTCTGTGGTACACATTCCAGTCAGATTTTAGAATTTCATTGCTATTGGTCTTTGATTTTAGCCACCTTTCTGTCCATAGTACTATGTGGGCACTGTTGCAGTTTAGAAGCAAGACTAATTTTGGAATGTTTCTGTAGACGCTCCTGAAGTTAACTAATACTATATTTACATTTTGTTTCTCTGTCTGGACTAAAAACATGTCTTTTTTTGGCCTGTGAAGAGATTTTGCTATTCTGAAAGGCCCACATGTACACACCACATGTACTCCACTACTCTAGATGCTGTTTCCTGTAAGTAGTGCACACATGATGTACTTAGGTGGGTCCTACATTTCTCCAACCAATAGTGGAGATTAATAAATCTGCATCCAAGTTCATTACAGAATCATCTGAACCTCTCGTTAAAGCCTTCCCCTCAGTTCCTAACCAGAGGACCGCATCTGGTTCAGGGAATGATCCTACAAACCAACAGCTCTGCTCCTACTCTGTGGGTGAGGCTAGCTGTCTTCAACAAGTCATCCAGCAGCCTGCAGGGACCGAGAAATGCATCTGAATCCATGCAGCAGGCCTCATTCATGCTTACACAAGCCACAATTTGCATCTGAGTGCAGCCAGGATGTGCATTCTCTGCTGCCACGGCCTCCCATCTCGGACGAGACCCCCGACAAGCCTAACACTGGAACTCCAGTGACAAGTAATCCCAGTCTCTCTCTCAGGGAGATCAGTTGTGCTCCCAACAAATGAAGCATCTAGTGTCGGGTCAGAAGTAGGTTCAGCAGTGGGAAATACTTCAAACCTGTTATTGAGGAGTAAGGAGACAGCCATGTGGCCAGAACCCACTTTTGCCTTTCATCCAGAGATTTGTGACTCTTTCACTTGTCACTGTCAGGCAAGTGTCAACCTGCAGAGACATGTGAATTGGATAGTGCAGTGGCACCAGTGCTCCCAGGTGTCACTATAGGCTCCAGAGATGCCAAAGCATTCGTCTCAGATCTTAAAAAAAGTGGTTCAAATGGCTCTGAGCACTATGGGACTTATCATCTGAGGTCATCAGTCCCCTAGAACTACTTGAACCTAACTAACCTAAGGACATCACACACATCCATGCCCGAGGCAGGATTTGGAATTGCGACCCTAGCAGCAGCGCGGTTCCGGGCTGAAGTGCATAGAACCGCTCGGCCACAACAGCTGGCCCATCTCAGATGCCCCATGCCACTGTAACACAGGGCATCAGCCCAACAACTCCTGACCATGACCAACACAGCTTCCAACTGTTTGTAATAGTGACCCATTCCCCCTGAATCTGTACACACCAGGCACAGTACTCATCAGTTACCAACCAATTTCTGTCTGCATCACAAGCAATTCATGTAATGAAGCACTAACTGAAGAAGCTGCTGAATTCAATCTAAGGCTGTTGCTGAGAAAGTCACCTCACAAAATGACATGCACTAAAAAATACGAAAAATAATCAATCTTTGAAAATATAATGTAATTGTATGCATAAAAAGTCTACTCACTGAGCGGCAGGTGGAGAACACACATATAAAAAATGTATTATGTATGCAAGATTTCGGAGCCAGCACAAGAGCTGAAGTGTAAGGAAGAGGGGTGGAAGAAGAGGACTGGAGAGGTTTAGGAAAAGGGACAGAGTTCATAAAAGTCACCCAGAAACTCAGGTCAGGGTCAGGGGAGACTTACCACATGAGATGAGAAGGAAAGAACAATTGCTGGGGACTGTATGGGACAAGATTTGAAAACCTGAGAGTTTAGCGGTGGAAGAGACAGTAATATGCAAGACAGATTACAACTAAAATGTCTTCATTCAATTATCCTAGTCCTCAATGAATTAATCAGCTACTTAGAACAGCTGTGACTCCCTAAAATTGTGCCCTAAAATGATGTCCATTCAGTCAGAGATTTTGCCCACCACACCTTGAACAGTTTTTTGTCACCCTCCCAATCTCCACAATATTCTTGTTAGACTCTATGCTCCTACTGCACCCATCTCCCTACCCTGTGGCTCCCACCCCTGTGACCATTCCCTCTGCAAGACTTGCCCTATGCATCCTCATACCACCAGCTATGTCAGCTCTGTAACTGGAAAAACTTATACTATCAAAGGGGGAGCCACCTGTGAAATGACACGTCATATAATAGCTGTAATGTAAACACTGTTCGACCTTTTACATCGGCACGATTACAAAGTCATGATGAATGGCATAAGCAACATACAATGGCCTGTTGAAGAGCATGTACTTCAACTTGACAGTCATGACCTTGGTGCCTGTTTCACCACACTTGCCATATGGATTCTTCCCCCAAACACCAGTTTCTCAGAACTCTGTAGGTGGCAACTAGCACTACAACATGTCCTTGGCTGTTATCATCCACCTGGCCTTAATTTACATTAATTTCTTTGATCTCAGCATTTCTTCACAGTACCTGTTTTCTTCACTCCATTTTAGTTCTCTACAACTTTCATTTTCTGACCCTCCTATGTTTCACCATCCCTCTCTCCCACCTCTATCACATACAATGTACTTAGCATTTCACTCTTATTAACTCGTGCACGATGTTTTAGCACTAATTTCTGTTTCATATTACCATACCTACCATCTTTAAGCTCTCAGGTTTTCAAATCTATCTGGTGCATCCCCAACAATCAGTCTTTCTTTCTCATCCCATCAGCAAATCTCTCGTGACCCTGACCAGCGGTTCTGGGGGACTTTTCCATACAAATTCTACCCCTTTTCCTAATCCTCTCCAGTAATTTTCCTTCATTCCTCTTCCTTCCCCTTCAACCCTTCTGCAAGGCAGAGGAACCACTGGCTCCGAAAACTTGCATACATACACTCCTGGAAATTGAAATAAGAACACCGTGAATTCATTGTCCCAGGAAGGGGAAACTTTATTGACACATTCCTGGGGTCAGATACATCACATGATCACACTGACAGAACCACAGGCACATAGACACAGGCAACAGAGCATGCACAATGTCGGCACTAGTACACTGTATATCTACCTTTCGCAGCAATGCAGACTGCTATTCTCCCATGGAGACGATCGTAGAGATGCTGGATGTAGTCCTGTGGAACGGCTTGCCATGCCATTTCCACCTGGTGCCTCAGATGGACCAGCATTCGTGCTGGACGTGCAGACCGCGTGAGATGAAGCTTCATCCAGTCCCAAACATGCTCAATGGGTGACAGATCCGGAGATCTTGCTGGCCAGGGTAGTTGACTTACACCTTCTAGAGCACGTTGGGTGGCACGGGATACATGCGGACGTGCATTGTCCTGTTGGAACAGCAAGTTCCCTTGCCAGTCTAGGAATGGTAGAACGATGGGTTCAATGACGGTTTGGATGTACCGTGCACTATTCAGTGTCCCCTCGACGATCACCAGAGGTGTACGGCCAGTGTAGGAGATCGCTACCCACACCATGATGCCGGGTGTTGGCCCTGTGTGCCTCGGTCGTATGGAGTCCTGATTGTGGCACTCACCTGCACGGCGCCAAACACGCATACGACCATCATTGGCACCAAGGCAGAAGCGACTCTCATCACTGAAGACGACACGTCTCCATTCGTCCCTCCATTCACGCCTGTCACGAGACCACTGGAGGCGGGCTGCACGATGTTGGGGTGTGAGCGGAAGACGGCCTAACAGTGTGCGGGACCGTAGCCCAGCTTCATGGAGACGGTTGCGAATGGTCCTCGCCGATACCCCAGGAGCAACAGTGTCCCTAATTTGCTGGGAAGTGGCGGTGCGGTCCCCTACGGCGCTGCGTAGGATCCTACGGTCTTGGCGTGCATCCGTGGGTTGCTGCGGTCCGGTCCCAGGTCAACAGGCACGTGCACCTTCCGCCGACCACTGGCGACAACATCGATGTACTGTGAAGACCTCACACCCCACGTGTTGAGCAATTCGGCGGTACGTCCACCCGGCCTCCCGCATGCCCACTATACGCCCTCGCTCAAAGTCCGTCAACTGCACATACGGTTCACGTCCACGCTGTCGCGGCATGCTACCAGTGTTAAAGACTGCGATGGAGCTCCGTATGACACGGCAAACTGGCTGACACTGATGGCGGCGATGCACAAATGCTGCGCAGCTAGCGCCATTCGACGGCCAACACCGCGGTTCCTGGTGTGTCCGCTGTGCCGTGCGTGTGATCATTGCTTGTACAGCCCTCTCGCAGTGTCCGGAGCAAGTATGGTGGGTCTGACACACCCGTGTCAATGTGTTCTTTTTTCCATTTCCAGGAGTGTATTATGCTTTTTACTATGTATGTGTTCTCCTGCTGCCAATTAGTGTGTAGATTTTTTTATCTATCCAACAATGAAAAAAAGAACCTTAGAGTAAGTTAGTGAACACTAGTGTAGACAGTAAAATAGACAGGCACAATTCTCTTCTTTGTGGAAGTACATAAAAAACAGAAACTAAATTACATTACTGTGTATCAGACAAACTGGTACAACTCCACACACATCCTCTAAGCTCTATGACAGCCTCTACACATAAAAGTATCTAAAAGTGAGTAACTGGGCAACAATGGGTGCTCAGTTAATGAAGACGTAATTAACTGGAAAAATGATGTACAGTATGTCCCAAAGCCTTAGGTTCAAAATTGTAAAGAGGTTAATCCGACAAGTACTTTGAGGTAAGGAACTGATGACTGGAAATTTAAAAATAATTAGTATTTCATCAACAAATGGCTTATATTCCACTGCAACAATTTGAAACTCATAGCACCTACCGAAAGTGACTACCACCAGTCTCTATGCATGCATTTTATAATGTAATTTATTGAGAGAACTTCACATTTGGTTCAAAACCATTTGGCTATTGTTGCTTACATGTGTTGTTTGTAATAGGGAACTTTTCGCACTTTCTTCAGAGTGTATATTTCATGAGAACGGTGATGGATGTATGTTAATGAATGTTCTCTCATGCCATGTTTGCAAATTCTTTTTCTACAGTTTCTTATATTTGTAATATTTGGTTGCAACAGCAATGCTACAGAGGCATTTAGACGAGCTAATCCTTGACAATGAAATTATTGACTGAATCTGACTATTACCTATATTGGATCAAAGTAAGTAACAGGCTGGACTGCTCACTGAGAGACACAATATCATAATGAGCAATATACAATGCAAGCATAAAGAGTTCAAATAAATCTCAGCAAGGAAACTGATTGGATCCCAGCTGGACGTTTGTAAATACAAAAAGAACAATTCCTTAACTCTGCTTTTTTTTTTGTACTAACAATACTATAGGTGCTTGACAGTAACTCATTTGTTTAGCTATTAAGCATGGTTGGGTGGATTTGGTTAGTTTCATTTTGCTACCCCTATGTCGAATAAGAACTTTACATTAGAACTTATAGTTATTCAGCAAGCATGAACTCTGTGAGATGGAGTTGAGGGGGCATAGAGTTACTACTTCTATTAAGAAAGAACACAAGATCTAAAAATAGTAAAACACATGGATTTTGAGGTAAGCAACATATTGAACTTCGTGCCATAAAAGTAAAATTTGTAATGGATTAATAGTAATAGTCAATACATTGGGCTCTAACCGAATACGAAAAAAAAAAACTATTAAAATTGTCAGTTTAACAGAATATTAAGTGCACACTAATTTAAATGTTTAGGACATACCTATTCTACTGCTATACTTCAGTTCCTTATCCTCTCATACATTTTAATGCCTTCAGACCCCATGCGCATAATTATGCACTACTACCTACAATTATCTTTACATGCAAGAAATATATTGAGGAACTAGCTGCAACTCTGACCACACACTGCAGCTAAGAATTCAACCTCTTATTTCTGCTCCTAAGAGGAATCTATGAATTATGTAGTGTTATTATTTCAGATTATATATTAAATTCAATGTTGAAATACTTGATAGCATGATATCAGTTATATAGGACATATAAATGTTGGAGCATGAAATTGTTGTTTAGTACTGCAAGAATTTTGAGGTTTTGTTGAATTGCTGGAAGATACCAACTAGTTGTGTACTTATTACACCTTTTAGTTATAAGGTATATGTTGAAGTAAATTCGTAATCATCTGAGTAATTGCAGTAGATTACTAACTGTATGGGAAATAATTATGACACTATGTAACATCAGCTTCTGTACAGACATTTTTGAGTTGAATGAGGAAGAGGACATTCAGACTGCGACTCGACTATTGGAATGTGGCTGTTTCTCAGAGAGAGAGCGCTAAGCGATGAAGAAGAATATGAATGTTTGCTGCAAATGGATCCCAGTCCATAAACTTCAAACAAGAATGTGGTGATGAAATTGGGCCTTATGATGTGGCAAATATTTCTGAAGATGCTGATCAATGAAAATTGCAGTTCTGGCTGTCATTTGAGTGGAGAATATCATCATGTGACTTGAGAACATGGTGATGTAATCATTATGAAAAATAAATGGAAGAAAGGTGTCTTTGTCAGGCCAGACACATTTCAAGAAATTGCAGCAATGTATAATGATACTAAGCTATTAAGATCTCTTTCAGATTTCAAAAGATATGCAAAAGACTCCGACTTTCATAAAATGGCTGAATACACCAATATATATATATGCTCTTCAAAAAAAGACAATATAACCAATCTTACACAGTTCACACATTATCCTCTCCACAGGATTAGATGGAAGGGGATACACAGAAAAATGTGTTAGACCGATGCAGTTTTGCATTAAGGTTGCTTACAGGCTTATAAAAATAGGAAAAGTGGCATCAAAGAGAGGAAGACAAATTAGTGATGACACACTACCATGAAATGAGAATTGCAGGTACGAGTGTAAGCCTATTAATGAAGGAAGACTCGATGTAACAGGTTGTATGCCACAACTGCATGGATTTAAGTAGTAAGAAGGTGTAAATGTAAAAGTTGTTACTAAGTCTCACTTTTATTGTGACAAATGTTGTGTACATACAGAGTAACAATTGTTGAACTATATGAAAAAAATGTAAATTACTTACAAACTACAGTGAGCACACACTTTATTCAACATGTTAACGTCACTAATGATGAGATTTTCACTCTGCAGCGGAGTGTGAGCTGACATGAAACTTACTGGCAGATTAAAACTGTGTGCCGGACGAAGGTAGGAAACGAGGTACTGGCAGAAGTAAAGCTGTGAGGAAGGGGCATGAGTCGTGCTTGGGTAGCTCAGTTGGTAGAGCACTTGCCCGCGAAAGGCAAAGGTCGCGAGTTCGAGTCTCGGTCCGGCACACAGTTTTAATCTGCCAGGAAGTGTCACTAATGATATTCGCAATTAGGTTATGGCATGTTCGATATGCCTGCCATCATTGGCGATGATGTGGCACAGATGAATAGTGAAATTCTGCATGACGTGGTGAAGTATCAGAACATTGATTCTGTCAATGATCTCCTGAATGGCTGTTTTCACCTCAGCAATGGTTTTTGGTTTATTGCCGTAAACCTTGTCTTGAACACAGCGTCACAAAACGGAGTCACATGTGTTCAGATCCGGAGAATATAGTGCCCAATCTTGGCCCATGCCCTTGGCCTCTGGGTACCGCAGAGATAGTGTGGTCCCCAGAGTGCTCCTCCACTACATTAAACACTCTCCTGCTTTGATGGATTGAGCTCCATTTCGCATGAACCACATCTCATCAAAATCAGGGTCACTTTGGAGAATGGGGATAAAACCATCTTCCAAAACCTTCATGTGCCGTTTGGTAGTCACTGTGCCATTGAGGAATATCACACTGATTATTCTGTGGCTGGACATTGCACACCACACAGTTACCCGGTGAGGGTGAAGAGATTTTTCAATCGTGAAATGCGGATTCTCAGTCCCCCAGATGCACCAATTTTGCTTGTTGATGAACCCATTCAATTGAAAGTGGTGATGAACCCATTCAATTGAAAGTGGTGATGAACCCATTCAATTGAAAGTGGGCTTCATCGCTAAACCAAACCATCATGCGCTTATTAATTCCCATCGTGCCCCACACACAACTGTGCAGTTTGAACATCCTAACGCGAACCGTTCAGAAGTTACAACAATTTTATTTCATATAGTTCAATTATTGTCACCCTGTATATGTATGAAAGTGGATAGCAACTGTTTTGTATATATGCATAGGGTCAACTAACTACTAACCTTTTTAATTGTATTTATATTTGACTTCAAGTTATTCCTGCATTTTTCTCTCATTCTAAGAATGAAATAAAGTATTGTGAATTCAACACTATTTTGTGTTTTGTAATCTTTCTGACATTTTATGCACAATTGGTCACATAATTGTTTTAATGAAGACTAGAAAAAAATGTCAAAAACCTGTCTAGATATTCCCTTCTGTGTATCAGTACGAATTCTGATGCAAAATATTTCTTTTCCTGGGTTAAAATAGTTCACATCTGAATGGTTAAAGCAAATATTAAAGAAACAAGCAATGCTGCTGTTGAGAACAGTGATACAGAAACATGAACATATCAATGCCATTTTCTGAAGTATATAAAAGACGATCATGATTGGACATGCCGTCAGTGCCTTACGAGTGCCGCGAAAAACGAAACACTGTACACACTAAAATCAAAAGAAACAATAATAAGGGTTCTATCAGACGATTTAGTGACTATAACAACGAAATACCAAGAACTCCAGAAGAAATATCAAGAACTGGAAATAAAATACCAAAGATTGAGCAAAATCATCGCCTAGCACAAGATGCCGTAAAAGATCTTTCTACGCAAAAAAAGTGGCGAGTGCCGATGCCGACTAAAGCATGTAAACAAACAGTAAGTACAGCTTTGGTGATACCGCTATCAAATAAATACTTGGTTATAGACGAAGACTGTAATAAAACCGCAAGCCTAGCACAAGATGTCGTAGAAGATCTTTCCACGCAAAAAACGTGGCGTGTGCCGACTAAAGCATGTAAACAAACAGTAAGTACAGCTTCGGTGATACCGCTATCAAATAAATACTTGGTTCTAGACGAAGACTGTAATAAAACAGCAAATAGGTATGAACCAGAATCAGTAACTAAACGTCCAATAAAGTGCACAGTCAGGAAAATTTTTACAACTAATAAAACAAGGAACTACAAAAAACGAGTTCTTGTGCTTGGAGATAGTCACGCCAAGAGAATCGCCGAGAAAATAAATGAATACAGTTCATCATTTACGGCCGCAGGAATAACTAAGCCAAGCGCGCCTTTGACCGAGATAACGAAAAACAGTAATTCACTAAATGAGTTATCTAAGAATGACACGGTCATAATCATGGGTGGAAGCAACGATGTATACCGAAACGAGGGTAAATTTGCCACACAATGTCTAAAAACAACATTACTGAACCTCAAAGTGCCGAATATCGTAGTCACAAGCATGCCTAATAGAAACGACCTGCAGGACAACTCAATCGTAAATTTGGAGCTTACAAAAATAAATAGACAATTTCGTAAAATATGCAAGTATTATCAAAATGTTACATTCTTTGAGCTTCCCAATTCAAGAGAACGGTTCACAAAACATGGTCAACACTATAACAGCGCTGGGAAGTCGTGCATTAGCAAAATGCTGACAAAACTAATACAAAAAAACGACCACGCTGTAAGAAATACAATTGCAATACAGCCAGTTTCTATCAAGGAAATACGAAAACACCTTAACAGCTGCATAACTAGTAAGTCAGTCGCAGCCACAGCATCAGTGCAGCCAGGATCATCACTTGAACAAGAAGAGGCAGCGCCAGAATCATCTTCAACAAAAACAGCGAGAAAATGTGAGGATCCAACGGAAGAAACAGTGGCCAGTCCATCAATCAGTAGGATAACCATAACACCCCATCACCAAAAGGATTTTTTAGACCAAGGCAAGAGAAACGTAAAGACTACAAGGTAAGCAGTGCTCAGTGCTTCTCAGTCTTCCACCAAAATATGCAATGCATAAGAAACAAAGTGCAACAATTAGAAGTGGAACTGCAGTCTATTGAGAGCTCACTTGTTTGCTTAACAGAACATTGGTGTAACGGTTCAGAATTATCAAATGTAGCACTACATTCATACATTCTAGCCTGTCATTTCAGTAGAAACACTATGAAATGTGGTGGAACATGCATATACGTGAAAGAGGGGATTATGTATAAAATTAGGAATGACGTCATGGCATTAAGTGAAGATAAACACATAGAAATATCTGCTTTAGATATAAAAAACCTAGATGTATTCCAAAGACTAACAGTACTATGTATTTATCGTGCTCCCAGTGGTGACATGGACACATTCACTACAAAGTTAACCCAAGCATTAGATATGGTCTCCAGCCCCAAAGGCAAAATTATCATTTGTGGAGATCTAAACATTAACATGATGAACCCAGATATGTTGTACAATAATTTTCTGAACATTATGTATGCCTATGGTGTATCACCATTAATTAACACTGCCACTAGGATAACCAGACATTCAGCTTCAAGTATTGACCATATGCTAACAGACATAGAGAAAGATAGATGTGACGTTGTCATAGATGACCTTGGCATCGCAGACCATTCCAGTCAGTTATTAAAATTGGGTATAGAATTAGATAATAACACTAAAATACACAAGTACAGTAGGGTTTTCTCTAAGTCAAAAAGAGCTCTATTTGCTGCACTACTTAACAGTGAAACATGGGAGGAAGTGTACAGAGAACCTACTATAAATGGGAAGTTTTCAAAGTTTCTGCCAGTATTTAAATTCAGGTTTGAAGAAGTGTTCCCTAAAGTTCTAAGAATCACTAAATCATGCAACAACAACAGCTGGGTAACCAATGGGATAAGGAAATCTGCTGAAACGCTCAAGCACCTCAGCTCAATGAAAAACTACCGTAATGATTCAGCATTTCATAACCATTATCATAGATACAGAAAGATCTATAGAAAAGTATTGCTAGTGGCTAAAAGGTACCAAAATGACAAATTTATAGAAAAAGCCAGTAATAAAATCAAAGCAGCATGGAAAATCACCAAACAAGAAGACTCCTCATCGCGCAAGCACCCCAGTACCTAGCTTCAGAGATTAAAATCCTGTCATGCCATCATAATCGAAACACGAGGTCACTCTTATCTGGTATCCTAACTGTACCCACTCACAAAACAAAAACTTTTGCAAACTCCTTCTCAGTTGCCGCTGTCCGCCTCTGGAACAAACTGCCCCTTACCTTGAGGAAAATTCAGTCTCCTGTTGCTTTTAAGAAGAAGTTGAAGCATTTCCTACTATCATCCGCATAAAATTCTCCACAAAATTAATGTGCAAGGCCAATCCTCTCATCTGTCAAATAGCAAAGCTAGTGTCTCCTATCTTGCTCCTGAGATGCCTTCCTCTTCATCTATCTCTATTAGACACGCAGTCTCCTTTTCCTTTATATTTTCCTTAATTATCTTCTCCTCGCTTCACCATGAGTCTCCCTCATACTCCCTGCTGCCAGCACTCCTATCTTAAATCTTTCTCTTCAATAATGTATTTTTCGAGGTGTACCTTTCTAATTGTTTATCTCACTTTTTGTATTAGATGTAGTTTAACATGCCTACTGAAACATATGACTGTAAAATAAGTAGAATGCCTGGTTAGATGTAAGAGAGGGCCTGATGGCCCTAATCTTGCCAGGTTAAATAAATAAATAAATAAATAAATAAATAAATAAATAAATAAATAATAGGAAAAAATTAAAGCCAGTAAACATACAGTTTCAGCACAATGATACCAAAATAAATGATCCCAAAAAACTAGCAAACTTTGCCAATCAATATTTCAGTAACATAGCTACCAGACTGCAACAGAAGTTCAACAAAACAAAGCAATCACAAACTCTGAACAAAATAGCACACACAATGATGCTACGACCAACCACAGCAGAAGAAGTATCCAATGTTGTGAGTAACCTAAAATGTAAAAATTCAGCAGGCATAGATGAAATACCTGTGTGCTTACTGAAGGACTGCATAGACAACCTCAAAGACCCATTAGTGCACATCATCAATGAATCCTTCTCCATGGGTTGCTTCCCAGAAATACTAAAGCATGCAAAAATCCTACCTATATATAAGAAAGGTGACCCAGAAATCATAGAAAACTACAGACCAATCTCATTACTGTCATCCTTTTCAAAAGTCATAGAGACCATAATGAAAAACAGGCTCATGGGGTACTTAACAAAGTTCAATCTTCTGAGTAAAGAGCAATTTGGTTTCCGGGCTGGCAAAAGCACAAATTCAGCTGTAGCTCACTTCTCAAATGTTATCCTCGAAGCACTAGACAAAGGAGACCACATAACAGGGATCTTCCTTGATTTGACCAAAGCATTTGACACGGTAGACCACACAATTTTGCTAAACAAACTAAATGCACTAGGAGTAAGAGTAGTAACACATGTGGTTTCATTCATACCTGCAAAACAGGGTCCAACAGGTGGAGATCACTCAAACCAACTCCAATCACACCTTTTCACACCTTTCAAACCCAGAATACATCAACATAGGAGTCCCCCAAGGAAGTGTGCTGGGCCCAATCCTCTTTTTAATACACATAAACGATTTTCCACAAAGTGTCAAACATGGTGAATCAGTACTGTTTGCTGATGACAGTAACATCCTAATCAAAGCTGAGTCGCCAAGTGCACTCAATGAAAAAGCTGAGGAAACACTTAAGCATGTATGCCAATGGTTAGAGACTAATAAATTAACCCTAAATGTAAAAAAAAACCAACAGTATTAGCTTCCACTTAAACAGAAAACCGAACAGTAGCAAGCTAAAAGTTAATGACGAGCACATAGAATGTGTACCATCAACAAAATTTTTAGGCATGCATGTCGACTCTCAACTAAATTGGACCAAGCACACTGCGGTACTTGGAAAGCGAATAGCTTCAGCATGCTATGCACTTAGGATTATAAATTCAGTGTGTAGTAGCCGGTGTACTAGAACTGCATATTTTGCGTATGTCCACTCTATAATTAGTTATGGCATAACCTTCTGGGGATCAACAGAGCAGAACAGACAAACAATATTTAAGTTGCAAAAACGGGCCGTACGAATCATAACAAAAAGTAGCAGTAGATCCCATTGCACAGAGTTATTTAAATCTTTGGGTATATTGACAGTTCCGTGTGAATACATTTTGCAGACAGTAATATACATAAAAAGACACATTGACCAGTTCCCGATAAACAGTTCCATACATGCACATGACACCAGACACAGACAACACTTACACCTCTATAGGAAAAACAAATCAAAAACTCAAAATAGCATGTTATATAATGGAATTAAATTATACAATAAACTTCCACAAGGGACCAAAGACATAAGCAAAATAGATAACCTGAGGAAATTGCTAAAAAAATATCTCTCGGAACAGTGCTTTTATACTGTCAATGATTACTTGAGATGATGTGAATGCATAGAAATATGTAAAAATTAGCAACTGTGTCATTAAGTGGTTTAAAAATGCATCTTGTTATAATATTCATGAATTCCGATTGTGACAATTATAAATTTGTGTACCTATTGTATATACTCATGTTGACAACATCCATACAATCCTGATTGTCTACGGATGGATAAATAAATAAATAAATTTTCTAAATACTTCAGTTAAGAGTACTAAACGAGAAAGGAGGTTATGTGATATTTCAGTGATAACACAATCATGTTAAATATCCCCTTTATTAGCATAAGATTGCATCCCCTCTAACCTGGGTGCATGCACCAATTCAGTTGGGAATGAGATCAAAGCCTTTGCATCCTCTCCCGAGACAAACTGACCTACAACTATTGCAACTGATCCTTGATATGCTGGATACTTGGACGACTGATGTCCAAGCTGTTCCCACACAAGTTCTGATGGAAACATCTTGGGATCTTTCTGCCCACAGAAGTACCTCATCTCTCTCTCTCTCTCTCTCTCTCTCTCTCTCTCTCTCTCTCTCTCTCTCTCTCTCTCACACACACACACACACACACACACACACACACAAACACACACACAGTTCATAATAGAGACAAGGTCACTGCCGTAGTTTCCAACAATGGTTGTCTGTGGTAGTGAAGAACTGTGATTCACCCCAGAACACAATGCAATGCTATTCGCAAGCAGGCCACACACACTTGTATTGTGGTGTTAATGGAAGCCTACATGTGGGATGGAAATTTCTAAGCCAGCTGTTAGTCTCCAATCAATGGTTTGCTCAGATGGCAGGTGCAGACGGTTATGACATGCTGGGCACACAATTGGTAATACTCCCTTGTGGTCAGATGTGGTAGACCAGAATCTCCACCTATTCTAACTTTGTTCCTCCTATTTGGCACTCAATCCGTTTATATTTCTTTTCCACTGACATTACTTTCATTTTGGAGATGCTAATCTTCATACCATAGTCCTTAAATTTCTGATCCAGCTTTGAATTATTACTTTGCAAACTTTCAATTGAATCTGCCATCACAACTAAAACATCCGCATATGCAAGACTGCTTATTTTGTATTCACATATCTTAATCTCACCCCACCAGTCTATTGTTTTCAACATATGATCCATAAATAATACGAACAACAGTGGAGACAGGTTGCAGCCTTGTCTTACCCCAGGAACTACTCTGAACCATGAACTCAATTTATCGTCAACTGTAACTGCTGCCTGACTATGTAAAGAAAGACCTTTAATTGCTTGCAAAAGTTTGCCTCCTATTCCATAATCTTCTAGAACAGACAATAACTTCCTCCTAGGAACCCGGTCATATGCCTTTTCTAGATCTATAAAGCATAGGTACAGTTCCCTGTTCCACTCATAACACTTCTCCATTATTTGCCGTAAGCTGACCCACACTGATTTTCATCCAATTGGTCCTGAACTAATACTGGCACTTTCCTTTCAACAATACCTGAGAAGATTTTACCCACAACGCTGATTAAAGAGATACCTCTGTAGTTGTTCCAATATTTTCTGTTTCCATGTTTAAAGATTGGTGTGATAAATGCTTTTATCCAGTCTGATGGAACCTGTCCTGACTCCCAGGCCATTTCAATTATCCTGTGTAACCATTTAAGACCTGACATTCCACTATATTTGAAGAGTTCCGATTTAATTTCATCCACCCCAGCTGCTTTATTACACTGCAGTCTGTTGACCATTTTCTCCACTTCCTCAAATGTGATCCTATTTCCATCATCATTCCTATCCCATTCTACCTCGAAATCTGAAACATTGTTGATCGTATTTTCACCTACATTGAGCAACTCTTCAAAATATTCCCTCCATCTGTCCAAGGCATCCACAGGATTCACCAGCAGTTTTCCTGACATGTCCAAAATACTTGTCATTTCCTTCTTACCTCCCTTTCGAAGACTGCTTAATTACACTCCAGAATGGTTTTCCAGCAGCTTAACATAGTCTCCAATCTGTTTCCAAAGTCTTCCCAAGATTTCTCCTTGGATGCTGCAATTATCTGTTTGGCTTTGTTTCTTTCTTTAACATAACTTTCTCTGTCTACCTGAGTTCTAGTATGCAGCCATTTTTGATACGCCTTTTTCATTTTACAGTATGCCTTGACTGTGTCATTCCACCACGCTGTTTGCTTCATCCTGCTTTTACACACTACTGTTCCAAGACATTCTTTAGCCACTTCTAGTACTGTGTCCCAGTACATTGTCCATTCCTTTTCCAATGACTGTAATTGACTACATCCAACTAACTGGTACTCCACTCTTATCCTCATACATATGGGCCTGACCTCCTGCACTTTCAGCCTCACAATCCCAATTTCACTGCAGATTAAATAATGATCAGTATCATCAAAGAATCCCCTGAATACTCGTGTGTCCCTCACAGCCTTCCTGAATTCCTGATCTGTTATTATATAGTCAATGACAGATCTGGTTCCCCTGCCTTCCCAAGAATATCGATGAATGTTCTTATGTTTAAAAAAGGAGTTCGTGATTACCAAGCCCATACTGGCACAGAAATCCAGGATTTGTTTCCCGTTCCTGTTGGCCCCCATATCCTCTCCAAATTTACCCATAATCTTTTCATACCCTTCTGTTCGATTTCCAATCCTGGCATTACAATCCCCCATGAGCAGAACACTGTCCTTGTCCTTTACTCTCAACTACATCACTGAGTGCCTCATAAAAACTATCCATCTTATCTTGATCTGTCCCTTCACAATGCAAATATACTAACACAATCCTAATTTTCTTGCTAGCCACTGTCAAATCTATCCACATCAGTCGTTCGTTTACATACCTTATTGCAACTACGCTGGGTTCCATTTCTTTCCTGATGTAAAGCCCTACACCTCATTGTGCTATTCCTGCTTTGACTCCTGACAGGTAGACCTTGTATTCTCCCACTTCCTCTTCTTTCTCACCCCTTACCCGAATGTCACTAACAGCTAAAATGTCCAGCCCCATCTTTCTTGCAGCCTCTGCCAGCTCTACCTTCTTCCCAGAGTAGCCCCCATTGATATTAATAGCTCCCCATCTCATTACCATTTGTTTGCCAAGTTGTATCTTAGGAGTCCCTGGTTTGTCAGTTAGAGGTGGGACTCCGTCACCTCCAAAGGTCTGAGGCATTTTGCTCTGACTGTTGCTAGCATCATAATTAAAGTACCAGGGATGCAGGTTGCTAGCCGTCCAAAGTAACTGGTATCCCTACTGTCGGGACCACTTACTTGGCCACTCATATGTTGCCCGTGGTTCATGAACTAGGACATGACTACAGGAACCCACACCATATGAACCAGAGCATTAGTGATAAGATGGATTATTATAACAGGGAAGGAGAAGAAAGGAGGACATAACACAAATTGTATGGCAGAATATGATGATTCTAAATATATAAAAAGCTACTTTTGAATCTCTTGTTTGAGATAACTGGTGCATATGAATCAAATGTGAAACTATTTCCTAACATAAAACTATTTGCTTATAATTGGCCTAGTAGGCATTTGGTACTGGCACTTCGTGACTTATATTCTGTCATGTTATTTATGTAAATGAGATAGGTAAAAATGACCATTTGTGCCAAAAGAATATCACTTATTTGGCATGTGTTACAATTGCTGGAGCATTAGAAACACCTGTTTCATTTTATCTAGCAGACAGTCACAAAATAGGTGAAATTAGATTCAACCTGATTACTATTCATGTAGCAAAATGATTGACGAACTCTGATGAGGTAATAGATTCTTTCGCCAAAAGGAATGCATGTCATGTGAAGCTGTTGCAAGGTTAGAGAGAAAACATGCTGGGACTTAAGAATAGAAGAAATCTGTACTTTCTCTATTGTCTCTTGTCTGTACTGGTTTTATGTTTCCTACATTTAATTTTATGTCACACAAAAGAGAAAGTTATAAGCTAATAGGCAATAAAGAGTGCAAATTTTCTCAAGTGATGTTATTCTCCACATTACAAATAATCCCACCTAGTGTAACTTTACGTTTTTTTTTTTCCAAAAAAAAAAAGAATGGAAAGGGGGGGGGGAGGGAGAGTAGGATGTTCACCTTGGCACACTTAAGACTAAATAACATCTCTTACATTTACCCAAAAAAAAAAACATTTTATACACAAACTCTTCAGTAACATATGCACAACAAAATGAACTTTTTTTTTGAAATATCTATTTTTTTTTAATTTTTGACGTCCTACCTCAAACACTTGAGGGGGGGCCGCTACTATAAAGTTTTTTCCTGGTTTGGAAATGGTGTAGCTCTGGGGGCTGGTCCCGCATAGTCAAACATCAGATCACTATCATATCTGAATGCTCCACAAAATGATTTAATCAGCTGGCCAAATGGACACCAATAATGAGGCCCCTTTCAAACTCTTGTCAGGTGCTGGTACCACTGTTGCATGTGAGCATGCGGCATTTCTGTGACTACTGGTGATCACTCAACATCTCGCTATTCACGCCCCTTACATTGCCTACCATGCCTGATGACACTAACATATAATTAATGAAAATGGTGGCTGTTCTACCCATCACAGAGAGTTGTGACTGATCACTACCAATGGTCAGTACAATATTACATTGTCATCTGAGGCCTTCTGGGTGCTCCACTTGTTCATCAGGCAGTGCTTGTAATAATGAAGAAATGTAGATATATCTCTCAAGATAATCTTGATGAATATGTCAGAATTAGTTGTAATTGGTTATTAGATACTTGACAGAAGCAGCCTTCAGCAGCCAGTTAATGTCTAATTTGGCTTGATACACATCCCTGAAGGCTCCCCATCCATGAGAGGATTCATGCAATAATTTGTGAATGAATAGAGAAAGTTTACAGTATGTAATTTATTTCTTCACTTGACTGAGTCATTCATCTTGTTTGTATGACACTGGCAAAATAACATTGAGTACTGAAATATAATTGAAAATTGTTTTATATCATCACAAGTCTTTTATTGAAACATTATTTGGTGTATTGTGCTCTGGACTTAACAAAATGTCATGGCATTTGAAACAAGGAAAAAAAAAAAAAAAACAAAAAAACAAATTACATTCACTAAAGCTGAACTAATAGATGCTGTCAGAAAAGACACAAGTATTTTAATTCAGTACACAAGGAGTGTTACATAAATGGTACAAATAGCACAAACCTTCATACAACGAAGGAAAACACAATAAAACAAATACAAAATATTGTACTATATGGTGTGTTGACTAAATTTAAATTACTTGCGCTAACAAAAGAGGTCTGGTGAAGCGCTAGTTTGTACATTACTCAGTCTTTGTATTAGTGCTCAAGAAGTGTAAATAAATACACTGTCAATGAACAGTCATACGAACAGTGCAACATATATAAACTTTCTATTTCTACATTTAAACGAAGTTACAAACTCATTTTTTATGCAACAGATACTTGACACCAGACCTATATAATCTGGAATGGAGTTAATAGAGATCAAACATGTTTCAGAAAAAAATCAAAATTTATGACCTAAAAAAATATTGATAAGGTACTATGTACAAAAATTACTATAAGGTCAATAGGAATCATTCTGAACTTAATCATATATCACAAAATTCTCCTCGAGAATGGGGAAAAACAGAAGCATGACTCACAACTTATAGCTACCTAACCTTTCTACAAAAACATCAGTAGAAAACCATATCAGTTTGGGTCAAATTATTTAAACTGATATAATGTGCTGTAGCCTCTAATAACATTGGATGTTACACTTAGGAGCAAGCTCAATTGGAAAAAAAACTTAATTCATCATTAAATACAACAAACAGTCTAAGGCATTTCATGGAACCTTGTGTTTCACTTTTTTTTCTTTTTTTTGTCACAATATGGGCACAAAGAAAATAAATAACTAATGGCTTTTTAGTAAATTTGCAAACAGGAACTCCTATTGTTCTGGAGAATCAATCACAATGTATATTTTAGCACCTAAAATCAAGTACAAAGGACAGAATATTACAATCCAGTTTAGTTTTGCACCTAACAGTGCCGAAATACTGTCAAAAAATTGTTGGCACTTAAAAATTACTCAATGCAAGCTGCTTTCTCTGGTCAACCACATTTCTACACACACACACACACACACACACACACACACACACACACACACACACCAAAGCCTGGTATTTAATTCATAAAATGGCTCATCTGCTAGCTACAAACACATTTACAACTCTTTTAAAGCAATTTTTTTTAATTCACGACTTGTGTAACAAGTGAACAATGTGGCAGAGAATCTAAACGAGGGTATTTATATGAATAAATAATAACTAAGCTGTGCCAGCTGCTTTCTTGTGTCCTGCCTCATTAGCTGATATTGCAGAATGGCCTGACACAAGTGATGGATCCAGTTCTATCTCAGCAATTGGATCTCGCCAATAGACAAAATTGGAGAAATCTTCAGCTGTATCTTCTGGAGGAGGTGGAAACATCTGATCCACAATGTAGCTCATGTTAGAATACCTGGAAAATAAAATTTCATTTGAAGATAACATTGAGGAGCCACTGAAAATGGCAGAGAAACACTCAAGTAACAAATAGCTCAAAAGTTTTATTTTGGATACCACGATCAATGTGTAACTCTGAAAAATGTTTTCCTGCAGTAGCATGCCAAATGTTCTCCCCCTTGCACGCGTGTGTTTTGTACGAGGATTAGACAAAAATTATTTTGAGTATTCAAATGATTTGATTTAAGATATTACATCATTATTCACAGCTGATAGTACAGCAAATCATAACCTAAATTTTACAAGTGTGACAGGATCTTCAAACTCATAGGAAGTCATGACAACAGTTGCAGAGTGAACTTGATGATGCAAATATCAGTATTGTTGTAACAATTACCACAATCTTGTTCCCACTGCAAAATTCCAAAACTAGACCAAATGAACCCAACACTCAGAACAAATGTGTGTACTGTAAGTAATCATTGCAGATCAAAATGAGTCATAAATGCTTTTAATTTCAGGTCTTTGATATTTTCAATACATAATTTAGCAGCTGAGCTAATAACTTTAAGCACAGTTTTTTTTTTTTACAAAAATTTCTAACAGATTCAGGTTTGATTCCGGGTTTTGGCTTACAACTAACTTCCAAATATTCAAATATAGTTTTCTAATCATGTACATTGGCAATTTAAAACTATACAAAAATAAATCCAAAGGAGAATGAGCCTCCGCTGCAATCTCCAAACATACCTGTTAATATGCCTTCCACATACTTCTGTATCTTTTCATCACTTTCACCATAATTTCCCTCCCTCCCTTTCTAGTAGAATAGGGTTATATCTTATTGACAACTCAGTCATTTCACATCAAACATAATCTTTAACTGGATAAGGATAGCGTGAAGTCAGCAGTGTCTTATCCTTTGCCTACAGAATTACTTAGATGCAGTATTGAAGGAGGTAGGGAATAGCACACCACTCTTCCAGTTGTCAACTTTCTGAATCCTGGAGCAGTTATTTATACAATTAGCTCCTCAAATGTCCTAATGAGGTTGAAAGCACCCATTTCATTCTCCCACCAAGGAAAAATACCTGGCAGTACCAATAATCAAAACCAGGCTTTCCACATAGCAAACCATGGGAAATGAACATCTGAAGGACTGGGTGAGGATCTTTATCTTTTTCCTTTCAAATGATGATCTAGTGTATTAAAGAAAATCTTCAGCCAGTGCTCTGCACTGTGGTCACATTTACCTTGAAGCAATTAACCCTGGATGTTTTTTCACTCTATAAACCATTTAAAGTTATGAAGTTACTGACACAATCATGTGTGAAATCCAAGTCACTGGTATCTACAATTATGAGAAAGAATTAATAAAGGATAAAGAAATTTTCAACATAAGACCACACATCTATATTGTTTCACAAAAACATCATACTGTGGCTGACTGCAGTGCAAACTGATACTACCGCTGCACAAATTCAAAATCCTTTCCAATGCTATTAACCCCCACAAAGTTCTGTTAATGTTAAGGGCACTGTTCACAAAATTTAGTAACTGTTCAATGAATGTAAGAGACAAATAAAAGTCATGGTGCAGATTTAGTGCAATGAGGAAATTACTGAAGATGCACGAATTTATCAGGTCAAATGTATGTCCATTGTTCATGTACCACTAATTTAACAATGTGTGTACGTGGATGACATTAACTTTTGCTCTCAAAATCTATTTGTTAGAAATTCCTTGAATTCTTTGTATTTCACAGACAAAGACTGATTACACTACTATAAATTAAGGAACAATAAGCACTCTTTCACAAATTTAAACAATAATATTTAAATGCTTCCAGCATGCTCATGAAAATGTTTGTTATGTTTTAAGCTGAAATGGCTGTCTTGTGAAGCCAAAGCTTTCACTAAGTTACTGAGTAATGAACACCAATGAAAACAAAAAGCATCAGCAAAAGAACAGACTTTAAATGATGACAATGTAAGTGTTGTTTTTCCCAGTTAGCAAAAGAATAGAACATACATGCTGAGACACATAACCATTAGTTGCAAGTTCTCATGGTTGCTAATCCAAGACAAAGCTCTGCTAGAATAAAGTGCAGGTTATGTCATAGAATCAACAGTAGAGGAGTTAACAAATTGACTGTCACTTTGTTCATTATTTCTCCTGTTAAGGTGTTGAGAGTGAGGTCAATCACTGCTCCAGCTAGAAATCAAAAGTTGAACAAGTTTAACTAAATCTTAAGCATGTTGGTGTGACCAGCATTGAAGAAATGTGAAAATTATGAGAATATCCCAGAGAATGAAACATTTCAAATGTTGGGAAATTTAGCACATTGGAGTCAAATGCCTTCCAGTTATAGAACCACAATGACGTAAGGAAGTAACTGGACATGCAGGCACAAGAAACTAGCAGAAGTCTCAAACGCACAACATGCGCATCAGTCACAGCCCTTACCAGATGGCAGCTGGTGATACAGCTACACAACCTAACATTTCTTGGTCCAGAAGACTGATGGCCATCGGTAAAAATGGTTGAGTAAAACAATATATCTCATTGTAATTAGCTGTGGTGCAGTTTAAGTTGCTTTAACATACTACAAGTGGTGGGAACAAGTCATTCACAATGCAACTTTGTCCTGAGTAACTGAAAAAGCAAATAAAAATTGTGTAACAGCATGCACAAAAATTTCATTGATACTATAAATGGAACACCAGCCATAAACTAAATACTAAAAGACCTTAAATTTCTATCTGAATTAAGATCATTATTTTACTTTTGATAATTCAAAATCTAAAGAATCAATAACTTTCTACAAAGTAAAATTGTTAATGACCTTAAGCTATCTACAAAAGATAAACAGGCAGAGAGAGAAGAAGTGCCAAAATATTAAATAATTTTCTAAAACTACTTACGAAGATTGGAATGTCTGCGTCAATTCATGTTTCAGTTCCCCCCTGTGATTAATGGTGAATATTCTGAAAATTGGAATGCCCACAGCACGATACGCCCATACATCCTGAAAGCAGAAACGAACACAAATGAGATACAGTATTTCAGTCTCAGCACTTTATGTATGAGCTCAAGTTTTTGCGCCCATTGTCAGGTACAATAAATTATCCAGGTATGTTACAGTGTTACACCCTAATATGAAATAATGTTACCAAGTGGCTAAACCTGGGTTCTATTACTGTACAAGTTTATAAATACAAAAGAATAGTAGGAAAATTATTAAGATGTGTTGAAACACTATTTTCTTAAACAAATAAAATTTTTTTCGAACAAAATAATATAACATGTAATATGCGTATTCAGTTTATTCATTAGAATTCAGGTCCCATAAACACAGAACACTATTCCACCACAATTTCTGCGGGTTGCATAAAAAGGAGTCATTATATTGCAGTGTATTCAGTTAAAATAGACAAAGCTAATATGTAAAATAAATACAATGTTGTCTTAGTAGTAACTTTGAAATGGCATGATACCTATTAGCCAAGTAGTTACTTTTATATTATAAAGTAGGTGCCAAGGAGCTATTTAGTCTTGTGACAAATGCACGGCTTGATCTATCAGCATCAAAACGAAAATCTTACGATTAGAACCTCATAAGAATAGTGGCGGACCATTCTTACACCTTCCCAACAACAAACACAACAGTTCTGCTCAGCGTGCTACTCAATTTCATGTAATTGACTACTTTAACAACTAAGGAACACTTTTTTAATATTATGTTCACATCATTTAGTTTCTGTTCAAAACAAAGAGGAGAGAATTAATTACTATCAATAGTTTAATTTATTACAGTGCTTTTCATTCTTAAGTGAAATCTAGTTACTAATGAAACCATTGTTTGCAACAAATACAGAAACAATAACTGAATGGGCAAGGTCGCTCAAGACCTTCAGTAACGACAAAGTGTAAATTCTAAAGAAGCTTCAAGAGACAGATTATCTTTCCTCATTTTTGTTTATTGTTTCCATCCTGGCATTTTGTTTGTTACAATAAAGTGACAGTTTGACATCAGCTCCTTACTGAGAGTAGAAATGAAAATAAGATTTTCTTTCCAGAAAGTAACCAGCTATTCCACCACAAAAGTGATGAATTACAGGAGACTTCAGTTTCAATAAGCAATCATGAAGTACTGTTCAAGTGTGTGGGTTAAAGTTTAGGAAGTCTAACATATATTCATATAGCTTACACAAAAACCTTATGATTCATAGAGTCCAGGAAAACTTTTACAAAGGAAAACTTCAGGCATCAGAAGATCTCCTTCACCAACTGATGTCAACACTCGTTAAGTGACCGGCAGGGGAACATTACATACCACAGTGGTTTAACCAAAATGAAAAATCCTTAGTCTTTTCGAGGTGGCATCCAAGGCCTACATATGCAACGGTACAGTCAGTGAGCGAGTGAGACTCAGGTGGTCTCAAAAGCACTGAAAAGTACTCTCCAGGTCAAAATGTCCTATTCAGAAATGTGTAAGCAAAAATCATACAGCAACTACAAGTAGAAGAACAAAAGTATGACATGAAATGTTTGCATCTTTACAGAAAATTACAAGGTGCATTTTTGAGTACCTTTTGAAACAAAAATAAAACTAGTAGACTTTTCTCAGCATTTTATTTTTATATGAAAGTCTGCACTTTACAATCTACTTTTTGACATAATTTCCACCAATATTAAGGCAGCACTTATCGTACTGTGCAACCAGCTTTTGAATATCATTCTCGTTGCAATCTATCGCCTGATCAGATAACTACTGCAACACAGTCATTTTGACATCTTTGTCGTCACCAAGGCACTGACCACCCAGATGCTGCTTCTAATGCAGGAACACATGGTAGTCACTATGCGCTAAATCAGGGACGTACAGAGGGTGATAAAGTTGTTACCAGCCAAATGATCTGATCAGCTGAAGTTTGACTGGCTGTGTATGTGTCATGAATCAAAACAATTCCCTTACTCAGCATGCCACACTTTTTGCTTTGAACTACATGGCACAATTTTTGAGGTCTCACGATAACTCGTGGAATTTATGGCGTCGCCACGATGGGGAAATATCCAGAACCAACGCCGCCTTCCTTTTCCAAAAACATTACATAAGATTTTGTGGGCTGAAATTTTAATTGTTTGCTTGAATTTTTCTTGGGTTGAATTGATGCTGCCATTCCCTGGACTGCAGCTTTCATTCATGTGTAACGTAAGCCATCCATATTTTGTTGCCCATCACAATTTCACTTAAAAACTCATTGTACTTTTCTGGGAAAGTCAATGAATTGGCTACATGTTTGCTTTTGTGCACCTCAGTCAGCATTTTCAGTACCCAGTGAGAGTATAACTTTCAATCATTTGAACCCTTCTATAACGAATGTATAAAGCACACTTCTTGACGCTTGAGGAAATTTCACATGACATCAAAACTGTAAAGTGTCTGTTCTCTCCCCCTTTTTTTTACCAATCTTCTGCACTGAATCATCAGTCTTGATTGAAGGTCACATCCCTTCCTTCCTTATCACGTACGTTCAAATGGCCATCTTCAAGAGGTGTCAACTGTTTGTGGACCATTGCATCATTCATTTTCTTCATATACTTCACTTATCTGATAACGAATTTCAGCCACTTACATGCCTTTAGTACTAAGAAAGGGAATCACAGCACGTATTTCACCATCAGCATGAATCTCCGCCTGTATTGTGCTGTCAGCAGTGTTCTCCATCAAATACTCACAAACAAAAGTGAACATGCCGAGAGACTCCATAATGGTGTGTGGGGCTGGCGGCCGAACTCCTTCGAATGGGGCCTCCCCGCCAACAACGCCATACGATAAAATGTTGACCCACATGAATGGATTGAAGAATACAACTTTCTCAAAGAGAAAAAAAAAGTGGACACTGAAGGGCACATATTCGCCAGAAACAAATATCACTGTATTTAATTGCGAACTCTTAACCAATTCTCTCTTCATATTCGATTATTATTACTGATACCAAAACGCCTCTGATGAGCAACACACTTACATTAATTCTATTGCCATATCCAGCATAGAATGGCTTGCTGTTTTCTGGAAATAAAGCTTGAATATCACGAAGGCATGAGATCTTGAATTCCTCAGGCTTCTTTTCTATTACCTCTCTGAAAAAATACAAACATACAATTAATTGGAGGTGAAAGATTTATTAATCAATAACTGATTACGTCTACAACAAATTACCATGTGATGTCACTGGTAAACAAAAAGATTTGAAATAACTGTAGCACTTTCTTTTTCAACAGATACACAATCCTAAGAGGAAAATGACTGCATTTAAGTAACTACTTATCCTATGTTTTGCTGATGCATATGAAAGGACCAGGCAAGAAATGCCTTCAGCTGTTAACATTGTAATAGCAGCTTCCAAATTTAAACTCTACTCCGAAGTGTGATGATGATCATCATCACCGCATTGTCTTTCTCAGTGAGTTGAACATAAAGCTCAGTTTCCTAGCTAAGTGAGCTTATTGCAACATCATATCATTTTAGGGAACTTACTCAGCTGGAAACCCATGAGCTTCATGTTGTATCAGAAACAAGTTTTCTTCCTTTTGAGTAGCAATCATAAGTAGGAAATGAATTACTGAAAAAGTAAATTTCTATACCACACCGCACCAGTAAAAGAGATACACTACACATATGAGGAGAATGTACATAGGAGCAAAAGTGACAAAATTTCAGTGCTTCTTGTGCTTTATTAATAGTTTTCTCTTCTTGTGTGTACAACCTCTCCATCAATGTGAGTTTATGAATCATGAGTGGGTGTATAATAAGCTAGAGTTTTGTTTACAAATACCTGTGGAATGCACTGATCAAACTGGTGGGGTTGAGCAACAGTGGGCCCTCAGGCAGCGAGAGATTCCCTTGTTTTATAGACTTAAGATATTCTCTTGTTACACGTGCCTGACCTGTAAACAAACGAAATCATTTTTCAGGAAATTAATCAAATAAATAGCTAAGTGGCTTTCTAACTAACGAACAAAAAGTGTATCCCACAATGCTACAATTACACATCAGAACAAACACTAACTGACATATCAACAAATAAAACAGAGGAATATTTTCATGTTAGTCTACACACTGCAATAACAGAATTAAACTGAAATATTTAATGATATCTCTTAATACTATATAGCAAAGGGTAGTTTAGTGACAGAAACTTAAATATTTTAAAAAATTCAAAAATAACTGTCATTCTAATGTGTGTGTGGGGGGGGGGGGGGGGGGGGGAAGCACCATGCCGCTACGTGTGTGTGTGTGTGTGTGTGTGTGTGTGTGTGTGTGTGTGTGTGTGTGTGTGTGTGTGTGTGTGTGTGCGCGCGCGCGCACCATGCCGCTATTCTTGTACAGAACTGAGAAGTCTAGGGTCAACATAAAAAAATCATCTGTAGATGAATGAAAAATTGCCTGACTCTTGCAAGAAATGTTTATCAAAAGTGTTCCCAGTGTTACTTCACAAATTTTGTTTCTAAAATATCTAAGTGTATATATTAGTTAGCCAAGGTAAAAAAAAATAATTAAGCATCAATCTATGGTATAATGACAATGAGAAATACCGCTAATGCTATCATATAATGTAGTCACTAACACTACTGACATAAATTGAAAATCACACAACAGAGAAAAGAAGAAACATGCTTACCAATGGCCCGTGCTGAGAGATATAACAGTTTATAGCCATTATTTTTTATTTTTGTGAAAAGTTGAGCTACTCCACTCTGTGCCCAGTCCTTCCCAACAATGGGTAAGATATGCCCAAGAACATCAGACCTAAGTAAAATGATGCACTGTAAGTATGGATCTGTACCATGCATCATCAAATGTACATTTACACACGAGATGATAAGAACAAGATGCTGGTCAGTTATGTCAAAGCAACTTACTTGGTAATTGTCCCATCAATGTCAGAGATAACAATCTTATCATCATAACGCCAACGGTATATGTGGCATTTGCACCTAGTTGTTCCTTGGTATGCTGTGGTAACACTGAAGACAACCTCATTAGCACCTTCCTGGAGATTTAGCTTAGCCTGAAAAGTAACAAACATAAATTCCATTCTGCACGTCTACAAATAATTATTAATTACACTGCAATGTAACGCATTCTTACAATCTGATCAGAAGAAAGACGCAAAGTTTTCCTGTACTTTTCTGGATGATCATAATAGGATCTCTTCTCAAGAGGTTTCTTCACGATTTGCTGTTTTGTTTGGCCACCATCTGACTCATCTGAAGAGTTCGAACCACTGTACCCTTCCTCTTTTGATCTGAAAAATAAGTCATTGTATCAATAAGTCACAATATATCAATTAATTACGTAGTTTGGTTCTAATGAATAAGATTTGCACTGAGACCTAACATTCACCATTAATTAATTCCCTAGAAACAGTAGAATTCCAGGGCATACAGAGATGCTACAATAAAGTATGTGGATAGGCAACTAGTGGAAAGCCAGTTGCTCTCAGCATTTTATTCTTGGACTGGAATCCTGAGTCCTGAAACCACTCCTGTAAAAAATTCAATCTGTGGCAAAAATGCCCTGGGAGGAACCGTGTAAGTGACCGAACAAGAAAAATATGAAGAGAAGTTGGTGTAAAACATTACATTCCTTTGCAATTTCTGCACAATGTTCAGAAATCACACCGATTAATAGAATACAACTGATTCATGGGGGTACATAAGAGGAGTGGTGATCTTTGGTATGCAAGGTGCTCAACTGTGTCATCAACGCACTAAACTCTGTGGTCATCAGCATCCGTACAAAGTCGCAATCTATACACAGTCCAATCAAGCCACTTTCACAAATGATGATGACATGATGAGAACAACAAAACACCCAATCCACAGCCAGAGAAAATCCCCAACCTGGCCAGGAATTGAACCTGGGACCCCAATATCCAGAGACAGCAATGCTAGCCGATAGACCACCAGCTGCCGACGAATAAGAGGGTCCTCTACTAAAAGTGCATTTGACTAGAGGCTGCTATGTCAGGTTTAGAGGCAGACATGTAAATAGATACTCTGAAATACATGCACATGGCGTGGCTCCACAGACGCAAACTTGTAGGTTCGGCCAGAGGACAAGTAAAATTGCAAGAAATGCTGTGGAACTTCTAAATTTAACGAGTTCTTTCAAAACGCCTGTAACAAGGTAGACTGCAACTTCCTAGACTTGCACTGTAAGAGTGATGACAATAAGATACATCTAAATGGCTTAGAAGTGTTGTACACTTCAGAACCTGCTAGACTAGTAGCTGACTGACTGGGGTACAAAGAAGGCTTTTTGTACATACACTTTAGGTGACACATTGTCCAGTCAACATAATAACTGTAAGAGATCCCAAATTATTAGTGGACGATCTAAAGAAATTCCTGTCCCTTGCTTCAGCATTTATCTAGAAGCAGTGTGAAAGTTAAGGGAAAATTATGTCTGGATAAGGAAAATATTGGAATCTTCCATCGCTAACTGGTAAAAATTATACATACTGAGGCTCCCAGGGCCATGCTTCCAACTGAAAGGTACCATATCCTTTAAAATAGAACCAAAATACTTATGCAGCAGTAAAACTAATGAAAAACAGGGCTGCTAAGTGTTAGATTGTAAGAATCAATGGCACAGTGAAAATTGACAGTAAAAACAAACAGACTTGCTACAAAAAAGTTACACAGTACTAACATTACATTGACAGCATTAAACTGTTCACACTTCAATAACCCACATAAAATCACAATAGTGAATTAAGACACTGATTTAATGCAATTTGCTATAAAATTAAATATGGAACCCTCCCATTACCTACCGTATAGCTTCCATTCTTACAAATCCCAAGTCTGATAGTAACTTACTCTTTCTGAGCAGCTGTCATTGTTTCCAACTCCTGGAAGGTTGCTTCTTGCGAACATTCTATTTCATCAGTTTTAATATCTTTTGTCTCTGATTTTGGTAGCTCTTGCTTTTCCGTTTCTTTTGCCATATCCTCCTCTTCACTCAAGCTCCTGAAACACAATGTATAATATTTTAGGTTTTTGTATCGGGTCACAAATTACTGTATACGGTGCTTTACAAAAATGTAAACACCCCCCCCCCCCTCTCTCTCTGTGTGTGTGTGTGTGTGTGTGTGTGTGTGTGTGTGTGTGTGTGTGTGTGTGTGTGTGTGTGTGTGTGTGTGTGCGCGCGTGTGCGTGTGTGTGTGTGTGCGCGCGTGTGCGTGTGCGCGCTTGGTCATTTGATTAGCATTTAAAGCACCTTTTCACCTCAATAGCTTGTGAAATTTTCACTGTAGCAACTGAGGTAATTAGCCTACTGATACATACACTGTATTTATCCATGTATAAGAACCCTGAATGTAAGTTAAACCCCTTTTTTAAGAGGCTCCTTGAGAAATTCTGACTAATCATAATTACAAACTTTTATTGATGTAAGGGATTTGTCTAAAGAGTTAACATTACATCTATTCTACATTTATGCCATTTATTGATTATCTACAATTTGATAATATAAGGAGAAATAAAATAAAACAAATTGTTTACATTACTTTTTATCTTCACTGCAGTTTTGTTACTTTGCCTGTCATCTGTGGAATGACTATATTTTTATCATCCTAACACAATAGCTGTGAAACTTTTACCTCTGTTGTCACAAATATTTGGTTGTTTCTTCTAAATATATTTCAATTTCTGAGGTTGTGGTTACTGTGGGACATAAGAAAAGCGTTTTTTTTTTCCTGAATACACAGTGGATTACAATTCTGTGCTGATGTGAGAATGTTAACAATGCCTCTTGCTTCCAAAACCTATCTTCCGTCCACTGCTCTTTTACTGGCTGTGTGGAACCAGCAGCTGACACTCCCAATCCTTCCCATCATACTTCACAGTTAGTGTCCACAAGATTACTGCACAAAACACTTAAGCATGCCACTGGCCCCCATCTACACTTTTCTCATCTCCTGCATAAATTTATAGAACTGTTGAGTATCTGTTCAATTTTAAAGTCAGTTCGATTCCAAGTGCAAATGGATTCAGGCAAACTGCAATTTAAACATGGTAGATGTTCACAAAAAGCCAAAGTAAGCGGTATACATTCCCAAGATTGGCTGCATGATGAAATTTCTGCCTGCTCAGCTCAGCCAAGATGAGTCATCTTCCCCCTCCAACTTCCCATAGTGCTTTAATTCAGCAAGAGTGAAACATGTATGGCTGTATCTTTTAGGCTGCAGGTCATATGTGACAACAGCAACTAGTACTTAGTAAGAGATCACCATCATTATTCAGTTCAATTCTCAAACTTTGATCGGCCCACAATCTAGTGACATCTGCTTATACTGTCTCCACAACAGGTCTTCAGTTGTAATTTATTCTCACAACAATTATTAGTCAGTTTAATATGATTTATTTCATTTGTTGCATATTTTTCTAAATTATTTTTTCTTGTTGTTTCATCTGAATGTCATCATCATGTTCCAAAGCTGATTAAAATCTCTTAACAATTTCCTCCAGTATTGTAATATGTGTAAAGTGACCAAATTTCTCATTTGCAACCCACTTGATAAACCATTAGTTTCTCATAACCAAATATAATATTGGCTTGGGTTCAGAATTTTTTTGAAGGACAAGATTTTCACCATTGAACTTTATCTTTACTTAAAAAGCAGCCCAAATATACATATATGGTATCCGTACATGTAAGAGAACTTTTACAAAAGTTTGTAAGTTGATAGAATTTAAGGTTATTTCCTCCTGTGTTTCTCAAAACTGTCAATTTTTAATCAGAGCATTACACTGTTGTGGCTAGTTCATAGTTTCACACAGATCCCTTGCATTGGTGCTACAAGTCAAACGTCACTCGATTGTTCGAGCATCGTTGCTACTGTATCGAGCTTCGGCATAGCAAGAATTCTTGAGCCTATTCAAACACAAGTGTTGTTTGACATGTCCTTCCTTCAAGGATTGTTCAAAACAAAATCAGTATGAAATCTCAATAGCCAAAGTTTCATCTGTAATTGTACGATGAGCCATATATTAGTCTATTTAGCAATAAAAACACTGACCTCATAAGCAATAGTTTAATTTGTGAATGTCTGATAACACTGTATTTTTCGAGTAGTGAATTTCAAAAAAACCACCACGTCTTATAATTGCATAAATATGGTATTTATATTATTGAGTTTCTGAATTTGAAAATTTATTTCTTGAAACTATTAATGCAGTTGTGCAAATGCTTTCATCTAATTATTATTATTATCATTATCAATGCCAAAGAACTGTAAGAAACTTATCATTCAAGGATTTATTGTGCACTGTTGATTTTTCATAGTCAATGTCATAAAAACACAACACAGCAGCAAGGACATTTTGTATTACACTGACTCCAAGACAAGCTTTAGATTCACAATTTAAGGAACATGCAAGATAAAGTGGAGGAATAGGCTCAACAATTACCACAAGGCTTGGAACCAACAACAGTTAACCACATGATCATTCTTAAGGTTTCTTGCTATGGTATCTACTGCAATTGTACAATTTTTTAAGTAGTAGAAAGTGAAGTAATGTTCCGACAGTTCTCACAGTTATCCACTGAGAAGAACTAAGTCACAAACATACAACACACAGTAGCGAAGTTTTAATGAGCTGTAAATAATAAGCCCACAATGACAAAACATCACCTTTAAGAAATAATTCTTACTTCTGTTTCAGTCTGGAGGTATCTTTCAGTTCTGGCATTTCTCCACTGGTAACTGAAGCATCCTCCTTCACATCAGACAACCTCTCTGCTTCAGGAGATGATAACTCCTGTTCTTGGGAAGGAGCTTCATCACGTTTCTGTGACTGGCTTGCACGTCTCCAATAAAACCACGAAGAGTATGTTGACTGCTTTGAATCTTTCTTACTTGTCATGTACTCGGCACACAGTGTATCAATTACTTCCTATGGGGAAGAAAGAAAACAGGTCAAACAATTTAGTAACCATATTTATTTCTGGAAACTGAGTGATACAGAGAACAGGGCAGACTACCTTCTACTGCCTAAATTACCAACTGAAGATTCAAGTACACTTTCAGCTACCCAGTGAAACTGAAATATGATCTACTCTCCTGATATGCAGACATCATCTGCCCATAGCACATGTACGTGTAAAGTTATTTAATCATTTTAGTACAGAAACTGTAGACTGTTACTAATATTTATGGTACCACAACATGTCTGAACTGCCATAACAAAAACCAATTGCAGTTCTCCTGGTTTCGACAGGAACAATACAAGGTTATGACAAGAAAGACGAAGTATTTGGAATCATCAAACAAGAATAAATAGAAAAATTAAAAATTTAATACTATATAGCACTTCAAGTACACGTAAGTTATGAACAATTGTTTTTATTGGCAATAAATTTGTAAGCCAGTTTCACCATTTAGTCAATAAATGAGATTGTACAAAGCTTACCTCAAAATGAAGTCTCTCTGTATTAATTGTATTTAAATGTAATTAAAAACACATATTTTTACTATAAAACTGGCTAGAGACCACAACAGAATATTTCATGTTCACTGCTAGCAAAATGTTCACTGCTAGCAAAATGTTCACTGCTAGCAAAATGTTTGTTACAAGATACTGACCAACATTCACAATGTTCATTTCCATAGTCAAATGAGTATGTGATCTTTAGAATAGTTATTATAAATTCGGTAAACCGCTATGTTAAAAGTCTGTGTCCTTAAATCCAGTACTGTAACTGCTCTATTTGCTGCATTTATAGAAAGATACATTTAACAATCGAACTTGTGCACAAATTGGGTACCTACAAAGCAACAAACTTTTCAGAGATCTGAACTTGTATAAATGTTGTAAACAATATATGCTACTACTTTTGAAAATTTTAAGCTTTTTATTGACTTGCTTAGTCATGTGGTACTTGGAATGGAAAGCTGCAACTTGTGTGATGACTGTGTTCACAATTTGATGAAACAGTCTACAGCACATTCCCAGCAGGTAGTCAGGTTGGCAAATGGCAGCTTAAAGACTTATTTCTTCTGACAATGTATTAAAATATGCAGAATATCCGAAGTAGCTTGACTTTCTTCAAACAATTTTGGGCAATAATGACAAATCACTTTCAAAATTAATGACTCTTTCTGAGCACATGAAATGATCTCAGTAAAGTGAAAAACTTAGGATGTGAAACCTGAGCTTCAATTTGGAGGACTGTTGTGATCACGTGTTACTGATAATAGGGCTCAAAAATACTCCTTTCTGGGTGTTCCATCCTTTTCAACCTTGGCTGCCCTTGGCCCCCAACATCATTCAGTTCACATTTCTGCATCTATATTCTGCAAACCACCATGTAGCGCATGGCAGAGGAAATGTCCTATTGTACTAGTTATTAGGGTTTCTTCCCATTTCATTCACATATGTAGTGCGGGACAAATGATTTAATGCTTCTAATCTTATTCTCACGATCCCCCTATGTGAGTGATGTGCAGGGTGTTGCAATATATTCCTACTGTAATCATTTAAAGTCAGTTTTTGAAACTTTGTTAACAGACTCCCTCACAATAGTTTACAGCTACCTTCAACAGTCTTCCACCTGAATTCCTTCACTATCTCTGTGTCCAGGTGTGTCTGTGCAGTTCCTTTACTATCTCTGTGACACTCTCCCATACTTCAAACAAACCTATGGCCATTCATGTTGCCCTCCTTTGTATATGTTCAATATCCCCTGTTAGTCCTATTTCAGGGTGAATACATGAACAAGGAAAAAAAATCCTGGACTTTCTGTTTGAAAAACAGTTTTTCCTGGGTGAAAATACACTTTTTCTGTAATAAGTAACTGCGTACTTTTCTGAAACTTATCAATCCTTTGAATTGTTAACATTTTACACACCAGCATAGATCTTCCTGCTACCACTTTAGAAAAAAAAGAAAGGAAAGAAAAGGGTCCTGAAAAGATCTCTGATGTACAGCAACATGTACACCCCATATTTTCAAAATTTTGGAATTATAAATTTGAATTCCTCCAAACACAGCATGTGAGTTTCCAAAGCATCAAAATCAAGATTGTGATGCTCTTTTGTAAGCCAATCATATCTCTGGTCACATGATCTCACCAGCCAATATTCAGAGTATAGAACATGAGGTGATGCCAGCCAGTAGCAACATCACTTAAGGGGCGTTAGAATGGAGAAAAAAAAAATTTCACGTTCTCGGATTTTATCTCATTATAAAATTTGCAATCTTCTGAATAAAATGATATATAAATCACTTATAAATTCACATGGGAAGTATTTTATTTTATTTTTTAAAATATAATCTACACCGGTTGAAAAGGTTAAAATTTTTATTCCAAAATCTAATAAAATTAGTAATATTTTGTATAGAAGGTTGTAGATTTCTGTCTTTTAAAGGTTAAATTATGCATTTGTATTGGAAAATCTCTCAAAAAGTAAAATATGATGCCAAAACAAAGTGTTTTTAAGAAACGTGGGTTTCATGGTAGTAGATTTTCGAATAAAGGAAATCATTGTGTTCAGCATGTGGTGTGTGAAGTTACAGGCAATGAAATACAGGCAAACTCACCATTATCTAGAGAAACACCTATTAGTACTGAGAAGATTAAAATAAAGTGTTGTGACACGCAGTTTTCTCAAAACGAAAGTGACGTAAACGGTAGGTTAGGTTATATTCTGACAGATTTACACATCCTAACTAGGATGTTAGATGAATGTGTGTGTTGTAAAATATGAGGACGGCGAGAAACTTATCATTAATTTTGCCATTTGTAAATATACTCATTCATTTTGGAATTCTGATAAGTTAAAGATAATTATTTTGAAGTAAATGTTAAGATGTTTTTATGGATTGAGAGGTACTGGCAAAGGACACACTTCAGCAGAAACGATGTGTGCTGTGACGAACATGCCACACCCACCTTGTAAGATCAACAAGTATGCAGAATTTACTGGAGCTGCTGTGGAATCTGTTGCATGTGAGACAATGGTGGGTCCTGCAAATGAAGCTTTTGAAATAAATGATCATATGACTGGCATATCAGTAGCTTTTGATGGCACTTGGCAGAAGTGCTACTACAGTTCTAAGAATTCTGTTGCTACAGTGACCAGTATGGATACTGAAATGGTAAGAGATTACCAGATTTTAACCAAACATCAGGGAAGGAAGAAGGGCATATCTGTGGCAGAAATAATGAAGGAAGAAGTAGTGGTATCAAGGCCTCTACAGCTATTGAAATTTTTAGTCTATCTGTGAACAAAAGGGGAATGTGTTACACCAAGTTCTTAGGTGATGGAGACTCCAAAGCACAGAACAGTGAAGTAGCCACTCACGCTCAGCCTTGTGATGAGAAGATCACAAAACTGTAATGTGTTGGTCATGTCCAAAAGAGAATGGGCCCTAGGGTGAGGAAGATGAAACAAAGTTTGAGAGAAAAGAAACTTTCTGATGGGAAAACCATAAAAGGCAGGCTGACAGACAAAATTACTGATCAACTACAGCAGTATTATAGGATGGCCATTAGAAATAATACTGATGATTTGTTGAAAATGAAGCAGGCAGTATGGGCTACCTTCTTCCACAGACTGTCAACTGATGGAAAACTAGCACACCACCGTTGCCCTCCTGGATCCGATTCATCATGCAATTACTGCAATGCCCATTTTATTTTATTTATTTATTTTATTTCATTTCATGTTCCATAGATCCTGGTAGCGAGTGAATCGTAAGGGTATGGAATGTGTCAGATTCTACATAGTTCAAACATAACTTGTATGAATAAAATAAAAAGATACACTGAAAATAAAAATCAACTACACAACAGCACAATCAATTAACAGAAAATTGTGTTTCACATGTTAAGAAAGGGTAATATATTTATGATATGGAATGTGCAGATTGTACACAGTTGAAATATATCTTACATAAATAAAAGATACAATGTAAATAAGATATCAGCTAAACAACAGCACATTCAGTTAACAGAACATTTTTGTTTCACATGTTAAGGATGTGTAAATGCAGGAATACCAATAAATAATTGTCATATGCCTATGATAGCATTCAAAATAAAATTAAGTATACTAAGTTTACAACACTTACAAATTTAGTGATTACATACATTTCACATATTCATCAACTGTATAAAAAGATTTCTCTATCAGGTGCCCCTTGAGAGTTAGTTTGAATGCTGGCAATCTTTTGTGAAGGCATTTGATGTGTGGTGGAAGAGCATTAAACAACTTAACGCTGGAGTAATAAGCTCCTTTTTGAACCGTAGTGAGGCTTTTCAGTTCAATGTGCAGACTGTCATTGGTTTTTGTGTTACAGTCATGAAATTGGCAGTTATCTTTCTAGACAGAAGGGTTTTTACAGACAAAGGTCAATAAGGAAAAGATATATTGTGTGGAAGTGGCAAGTATCCCCATCTTTCAAAACAAGCACCTGCAAGATTGCCTGTGGTGGATACCACTCATTATTCTAATAGATTTATTTTTTTTTTTTTTTTTTTTTTTTTCCGGTGAAAATTTTCTTTGCGAGAGGTTGGTTCCCCCAGAATATAACAGCATATGACATTAACGAATGAAAATAGCAGAAGTACAAAGGCTTAAAGGTTTCTACTTCAGCAACCAAAGCAATAACTCACATTTCCTTTGCAACTAATGTTTTATTATGTTTTTCCTCTCAGTAATATTCTTTGCTAGAGTATCAGTTTCTACCAGTCAAAATTACAAAAACTTAACTGATAACTAAAATAATGAAAAATTCCTGGGTTTTTTACAGATTTTTTCTCAGATGAAAAAAATTTTTTGATCCCCCCCCCCCCCCCCCGATTTCCTGGGGCATATACAACCTGTATTTGGTATGGGTCCCACACACTTGAGCAATATTAAAGAACCAGCCTCACTCTATTAGCAACAAATATTAATCATAGGCTCTGATTATGTGACAAAATTGAGGAAGACACTCTAATGGTGTATGTGAGTGTAGTGAGTTTTGGCTAGCAGGTCATTTCTTCTCTGTTGCGAAGTATCATACTATGCGCACTGAACAAGCTACTATGAAACGAGGAACAACCACAAGTTGTGAGAAATACTGTTGCTATACCACAAAATAACAGATAAGGCTCCACTAAGTTTCCTCAAACAAACAAGCGTTGTTCAATTTATGTATGCCTATGGAGAAATTTACCCCACCAGAAAAATAACGTTAAAAATTCCACATACACGCATAAAGTGAAATCAGGATGACAGCCTGTTGTTGAATGACATCAGTGTTGAATAAACTGTATGCTGAAGGAATACCTTAGCAGGATGATAACAGTAACAGCACATAGCTCACTCATAGATGACTTCATAAATTTTGTATTTTTGGGGATCCACAGGCTGCAGATGCCTAATAAATGTAAACATGGTCCGTAGAAGGCTGTAATGCGATGTTAAATTAATCATGTGATTAGCTAATTTCGACTAAGCGTCACTGTCTAACACATTTTTAACACCTGCATTTGATGTCACTTGTGGAGATGTTACAAATGTGCTTGACACTGATGCTTAGTTGAAAGTAGCTAATCAACACTTCATAAATGTAAGGTATGTTTTGAGTCAAACCACACAAGATTCCAAATGCATTAGTTATGAAGTACATTATTCTATTAAGAATGTTTATTTTCTAATGTAAAAACCAAATGCTTTGATGTGAAATGGAATTAAAAGACAGTATGTTTACACTTTGGAGAAGTTTAGTTCTCCATAATGTAACAACCAAAAATAGGAGAAGGTCACAAAACAATGTTTCACAATGCGGAAAGGTTTCAAACAAAATTCTTTTACTAACCTGAGGCAGGGGTTTTTGATAAACTACAAGTGACATCACTATTGGGCAAGCTGTCTTCCAGTTGTAGAACTTTCCATTAAATCTCACAACTAAATTTGGGCTCTCAATAATCTTTGGATCTCTAACGATATCATCATATGCAATAATATTCTGTAGAAATGCATCCTCTGATGGTCCTTTTCTTCCATCTGATAAGCCACCACAAAGAGACAAGGATATTTCTCCATATGATCTGTAAATGAACAGTAAACATATCTTAGCAAAAAACTATTAAGCTCACTCTGCATAATCCGATGAACAGAAATTTAATTTAAATATAAATCCAGTTTTCATTAGCATACTTGTTAGAATACATACTTTTTTTCAAAAACTGAGTGTTTCAATTCATCAAAATCACTATCCAAAGACTTTGGACCACAAACTGCTCCTTCAACACTGTTTGGAGACTGAGGTAGAGACGTTCCATTTCCTGACTCTGCATCATCTTCTCTCTGCCTCTCTTGTGGTTCTAAACAAAAAGAGGAAAGTTATTAGCTTAATTAGTATTTATAGTCTGACACACAATCAAATGCTTATTGTATGAATAAAGTGGTAATAAACTCATCGGATTTTTTTTTATTCATTAATAAAGCCCAGCCACCATAAGCAGCATCAGCAACATATACCTTCTTGAAGATGTTGAGGAGCAGCAGTAGAGGGGCCCTGCCTGTAAGATGTGGGAAAATACAGGGCAGCCACCTCAGGGTCCAGTTCATCCATATTGAGATCAGACAAGTAGATTCCTTCAGACTCTGGGTTGTGGCGAATCCTTTTTGTCTTCTTCATAAAACTGAACATGCCACTCAGCATGGACCTCTGCGCTGCCTCTGCTGCTGCAAAGCCACATAACATTCGCCATGTTGCAATAGCTGCAAAGCTACATGCAATAACCATGCAACTGACACCCCCAGGCAAGACTACCCCAAGCATGCCCATTATAAATCCTAATGGAACCATAAAAATCACTAATTTATGCTTTACCAATTACTTCTACAATTTTTATTTGTTAGTAAACTTATTTTTAACCTGTTACCACAGCCTGCATAGCAATGAGAAGATGCAGTACCATCCACCAAGCAGCAGCTTATTTTGTAGAGAAAAGATGTGCATTAGACTTAAGAGTACAATTTTCTGTGCACTCTTTAAATATAGCCAAGAGAGTCCTAACATAAATTTCAATAGAATAGAGAAAATGCATATATGTCAGAATCTATGCCAGTGACACAAACATTTTAAATGTGTATATTAGGTCACTTATAACCAAGATTTAAGTTATTTTGCTGGAGTATCATCTGTGTAAACACAGTTCAACACAATTAGTCAGTTTTCAGTTCACAGAGGAGCAGGAACAGTATTCCTTTCAAAAGTAGTTGCTAAAATTGTCACTACTAACAATAAGCTAAATGTCAGCCACACATGTGGAACTACAGAAATTCTTTAGTACCTAAGGTTCTTAGCAAAATATCAACATCTATTAATATAGTGTAAAATGTATCTTTGATAACAAAAACAATCTGACATATAGGTAACTGATGCTTTTATATCCTGAATGGAAGTTATGTGGTTTTGTGTAATTTCTCACAAAGAAACATGTATCATTCTTCGAGATATATAGCAGGAGCAAATCTTCAACTGCCTTTGTTTTCATGAAAATATATAAATAGCAACAAATTACAGAGGCCACATTGGGCATGCTATTCTTTTCTCAGGCTTGTCGAAACAATCTGACATTTCCAGCTAAAAATAGAACAATATTGGTGACATCGAATGAATTCAGTCACTTTAAACTACTCTACAGCCCTCAGTATGACTGATGGACTGAAAAAACATGATATGACCACGCAAAACCTCCACCATGGTTCACATCTGCAAGAAAGTACTGTGGTTGTATACTTTATTCATTCTCCTTAATAAAACACACCCGGCATTGGATAATGTGTCACAGTATAATCTTTAGACAACAGTCCAGGTTTCTATTGGTCAATTATCCAGATTTGAGTTTCTTGCAACATGGAAGCTGTTTCTTTACTTGTTCCCAATTTATAAAAGGTTTGTTGATATTCTGTTATCTATTTCGTATAGAGTTCAGCAATTCCTTACGTGGCAGTGATCATCTTATAATAACAAATAATGATCACCTTTAATGTTCTACGACTTTAAAGACTTTCCCAATAGCACCATAAGCCTGGTCGTATGTGCACCAGTGGTGGGCAATATACTTCTGTGTATGGTACGATGGCCCATTTAGGACAAGTTGCCAGCCTCAGCATAAGTTTTCAGCTGGACTCAGCAGCAGCTCTGTCTCCCGAAGATGGCAAAGAAATCCATTATCGAAATATTGAGTCATCGATTTTGTGACATGGCAGCAAAACCCAAGGAAACTACCATCTTCAATGTCCTCTTTGACCATTCATACAGTTTAATGCTTAAATCAGTAATTTTTTCTGTAAACTGTGTATTATGTCAGAACACTACGTACATTAACATTAGAGACTGCATCAAGTAAGGAATTTATGCAAATACAGTAGCATCCTAAGTATTCCTGCACGGAGGCATTTAAGCGGCCATTCTCCCCATACTCCACATGTGATCAGAAAGGGAAGAAACCCAACTATGTGGTTCAATGGGAAGCACACACTGCCATACACTACAGTAGTTTGCAGAGTACAGATAAAGATGTAGGTCTGTGAATACGTGATCATGGACAATTTTGGCCTTAGTGAAACTTATCAAGGTTCATCCTAACATTAAATCTACACAGTGGTCACAGACCAATGGCAGCTCGAACTTCGAGAGGTGTCACTGTACAGCAACAAACTGAAGACAGCAACACTATGTTGTAACACGTAACAGAAAGTCTTTGTTTACAGCACAGTTTCTGTATTATTTGCAGATAATATATGTGTGCAATTTGTTGTGATATACACCCGTTCAAAGGAAAGTTGTTCTAGATTTAATTAACTACATCAGAATTCTAAATGATTACATGAAACAGGAGACCAACCTTGTTGCTGTTTCTGGACATCCTCATCACTAGAAGATACCGGCTCCAGGTCAGGCTTCTCCTTAGTCATCACACGTGGGCTCTGTGTGGACAGAGATCTGGCTGGTGGGGAAGGCAGTTCTCCCCATCGCCATGACTGCTGCATTACTCCATGTTCATCTTGGCTGAGGCATCCTTCCGTACTAACACCCTTTGACTGTCTGTTGACCTCGTACTCTGTATCTGACTGCACTGGGGAGCTGGGACGTGAGTCCTGTGGGCTATATCACATCAAACTTTGAGTCACCAACTTAACTGTACTAATCATATGGGGACAGTCAAGAAAACAATGGTAACACATAGTAACACAATAACTAAATTAATGGGTAAATGCAAATGATGATTCATACACTATAATTCAAGAGGTAGATTTTATTTATCTTCAAGCAAGCTGATACAGAGAAGGCTAACAGTAAGTAAATTGTGCTAATTAATGACCAAAACATTTACAAAGTATGGCAAGATGTTAAATAGCTGAAGTAAAACATTAACTCGATAGTCAATGAAAAGTACGAAACACATCCACACCTCGAATTAAATGAATGAAATTACCTAAATAGTTTAATCTTACACTGAATACATCAATTTCAAAACTGAACAGGAAAGTTAATTCCACATTTTCTGCTGTGTTTCTGTACAACATATCTTTGTATCTACATCATATACACAAATGTCAAAAACTGACTACTAACACATAAACAAAATCAAAGTACAACCTACAGTCTTTAGACGCACAGCTTTTACTTCTTCAGATTGAAACATGTGAACAGTGAGCAGTACGGTGAGAAGTTGCTCTCATGGTGGAAGAGAAGTATTGAAGTTAAACATCCCATGGACACTGAGGTAATTAGTGACTGCGCACCTGCTTCATTGGATAAGAGAAAGAAAATAAATGAGTTACACCCGATTCATGACAACCACCACAGCTTTCTCCTGAAGTAATTTAGGAAAACCACAAAAACAAGTTTGGATGGTTGCCGTTGACTTAAGGTCAGTTTCTGTCCATGGACATGAATGATAGCATCAAAAATTATGAGTAAATTGCTAGTACTGAACACAGTAACAGAAGCAAGTGTGATCAATGTTTAGTTCATAGGCTGTACATGCCACAAAATCCTATGTAGATAGTAAACTCTACACTTCTGAGTAGTTTTAAAGGACATTGAATTTTGTGAGAAAACCAACTGAGATGAAACATTTCAGTAAGAACACACGTTTTACATAGCACATATAAAAGTATGACTTAGCTTGGCAGGAGTGAGTGCAATAAATGTTAAAGAGCTCTGAGGTTAAGAACCTTATAGATGAACTACACTGATTGCCTGCAATACCATGCTATTAAACAGGATATGACTCTTGGTGAAGGAATCACCTTGACATCAGCAGAACTTGGTGAAGAAATCACTTGGCATTAACAAAAGCATAAAATCAGAGGTGATACTCAATTTGAAGACTGATCCCCCAATCTCCAAGTTCAGCTCTGTTCCGATCAACAACACTTAGCAACAACTCCACAATAGGTTAGTAAACAGAATGACGGTACTGTTCATCTGCAATGAAAGGTCAGCAGAGACTAAATATTAGTCATGTGAAAATGAAACCTGAATAGGATACTAATGAGATGACATACTGTCACCGATAAGCAAGGTCTTGAGAGACAGGCACAACCTCAGCCTGAGAAAAAATGGAAGCCCATCCTGTCAGATCAACCATCGAAGCATTCACCTTATGTGATTTATGAAGTCACAGAAAACCTACATGTGGATGGCAGAACAGGGATTTGAACTGTCATCCTCATGACCAAGAGTTCAGTGTCTTGGCACACCACCAACTTGCTCAGTGTCAGACAAGAAAGAGAAAATTATAGTTGGCGAAGATAAGAGCAGAAGGAAATGCACGAAACCAAACTGTGAAACATGACAGTAAAATATACTTATGGTGATCTGCTTGTGGTTTTTATAACAACTGTATATTTCCAAAAATCTTAACACAATTCCGCAAAAAAAATGGAAAATCTATTACAACCCAATCGTGCGTATCACTGTTAAGAAGTATTGTGAATGTATGCAGTAACCAACACAATGAAAAGCTACAATTCTTTCTAATACCAAAACAAATTAAATTTTGAGTTTTATGGCTAGTTCAGGTGCTTAGCAATGAATCAACCTTATAATTAATAAAATATTCTACACTACTTTAAATGAAACAATCAGTCTGGCACTATAAATTATTATTTAATATATCCGGGAAAAATAAACTCAATCTCATAAAGTCAGGGAATGTGTACATTTATATCAATTACATGCGTACAAAAACTATGAAGCACTGCTTGAATTCAATCATGCAGGAATTATTTTTACTGAAATATAACAAATAAACAGTGCTGTACACTACTACTTCACAGAGCATAACAGTAAATTCAATTAGATATGTGAACATCTTTTAATGACTGACTGACTGCCTGTCTTACAAAAACACCAATGGATTGATATTAACAAAAATACTAGTTCTAATGGCTCTACACCATTTCATGCATGCAACGTCCACAGGAGGATATATCACAGAATGTTGTAGACAATGTTTGAAATTAGAACGATTCATGCAGAAGGGATTTCACTGGGGTCCCAGACCCACCAAGTGCACCACTGATGAAAGGAACCATACAACAGTAACAAAAACTAGAACACAGATAAAATTAATGGTGTATTAATTCATAAGTGTTATTTACAAATGGCTCAGGACTGATGTTAAAACTTCGAAGGCTGTTTCTGAAAGAGCAGACGTAATTCGGCAGCTCGGAATTTCTCTTCTGTGAGGAAGTTAAGCAGAAGAAAACAATTATGTTCCATCAGCACTGGTATATGAGAATTCAGCAATTAGACAATAAAGCAGCAAAACACTTCTTAGAAAGTGAACTTTAATTTTGTATAAATGATTCCATAGCACAAATAATAAGCAACAGCAGTGTGATCTGACACACATTCCACGTTACACAATTCACAAATGATGCAGGACAATTTATTGGTTTGTCTCCTTTGGAAATATATAATTTTCTGGCTATTCTCCCATTCTGGAAGCCTGAAATGTATATCTGAAAAATGGCAATACTTCCAAAGAAATATTAACATACAAGACACAAATTAAACTGTGACTGAAACTACAATATTCCACAAAGCAGAGAGATTCCAGAGAACAAAGTTATATGAAGAAATCATTCACTGCACACAAAATCAACCTTGTCATAAGGTATATTGTTTCCAGTAAATAACATTTTTCTGCTAATACAATATTTTCACTCCACTGCTGCTTCCACCTTCTTTCCTATTTTAGGCTACTGAATAAAATTCCTGTACATCTGTATCTAACATTTCATTTAACCTTTTTACTTGTTCTTGCACAAAAGTTTGCCAAACACATTGTGCCTGAGTCAGTCTTCCACATAAACCATATGGTTAAATAGTTACATGAAACATTAACACTTTTTCTCTGTTACACATTCCTGATGTTTAATGGTGACATTTATTTTCACATTCACACAAAGAGGTCAAAATGTGCAAGATATAACGTAATCTATTTTGTACACATCACACACAAGGTCAGTATAAAACACTGATCAGACCTGAGTAAAAGACATGTTTACTCTTTTTCCTAGAACACTCGAGTATTTTAAGTGCCAGCATACATCCTGCAGAGTAATGAGCACTTATCTCACTACAATTCAGTTGCTTTTTTTTTTAAAAATGTTCCTTATTTTATTATAAATATCTGGAAAGCACCACAGATGTGAAATGTCCCAATCCTTCAGAATGCCTTTATTTTCTTTGCACCACTAAAGGATTTCTAAATCAGAACAACAATTCCAGTTTTTTTGAAATTTACTCTGAACAAGAAGTTCTATGGTTCATGTAATAAACTCTTAATGTGTTGCATTTGCTTTATGTTTCAATCTTTGGAGTAACTCCAACCAGGTTTAGTTGCTTCAGGCTGTATTTACCCCAATTTACATTTTTTTGTTTGGCATATTTTATAGTTGTGTTATAATCCTAAAACTTCATTTCTGATATGTTGCAAGCACACGTTCGTAAATACTTTTTTCAAGGTAAAATGTCATTTTCATACATTTCTTACAACCACCATGAGTTGTGGTTGCATATTATTCAGATGACGGTATGTATACAATTTGCTCTCTAAGGCTAGAAAGACCAGTATATAATACAGGAATGCTGCAAATTTCACATCAATTCACTTTCTTTCTAATATTGTCTTTTCTGTAATTTAATATCATGTCTACAGTGAGGTAATTAGGCAGAAAACATTAACACACAGAAAAAACATAACCTGTTGGTATGTTGAAGAATATGTTTTACATCAAAGTGGAATGATACACAGCAAAAAGGAACCCCATAAATAAATTGGTTCAGTAGTGATTTCTATGTTGCTTTTATTACGACTTCTAATACCATACAGTATCAACTTATTAACGCCTCTCTGCCCCACTCATATGTTTCACATTTCCAGATAAAGTCTTTACAGAAAGGTATCACTAAGAATGATAATTCCACTGAATGTAGCAAATCACACAGCTCACATTTCGTAGGAAGTACGAGACCAATATTTTCAGATATAAGAATACTTCCAAATGAAACAACTACGTCTAACGCTTCTTTTGGTTGGACTGATATAATTCATTCTTTTTAGGGCAATGTAATCCTCACAGGAACAATGACAACACATTATTGTGGTAAGATAGTAGTGAAAATTAAGTTTCACGTCACTTCTTACCTGCATCCTGGAGTCAATTCAGTGTCACTGAAGAAATGGAAGTCAGTCTCTGTGGAAGCATGCTGTATCCTTGAAAGCTCAGCCAAGTTACTGGCCGCTGCAACAAGTACACTATCAGGCTCTGCATCACACACAGAAGTATGTGGATCTGGACTGCTGACTGTAATTGTTGGCTTTAACTGGCTTTTACGACACGTGTCACACTCTGAACAGTACACTGTTGTCACATCACTGTCCACAATAACACCTCCAAGGTGGCTGCATGTGACAGGTGGTTCAGCCTGAAATACAAGACTTCATCAACATGCAATCCATACTCCAAGAAACAATGAGATCAATGCCTTCATATTTTGTACAATGGGACCATGATGATATTGAATGCATCAATATTAAAAAAAAAACGATTTCAGTGGCAATTAAAAAATAAGGCTTGACATTGGTCATCTTAAAATTTGCAATTGACTGCCCCCTATTAAGGATCACCAATCTATATTTAAAACATCCCTGTTGTGAAGCTTATTATTCTTATGAGCATACTGCTGAATATTCTAGTAACTATGTAAATCACTCCTTTCTGTTCCAAAAGTATGAATTATGGAAAGGGAAGTGCAGATATTTCCTTCTACTGTTGTATTTGTGAATATCTATAACCGTTAACTGAAAATGTATTGACGTTAAATTTCATCAGCACATGACGCTATTGTAATGCTTTGGTTAGCATTCGGAACTTCTTAAATATACTAGCAAGAGGTATGTATGTACAACCTACGTATAATTCTAATTACTTTTGTGGTATTTTATCTTTGACTAAATGTAAAGTCACACCAGAATATCATTTCTTAGGACTTCAGTGAACGAAAGTACGCAAAATATGTTAAATTACTAATTTGTACCTCACCAAAGTTGGCAATTATTTTTATGAGTACCATCAACTGCAGAAAATTTACTGACCTGTTCATCGTGGCACGACTGTTCTGCGACATCATCTTGGTCCTTCGCCTCCCGGCCCTCTGACAGTTCGGAATGATCTGTTTGACTGCTTGAGCCACCTCCTCCATTGGTCTTCTTCTGACCAGCCTTTTTCTTCAATGACTTCCTACGCTTCTTCCTCCTATTGTTTGAATTTACAGGTTTCAAACTGTCCTCGGATGGTGCGGAATTCTCTTTATGCGAATCCTTCCTTTGTGATAAGCTCTGAGAGGCAACAGCAACACTGTCATGCTGAGCGCCAGTGTGTGTACTTTCACCTAGCTCAAAATCTCCATCCACCGAAATCGGCCTAAACTCTCCTTGAACAATGCTAATTTTACGGACCTTTTCGGCTGAATCACTACTTTCATTCAGAGTTTCTGCACAAAAAGTCTTTGGCTGAATTAGTGAAGCACTATCAGGTAACTGAGACTCAGTAACTTCTTTGCCCGTGGTACTTTCGAAAGACCTTGTGTTGTCTTTTTGATCATCTGGGTGACTAGATACATCATCCATTACAAACGTAGTTTCATCATGTATACTGTCACTGCTGTGATGGACGTCGGTATCGGCTTCTGCTGCTGTCTCTTCCTCGTGAAGCTCCCGACTTGCAAAATGTGGTGGGAAAAAATCTTGAGGTATCGGAGAGCAGGCTAAATGTGGTGGTATGTATTCATCCGATCCATTACCACTTGGAACTTCTTCAACAAAAAATGCCTCACCGCTCTCTCCCAATTTCATATGAATATCTTGCGGCTCGCCATTTATTTCAATGTCCACCTAAGAAAGTAGATATACTGATTAATCATCAAAAATCATTAGCACAAGCGCGTACGTTGAAACCCCATAAGAGTTACTGATAAACATTTTTCGCTATAAACTAAATGATAATTCACATTTCAAAATACAACGAGCACACCAAATTCACAGAAAATCCATCTTGCACCAAGCGCGTCATTGTTCTGCCACAGGAAAAAACAGCTACAAGAACAGCTGATATCTGTCATTTCAAAATGCGTACTATTAGCGGTAAAATGTAAACACAATTGTTACGTACGTGTTATTGTGTATGACAATACGTACCACTTTTTCCCTGCTACGCAAAACCCCCAGTTTTCCGAAGCGAACATGAAATGGTGAACACGTAAAATTGCCATCGGGTTGTTCAACAACGACCACGTCAATTGCTCCTGTTAGCGTTGCTGCGTTGATTTCATTGTAGAAGTCCCTGAAGTTGCTTATGAATTTTCCGATTGCATGCATGCTGTACATCACAACGTTTTCTTGTCGTCCTACTTCAGAATGCTTCTTGCAGCTTTTTATGCTATCATTTCTAGAACCTGGAAATGTCGAAAGTAAATTTTGTAGCTTCAATGCATAATTACAGGGGGCTCCAAAATTAAGTGCTCCCGTTACGGATCTTAATATTGTCTGACATTAGAAATAAAAAAGGTGTAAAAATAATTTAACTGTCATAACTCAAACTGACATTTGCATTTAACTTTCTTCCCGAATAGAGAATCAAAATACAGACAGCTTAATCAAGAACACTTACCGTTTCAGAAGACGGTCTATTCCCCAGAAGTTATTGTTCCCGATAATAGAGCATATGCTCAGATCTTTGTTTCACAATGGCACTCTTTAAATACCCGTGCGTTGTGTCAACGGGATTCTTGTATCAAAGAGGACGCAAGTATATCTTCACAATAAAAAGCTGAATCTGTCAACTCTTCTGTGCGCACCTACACCGCCACCTCTCACTCGACTCTCTGCCGCCAAACACAGCTGATCACTGAGCGACGAGCCGCGTCACTAGCTGCGGTGCTGCCGCCTAGCGGCACTTCCGACAAGCGAGTTTGCGATTACAGCGCCTTGCTGAAACCTGTAACAAAAAATAACGTCCTGCTTCTTAGAAAAAGATGAATGTGCATGTCGACGACGTACATGGAGAGCAACTCAAAAAAATTAGAGATTGAAAAAGACCGTTTAAACGAATTACTTATCGACAATGATGCATTTTGTGTCACAGGAACTGTGTGTGAAACAATAGACACACTTTACTTTCAACTGTTCTACGATGTTTACAGAAGACAATAAAACAGAGACCCGTTCAATAATAGCAGCAGCAATTTTATTTACGCCGCTATTTTCTTATGTCTGCCCTGAAATCAGTAATTTGCAGCAAGATTTTGGGCATAATGATGGATTATTCCAGCCGCTTAGAGAACTGAAGAAATCTTTTCTATATATATCATTACCAGCGTAAGGAGTACATGTATACTGTATAATCCGCAAACGAGTTATCTTCCAGTCCGCACAAGGCTGCATGTTGTACTCCCTGAATTATCCTGTTGATCGCTGGCAGTAATTTTCTTCCTTGAGAACATAACAGTTGGGCCCGTGAATGTAAAGTACAGTCACTCTTGGTGCCGAGGTTTCCCTACATTGAGCACTGCAATGTCAATTAGTTCGACGGAAAATAAAAAAAAAATCAATGTGAAATATGCCCTTCACTGCATGGAATGTAGTCAATGGCCAAACAGATTTTACGATGCGCTGAAATGAACTCATCTATTCGGAGTATTCGGTTTCTTTTTTTTAAATATTCTCTATTAAGTGGGACTTGCACGTACGGCGAAACAGGCCCATGACAACACTGCGCAATTACGCAGGCTCTTTTAGCAGTTACTCACATCCAAGTGGAAGACCCTTCGACGAGTGCGCAGTTCTGTATTATACATAAATTTCGCAATAATAATAATAAAGGCGTAACTACATGCATGACTGTGTGATTTCCACCTGTCACTCGGAAACGGTCGCATTTGGGAACTGTATGTGGATTTGATTTCGTCGGCTTAGGTAATAATGCTCTTAATAAACTTTCATTCCTTATTCCTAGACCATATGTCCTATATTCTAACAAATGATAGTATAAAACAATCACAGGTTTAACGGGCCCATACATGAACGGCCGATCGCAGCGATCCGTCGCTAGCAATAACACTCGCCTCGAAACCGCCACACACAAGCATTTTTAACCAATATTACGGGCCAAGTCACAGAAGAATTAAAGACTTTAGCTGCCAGTGAGTATTAATTTACATCACTGGAGAAAGTTGGAAATTTATACCGGGTGGGATTCGAACCCGGGACTCCCGCTTACTAGACATATGCGCTGACGACTATGCATTTATTTATTTATTTCAGTCTGTTCGTTGCGGACGTCCCATGATACCGCTCCTAGATCGTCGTTGAGCCAGTCACTCAGTCTCCTATTATTATTACAGAGGGTAGTTTACCCTTTGACCGAACACGCTGAGCTACCGCTCCGGCGGCCATTCGATCACAGTGGTCATCGCAATTGCACAAACTATCTTCGTCGATTTCCCCTCGGACACAGTTCTCAGCTTATCCACACACTACTGATGTAGTGCCACTTGCCCATTATCCTCATTACTCGTGGCTTTTCGCAGATTCTCAGAGGAGTTCGAGCTTGGTGTGTATCTGCACTTACGGGATCATAGGCCGTCCCCGCCTTATGTGGTGTTCGACACCTTATGCATAGTATTATGAACGCCACTGTGTACATTTTGTGTGTGTATAGATCTCCCAATGGTAGTGTGGACACTTTTTTCAATAAATTAACAGAAGTTCTAGATAAAGTCTCAAGTACAAAGGTCAACATAATTCTGTGTGGGGACATAAACATCAACACTAATATCATAAATGAATCCAGCAGCACCTTCATAAATATCCTTCAAAGTTTTGGCATGTCCCTATTGGTCAATAGTGCAACAAGGGTTACTACAATGACTGCATCAGTAATTGACCATGTGGCCACAAATATAGACAGGGAAAAATGTGATGTAGCTGTAAAAGATCTCGGACTATCAGACCATCTCTGTCAAATAACAACAGTAAAATCAGGCATCGAATCATTCCCTAAACTACAAGCCTATAAACGACATCTATCAGAAATCAAAATAAAAGATTTTTCAAAAGAACTAGAAAAACAAAGCTGGGATGAAGTGTATAAGGAAACCAATGTGAATATGAAATTCTCCAAATTCTCCACATTGTTTAAATTGAACTTTGAAACAGCATTTCCAAAAGTATGCATGACTGTATCAACATCTCACAAAAACAGATGGATAACAGCAGGTATTAAGAAGTCCTCCCAAACACTTAAACAACTCAGTTCCATGAAAAAGATTCACAATGATCCAGAATTTTTAAATTTCTATCATAGATACAAAAAGATTTATAGGAAGGTGCTGATTGCTGCAAAAAAGTCATTTAATGACAAAATAATATATAATGCAGAGAATAAAAGCAAAGCAGTCTGGGATGTTATAAAAAAGGAAACGGGGAGAGGCAAACAAACGCAGAATAACATACTGCTAAGGGAGGGGGATAAGGTAATAAATGATCCACAACACTTAGCAAACTATGTAAACGAGCATTTTTCAAGTATTGCAGAGAAGTTACAGCAAAAATTCCCCAAAACAAATATAACACCTGCAAAAATTGTTGCACTAGATACAATGATGTTACTTCCAACCACAGAGAATGAAGTCAATAAAACTGTTCAAAAGCTAAAAAATAAAAAGTCAGAAGGCTTAGATGATGTACCAATGTGTGTACTGAAACAATGCATAGGGATTATACAAGGCCCATTAACAAATATAATAAATGAATCCTTCACATCAGGGACATTTCCAGAGCAGCTAAAACAGGCAAGAGTTGTACCTTTGCTTAAGAAAGGTAATGCAGAAGACATAGAAAATTACCGGCCCATTTCCCTGCTGTCAGCATTCTCAAAAATAATAGAAGCAATTATGAAAGACAGATTAATGAATTATCTGAATAAATACAATCTTTTAAGCAAATCACAGTTTGGTTTTCGAAGTGGCAAAAATACGGAGTCAGCCATAGTAGAATTCACAAAAGTTGTACTTAATGCTCTTGATAAAGATGAGTGTGTCACAGGCATATTTTTGGATCTTTCTAAGGCTTTTGATACAGTCGACCACAAGATTCTATTAAATAAATTAGAAGCATTAGGAATAAGAGGGGTAGCTAATGACTGGTTTCGATCATACCTAACAGATAGGGTACAAAGAGTAGAGATAACACATACTTCAAATAGATCTAAACATTTAGTAAAATACTTATCAGAACCAAAACATATTAATATAGGGGTTCCACAAGGTAGCATATTAGGACCAATACTATTCCTGATATACATCAATGACTTTCCCAGTAGTGTTACTCATGGTGAGAAAATTCTCTTCGCTGATGACAGCAATATTATAGTCACTGAGAGAACAAGAGAACTCCTTACCGAGATAGCAAATGAAACTCTCAAGGAAGTTTACGATTGGTCAATAAGCAACAAATTGACATTAAACATAAAGAAAACTAATGCCATGAACTTCAGTTTGAAGAGGAAAAATGACAATGTTAAATTAAATGTAGATGGCACCTCTATAGACTGTGTAACAAATGCAAAATTTCTAGGAATGAATATTGACTCTCAGCTGAAGTGGTGCGAACACACAAAGGTACTTGCAAACAGAATGTCATCAGCATGTTATGCCCTTAGAATTCTATCATCTGTGTGTAACATGCAGTGTCTTTTAGTTACATATTATTCATATGTACACTCAATTCTTAGCTATGGCATTCTTTTTTGGGGAACAAATCCACAAAATATGAACACAATTTTCAAACTCCAGAAAAGAGCCATAAGAATAATAACCAGAAATAGTAGTCGAGCTCATTGTAAAGATCTGTTCAAAACACTGGGAATTTTAACTGCTCCATGTGAACACATTTACCAGTCAGTTGTACACATCAAAAGTAACATTGGCAATTACTGCACAAACAGCTCTGTCCATGACCATGCAACAAGAGATAGACTCGACTTACATTTACCAAGAAAAAATAAACATAAAACGCAAAACAGCATTTTCTACCAAGGAATAAAACTGTACAATAAATTACCAAAAGAGATTAAAGAAATTTCAAAAATACACTTATTTAAGAAGGCAGCTAAAAAGTACCTGTTATGCAATACATTTTATACATTGAAGGATTACTTAGATAAAGCAGAGTAGGGGTTTGATAAAAAAAATGTTATACAAACAAATAATAATAATAATAATGATTATAAAACATCCAATATTCCACATAACACCTTCACTTTATTATTTTTCTTCTTTTTTCCTTTCTAGAGACACTCTCCCCTCAAGCTATGCATAGCACAATACTAACACCTCTTCCTCTTTCTGAGCTCAACATCTCACTCATTATGAAGGGATGCTGACTCAGTTTTTCAGGATAGCAAATGGGAACTTGCAGTACAGAAAATGGCCCAAGGATCACCTGTGTGTGTGTGTGTGTGTGTGTGTGTGTGTGTGTGTGTATGTAGTGAGTGAAGTGTTATGAAACAATGTGTGTATAGTGTGTGCAGTGACTGATAGTGAAATATGAGTGAATAGTGTGGCATTACATTATTTAATGAGTTATTTGTAAATAAATTATTGTATACCAGGAGTAAAATCTAATGATTGTCTCTAACTAGAAGTCTGTAAATATATGTGTATACGAATTAGCTTATTGTAAATTGATCTAAGCTTGTAAATACTTTGACATGTCCTATATCCTTGTAAAAAGAGATCTACGGATGAATAAAACTACTACTACTACTACTACTACTAGAAGTGCTGCTATGGGAAACGAGCTGCTGAGTTTAGCAGCAGCGACGGTTGACCTCCGTATCCCCAAGAATTCCCACAAAAAATAAATTTGTAAAAATGGCAATTGTAATTTATTAAATTTGTTCTGAAAAGGTTTGCTTGGGAACTGCAGGATACTTTACCGACTGTATTAAATTCTTAACTGACGCCAAGGGGATTGTGTACGTCTTCTCAGTGGGTTAATACAAATCGTTTTTCTTTTTTGAATAAAGTAAAATTGCATGTTTGACCACACCATTTTAAAACTAAAGCATCTAAATTACCGACGTTTTGACTGACTTGCTACTGTCGTCTTCAGGGCGATTACCACTTTAGTACTGGCGGTAAGTTAGTGTTTTAAAATGACGCGGCCTAACAGCAAAATTATTTTAGTCAAAATGACGCTGGGCTCGGAAGCTTACGAACTCGTTTTTCATTCATTAGTTGTTACTAAGTTTTTTGTTCATTAATTTTATAATTTAACTTCAAGTATTTGCACAATTTTTTCTGCAAACTCGATATGTCTAAGTAGATATGAGCAACAGCAGAACTACTGCCTGTCAGAACTTGGGTAATGAATTGTATGAGGGAGAGACAGGTTATATGAAATAATAAGGGACTTTAATATAGCTCTATAACAGAATTGTACTGAAGATTTAAATTTGTATGTCCACTTAATACTGCTGCATGCCATTCTGTTTAGAAATTAAATGTTCAAATGTGTGTGAATTCCTAAGGGACCAAAATGGTGAAGTCATCGGTCCCTAGACTTACACACTACTTAAACTAACTTACACTAACAACAACAACAACAACAACAACACACACACACACACACACACACACACACACACACACACACACACACACACACCATGCCCGAGGGAGGACTCGAGCCTGCGGCTGGAGGGGCCGCACATTCCGTGCATGGCGCCTCAAACCGCACGGCCACTCCGCGCGGCTTAGAAATTAAAATCCACAATAATGTGTGTAATGGTAGTTGTTTCACAAAGAAATCGAAATCTTCAGATGGATCCCAATGTATCGTGACAATTACCACAAACTTCCCATCAATTCAACTGCTACAGCACAAGCTTCAAAACGCCAATTACTTCAGAATCGGAGGGTGTAGTTTGTATTACTTCCTAACACAAATGGCAATTCCAACCTCAGCTTCACTTCTCAGAGTGGTTCGTGGTTCCTGAATAACTATAATTTCTAAAGTAACATTCTTACTCAACGTTATCAATGTGAAACTAAACAAAACTGAACAACCACGCCTAATAATTAGACAAACGAATCTCAGCCGAGCGGCCACATTGCCTCACATCTCGTACAATTCATCAGATTGCCTGGAATTTCCATGCGATCAGAGCGATCGCTGCAATTTTACGCGCGAACCACTGAGTGATCATGTGGTCATGCTACGGTTTCGCTGTGTGTTGTGTCCTTAATACAATCACGTTTTCACTTAAAAGATATTCCGTAATGGAAAATACACTGCCATGATTATAATGTGGTCTGAAGAGAGTGTGCTTTTTCTTACACCCACGCTCATTTACACCATATTTCGACTTGCCACGAAACGTGAGATCTCTGCGAACAAAACAAAACACGCGGATAAAGACAGGAAGAAGAAACAAAACTGTTCAATCGAGAGCACTACAAGAATGTGTGTCCAGAAAACTTGGTCGATCATTATTTTGAACAACGGGTGCACAGTTTTTAACAGATTATCGCCAACAAAGGATAGACAGTTGAATGTAACATTTTGGGCGAAGCAAAAGCTTTATTGCAGCAGTAGCAACAAACTGCAAGTGCCTATTTTTGCGAGACATCGTTTAGGCCTATATTAGTCTAAGAAAACTGTTACTTCGAACACAAACTGAAATTGTTAGGGTTCTGTAGAAAGGGAGATTGGTTAGAATATTGTACGGAAGTTTTGTCAATTTTATTAAATTTAGTATCACTCCGTAGTATTAGGGTGGTGTGTAACTTCGTAGCGTTTTAGTTTCGCAAGTTGGTATTCCGATTGCCATGGGTTTATTCTGCGCTAGAAAAAGGAATGCCAGATGGAGAAATCGGAACATATCCAACATATTCTTCTGTTTGAGGGCTGACAGCAGCGGAGGCAGACAAACATTTGGGCCTTGTAGGAGGCTACTGCCGTTGGACAGAGCACGGCAACAAAATAGTTTTCTCGTTTTAAGGAGTATCATTAAGACATCAATGACTCTCCACGATCAGGAAGACCTTCGGGGTTTGATGAAGATCGTTTAAACGCACGAATTCACAATTATCCAATTATTATCCAATTATTATCCAATTATCCAATTATTATCCAATTATCTAAAACTAGCAAATGTGATGAACTGTGATCGTTCCAACATCGTACAGTATTTCCACGCAATAGGGAAGGTTAAAAAATCGGGTGTATGGGTACCGCACGCTCTAAGCCAAAATCACGAAAGTCACAGCGGATGACCATATGTGCATCTCTGCTTGCTTGTCATCGATTGGCTCGTAAACAACACCGATCATTCCTATCCTGTTTCGTTAATGGTGACGATAAATGATGTGTTTATGCTAACACAAGGAAAAGAAAGGGGTGGTTAAGCCCAAACAATGCAGCAACTCTCCGTACAAAGACCTCCGTGCATACATAAAAGATAATGTTATGCGCCTGATGGAACAGCGACAGAGTGGCGTGTTACGAATAGCTCCCCGAGGTGTGACCACCACTGCTGACATATTGTCAACAGCTGAGATTTCTTGCAGGCGCCATCCAAGGGGAGACCATATTCCATGGCCTGCGAGGTCACCTGACCTGAATCCCCTTCATTATTTCCTATGGGAATATGTAAAGTCATTTGTGTATGAGACCCCAGTGCTTACGTAGATGGAATTAGTAGCTAGAATTGTAGCTGCCTGTGATGTGATTCGAAACACGCCATGGATATTTGTCAGGGTGCATCAGAATCTTGTTCGCCGATATCATGCTTTCATTGCGGTTGATGGCCCTTAGTTTCAGCACGTTTTGTAAGATACAGTACAAATAGTACATTCATTATGCCAATGAAGATATCTGCAGTTAACTGTAACGAATATAAATAAAGTACACAGTACTGTGGTTTTACTCTTATTACCTCCTTAAGCTGGCTTCTTCAACCTCAGGTTCCCCGCCTCAAATTGTTCAGTGGAGCATCCTCTGCGTCTTGTTAAATTTTTGTACGCACTTGCGGAAACACCCTGCGCACAGGAGGTGGACTGGGAAGTCATTCAGCACCCACCTTATTTACCCTATCTTGCGTCCTCAGATTTTTACCTTTTCCGCTCTCTATTGAACAACCATCAAGGAACTTCCTTTCCGGATGAAAATGCGTTCCGAATATGGTTCGACGAATTCTTCGCCTCAAGACCACGTGATTTCTACAGTCACAGAATAGAAAAGCTATCCCAGCGTTGACAGACTGTTGTAAATAGTGAAGGAGAATATATGAATATTATTGAGGGCTAAAGTCTCTGTTATGTTTATCTGTTGTGTTTATTAAATTTATGGAAGAACGCTGCGAACCTATGCACCAACCAAAATGGGATGGATGAACATGGTTTGATGGTTGCTCGGAAGAGTGGTAAGGACAAGTGTTCTAACCTAGATTCGTTAGAAAAATTTTCATACGTTTCATCCGTGGTAAATGTAACGATTTTTACTGAAAAGGCCAGTCGCTCGCCTAAAACGACCGAGTCCACCAAGAACTGGATATAGGAGTCAATTTACAGAGTTCGTAGTTTGGGTGGAGATAGGGAGATACCAGTTTACCAGTTCCAAATTGTAGTAAACCACTGCACTGTTCATCTCAGTCTTCATAGTGACAACTTTGAGAGGGAGGAAGCACTTTCAAGTTATAATTTTTATTGCACTTCATTTTAATTACAAATCAATGCATACTACCATAAACTCCATCTGAACAGTCCTTGGAAGGTCCAACGCGACCGACCGACCGCCGTGTCATCCTCAGGGAATAGGCACCACTGGATACCGAAGTGGAGGGGCATGTGCTCAGCACACCGCTCTCCCGGCCGTTTTCCGCTTTCGTGACCGAAGCCGCTACTTCTCCATCAAGTAGCTCCCAATTGTCCTCACAAGGGCTGAGTGCACCCCGCTTGCCACAGCGTTCGGCAGACCCGGATGGTGACCCATTCAGGTGCTAGCAAAGCCCGACAGCGTTTAACTTCCGTGAACAGTTGGGAACTGGTGTTATTATTGCGGCAAGGCCGTTGGCGTTGAACACTACAAAGCAAGAATTAAATCAGAACTTCTTGTTCCGCAGATGATGTCTCCGTAGTATCAGATAACCAAAACAACCTATCAGAAAGCCGTCGCCAGTACAAAACAGAATGATGTAACTCCAACTTGATAAATTATTCGAGAACCAAGATGCAATCATACTGCAATCCTAATAGTTTTTCGACCAATTATTAACTTCTGAAATATTGATTCTTGTATAAATATTAGCAGTAATATAACTATATTTCTGATCAATGTCGAAGATTGCATTGTCGAAAACAGTTGTGATTTCCTATAACCTCATAAATACTCTTCAGAGGGTATCACAAATAACGTGTAAAGTGAAAAAAAAAGTAAAAATAAATGCTGTGTAGCTTGGCTGGAGGCATCAGCCCATCATCAATATTAAGAATTTGTTTAGGAAAACAACGGAATTGAAGAGCGGGGATTTGAACGCCGATCTTCTCGAAAGCGAGACACGTATCTTAACCATTGTGTCACCTCACTTTCTAAAATATCGCCACTCACCTAAGGACTTCACAGTCCTTGAACTGTATCAGGAAACCGAGCGGTCTCAGGAGCTGCAGTCATGGACTGTGCGGCTGATCCCGGCGGAGGTTCGAGTCCTTCCTCGGGCATGGGTGTGTGTGTTTGTCCTTAGGATAATTTAGGTTAAGTAGTGTGTAAGCTTAGGGACTGATGACCTTAGCAGTTAAGTCCCATAAGATTTCACACACATTTTTCTTATTTTATTTAATTTATTTATTTATTTATTTGTATCAGGAAATCTTAAATCATCGATAATGTAAAAGACACTGCATGATGAGAATCAAAAGGAAAATTTGAGGATGAAATCTTTAAAAGTAACTTGGTGCCGGTACAACGTCACATCCCAAGGACATTTTCTACACCGGTAAAAATTAGTAATGTTGTAGACAGGGAACTGGTAAACTAGTGAGAGTAGATTTTAAGTACTGTGGCTTAATGTCAACTGCACCGTGAGAAACGTGGGGATGGGATGTACTGACTCTACTACTGGAGTGGATTTCTATAGCCTTGTGTTTCGAAGACGTGTTGGTGGTTGTTGGCTTCGTTATAATGGACAGAGTCTAAGTTAAGTTGAAGTTTCAAGGCGTCAGTCTTAGCAATTGCGTTTCCCAGCGTTGACATAAATAACATTAGTTTATTCGTGTAGCGAATTTAAAGACGCAGACCGCAGCAATGCAAGCCAACGCGCAGTACATTGTCCATACATGGATTATCTACATAGAGTCCAGAAAAAAAGCAACCTAGCAGTTTTTGCGGAGCCACAGATGCGCCTAACCACGTTCTCTGCTGGAGTGTCCAGGTGACATGCCTTTGGTGACCAAAGGGAGACTGTAGTTTGAGGACAATCCTGTCATATGAATACCCACCTAATATAGTAAAAGGCCACCACTACAGCGATAAGCGGAAGCAGTTGATTAACGAGTAAATCTGGCAGTGTAGGAGGCTCCGAGAAAGTCTGAGGCCCGTCGAGGGATGTGTTCATTTTGCTGATGCAGCGGATGCACAGTGCTGGACTGCATTGCGCTACGAACGTACTGTTCCGTAGGAGGAGATGAAAAAGCGGCGGAGACGAGCATTTGACGAAAGTCAGCAAACGAACTTTGTCACTATGTTTCAATATTGTCTACATGTAAGGAGGAGGATCAAGAACTTTTATCCCTGTATGTAAACGTGTATTATTTTGACAATGGCGTAATGGGGCAACGAATAAGGAAGAAATAAAATAAATATTGTATGTTCAAGAAGAAAGTTTCATTACAAGGTTATTTATAAGTCACTGCTATTTTAACTGTGCTAACGTTGTTCTTAATGTAATTCTTGAGAGCCATATTTTTCTTGTTGTGGACAAAAACACGTATTTCCCAGTTCTTGCTGTCTTCCGCTCACAGGCATCCGCAAGAGGGAGAGGGGGGGGGGGACAAAAGGGGCTAGGATATTAGAATACAATAAGTTTTTTGTGTAAACAATAATATTTAGTTATTGTGGCATATGTCTCGAAACTGACCAACCCATTTATACCGAAAATGGCAATTTCAGAGTCTGCCTCCCTTCCCTAACGGATAAATTTATTCTACGCCTGTTCAGTGGTTCCCAGTGCTCAGCCCATCATTCTATCTCACGTAAGAAAACAGGAAGCTAATACTTGGTTATGGGCAATAATACAGACGAATCACTATCGTCCCGTATGCGATAGCATTCAGCATGGTTCTAGAATGCGATTGAAATCTCGTCAACTAGTCTGGATAACCGTCACGAGCCTGTTAACACTTTCATTCCTATAGTTGGCTAGATCTCAGAGTGTCCATATTCATATTAGCAAGGTTTCTTGTGAGTCTAAAACCTAACTATCAAATACCCGGCCTTCAATCTTCTTCTAGTCACTCGTCGAATCGAATAAAATGTGGGACAGGGATGACAACTGTTGCTCTCTATAAATGGGGATGGCGAGACCGTCCAAGACGTGACAGCAACGAGGTGGTGCCGACGGTGTCACATAGCGGTATCGTTGAGGATTGCCCGTTCCACGCTTTCGCAGGTTCCAAATTTCAAGGACAGACTCCAAAAGGGTAACTTTCAGCCGACCAGTGGTACTATACATGGTCCATACATGTGTTACCTACATAGAATCCATAAAAAAAGAGCAACCTAGCAGTGTTTGCGGAGCCACAGGTACGCCTAACCACGTCCTACTGAGGCGTTCAGGTAATGTGGCTTTGGTGACAAAAGGGAGACAGTAGCTTGAGGACAATCCTATCTACGACGCACTGTTTCTGGAATGATATGGCTCCAGTCTTCTCACAGGCACCCAAAAGATGACACACAGATGAACTACTGCATGCGCAGGGCATAAATGTGTGGCGCGCTGTCGAGGAGGAGAATGGCTCGATACCATGATAGGAATAGAGGGAAAAAATTTTGTAGACTCTCACTTGTCTTCTTTTCTGAAACCGGGTTGTCTACGGATAGAAACCAGGTCTGAAAGGGAGATTGGTTCTTCAGTAGCTCGCCTATCATACAGCTCTAAAACGGAAAATACTCCAGAAAAACCATCAGATTCTCGAGCCTCCTGAAACTATTGTAAAAAGGAACTTGCACATATAATACTCTAGCCACTGAAATTACTTATAATTACTCAGAAAACTGTCACTGTACTTGTCGCCACCTCCATAAATTTTTAATGAGACACGTATTACTGTCACAATTTTTTCTATAATAATGGGTAGTTGTAATGGATAAATTGGTATTAGTTAACTTATAGCTAGTTGTCAGAAGAAACAAGTGTAGAGGAACGCACACATCCGACAGTGTCGTCCGCCAGCAGGTAACTAACTATGTAACTCATTAGGATACGCAGGGCTACACTCACAATGTATCGACCATTAGGTGAATCTGTTGTGCCATCTTTACCTGGGGAAATTGTGATGACTAATCTATAGAAATAGCATTTTAGAGCAGCTTTCGAATTAAAAGCAAAATAATGCAGAATTTCAGGTTTATAATTTAACCGTAGAAATTTTACTACATAATTTCATAATTTATACTTTAATGAACTGACGATATTAACAAACAAAATTAATTGAATATATGGTATTCAAATCGTTATGAGCAACTGTGCTTAAAAAATCATATTGAACTACACGCAGTCTTTTTTTTTTTTTTTTTTTTTTAAGAAAAACACAATCTAGCAGGAGGAATGTGTCAGCTACGCAAACTTTATCTATATTTAATACAATACAATGACTGCCAAAAATGAGCCTTAAAATGGACAACTGGTTTGTACTTAACTCCATACCAAATAAGTTTAGAACAAAGTTGTCTTAAATATCAGTTTCAATACTGGGCGAAGCCAAAATGTCAAGCCCACCTTCTAACAGTTTTTCGAAGCTTGTTCTTGATCAACTTCAGTTTCGATAGCGAACTAATGTTTGCGATAAGTGGCAGGTACATTCTCAGAGCGAATCCGTATTAGAAAAATCCCTTTGACATTTCATGCGTCGTGCCTTCGATACAGTAAGGTGTGAAACTAATCGATTTTGCGAAATTTATCTCATTTAAAACTTCCGAAATTTCGTAACCCATGTTTTTCGACAAATTGTTATGTGACGACAGTGCGCAACGCGTCGTTTGTTGTCGACAGGTGGCACAGACAATTTACCAAGTGAGACATGCCACAGGGCCATGTTTTGGGCGCCCTTTTCGAACTGGTTCCTGTATAATGCAGCAGCATCCCCGCATATCACACCTTGTTCAGCTATTGCCTCCGAGGAATTTCAGTGGGACTGAAACATTCGTAAAATCTTCTCCCAGATGGAGCTCTAATGGAAAGCTGACACTGATAACCTCTACTAATGTTTAGTCGTTACAATTTCACACTAGTTTGTTAATATTTTCGTATGTTTGTTTTATAACATTCATTGCCAGAGACAGCAGTCACGTGTGTGGGAGTTGCGTTTGCGTGAGAATGCGTGTGTGAGTGTCGTCTATTTTTTACGAAGGTCTTAATTGGCCGAAAGCTTATTTGTGACGCCTTTTTTGTTGTGACTATCTGCGACTCAGCATCTGCGCTATATAGTGAGTGGCAACTTCCCTTCTCATAATACTGTCTTATGACCTATTTTGCCTTACTTTTGCCACGTGTCAAATAAAACCTATTGACAAAATAGCACTAACATCAGCGTGTTACAGCCAAGTCGGAAAACAAACAGCTTAAGTTAGGCTCTTTTAGCTGGGCGTCGATACTATCTGGTGTGACGCCCATACGATGTGATTGCGCGACGCGCAACGCAGGTTGCGTCGGCCGGACCTCTGGGAAGCGCCCTACCTGAGGGCGCCGGCGCAGCGAGCGTGGCAGAGAGAGAGAGCAAGGGAGCGAGCCGTGCTCGCGCCTGGTTGGCGGGCGGCGTCGCCTGACATCGCGCCACCGGCTGGCCTGATCTGGCGCCACACGCCTTACGCACACGTCACCGTCACCCCACACCTGGCCCTCCCTCTCCCGCAAGCAGGTCCTCCGTTCCGGCCCATCGTCCCAAGGCCCGCAGTCTGCGGATCAGTCATCCGTGTTGTTTTGTGTTTACAATGCTGTGTGTAGTGCCGAGCTGGGCGCTGCCTGGGTACAGAAGCTGCCCTGTACGTGCAGCGTTCGCTAGGTACGCACCATATCTATCGCGACGTAGGCAGCGCGCTATGTGTTTGAGAATACTACCTCCACGAACACTGCAAAAATAAGACGTTTCAGCGCTGATCCGTATCGACCAGCGGTCACCCGCGGAGACATTGTCCAAGGCAAACACAAGGAAAGTAATGGGAAATTATAGAAAATGGTGGACATACACTGAGGTGACCAAAGTCACAGGGTGTTGTTGTTGTTGTGGTCTTCGGTCCTGAGACAAGTTTGATGCAGCTCTCCATGCTACTCTATCCTGTGCAAGCTTCTTCATCTCCCAGTACCTACTGCAGCCTACATCCTTCTGAATCAGTTTATTCATCTCTTTGTCTCCCTCTACGATTTTTACCCTCCACGCTGCCCTCTAGCACTAAATTGGTGATCCCTTGATGTCTCAGGCCTCTTGATGCCAATTGAGGAGCTACTCGACCGAATAGTAGCGGCTTCGGTCAAGAAGACCATCATAACGACCGGGAGAGCGGTGTGCTGACCCCATGCCCCTCCTATCCGCATTCTCCACTGAGGATAACACGGCGGTCGGATGGTCCCCTTAGGCCACTCGTGGCCTGACGACGGAATGCTGCTTTTGATGCCTCAGAACAAGTCCTACCAATCGATCCCTTCTTCTAGTCAGATTGTGCCACAAACTCCTCATATCCCTAATTCTATTCAATATTTCCTCATTAGTTATGTGATCTACCCATATAATCTTCAGCATTCTTCTGTAGCACCACATTTCGGAAGCTTCTATTCTGTTCTTGTCCAATCTATTTATCGTCCATGTTTCACTTCCATACATGGCTACACTCCATACAAATACTTTCAGAAACGACTCAAAACGGCTCTGAGCACTATGGAACTTAACATCTGTGCTCATCAGTCCCCTAGAACTTAGAACTACTTAAACCTAACTAACCTAAGGACTTCACACACATCCATGCCCTAGGCAGGATTCGAACCTGCGACCGTAGCAGTCCCGCGGTTCCGGACTGAAGCGCCTAGAACCGCACGGCCACCGAGGCCGGCGCAGAAACGACTTCCTGACACTTAAATCAATACTCGATGTTAACAAATCTCTCTTCTTCAGAAACGCTTTCCTTGCCATTGCCAGTCTACATTTTATATCCTCTCTACTTCGACCATCATCAGTTATTTTGCTCCACAAGTAGCAAAACTCTTTTACTACTTTGTCTCATTTCCTAATCTAATTCCCGCGGCATCACCCGACTTAATTCGACTACATTCCATTATCCTCGTTTTGCCTTTGTTGATGTTCATCTTATACCCTCCTTTCAAGGCACTGTCCATTCCGTTCAACTGCTCTTCCAAGTCCTTTGCTGTATCTGAACGTCAAAGTTTTTATTTCTTCTCCTTGGATTTTAATACCTACTCCGAACTCGATATGCATATACATAGATGGCGGTAGTAAAGCGTACACAAGGAATAAAAGGGAATGCATTCGCGCTGATTCACGTGAAAAGGTTTCCGATGTGATTATGACCGCACGATTGGAATTAACTGAGTTTGAACGCACAGTGGTAGTTGCAGCTAGAAGCATGGGAAATTCAATTTCGGAAATCTTTAGGAATTTCAATATTCCGAGATCCACAGAGTCAAGTGTGTGCCGATAATACCAAACTTTTGCCGTTACCTCTAACAATGTGCGTCGCAGTAGCCAACGGCAATTTGCGTAGACTTGTCAGAACTAACAGACAAGCAAGCCTGTGTGAAATAACCGCAGAAATCACCATATCCGTTAGGAACACAGTGTGGCGAAATTTGGCGTTAATGGATTGTGGCAGTAGACGACCGATGCGACTGCCTTTGCTGACAGCACACCATCTGCAACGTCTCTCCTGAGCACGTGACTACATCGGTTGCACCCTAGATTATTGAAAAACCGTGGCCTAGTCAGATAAGTCTCAATTTCAGTTGGTAAGAGGTGATGGTAGGGTTCGAGTGTGGCGTAGACCCCGCGAAATCATGGACCGAAGCTGCCAACAAGGCACTGTGCATGCTGGTGGTGGCCCCATATTGGCGTGCGCTTTGTTTACAAGGAATGGACTGGGTCCTGTCAACCAGCGGAACCGATTATTAACTGGAAATGGTTATGTTCGAATACTTGGAGACCATTTGCAGCCATTCATGGAATTTATGTTCCCAAAGAACGTTGGAATTTTTATGGATGACAGTGCGCCATGTCACAGGGCCACAGTTGTTTGCGATTGGTTTGAAGAACATTCTGAACCGTTCGAGCAGATGATCTGGCCACGCAGATCGCCTGACATGAATCCTTTCGAACATTTATGAGACATAATCGAGCACGTGGTTCCGGATTCGATTCCCGGCCGGGTTGGGGATTTTCTCTGTCCGCTGACGGGGTGTTTGTGTTGTCCCCATCATTTCATCATCATTCGCGAAAGTGGTTAAAATTGGGCTGTGTAAGGATTGGGACATTGTACGTGCGCTGATGACCGAGCAGTTGAGCGCCCCACAAACCAAACATCATCTTCACATTATCGAGATGTCAGTTCATGCACAAAATCCTGCACCGGCAAGGCTTTTCCAGTTATGGGCGGCTATAAAGGCAGTATGGCTCAGTATTTCTGCAGGTGATTTCCGATTACTTGTTCATTCCACGCCACGTTGAGTTGCTGCACTACGCCAGGCAAAATGAGGTCCGACACGATATTAGGAGGTATCCCATGACCTTTGCCACCTCAGAGTAATAAAATTAATGGGCTTCACTTTTTATTGTTCTGATATCGCAGCACCAGAAGGCACAATCCTACAGCTCCTAAATTCTTAACTTGAAATATGTTAGCACAAATCGTCTAATGTTCAGTTCGAAGTGACGTTTTGTTTTGGGGAAACCAAGCTATTTCTGAAACTTATTAGTGCTGTAACTCATGCGGGTGTCGCCAGATTTTCATGAAATGGAACCGTTCGTCCCACACTCACTTTCAAGAGGTGGCAGCCGCTTGTCTAACAGGTGGCTGCAAAGTGCGCTTATCTACCAAACCCTTCCGGCAGGCAGTGTTCAGCCGTGCGCTAATGTCCTCCTTTTCCTCTCTTCACCTATGCCTTAATAGTTTACGTGACTCCAACTCTATCGCAGATGTGCAGTGCCTGAGCGCAATGTGTAAACATTGCACAAGGCGCGAGCACTGCACACCCCTACACCACTGACGCTCCAAGAAGTCATTAGAGACGAACCGTTAGGTCATTCGAACAGGGAAGATTGTGCTTAACTAAAAGAAGAAAAGGTACCCGCTTTGAAGAGTGATAGTGTTAGTGATTCTGAACAAAAAACGTTATGTCCTATTCCTAACAGTTTCCGTGGAAACTAATGGAAACAATGGGGAACACGACATATGAAGACGATGGTAATGAAATATTGTGATCTAATGTTTTGTTTAATTGTGTACATTTCCTCACAAAAGATGCTCAAAATGTCCACCGTCAACTGCCATGGATTTTACAGCTATTGTAGAGAATTGGTGTATTTCTTGTCTCAACTCATTCATGCGGAACACTGATATACACATTTTCTGTTCACTGATGAGTCAACAGGTATCAATAACACGCGCAACTCTCTCCTGTGGGCAGATGAAAATCTACATGCTACAGTGGAAACAAATTTTCAACGACGTTTTTCAGTGGACGTGTGATGCGGTATCATTGATGACTGACTTATTGGTCCAGTTGTTTTACATAACCGTCTGAAAGGAGTACAGTATCTTTATTTGCTTCAGAATGTGTTACCGGAATACTTTGAGACTATCCCTTTGGCAACACGACGTCGTATGTACTTTCAGTAGGGCTGAAGCCCGTGTTTTTCAAACAGCTGTATGTCGGATTCGGTTACGAAAAGGTCACATTTTCATTTAAAGTTCTTTTTTGTTCAGAATCACCAATACTATCATCCCTCAAAGCCTATACCTTTCCTCCTGATTCGGCCTGCATATAAAGATTCCCAACATTCGCTGAGGCGATTTAGTGAAGCACAAATATCATTAACCTAGATGGTTAAATGAGAGGCTGAACTTCGCCGCTCCAGATTGTGAATCCCGTTATAACGTATTATTACCAAACCTCTGGAGACAGGCTTTCGTAGTATTAATTACTTACACAAAGAGTATTTTAAATGCAACATTTATTTAGCGCAAGCGTGTGTAATGTTCCTAGATGGTTACGAGACAAGAAATAACTGAAGAAATGGTCTTCCCAAACTCGCAGTTACTTACAAAGACGGTGAAATGCGCCACAGTTTTTTGTTTGCTATTAATATGATGTAGCGACTTTCTTCGCTTCCTCAAAGGGAGCGCAAACAAAAGCAATAGTTGGCAGTCATCGGATCTACTACTCACGTATAACTGACTGATTCTCAACGAGTGCCATCCGACAACTGGAACGCTGAGCCCTGGCAGCACTTTGACTCCAGCGGAAAACAGTGCATTCTGTTTGGTTCTGCTTGCCGGGCAGTCCGCCCTCTGACTGACGAGCAGAACACGCAAGTGTCATCACCCGGTTCCCCAGGAACTTCGCTCAGTTGAAGACGAGTCAAAATAAACAAACCCATGTCTCGACTTACCCGTAGATACTCGAGGGTTTCCGGAAATAAAACAGACGATCAAAGATTTCGATGTATTTCCGAGGTACTTTATGCGCCTTTTACCGCGCAGTATTCTCAGATGAAACGCTGTCTCAGCGGTTAGCGTCGCGGCAACTTAACTTTGCGCCCCGCATTCGAAACCCGATTACTGTTTTTATTTATTCTATTTTTATTGTTTTCATTTGTCCACCCATGTCCGTAGAAGGTTACTACACGAATGTTTCTTATCAAATTAAGGGGTACAAGGGCGTTGTATTAATTGTAAAATTACAACTGGATTTCGCAATAAGTGTGTCACACCTATTATAAATGCGTGTACGGTATGTTGAGGGGTTACAGTCTCTTTAAATTCTCATACCCTGATATTACGTTCACATATCAATTCTTATATTTTATTCATATGTTTATTCTTCAGCGAGATTTAATGCGCTACGCTGCATGATACCGCTCATAGAAACAATAGAAACACAGATGTTCCAACACTACGAGCATCGCCGGCCGCGGTGGTCTCGCGGTTCTAGGCCCGCAGTCCGGAACCGTGCGACTGCTACGGTCGCAGGTTCGAATCCTGCCTCGGGCATGGATGTGTGTGATGTCCTTAGGTTAGTTAGGTTTAAGTAGTTCTAAGTTCTAGGGGACTGATGACCACAGCTGTTAAGTCCCATATTGCTCAGAGCCATTTTGAACTACGAGCATCGCGGGAAGGTACTTTGCCACAGTGACATTTTTTCGTATGTGTCACACTCGCGAAAGAAACTTCAGTAACACTGGTTCAGATCTGGAGCGTTGGGAATAATTTCGCTGCAAACAATGCATGACGGATCACTTTTCTGAAAACTGGCGCTTGCAGCTGATAATGAATCAAGATACACTAGACGAATTTAACGGAAAACAATTCCAAATAATCTTTTTTTTAAAAAAATTCATTCGTCTGACATACATTTAGTAGACGATTAAGGGCAACGTTATATCAATATACAGTACTAAACATTCGTTTAGTAATCTTCTACAGACATGGATACATAAATGAAATGTAAAAATAAAAGTAATAATCAGGGTTCGAAAATAAGGCGCAAAATTAAGAGGCCGATATGCTAACTGCTGTACTACCATTTCGTCTGAGGATATCGCGCGGTAAAACATACACAAAACACCTCGAAATCTTTGACTGTCTTTTTTACAGAAACGTTCGAGTATCTACGGATAAGTACAGACACGTTTTCGCTTATTTTGACCCCTGTCCCACTAAGCGGAGTTTCTGGGTTAAGGAACTTGTGCTCTCTTCGTGAGCCTTCGAAGCCACGTGTTGTACAGCACGCTGTGGAGGCTCAAGTTGCTGGCCGCTCAGCCTTCGCCGTAGCCTCGGTGCCAGTGACATCGCCGAGCCCGTGGGAGGCAGCCCCGCCGTGCACTCCCGAGAGGGTCGGGTCCTCGCGTGTTCACACACCACCGTATTCCTTATTGTCAGCAGCGCTAGAAAAGCCTTTGGAAACACTGTACTTAGAGCCGGAAGAGAGCATGGACGAACTTTCTGGTGCAGAGCTTCAATAACATTTCATAGTTTAACTAAAGAAAATGGTTGTTAGCAAAACGTACCTAATACATGTTTAGTCTACATTTCGAAAGTCTGACGACAACATTCACTACACTTTGCTCTCATAAGCTCAAACACAGTGTGCACCAAGGCACACTCAACGATTGGTTGCTGGTTGCATTTTATATTCTCTCTAATTCGGTCATAATCAGTTATTTTGCTGACCAAACACCAAACTCGCCCCCCGTGAACCCCGCCCCCAGGGAACGTCTCACACCAGACGAGTGTAATCCCTATGTTTGCTTGGTAGAGTAATGGTGGTGTACGCGTACGTGGAGAACTTGTTCGCGCAGCAATAGCCGACATAGTGTAGCTGAGGCGGAATAAGGGGAACCAGCAGAAGTTCATTAGGGTTAAATGAGATGGTCGTGGTGGCCAAATACGTCCAATCCAAGCCGGTACATTCCTACGGACGTACGCCACAATTTGACGACGATAGTGTGGTGGCGCGCCATCTTCCTGAAAAATAAATTCTCTGCCCATGTCGTGTTGTAACTGAGCCATTAGATAATGTTCAATCATGTCCAGGTATGACAGGTCAGTTAGTGTTCTCTCTGCAAAAAAGGACCGTAAATGTTGTTATATCGATTACGTGGCGTGGTTTCTGCTTACTCCATATCCTAATGTCGTGGCGATTCACTTTACCACGTGTTAAGACAGTGGCTTCGTCACTGAACATACTTTTATTAAGAAAATCGTCTTGAGTCTGCATTTTGTTACACATTTCTACACTTCTTTGTCACTTTCTCTTAAAGCTTGCAACAGTTCCAATCTGCAAGGTTTGAATGACAGGCGCTTCCGTAATACCTTCCACACTGCACCACTACGCACGATCAATTCTCAGCTGGCACGTCTCTTGGATTTACCCGGACTACCAGTGTAAGACTGCCTAACTTGTTAACTGCTTCGAGACTGCTGTCCGACCTGAGCTGGCGTCCTACGTGATACACAGCCAGTTAGGTCAACGATTGTACCAATTAATAATAGTTTATCTCTAAGATAGTGGCTTGCGATGTTTACCCCTCAACTGTCTCTGAACTGTAGTAGCGGATTTTGATTCATCAAACCATAAGCAAAACTGAACGCGCTGTGCACCGTTATACGACTCCATGATGACTGTTGCAATAACTAATTTATGCATGTCATCTAGCGGGAACATCGAAAACTAATGATGTTAGGCGGAATTAAAACTTGAAAATATGCTGTATTCAATACTGCATCTAACATTTCTGTAACTTCTTTACGCTTTTCACAATTTTATCAGTTACTTATGAACACCCTTTATCTTGCTACAAGGTGGAATAGTTTCCCCATGGCTATCTTTCCCAAGGGTCCCAATAATTATGATGGAATGTCTTCTACTCCACGGGACTTCTATCGACTGAAGTCTTGCAATACTCACTCAGATTCTTTTCCCAGTATTAAATATTCCTCCTACCTCATCTACTCCCTCTTCTCTTTCTATAATACTGTCATCAAGTTCATTTCCCTTGTATAGTCCTCCTATATATTTCACTGGAAATATGCCATACTTACGAACGAGGCTACGTATTTTGTTGTTATTCTAGCTCAAATAACGTAAACAGTGGGGCACACCAAAAACTAAATGTAGTTTTAATGTTTTCTAGAATATTTCCTTTACATTTCTTTACTCTTTAGCTCATATATTTCAATTGTATTACAACTGCACTATCAAAGATAACGTTTATTCTGTTTTTGCACCATATTTTCTTTCTATAAAGTCTGTAACAAAATTGTTCACCAGTATAATACCATATTTGATGATTGTTGTCAGTTATTGTCTGAAGGTGAGATTTTAACCCGAAAACCAAACCAAATAAATTAATACTGTAGAATATGCACATTTGTGTGTATTTGTAAACCGATTTGTAAGCGGAATGTCACTAAGCGGAATTTTAGAGCGGCAAAAATAAACAGCCATGGTACTTTCTTGCCAGCGCTCTATTCGAAAAAGTAACAGTAGGCATGTACGTAAAAACGTAGCCTCTCACAGCTTACTTGTTAGTAGTTATTCGGGCATGCTGCTGCCATGACCTCTTTAGTACGCGCCCAGTTGTTTGAAAGCGAGTCCAAAGTCGTGAAATTAAAATCCAGTGTCATTTGCTGGCACACGCTGACTAATCAGTTTTTACGCTAACCGTGGCTTGCCACTGATTCCGGCACATCACGCTACTAAAACGTCCTACCTGTTAAAATTAGCCAAAAACGTATACAAATACTGGAAATTGAACACTTGTGCTGCATAACCTAGCTATCAGTCAGAAGTCCAACTGACTAGTCTAAATAAGGAGGAGGCCTCTTCTGTCTTCCTATGGTAATACTGAATGGTTCACTTGTAGCTATCCTAGATGAAAATTCTCTGATGAATCAGATACTTATAGTTTTCGTATTCGGGATGGGTGGGTTTCAAGTCCCCAGCCGACCACCTATATTCAACTCTGCCAATGTTTCTCTAAATCATATGACGCGATTGCCGAGATAGCTCATTTGGGAAGGCGACAATCGAAGTCCTGAACCACACTTTTCTATTTCTAGGTTGTGCTCCGTCTCTAAAAAGCTTGTCAGTGGCAGGCAGTAAAAACCTTATATTTTTTTCTCCCTGTTTTGACCAGCGTATCGTCACTCCACCCATTCTCAACACTGAGACAACGATGTTTTAGGCATCTTAGGCATCTGACACCTGTTGTCACATTCAGTCGCAAATGGAACACGAGGAGTGTACACAGAGAGCCTGCTTGTGTAGTGTACAACTACAACCATGAGCTCTGGAGACTAATCTCCGTTCAGTCTACGGATTGTTTCTGTCACTTGTCATCTTTTTTCCACCTCAGGTGTTGATTTGTTTAAGTTAAAAATGTCAAGTTCAAAAGTGGTTCGGACTCCACGTCGAACTGTAGGTCTCCCATAACTGGCTGGGCAAGTCAGTTCAAAAGTCTGAATAAGGCAACGGCATACCATCTCCAATAAGAATGTTTCTAGTAAATCACTGTGGTATTCAAACCAAACTTGGGGTTGATGACATCTCAGAGGCCCGTTTCCGTTCCTGACGTATCATTGTGTTTTATTGCCACACAAAGGATCCTGGCTCAGTTGTCGGAACTGCAGTTTTTCAATTGAGGGTCCTGGAACGGTGTGACCCGCAGCTTTGAGAAGTCTGCTGCCGAACTACTTGAAGAAGTATAGGCTCCGGTTTTTAAAACCGACATTAACAACAGGGAGAGATCTTAGTCAACCACAAATTCCCTTTTCCCTTTCCCACCGTATGTGTAGCAAACCAATCATCTCTCTCCCCTCCCCCCCCCCCCCCCCCCCCCCTCCACAGTGATGTCCAGGGATGCCCTTCAGAGAGCATGAACATGCAGGCTAATAGCACCTGCTAGGTTTGAATGCGAAGTCACGTTATTACATACAGGAGAGCGCTATCTGCGACAGTCAGATATTTCCGTGGCTAGATGAAGACTGTTGAAGGACGATCGAAATCTCGACACTAACAGACTTTTTTCTCTTAATATGATGCTGCTACTGGTCTAGACTCAGTAGCCGTCAAACGTATTTGTTCAAGACCCAATACTGACATACCTGGGAACACCACGGACCGCGTATGTACCGATCTTATTATTAATTGGTAACCTGCATAAATTATTATGTTGTGAGTCCCCAATAGACTAACTATAGTAAGGGTGCATTAGTTGGTCACCCACCCCAAGTACTGGTCGTCAATTCATAACACTTAAATGTAGACTGTTCTCTGTTTTAGGCTGCTGCTACGTTCAGCGACACCGACATTGTGACACTAATTGCAGACGAAGTAGTGTTGCATTGTATGTGTGAGCAGATGATTAATTGATAAACAACGGTAATTGCATTTCTATTTAAATACATATGCAATATGAGACATCATTATATACATTTACTGAATGTTTTGAAAGTCCTTTTTTCACTGTCTAACGCGTTGTGTTACAACAGCCTTAATTAATTTAATGTTTCTTGCTACATATAGGTATCGCATTTGAAGGTGACCGTCTCTGTAATGCGCATTCACGAGTTCATATTACTTCCATGTCAAATTAGTAGCTCATGGTACGAGAGGCGCACGCCTTAAGTTGTCAGTAGTGGAGGACAAACAATAAAACATCTTTCCTCTCATTACCTAACTCAGGTGTTACCACACTTTTCCTCTAATGGAATACTTTCAAAATCGGGTACTTTGAAGCAGCACCTTGTTTAGTTTGAAGGTTAATAAAATTTAAAAAAAAACGAGGAAAACTTGTTTTATTCAGTGATTAATTTTAATTGATGACTAATAATACAGAAACCACAATACAATTTTAAAAAATTATTAGTATCATCAGAATGTCGAAAGAGCCGCCATGTTACTAAGAGTTTTACGCGGAGCACTTATTCACTTCACGAAGTTTGAGAAACCTTGGTCTAACCCTGTAGTGGCCGAGCTACTTACAGTTCTGCCCCTGAGGTAAGCAGCCCACTTTACTTACCTCACGGCAGAATTCACCAACATCAATTCAAATAAACTCATTTAAAATATTACTATCTCCGTAAGTAGCTTTGTTTGTCACTGAGCAGAAAAGCTATACCCCTAAGAAACTCCTTACGGTATTTTACGTTTTTGGATTCGGCTGTTTGTCGGAACTGCGGGCCGTACGAATACTTGATTCGGCGACATGCAGTCCTAGGACCGCAGTTTGATAATAATAAAAGGGTGTACGGCGAAACACTGAATGCTCTCCTCACTTGTCCAGAATTTCATTAAGTACTTGCCACTATCAGAGCGTGCTCGGAAATCTACAGTATGTTTCAGTTACTGATATTAGCTTTCGCTTCGCGCAAATACCTGATACAGTTGTCTCTCAGTCGACACACGCATGGAGTACGCTGGAAGTCAGGACGATTCTATCTCTCGCTCCAGCACAGGCGAATGCGCCCCCACTCCATCAGTGCGTGGCGGTTAAAGTCGTGAGTCAGCTTTGCACGCCATCTTTGAACTGTTTGCGCCTTGGAGTAAACGAACTCCCCTAACACGCCAGACAGCGACAGGTCTAGGAAAGGCCTACCATTATGTCGGCAGAGAAGATGGTTTCACATTGGCTCGGTTAGTGGTGCGCTACTATTTAACTAAACAAAAATATAACACGAAATGTTAAGGTATCTGACTTTCTAAGTCCAGGCAAGGCCAATGCAGCCCACATCAAAGAACGTTACATTCGTATTTTAGAACTTAAAACAAGTAAGTATTCTTAAATTTCTATGTATTCCATTTAGGAACGACCTAATATAAACATTGTCTCTAAGGTATCGTGCCTCGGTCTTTTATCATTCCTTTATTACAACACATGCACAAAAGTGAAGAATGATTGAGAGAAAAATTATACGTTCCTAAAGGCTAATCCCACGGAGTCGCTGCAGATTTCGCCAGTAAAAGTCATCCCTGTTCTTTTTAAACTCAAACTCAAAAGTGTTTCACAGTCGCATTAATATTTTTACTGACCGTCTAGACTGTTTCAGTTTTTTTTTTTTTTTTTTTTTTTTCTAGATGACCTTCTTCGGTTCACATGAACCTTCCTCAGATACTTAGATGAAAGTAAAATAACAAATGGTTCAAATGGCTCTGAGCACTATGGGACTCAACATCTTAGGTCATAAGTCCCCTAGAACTTAGAACTACTTAAACCTAACTAACCTAAGGACATCACACACATCCATGCCCGAGGCAGGATTCGAACCTGCGACCGTAGCAGTCGCACGATTCCGGACTGCAGCGCCAGAACCGCACGGCCACCGCGGCCGGCGTAAAATAACAAATCAACATAAACTCTACAATGTACAATGTTGCTATTATATCATACCATCACACATGAAATATACGACAACATAGTGGTTACAAGAATAGTCCGTCAACTATTAGTAAAATTTATGCGCTACTTCACAGGATAAAGTATTGGTCTGATAGAATTCACGTTGCTTACAAAGTCCCCAGGGAAACTGGCGCAGGTGGCGTCTGGTGCATTTGTCACATATGAGTGAAAATACATGTGCCAACTGAATTAATAATGACTTTTTTGTTTGTTGAGAATACTGTTCCTGGAAATACTTGATTAAAACTTATGATGAAAACGTTATAAAACAGTACAAAAATTTGTAATGTGAACGGCAGATAGCATCCGTACCCATGGCGTTGCCGGAGGCCTGTCTCCATCGCATCTTGCTCTCTTTCTACTACACCTCCAATTTACCCGATGACGAAGTATGTACATTTAACATTTAAATCAAGTACATTTTACCACATGGGATGTTTGATGGTATGGAACGACTGCAACGTTGTATGTCATAGACTAAGTAGAGTATAAGTTGATGAATTCATCTACAGATCTTAGGATGGTTCATGTTGACTGATGCCGGCCACTTAAAAAATAAAACAGTCTAGATGGAAAATAAAAAATATACTTTACGAGTGATTAAGGATGTTTTCCGAAGACATTATCTCCATTTTGCGCTATGTTATCTCGGTCTACACCTACTGATCTAAATACCTACACGTTTGACTTCATAAACTGTTACATAAAACGAATTGGATCACGAAATTAACACTTCGTTAATGTGTAACTAATGCAGGTGTGCAACATTCTTCCGCTGACTGCAAGTATTTTCAAATGCACGGTAGATCACTATTTAGCCCAGATTCAGACGAGCACAGCAGAATAGCACGAACGTTTAATCAGAGATGTTGGAGACGTTATATTCTTACTAGTAAAGACAGAGAAAAAACTCTCATGCGTGTCACGAACTCCTGACCTACAATAACCGAGTGGAGCTCCCTATTCTAACAATCAGAGTAATATTTTCTGTCAGCACGCGGAAGAAAGAGCTCGTTACTTACCGATGCATATTATAAAAGAGAGAGAGAGAGAGAGAGAGAGAGAGAGAGAGAGAGAGAGAGAGTGTGTGTGTGTGTGTGTGTGTGTGTCACATCGTCCCCTAAACTATTCTCCGATTCAACCAAACTTGGTATTGTCAGGCGACAATCGCTGTGGGGGTAAGAACCACCTACTTATCAAAGGAATGGGGGTAGGGGTGAAAAAGAAATGTAGTCCGCGATGCGTGAATTCCAGACGTTATTCATCCAGTATTTGAGATGAAGACACTTTAGCAATTTGCAACAAATTTTACACAGAAGCGGCAAAGAAACGTGTAGGTATGCGTATTCAAATACTGAGATATGCAAACAGGCAGAATACGGCGCTGCGGTCGGCAACGCCTATATAAGAGGAGTATCTGGCACAGTTGTTAGATAGGTTACTGCTACTGCAATGGCAGGTTACCAAGATTTAAGTGTGTCTGAACATGATGTTATTGTCGGCGCACCAGCGATGGGACACAGCATCCCCGTGGTAGCGATGAAGTGGAGATTTTCCTGCACGACCATTTCACGAGTGTACCGTGAATATCAGGAACCTCGTAAAACAATTAATTTCCGACATCCCTGCGTACGGACCAACGACGACTGAAGAGAAACTTTTAACGTGACAGAAGTGCAACCCTTCCGCAAACTGCTGCAGATTTCAATGCTGGACCATCAACAAGTGTCTACGTGCGAACTATTGAACGAAACATCATCTATATGGGCTTTCGAATCCGAAGGCTCGCTCGTGTACCCTTGACTGCACGACACAAAGCTTTACTTCTCGCCTGGGCCCGTCCACACCGACATTGGACTGTTGATGACTGGAAACATGTTCCCTGGTCGGACGATTCTCGTTTCAAAGTGTATCGAGCGGATGGACGTGTACGGGCATGGAGACAACCTCATGAATCCATGGACCCTACATATCAGCAGGGAACTGTTCAAACTGATGGATGCTTGTAATGGTGTGGAGCGTGTGCACTTGGGGTGACTGGGACACCTGATACGTCTAGATACGACTCTGAAAGGTAACAGGTACGCAAGCATCCTGTCTGATCACATGCATCCATTCGTGTCCACTGTGCATTCCGACGGCCTTGGACAGCAGGACAATGCGACACTCCACACGTCCAGAATTGCTACAGAGTGGCTCCAGTAACAGTCATCTGAGTTTAAACACTTCCACTGGTCATCAAACTCCCCGGACATGAAAATTATGGAGCATATCTGGGATGCCTTGCAACGTGCTGTTCAGACGAGATCTGCACTGGTGTCAGTTGCCACCAGTTCTATTGCAGACAGCAGTCAAGCCACTGTCACGTCACGTTGCGGCACTTCTACATGCTCGCGGGGGCCATACACGATATTAGGCAGGTGCACCGGTTTCGCTGGCTCTTCAGTGTAAATATCAACAAATTTGTCTCGCAAACAACCTCTACAAAATGATGAAAGGAAAAATGTTTATCGCTTACTACTTTTCCGCAGTTCATGCAATTAAAGTACCGCATGAGGCATAAGTTATCGTTTCTTTAATACTAACTCTATTTGCAACCCATTTTGCAGACAGTATCCACATATGTCGCTGAATTTACCGACAAAATTATGATTTTACGACACAGTACAGGCCTTAGGACTTCCTAACACTTATCAACAACGCCAGACATGGACGCACATCAATAAATACGTGGGTAATGCTGCTTTTCTCCGCTAATATTTTATTTAATTTTGTTTTTTTGACGTCGCGTGACTTAATGTTTGTGATAATTAGTCCTACAACAACATTCTGAAGGTGGCAGAGGTAAAATACAGGGAGCGAAAGGCTATTTACAATTTGTACAGAAACCAGATGGCAGTTATAAGAGTCGAGGGACATGAAAGGGAAGCAGTGGTTGGGAAGGAAGTGAGACAGGGTTGTAGTCTCTCCTCGATGTTATTCAATCTGTATATTGAGCAAGCAGTAAAGGAAACAAAAGAAAAATTTGGAGTAGGTATTAAAATCCATGGAGAAGAAATAAAAACTGAGGTTAGCCGATGACATCGTAATTCTGTCAGAGACAGCAAAGGACTTGGAAGAACAGTTGAACGGAATGGATAGTGTCTTGAAAGGAGGATATAAAATGAACATCAACAAAAGCAAAACGAGGATAATGGAATGTAGTCGAATTGAGTCGGGTGATGCTGAAGGAATTAGATTAGGAAATGAGACGCTTAAAATAGTAAAGAAGTTTTGCTATTTGGGGAGCAAAATAACTGATGATGGTCGAAGTAGAGAGGATATAAAATGTAGACTGGCAATGGCGAGGAAAGCGTTTCTGAAGAAGAGAAATTTGTTAACATCGAGTATAGATTTAAGTGTCAGGAAATCATTTCTAAAAGTATTTGTATGGAGTGTAGCCATGTATGGATGTGAAACATGGACGATAAATAGTTTGGACAAGAAGAGACTAGAAGCTTTCGAAATGTGGTGCTACAGAAGAATGCTGAAGATTATATGGGTAGATCGCATAACTAATGAGGAAGTATTGAATAGGATTGGGGAGAAGAGAAGTTTGTGGCACAACTTGACCAGAAGAAGGGATCGGTTGGTAGGACATGTTCTGAGGCATGAAGGGATCACCAATTTCGTATTGGAGGGCAGCGTGGAGGGTAAAAATCGTAGAGGGAGACCAAGAGATGAATACACTAAGCAGATTCAGAAGCATGTATGTTGCAGTAGGTACTGGGAGATAAAGAAGCTTGCACAGGATAGAATAGCACGGAGAGCTGCATCAAACCAGTCTCAGGACTGAAGACAACAACAACAACAACAACAACAACAACAACAACAACAACAACAACGGGTAAGTGTTAGTTCAAGAGGATAATGATCGAAGCAATTTGTAAAACGAATAGCATTACAAATTTCATGTATGACCCAATTTAAGATACTTTGAATGTGACATTGTCCCCCAGTATTTTCATTCTGCCGCCTTATATCTTTTGTTAGCATAGGCTCAAACTCTTGCGTCATTTATGTACGCACAATATGATACCGAATAAGTAATTATAGCTGTCTTCAACCCGAATGTTGGTTTGAATACCACAGTGCTTTACAAGGCATCGATCTGTTTACCCTTGCAATTGCGTTCCCCCAAACTTTGAACGGACGTCTCAGCTATTTATGGGGGGACTGTGGTATTTTTCGGATTAACAAATTTTGTCAGAAGTGAAATAAGTGATTAATGACAAATGATACTTCGATCGAGTGGGAATGGAACCCATGACTTTTGGATTTGTCGTCTTATACTTATTCACTGAGCCACATAAGCGAGAATATCAATCTATATTTCTTATATACATTTCTAACTAACTCTCAGGAAAGTGTATTGCGACCCCGACCAAAGCCTCCAACGTCAATCACAAATTTCAAGGCCGAACAGAAAAGTTGTAAGGTGTCGAACACGATCTGTTCAGCGCAATGATACCTCAGGAACATTCATTACCTGTGTTTCAATAATATTGATTACTGTATTGTCCCTTCTCATTTGCTGCCATGCTCGTGGCACATTCCACAACTATGACTTTCTGACAGAGCGATCACATGGAATTTGAAAAACGAATAAGTTGTAGATAAATTAATCAGTCCAGGTTGTTTTGAGTTTATCGGAAGGTAGCTCCTTTTTAACAATAGGTCAGTTACTCTTACACTCAATAATAATTAATTGCTAATAACTGCGAGATAAGTATATACAGAAGCTCTGAAACAAGCGGATATGAATGTTGAACTAACCGACTATAGCCGCCGTTTCTGCTCATTGTGAGAAGAGCTGAGGCATTGAAGGTCAAGTACTCGGTTTTATTCCCTCAGTAGTGAGTCAGAGGATGTAGCCGGCGTCTGTAAGGGCAAATACTTGCGGTCCATGCCTTCGTGCTTCTTTTTTCTCATTCTTCGTAAATGACACACGTAAATTTATCAATAGCTACTTCCTAGAAATGACATCTGAATTAAGCATCTGGAAGTCCGTACTATACCGATAAAAATCACAGCTGTCTGTTTGGCCCAGTCGCGAAGATATCTCTGACGAAGACTGAATCAGTGTTTCCTGTAAAAGATAATTCAGCCATACACGGAACAATGCAGCAGAATAGAGCCATAAGAGAGAAATTTTTAAGAACCTACTAGCGGAGAAGTTTAATAAATAGTGCCCATGTAAATAGGTTTTCAAGTGTATAATTAAAATTATCTTATTTTCACATGGCGTTGGTTAGCACATAGTGCTAGACAGTGGCACGATTAAAGAAAATTAGACAAGTCTTATAACCGTCGCTACTCGTAACTAGGAGTGATATAATAATAATTCATTCCTAATTCATAAGCATTGCGTCAACAGATGGCTTTGCAGACAAATATCAGCTTTACTGTATCTTCCTAATACACTCCTGGAAATAGAAATAAGAACACCGTGAATTCATTGTCCCAGGAAGGGGAAACTTTATTGACACATTCCTGGGGTCAGATACATCACATGATCACACTGACAGAACCACAGGCACATAGACACAGGCAACAGAGCATGCACAATGTCGGCACTAGTACAGTGTATCTCCACCTTTCGCAACAATGCAGGCTGCTATTCTCCCATGGAGACGATCGTAGAGATGCTGGATGTAGTCCTGTGGAACGGCTTGCCATGCCATTTCCACCTGGCGCCTCAGTTGGACCAGCGTTCGTGCTGGACGTGCAGACCGCGTGATACGACGCTTCATCCAGTCCCAAACATGCTCAATGGGGGATAGATCCGGAGATCTTGCTGGCCAGGGTAGTTGACTTACACCTTCTAGAGCACGTTGGGTGGCACGGGATACATGCGCACGTGCATTGTCCTGTTGGAACAGCAAGTTCCCTTGCCGGTCTAGGAATGGTAGAACGATGGGTTCGATGACGGTTTGGATGTACCGTGCACTATTCAGTGTCCCCTCGACGATCACCAGAGGTGTACGGCCAGTGTAGGAGATCGCTCCCCACACCATGATGCCGGGTGTTGGCCCTGTGTGCCTCGGTCGTATGCAGTCCTGATTGTGGCGCTCACCTGCACGGCGCCAAACACGCATACGACCATCATTGGCACCCGGCCTCCCGCAAGCCCACTATACGCCCTCGCTCAAAGTCCGTCAACTGCACATACGGTTCACGTCCACGCTGTCGCGGCATGCTACCAGTGTTAAAGACTGCGATGGAGCTCCGTATGCCACGGCAAACTGGCTGACACTGACGGCGGCGGTGCACAAATGCTGCGCAGCTAGCGGCATTCGACGGCCAACACCGCGGTTCCTGGTGTGTCCGCTGTGCCGTGCGTGTGATCATTGCTTGTACATCCCTCTCGTAGTGTCCGGAGCAAGTATGGTGGGTCTGACACACCGGTGTCAATGTGTTCTTTTTTCCATTTCCAGGAGTGTAGTTACAGGTTTTTTGCTGAAACTGCCACTTTAAAAACCGCTTGTTTCGTATGGTGATTCCCACGGACTCTTCTTAAAAAAAAAGTAATCCGATTCAGTGAGAGAAAAAGTGTATCGAAGTGTGAAACGGAGAGATGAATGAAGAGGTGACGTCTGCTGTTTTGTTCGCAACAAGAGAATTATGACTGAGGCCCAATTCCAGTCATAAACACAATAAGTCACTGTACACGCGTCAACTATGCATCTACCATTGCATTTTCTCGGGAAACGGCACAATGAGAACGGAAAGATGAGTCAGACAATGACATACAATACCGCCAAAGAATCCACAGCAGGCTAGAAGAATCTTTCAGACCCTTTAATTGAGAAAATGTGTGTGAAATCTTATGGGACTCAACTGCTAAGGTCATCAGTACCTAAGCTTACACACTACTTAACCCACCCATGACCGAGGGAGGCCTCGAACCTCCGACGGGGGGAGCCGCTCGATCCGTGACAAGGTTCCCTTGACCGCGCGGCTAAGGAGTGTTTACTTTGAGAAGCTACCAGTCTTGCCATGACTGATTAGTTCACAAAATTGTTGGGTGCGGCGCGTTCAACTGGTGCCTCAAATTTGGAGGTTTTTCTTCGGTATGCACGGGAAGTAGCGCTCAACCTTTGGAAACCTACAACACATCGTGTAGCGCAAGAAAATTCACAGAACTCTTTCGTCAGTGGAAGATGTGACTTTCATTCAACAAAAGTGCTCTTCCAATAATATCTTACTATAGGAAAACATTTCATAAAAATTTGATGCTATTCGAAAGCAACAATCCGGTACACAGTGTAACCATATTCTTGCTTTGAGCTCCTAGCTCATCCACGACAATAGAAACAGCACTGCAAGACACAAGTAGTTATCGTAATCAACCATTTGATGCTTGATGATAGGTCAGGGCAAGACAATGGCGAGCTGCCTCCTTGTCCAAGACGTGAATGCGGAACCACTGCATTGTCTCCGATGCTAAATGATGAGTATGTGATCGACTTCGCTCTTTAGTGCATGTAAGTTACGCAAACACAATTCTCTTCGGTGCAAAGCGTGGCGAGTCTCAATGACGCTTTCGCAAAGCAGCGGTGTTTATCAATGCTTTGCCGCAGGACAGAACTGTGTGCAAAACTGGCCGTCGTATCCATGAAGTGTTTCTAATAGGTAGTCCTAGAACGCTGTCACCGCTTTGGCGAACGATGTTACGTGGCTTCTCGGTGTGCAATACTCCTGTGCAGAAGCCGGATTATGCAACTATTCAGGGTTCAAAGGATACACAGTCGTATCCAGATCCGAGCTCAATCCGTTGCGGTTTCACGTCTTAGCAGAACTCTAAAAATGCTGTTGCTTCTGCCTTGGAACTGTCTTTCATAGTCTTCCTCCCATGCTGGCGCAATGGCCGCTTTTTATTCTGTATTTAATATTATTTTGTTATTACTGTGCTCGCAACCAATACACAAAACTTTGAGCATTTTCGTTGCACGATAACATTCCAGCAATTATAATAAAATATGATGATAAAATAAGGCTCTGCATGTTAATAAACGCGTAGTATTCTCTTTCCCTCTTTCATTTACAAATTTGCTGACAATCCCGATACTTGTCATTCCTCTTGTGAGCACACAATAACAGATTTATACGCCGAATGTATACGAGCTCCAAACAAACGAAGCAGAGGGTAAAATTTGTTTATACGTGTATTACATTGTCGATAAAAAGTGTAATTTACCAATTAATAACAGATGTAGTTTACCAGTGGCCCAGTCCACTCTTACTGTGGAGGGAATTTAGGATCTACAGATAACCTATTTTAATTATTCATTGCTAGTAGTTTGTTCATATTGTGGTTACGACAGGATAATCCATCCATACATGCAGTTGAAGGTCTGAAAATTGGAATCACAAGAGAATTTTCTGTAGGATAGAGTCACTATAATTTCCGTTTTACTGAAGCTCTTGTTATTGAAACAAGACACTATATGGATTTCAGTTGCATGTATTACTAGGCGCGTCATGAGAGAATCAACGAGTGAGTTCTGTTTGTAATTGGCATAAACCATGATCTTCGAAATTCGGTTGAGTACAAAGCATGAATTTTCAATGTATCTGATATCCATGTGTTACGCTTTTTTTTTTTTTAATATTTGGCGTACTTTTGGTGCAACAACCTGCACGATTATACTGATGCCTGCCCGTACGACTTTAGATGATGCCACATTGAAAACGGTGACACTAGTGTTTTGGTTGCGGCGTATAGAAACGAATGCACACCTTTGTTGCGTATGGAGATTCAGTTTTAGCTGTGCTTCTGAGGCTACAGTTTACTAGTAAACTCACGTTCTGTAAATAATCAGACTCCCATTTATAAAGCAGCTTCAAACATCTTATTACTTTAGAAGTAAGTTAGTGTGTTAAATATTTGATGTCAAGCATGTAAGAGAGAAAAAGTTTAGGTAATATCGAACTTATGTTTAAATTTTGTTGGCAGTCGCTAATTGCTCTCATTCTCAAATACTGGATGAGTATAGTCTGATAATTTGCGCTCCGTTGTACGCAAAAGATCTGTGATCATGATGACATATCGCCTGGTCTGTGTCGTAATAATGATTTAATTTTGCAGATACATTCTGCGACATATGTGGACACCATCTGCAAAACATGTTGCGAATACAGTCAGTAGTAAATAAGTCATAAATTAAAACGTTATACCTGATGATGCTGTTTTACGGCATGAACAGCGAAAATGTAGTTAACGGTAAACTTTTTTTTCCTTTGATCGCTTTTTTTTTTGGGGGGGGGGGGCGTCTGCGAGAAAAGTTTCGTAAAGGTTTAAAATTATGTGTAACGTTTGTTCCAAGTCATTAAGTGCGTTCATTCTCAAATACTGGGTGAATACAGTGTGCGGTATTGGCTCTCTGTGAATTAAGCTGCCACAAAAGTAACACACAGTTCCTAACTGTTGATACTCTTAATGACTGGATCACGAAAGCATTTTAAATTTTTTAAATTCGGGCAATATTAATATGAAATGTAACATCAAAATTTTTTTGGCCTGGGAACTGTGATCATGAATTAAGCTTTCCTACTAAGACACGCCTACAGTCAGATCAACCTGAGGAAATCTCTGACACCTGGTAGCGCTTTTGACAGCTTTCAACAGCGAAGTGCTAACGGCTGTTGGCAAAAACAATAGTCGTTTACAGAACTATGAAGAGGCGTTGCCATAGAGACATTTACAAAATCGCGTTGTAGAGACGCGAAGCAGCTGTACTCATACACTTGTACATTATGCATACTTCTTTGTACGACTTTTTCATAATTTCAAAGGTTTTTTCAAGCATACATGGAAATGAAATTTTTTCTATAATACACAACAAACATAGTTAATTTTTGGAGTCAATTTTTTTATAGAAAACTGACAAAATGAATAGTCGGGGGCATTGCTAGCTTTGTCAGGTAATATTATATATAACACAACTGTCATTTTGTTACGATGTAAGGACGTCATTAAGTTTCATTGGCTGATTCGAAATACTGAAGTTTTCTATGTCTACTTGCGCACGTAAGGACGCCTTCAGCGTCATACGCAGCTCTTCATCCGAAACCTGCACCCATCAGTCAAGTCCGTAAAACGAGCTGGAAACGGTTGCACCGTGAGACGTGGACTGGATCTGTTGCGGCAAGTCAAAGCCTGCCCTCAAGCCGCGGTTCCTCTCAGTCCATGCTGTTCACTCGCAGGTCCGTTCCTGTCAGAGGCCAGCCGCAGGTAGCAGACACTTTCCGCTGCGATGCAGTGCGTGCGTCTCCTGCAACGCCAAAGAAAGCGCAAAGGCCACTGACCTCTGTAGGCGTGACTCACGGCCTTACACGCCACTGCAGTCTCAACCGACGTTCATTGATCGTTGCTCGCCGCCTACGTCCGTGTTGCACTTCAGCAAGCCACCTACAGCGAAGCTATCGAGCTGTAATCTGATACAGTAGATTGCACTATAAAATGTTTTGTAACGCTCATGCACAAATCCTCACCGCGTTAGGGTATGGGCAGTGTACCACTTCAAATATCGCTAGAAAGTTTTAATGAGATCCATGGTGGAAAACTACGTGACAGCAGGTCATCACAGTATCACAAGCATCATAGCAGCACAGAACTAACATTGCCTCAACCCATACCACAACGCCGGCCCCGTAGAAAAAGGAATACAGGTGAAAGAAGAAGCAAGATCGGGATGAATAAATAATAAAGCAACGTCGGGTAATAGGTAGTAATAGACAAAACAAATCCTTAAAGTAGTGGGCGTGTACTTATTACTGAGCGGTATTTGAAAAGTACAGCCCAGGGAGAGTTCGATGGAAATTTGCCACGGGACGAGCCGGAACAGATACACGTATCAGGTAAAAATGCTGACAAACATGGCAGTGATAGGTGATGTGCGTGGCGGAAGACCGCAGGGAATGGAAATATATTGAAAACACAGACTTGCTTGAAGTTACGGTGTTCGGAAGCGAAAAACTGTATGCAAGGATCATAATAGTAAATACACTCTGAATATTTGGTTCTCATTCTAGTTACGTATTATACATAGTAGCTACCCGCACAGTAACAGTTTACCATTACTACGACCACCACGTTTATCCAAAATTGTATCACAATCTTCGATAGCTACGTTCGTTAACGGGAACTACAAACTAATACCGAATAGTGTGCAAGTTTCCTCGTTCGAGACGAAATTTTAGACAGAATACTGTGAAACTTTCTTTACGACGGAGGGTGCCAACTTGCTGCAGCCTGAGTGCCGTTCTCTGTCCATAATGTGTAAAATTGAAAGAAGGAAGATTAGGATTTAACGTACCATCGATGACGATGACATCAGAGACGGAAACAAGAATCGGAAAGACAATCGGCCGTCTACAATTCACGGGAACCATCCGGCATTTTATTTAAACGACTTAGGATTACCACAGAAAAAACAAATCTGAATCGCCGAACGGTGTTTGAGCCAGCGTCCCCAAGAATGTGGGTCAACTGTGTTAACCACCGTCTAAGGACAGGATTTTCGCTTTTAATGTGTCATCCATCCATGCCTTCCCCTGCGTGGTCAGCAAGAGGCGAACGTGCACAATAGCAAAAGAACGTGCTTATGCGGCAATGTCCGATCTAAAACAGTTTCCACCGGAGGAAAGTGGTCACCAAGTTGGCACAGCTAATAGCCATGTTATTTGAATAAGGATGGATGCTACAGATAATGTATTCTGAATGACCATCTTTGTTCCAAGAAATATTCCTTAACTGGAACGAGATTCGTATCGCTCATTTCTCAAGACGGTGTTTGTGCTTGCGTACACAACTTTCCACTGTCAAGAAATGAATATGAATCTTCCAGAACAGGATCTCAGTTACATTGTTACCTGTCGTTTACGATCCTTGATGCCTTGAGATCGTCAAGGAAATCAAAATCAGATGTTTCTCAAAATGTAGGAACTTCGGATGACGTACATCCGTTTATTATATTATTTTCACTTGATGCTTTGTGGTAGTCTCTTTTCATGTAACAGCACCGGACACTTGTTGCCCGTAACAGTACTCGTTAGCCTTGTTGCAACCGACTGCTACACCACACTTGACATGAATTAACATAACTAGTTTTTCTGTTATGTTCATGGCAACAGCTGTAATAAAACGTAATAGACATTAAAATGTCCTCTTAGCTTAGTTCAAAAAGCACAAACAATTACTTGTTTACATCAGAGGCAGAGGCCTTCGGATCCCTGCCAAGATACTGCGACGCTTGAGAAACTAGACCACACCTACGACACAAATTCGGTAACAGAACTGTCCATAAACGTGCGCCGTTATTTCGACCGCCACTATGTCGCGCGTTGGAGACGAAGCCTTGTGCAGCGTCGGGAAATGGTTTCGATTTTGATCTCTTCTTCTGCTCTTCCAAGGACTGAAGTTTGATGACAAGCGTTTGCATCGACACATTGTCACTCCTTAATAAACAGCGACAGGAGAGCATAGGCATAGCATATTACGCGTATAATCGTGGCTACTGAAGCAGCGTGATGTTACCACCATCTATGTGATAATTGTTTCCTTTACCTTCGGATAACTATTATGACGCTCAGGCGTTCTTATGCAACATAGGCACCCATTATGTTGATAATGAGTTCAAAATTTTGAAACAAGTGGCGTGTATTTCCGCCCGACCAATTGTTTCTGTACTGCAATAACTACCAATTTCGTGGATTTCTTTGACCTTATGAAAGCAACATCTGCTTCAGTTTAGCATCTTTATTTAACAACAAAATGTCTGACGTTACCGTATACAAAAAACTTTTACATTCACACTAACAATACATGAAATTTGTCGTGTATGCAAGAAACAAGGTCGAATGTCGCAAGTGCTGGTACGGATATGGAAGTCTTCTGTCGATGTAAACGACAAATGTTGTCTGTCTGAATAAACTGAAGTTGATGTACACTTCAGAAACATCATGTCATCCTTGACAATGGAGCTCTAACCCAGGAATGCTTTAAATTTTACAGGAAAATAAAATGTTGTGGCCTAATTCCACATGTTATTACTGATGCATGTCCAACCTAAAAATAACAGTCACTAACAGCGTAGCGCAAGAAAATTTTTGTTGATAAATGAAAGTATGTATTATTTAACAGCAGTCCCAAATGAATTATCAAAGTTGCCGAAGTGGAACGGACGTAACTGACGCCTCAACAATAGAGATATCGGTACCGTAGGTGCAACCACATCGCAAGGAAGAGGCCAGATAAACTCGTTATTCTTGAAAAAGGGGAAGCATCCTTTTCAATAGTTGCAGGAGCAACAATCTGGTCGATTGACTGATATGGCCTTGTAACGTTAGCCAACATGGCTTTACCGTGCTGGTAGTGAGAACGGTCGAAACCAAGGGGAAACTAAAGACATTTTTCCGAGGATCAATTGCTCTACCGTATGACTTGATAGTGATGGCATCCTGCTGTTTAAAACAACCTGAGTTTGAAATAGTCCCCTATTCGTATCTCCGGGAATTGACGGTTCAGTAGTGTGCTGTCACATGGAAAAACAAAACTGGCATCCTATGGATGGAAGCGTGGAATGTTAGCTCCTTTAATCGGGGAGTTAGATTAGGGAATTGTAAAACGGAAATGGATAGATTAAAGATGGATATAGTGGGAATTACTGAAGGCTACTGTCAGAAAGAACAGCAGTTCCAAGCAAGTGACTACAGGCTTACAAATACAAAATCAAATAGGGAGTAAGCAGGAATAATAATGAAAAGGAAGTAGCAATGCAGGTAAGCTGCTACGAACTGCAGAGTAGCAATGCCTTTTACAATAGTTTATATGTCTACCAACTCGGCAAAAACAACATATTGGCATGACTAACAATATTTACAGCGATTTTTTTTCAAAACTATCTGGCTGCTATGACGAATGTGAGGCACAAGTGTGCCGCCACAGTTCAGCTGCTTTGCGAAGTACAGTAACTGGACGGAGACTGCGCTTTGTTAGCAGACTTCAGCCTCACATTTAGCACATTGTACAGATAATTTTAGCGAAAAAACTTTGTTTCAAACGCTAATAACCATTGAATCTCTATACGAGTCTTCTATACTGTTACAAAACGTACTTCAGTATAAAACATTTATCTTCACCTACATCTACACGGATACTCTGCAAATCACATTTAAGTGCTTGGCAGAGGGTTCATCGAACCGCCTTCATAATTCCAATCTCGTATAGCGCGCGGAAATGACGAACACCTATATCTTTCCGTACGAGCTCTGATTTCCATTATTTTATCGTGGTGATCGTTTCTCCACATGAAGGTCGGTGTCAACAAAATATTTTCGCATTCGGAGGAGAAAGTTGGTGATTGGAATTTCGTGAGAAGATTCCGTCGCAACGAAAACCACCTTTGTTTTAATGATGTCCACCCCAAATCCCGTATCATTTCAGTGACACTATCTCCCATATTTCGCGATATCTCGGAAGATAAAAATGTTTCTGGCCTTCGCCATACTGACATGTTAAGTAGGCATACTATTATTTTGTTGAAATCTTGCTTCGATACCTTGCATGTCTGAGAAATACCAGAGCATGAAGATAACGCGTATCTTCAAACGATTCTCTGGAAACTGGATCTTTCATTTATTGCGAGCAGTCGCCTTAACCACCAGTTTTATATCTCCAGGAACGACCCAAACATTCATTGTAATTGATTCAACGAAGCAAACATTCATTGTAACTGATTCAACGATGAGAGGAAGCCTCGGGCCCCTCGTAAAAAAACTGTAGATCCCCTTTCCCCAGTTGGCTAACTGAGGCAGGACAGGGATACGTAAACCACCGAAGTCGCGTCCAAGTGAATGACTTGAGTCACACCATTGAGCCATACCAAACTAGTATTGTAACAGATATATCTCCCTACTACAACAGGAGGGGAACATCAGTGACAAATGATTCAACGTATTTAATTTCAGTGAATTTAATTTAATTCAACACAAACAAAACTGCCACACCTAAACATGGCGCAACTAGTTTTCGCATTCTGATCATTTTTAAATACCTGACTCTCATGCGACAATCGAATTGGGCTCACGAGAAGGAGCCACATGTCAACTCGGAAAACGATGATAACTCGACGGCAGCTACCTTTAACAAGATAATCTTGTGTGTTCTGGTTTCAGTATAGTGACTCTGAACCTGATTTTTTAAAATATAGCTTGTTACCTAAAACACCTCTCAGATAATGATATACTACGCACTTAAGGTTAATGTAAGTGATGAGCGTAGTATGGCTCACCGGTATCAATTTCCAGTCAATCAGTGATGTAGCCCACCCTGTTTAGTGCTGCCTTTGTTTGCATGTGACACAAAATGTAACAATAGATTAATGGGAAAATGTCATAGCTCGTTTAATTTTTATTTATTTATTCGCATAGGCAACTGACAGTGCGCTATAAAGAATCTGACGCAAGTATATTTTATTGGGCCTCATTTCATTTCAGTTATTCGTGTTGGCCAAGGACGCAATTTTAGAACATTTAGATGACTCCTTGCGAGCAAAGCCGGAGTGTTGAAGGGAGATTCCCTCACAGAACGCACACATGTGGCTAAATAGCTCAGGCAGACAGAGTCTATGCTACGAACCGTTCCTAAAATGTGGCGGGCAGTCATTAACATACCTGGGACTGAGGTTCGCACGAATTTGCGCGCAGAACTATGCAAAACTGAATAGGCCTAATGTGTATGAAAGGCATCCCAATGGAATGCCACTTCCGTTCGAGTGGTTTCTGGGATGGTCTTCTTGGAAAATAACAGTGGTCTTTTATGTGAACAGTAGTCAGTAGCTGTTTAATTTATAACTAAATAGCGTCGGTGGTCGATGCTGTCCGAGATTTGGTGAACTCAAAATCAAATCTCAAAACTTGTACATATGCAGTCAGTCAGACCCAGATCGTGCTTGAGGCTTGTTACAATAGGAAACTTAGAAATTGAAATCTAAGAGTACGAATTTTTTTATTTATTTATTTGGTTGATGAACATGTCATCTATTTATATCACACTCTTGTCATTTCGTAGTTAGCTAAGATTCCATGATTTTCGTTAGAATGGAAGTATTGTTATAGTACAGCGCAAGAAGCAGGCAGGTGACCTTTCATGCATTGGTTACGAACCCTAGAACCAACATCGTTAATAAAAGATACGGCGCTACTGGAAGCCTTAAGAATCCAGAGCCATCTTGCATTTATCGATTGCAAAGAAAATAACAGCAAAGGGCAAAATAGTTTTGAGATTTCACAGCAAATGGCTCTTGCTACTAGTCAGTATCTATTATCAGTCAGTTGTTTCCAACTGATACTGAACTGATAACTCTACGTGGCTTCCCGCACGCTTGTTAATCAGGCCTGCTTTCCCGCCAGCGAGAACCTCGACGGATCATTAAGCTGTAACGACTGCACTGTTCGCTACTCTTGCGTATAAAATTTGATAGTTAGAATCGTTGAACAATTCCAGAATCTCGTGAGTGAGAGATAGGAACGCGTACGATACTGTAGAGATGGGTTACTCGAAGGCGCACCAGAAGCAACGCGTACAGACTCATTTAATTATCATTGTGTGAACCTAGACAAAATCTTGTTCCGCGTAACCCAGAAAGATAAGCAGTGCGCTCAGGATGGAAAGCTTGTGATATGTACCTTAGCCTGTACTTAAAGGTTGCTCTCACGAAATGAGCTCAAGAGCTATCGAAATTGTTTTAGCCACTGTACCGGCGAAGAACTGCAGTTAAATCTCTATAAACAGCAGTATTATTTTGACAATAAATACGCCAGCCATATGCATCTTTCTAAGAAGCCACCAGTTTCGACTGTGGGTCAGAGTCCACGTTAAACTATAATTTCCGTTATAAATAGCAGGGTAAGTCAGTTCAAGGGTAAGAGAAATGTATATGGGAATACCATCTACAATACGACAGTGGCTAATAAAGCTGCGTTGAGTTCACACTAGTTTCACTAACTACTGCTTTCCAGCGCCGTCACTCATCGTCAGACTTAAAATACAACAGATATATTACAGATTTTGCACTGTCTCGTGACTTATTTTCAACACTGGTTTCATGAGCCATGTTAATTGCGTGGAGCATGCTGTACTCCTAAATTACAGTGCCTCTATAGTCCAGCGTTGCGAACAGATGCACAACTAGTCCAGTCTGAGCAAAATGCTTCGTTCATTTAGATCGAATTTATAACGCTTTGGACCAGCATTATCAGTTGCAAAGAAAATAGTGACAAAGACCGATATAGTTTTAAGATTTCTCAAAAAATGGCTCTTGCTATTGATTTATATCCATTATACGTTCTGGATTGCGCACGAAGAAATTAAACTTACGTAGATAGAAGAAGTAATTGGTAATAACGCAGATACGACGGATGACTCAAACTGACAACTTGCAACAACTGTAAAAATATCCACACAAATAAAATATGAAGAACAACTAACCAATCACTAAAAAAATGGTAGCAAACTGTAGTTTTGTGTGTACATAACTACAATTAAGCTACAATTAAGGTATTGGCTAGAGTCTTTTTAGTTCGTCTGTCCAATCATAAGAGTTCAATCTCAAGCTGGTCATAAATCACTCGCGACGCGTATATAGCTTCACTCGATCTGAACGTAGATACTGACCATAAATCAAATGCACCAGAAAAAAAATCAAGATTATAAATTACAAACTAATAACATCTGGAGAAGCACACGAAGCAACATTGCAACAGTAGTGAGAACGACGAAATGCAATGATATACCTATAGTATGAAACTGCAATACAGCACATGTATTTTCCCACGCGGCGATAACTTACAGCAAACCAGCAACACATTAATGGTCGTGTGTATGAAAACTGCGTAAGCTGTATGGCAGACCAAACGACAAACTAACCGTCTTAATACTCCGCAATTTGTGGAACCTATAGGCACAAACAAATGTTACTGTGACATTTGAGCCATCTACTAAGTGCCAGAGAAAATGTAGATATTTTAAGGATTAAGGCACCAAAAAACAAAGCCTTAATAATAAATGGTTCAAATGGCTCTGAGCACTATGGGACTCAACTGCTATGGTCATAAGTCCCCTAGAACTTAGAACTACTTAAACCTAACTAACCTAAGGACATCACACACATCCATGCCCGAGGCAGGATTCGAATCTGCGACAGTAGCGGTCGCGCGGTTCCAGACTGTAGCGCCTAGAACCGCTCGGCCACTTTGGCCGGCTCCTTAATAATAATAAATCTTAATAATTCCAGGTCATTTCATAAGTCATCTATATATCAGTAGAACAATGTAGATTATTCACTGTAAATTGAAACGCAGTAAAGCGGAAATCAGTGACCCACGCTGACCGTGATAATGAAATGTTCCGACATTCCAGGTGAAAGGCTGACCTGTTCCCCGTAGCTTGCTGCGATGTTCAGCGCGGCTGCGTTGACGTGTTGCCCTCCAGACCGCTGGCGAGACTACTAGGGACGACGAAGTGCGCTATGGTTTATGCGTTTTAAGTTGTTTACTGGATCGCTGCGCACTGGGAGGCGGCCTTTGCCCCGATAGAACGGAAGCGCTCGGCGTGAAAACGGGGCGATTCGCGCGTAAGTGGTGACGTCACAAACAATCGCCCCGCCCCCCCGCAGAAATGCGTAGGCATTTTATCTCAGTGTGTCTTTTATCTCTTGTGATGTTACGCCAGCTCTCAGAGGTGCCTTGCCAAGAATGTGAGCAACACATCAACCATGTAGTGACGTGTGTAGCAACCTTCAGACAGCCCGCGATGTCAAGTTAGGGGTGGAACTTCATACAACAACAAAAAAATATCGTCCTTAACCGAAGTTGCTAACGCACGCTCTTCTGAACACAGAAATGCCGTTTTTAATCCTGATAGTGTGAAGGAATTTATATCAGCTTGACCAGTAGGAACGTACCGATGTTCTTCCAAATGGCAGTCTTGTGACTGTATGTAAGGTATGTCATATTATTTCTTATTGTTTTTGCCAACAGATTATCGCCATCGTCTTTGTTTCATTAGTCCAGGTAAACCATCAAAATTCTGCGTTTTGGGATAATCTAGTCAAAAAATGCAATATTACTCTCTGAATAACAAATAGTCTGCCTTTATAAAAGACAGCGTTAATTATTACAGAACACGCATAGTATGAACAGGTATAATATGAACACGTATAATATGAAGAAGACAACAGCAGAGCTTCGTTTTCCCCATTCATAAAGAGGTTTTATAACGTCTGATGGTCATAGATTTTAAGTACAATAGTGCAACTGACTTCGGATGTACTTTCCAAAGAAGCACGAAAATTGTAATCTGTCACTAGGCGTAATTTGGTGTGTAAGGCAATCCTTAAATTAATTGGTTGATGTGGGGGAAGGGTCGTCCTCCGGAATGTGAGTCCGGTGTGCTGAACACTGCGCAACCTCATTCACTTGGTGGAGCCCGTAAGTCTGTCACATGGGGAATGCTATACTGCAGAATATATGAAAGTCGGCGAGATATGTAGATAAGTCCGCAGCAAGAAATTACAGTACACAAAATTCAGTTATGTGCACTTCACTGTACATAAGTCTAAAAGTACAACATGAAAACCACGGTAGCTAAAGGAATTATTATTTTGCGAGGGCAACTGAAGCATTCAAAATGCAATCGACTCGAATATAATATAATTAAGTATATAACTGCTTTATCCCAAATGAAGATGAGTGAAAACCCTAAACATGTCTTGGACGTAAATAAAGCTATATAAAGTGTATATAGTGTACTACGTCACCTGTCGGAATTGTATCTAGCGCTATCTGAAAACAAAAAGCATGGCCCCAACCTCGGCTTCGCTATCTGCTGCCTTCTGGATCTCCTGGCTGAACAGCACAAGCTGGGTTTCATACGATCAGTGTTCCCACTGAGGAGTTGTTCGTTCTACAGAGAAGTCATCAAAAGCCACTGCGATATATGTACCATAATTACACTAAAAATTGATCTCTGCGAGATAGGACTATACTTCTGTACGTAGGTCTTACGACTTTTCGTATTGACTGAAACACAACTAGATGTGCAGCCAGGCACAAGTGGCAGGACGGCATGTACATACACAGCGAACACAGTGAGTACGTGACGGCGGAATAAGAACTACGCTTGAATGGTTGGCACCAACGTCCCGACTCGCTGAAACGTCACTCACAAAGCTATTTTAATCAAAGTATAGGGCGTCTGCAGAGACCTATTCTTGCTCCTGTGCCCTCTTTCCGCCGTCCGTTACAACAAACAGCCTGTACATCGCCAGTTGCGCAGCGCTGTGTTGAGTGCTGCGGATGTAGTTCTGGCGGCAGCTTACGGGGACTGACAAACCGCAGCTTGCTACTAACACCACTACGCCCCCCATTCAACGCAACCGCTCACCAAGTCACACTTCAGCTGCTCTGGCGCCGCGAAGCGTCCACAAGTTGTCACTGGTGCATGTGTAACATCATTGCGATAAATGTGTAAGCCGGACTGCCCTACACAGGTTTTAATGCATCTACACCTACATCGCCGATGTGCGAGCTGTTTGCTGTAACGGACGACGGACGGAGGACAGAGGGAGGTGGCCGTCGACCGATGAAAGTGAAGTTCTCTTTAGGCGCACTATACTTTGATTAAAATAGCTCAGTAGGTGATATTTCAGCGCGTCGAGCCTTTGTTGCCAGCCGCAAGTCACTGAACAGTGCAAGATGGAGGGAGCAGTCCTCCTTCCTGTCCTAATCACGAAAGGAGCGAGCGAGAGGAAAACCTTTTCCTGTATGAGCCCCGATGTTTCTTATTTTGTTCCTACGAGAGATGGAGACAGTAGCATTGTTCTGCAGTCTGTCTCAAATAGTGGTTCTCTAAACTTCCTCAATGGCATTTCATGAAAGTATCGCGTCTTTCATTTAAGGATTCACATCTAAGCTCGTATGACTCTTGTATAGGCCGAATCGATAGGTAACAAACCTAACAGCGCGCGTCTCAGTTGCTCCGACGTCTTACCATAATCCGCCCTGATAGGGGTTGCAAACACACAATCGGTGCGGTACTCAATAATGAGTCGCACAAACTTATGTACGCCACCTCCTTTATAGGTATGCTATACTTTTGCTTAACTTCCCTAAGAAACTGATGTCGAACAGTCGCCTTTTCAACGACGAAACTTATGTACTCGTTCTATTTCATGTTGATTCGCAACGTTCCGCTGAGATATTCAATGGATATGACTAAGTGAAGTAGCATACCCTTTAATTCTACGTGTATTAAAATGTTATACTAATATTTTCCTATCCATCCGCACCAAAATACTTAGGTACATTTACATCACTCCGCCATTTTTCGCATTAAATAGAAATTCCATCCATATCATCCTGTATCTCTTTACACCTACCCACTGGCAACAGTTTCCCGTACATCAGCTGCGGTTGTTTGAAGATAGTACTCCATAACTTTCTGTTCAAAAATTGTTCAAATGGCTCTGAGCACTATGGGACTTAACATCTGTGGTCATCAGTCCCCTAGAACTTAGAACTACTTAAACGTAACTAACCTAAGGAGATCACACACATCCATGCCCGAGGGAGGATTCGAACCTGCGATCGTAGCGGTCACGTGGTTCCAGACTGAAGCGCCTAGAACCGCACGGCCACACCGGCCGGCTCAGTATGTTTCATATTTCAAGCTAATATTTATGGAAATGAATTACATTATACAATGTTTTAGTCTCTATGTTATAGTCGATAAGTACTAGTTCTGAATGTACAGTTAATTTTTTTTAGAAACATTTGAAATCACGAAGTATTGGCAAACTTAAAATCACACTAAAATGTGAAAAAATATATTTACGTAAAAATAAAAATTATGCAACAACAATCTTCAAATGTATTTAGATCAATTCAACCGTGAGGACCACAAATGTGACATTTTCAACTTCAAGAATCAGACCCCGAGACAAGGACTGGAGCCAACTCTACATAAGCAAACAAGAAAGTTTATTGCAAACTTTGCGCCTCTCAAATTTTCATGAAAGACCAATGTGGATAATAGGTCGAATTAGCAACGAGGGGGTAGATTACAAGCTGAGACATCAGAAATGCAGACACCTAATGGTAATTCTTTACAACCTGGGTACAAACAACCGTGGAATTAATAGAAGTCACCAAATAGGCTGGACTCGCGTGCTAGCTGATCCAAGGACAATCTGAAATGGTGGGGTTTCTCGGTGGATTTCAATATCCGCGCCTCAAGAAGCCCCAACTAACTCCCACGTGCTCCAGTATACTTGGATTCGAAGTTCAAGTGAACTGTTAATCGGAAATGAAACGTTACCGATGTGGCCTATTAGAGAATGAACAGTATTTAAGTCTGCAGTTTAATTTAGGGCAATTTTTTATTTCAATATTTTCTTTGTCTTTTTATTTAATTCTGCGAAGCTTATGATTTGTTTATGTTCTGTTGCTTCATTTTGTCCTTGGTCACTTGGAAGAAAATGATTACATTTTTAATTATTCTCAACTCTTGAGCAATGAACGAAGGGGTGTAAAAATACCGTACAGGGAACGCTTACGGGTTTCTTGGTACCCGCGTTTGATTCACACGCCTCACGATACGGACCGAGGAATCGAAGACTGGTGCGGCCGTAATACTGTATGTGTCAGCTGAGAGGGCAGCCGACAGACTGCTGGTAGCTTGCGGCGGATGCAGAGGGTTCGGGCCTGTCCCAGCCACAACAGCGGGCCGCGCGCCAGCAGGCGTCGAGCTCGTGCACGCAACCGGAAGAGTGCGTTTCCTCCCCCGTGATACAGGCACGTGAGCGGCCCAACACTGACTGGCGCGCGCCGGATTTCGAGGATAAAAACATCCGGGACTCGTTGCGGTGTACAGATATTTCAAATTGATTGTTTGCTTTGCCGCCTCAATTGTACGTTTATTTTTATGACAAGGTTGTTTTATGTAATGACTGCTAACAGGGAACTAAATATAGAAACGAACTACGAGTAACAGATTATAAGTAAAGCTGAAAAGAGATCATCATCTGCCACACAACTTAGTACGCAATCAAAAGCGTCGTTTCCTTCCAATATTATATTCACCGCATTTACATGCTACTAAACACTTCGATAGCGAAGCCCAAATTTCGGAAATAGTTTTCCGCTACGTGTTAGGGCTGCATCGAATTCTCTAGCCCGACCAAATAATCGTTTTTCCGAAAAATAAGTATTTACACGAAAGATTCCTGTATATCAAATGTACGATTTCGTCTGCACGAACAAGTGCGGTTGTCAGTATTTTCGTACTTTTTTGTGAGGGCTGCGGTAGGGAAGGCTTACTGGGAGAATTTTAAGAATTTGTGGTTCAGCTCTGAAGGAGACCGCTTGTAAAACACTAGGCTGACCCATTCTCGAATACTACTCGATTGTTGGCTATCCTCACGAGGTCGGAATAAAGGAAGACATCGAGGCAATTCAGAAGTAGGCACGTAGATTTTTTACTGGTAGATTCCATTGACACTCAAGCAGCATACCCTTTAATTCTGCATGTATTACAATGTTATACTAACATTTCCTATCCATCCGCACCAAAATACTTAGATACGTTTACATCAATCTTTCATTTTCCGCACTAAATATAAATTCCATCCATATCCTCCTGTATCTCTTTACACCTACCCAACGGCAACAGTTTCCCGTACATCAGCTGCGGTTGTTTGAAGATGGTACTCCATAACTTTCTTTGAGAGATGAGAATCAGCTAAGGAAGAGAATTTTCCGAAGAATCAGAAACATGTCTTGCCTCAAGAGTATTTGCCGCTGAGTAGTGAGCGCATTGGTGTTTGTTGACATAAAATGGGTGGCACTGCTGGTACAGCCTATTTATAAACATTATTGACTACCTGATGTACCGGCGTGTACAGGGCGTACTTGATACCTGCTGGCACCAATGTCTTACATACTAATAACCATTCTAAATTTATTCTACATGCTGGCTTAGATTCTGCAGTATTTTGTTTCGGGAACTAAAATGAGAATCCCTAGAGAGAAGGCGATGATCTTTTCAAGGAACACTATTGAGAAAATTTAGAGAATCGGTATTTGAAGCTGACTGCAGAACGATCCTACTACTGCCTGTACACATTTCGCATAAGGACCTAGAAAATAAGGTACGGGATTAGGACTCATATGGAGCCATATAGACAGCCGTATTCCCCTTGCTCTAACTGCGAGTGGAATGGGAAGGGAAACGGCTAGTACTGGTACAGGGTACCCTCAGCCACGCACCATGCGGTAGCTTGCGGAGTATGTATGTAGATGTCGATGTAGATTTTAATATAGAGTGTACGAATTCCTTATAAATGTCTGTGGACTTTTAAGGAGGAGGACGAGGAGATTGTAAACGAAAACGCCAATTAATGCGTTCGAAATTCTTACTAACCAGTCTAAATCAAACGCTGACTGGGAAAAAGCGCGAAGTGATCGCTGGTAGAAGAGTGTTATACACGAACCTTTTGGAAACTTTCAGTGGCTAGAAAATGTCCAAATTGTTAATGATATATACATGTTCATGTGCACACAATTAACGAATATTTTGTCACTAGCCCTTCTTGCCACTAAACGAGACAGTGGGTGTAGTAGTTTACGGTTTAGTCAACTATTCAAAATACTGGAATGTAGCCAATGAGTTCTATTCTTCAAATGCGCTAATGCAGCAAATATATGATCACTTATTTCTTTTTTTCCATGTAATAAAGGTAAAATGCGATTTTCTTCAAACAAATAAAGGAAGTAAGTAACTTTCTGCTCAGTGGAATCTTTCTTTTCTTGCAGTCCATATAAAGTCGCTTAATACACATTAACCAACAGTTTTAAAAGCAAACTAGGAGCGTAACAGCCGGAGCGGAACGACTAAGAAGCAGGGAAGGAAGATTAGAATTTAACGTCCCGTCGATAATGAGGTCATTAGAGACGGAGCACAAGTTCGGATCAGGATAGGAAGAGAAAGGAAGTCGGCCGTATCCTCTCGCAGAAACTATGCCGTCTTTTGCCTTCAGTAATTCAGGGAAATCGCGGAAAACCTAGATTCGGATGGCTGGACGGGTATCTGAACCGTCGTTCTCCCGAATGAGAGTCCAGTGCGCTTACCACAGCGCCACCAAGCTCAATAAATACAGCTGACAGTTTATCAGATAACGAATATCAGTTATGGAAGTGGCAGTTCGGCAGCCATAACCGCATTTTCGAATCGATACCGGAGTATTTACCTGACCAACCAGAAGCGGTGTTAGGAAATCAGTTTACGAAAAGCGGATATTAAAAAAATTTCGATGTGCAGCATGCAAAAGACATTTTTTTTTAAACAACTGCAATTTAAACGTAATTATTGTTTGGTCTGTGAAGAAAAACAGAAGGTTAATGTTTAGCGTCTAATGGACGATAAGGTCATAAGAGCAGATGTACAAGCTTGCCACCTTACAAGGCACCCGCTTGCTCTCCTTCGAGTAGGATAAGCAAGTGTCAGTTTCTGGGTAGCATTCTCCTTTCCTTTGAAGGCTCAGTCATTGGAGCAGAATGACAACGCTACATACCGTAACAGGGAGAAACAGAATTTCAGACTATGCAACCGGGCGTGTCGTATGCAATCTTTAAATCGATGGCAAACGTTCCTGGGCTCGGACCTTCTCGAGAGAATAATGTGAAGGATGTGCTCTCTCACTATACTGAGGTAATGGCCGCCAGGCCTCGCTTTTGTGTAATTCCGACCATAAGCGTGGAGTTTTACCTCACAGTCGATGGGTGTCAGACTATAAACCCTAGTGTTCGGTACAGACAGTTATAGCCTTCGGATTATTTCGTAAGCTCGTCACCGCAATGTAACATAATCGATTACTCGCAACTACGAAGTGCTATGGAGCAGAATTCGGCAGTATACTTGCACAGCCAGGCTGTGGGTTTCCAACGCTCTCCCCTAGCTCGTTGACAATCGTGTGCCACTCTTTCACAATGCTGCGACGACGAAATGGCTTGCTTGTTCTACGGAAGTAACGGATGGGACATACATTCTACTGAACAGATCTGGACTGACCTTGTTGTAATATTTCTGGCTTTGTAGCTATCCTACTCGGCTACAAGAAGCTCTTTTTAAAGGAGTTGAGAAGGCAGCAGTGACAATATGACGTAATGTGGTGTGAGGTACCGATGACAGCTGGTTTGCACGGCACGGGTATCGTGAAAAAGACCGCCTAAATTGTGGCCCTTCCCCGCGATTGGCTGCTGCGTTCAGACGTTGCGCCCCAAAATGATAAATTTCTGTTATTAATATTAGACAAACTATGCAGCGTATTCACTTGGATTTCATATTAAAACATCTCTCAAATAGCGTGCTATCATCACTTCGGTGATCTTCGGATCATCGCCTAAATTGGATAGCGCGCGAAGTGGTTCGGCTGTAAGATCAGAGCAGGTTTGGAAGCCTCGGAGGCCAGACAATGTCTGCCGCGGTCGGTGTCAGGTTAATACTTTATTAGCACTGTATGGTTGTATGGACGTGTAGTTGGGAACAACGGGTTTATAATTGCAGAAATACGCAGTTCATTAATTTGTTAAAGAATAGAAATTATTTGTGATTCTAAAGTGGAATGTAATTGTGCAGTTTCTAGTGTTCTGCCACTAAAAAGCGGGTGGCATCCCTTATAAACGAACTGATCGGAAATTTAATTATTTGTAAAATAACAGTTCCTCGCTAAGAGTTTCTTACAACCACAAGATAACGGATTCACGACCTACATGCTGTTTTATGCCCAGGGGTCAACAACTATTGAAGACTGCAGGTTGATGAGTATTTATTAGAACTTATGCGTTCCACTCAGGAAGTTGGGGCAAATAGACACCTCGCGTGTCCAAATGGCTCTGAGCGCTATGGGACTTAACATCTTAGGTCATCAGTCCCCTATAACTTAGAACTGCTTAAACCTAACTAACCTAAGGACATCACACACATCCATGCCCGAGGCAGGATTCGAACCTGCGATAGTAGCGGTCGCTCGCTCCAGACTGTAGCGCCTAGAACCGCACGGCCACTCCGGCCGGTTTTCACTGAACAGAACTTCATAAACTGAGTATGATTGTAGCATACAAACATTTTGTTTCTAGACTAATGGTCAGTGAATGAACAGTGTTTAGTTTTTTATACTAGAATGTTTGTAAACACAAAAAGGAAGAAAATGCAAAGATCAGTTTATTGTGACGATGAAGTACTGAATTCATCGTACTTGTAATGCGTGCAGTTTTCATTGCAGGTCAGGCATTACCATAGTTCTCCGATTTCTCCTTCTGCTACGAGTGTGACCCGAGCTGCCTCGCTCGTGAGCCTTTGTTACTCGAGTCCGGGTTTCTCACTGCCCCACTCCTGAACAGCGGCCAAGGTCACGAGTAACAGCGAGCCTGATGCGCCTGCCGACCGCCTCTAGTCCGGGCCTCGGACCCCCTGTCCGGTCTAGGATGTTTCTTTCACTTATCGTTTCTTTCGCAGCTGGCAATGTTTTGTTAATGTGACCTATGCCTATTACGATTGCAAGTTAAACTGCAGGTCCCTCCTAAAACCGGTTAGATAAGTCAATTCAAAGTCGAAAGAAGGCAACCGGATACCACCTCCAATAGAGCTACACATAATATAGCACTTTCGTATTCAATCCAAACTTCGAAATGAAGACAGCTTACTTTTGCTTTTTACTCTTTCTCCATACACTGCAATGTAGCGTATAGGCTATATTGGACCAAAGGCGCCAAGAGATGTCAGTGTCCAACATGTAGAGGATATAATAACGTCGTGTGACTAGGGTTCAAATGGCTCAGAGCAGTATGGGACTTAACATCTGAGGTCATCAGTCCCCTAGACTTAGAACTACTTAAACCTAACTAACCTAAGGGTATCACACACCTCCATGCCCGAGGCAGGATTCGAACCTGCGACCGTAGGAGCAGCGCGGTTCCGGACTGAAGCGCCTAAAACCGCTCGGCCACAACCGCCGGCTGTGACTAGGGCCTCCCCTCGGGTAGACCGTTCGCCGGGTGCAAGTCTTTCGGCGACTTCCGCGTCCATGGGTTTGAGATAATGATGATTAGGACAACACAACACCGAGTCCCTGAGCGGAGAAAATCTCCGACTCAGCCGTGAATCGAACCCGGGCTCTTAGGATTGACATTCTGTCGGGCTGACCACTCAGCTATCGGGGGCGGACATGTAGAGCATGTTAATGTGACTAGAACATGGCCCTCTGTTGTATAGATACACACAAATCGCTGTAGTATTGTATTCTCCTCGTGGAGTCGTTACAACCGATAGAGTTCATTAATCTGTGTCCCAAATGGCCATTCTCCTTTCAAGGTGACAATGTACTAAGCCAACATTTACTCCCTGAACTTGAACTTGATTCAGTATCCCTTTGCTACCACATCTTAGTTCTGTGTAGCACTTACGGACGTTATTGCTACACACTCGTGGCAGCTACCAATCAGGAACTTCCTCATCCAGCTAAAGCAAAACGAGTGAGGATTGTGGTCAGACAAATGACTTACACTTCCTGAGCTGCGAAAGGACAGTTCTCATAAACACTTCACGAACGCATAGTAACCACAGATCGGCATTCTGGAGCATTTCACATTGAGATTTACAAGCGTGGGACTTTAATTTATTCTGCGACTACAATGCACTTTATGGACACGGCGCCAAAACATTAACAGCTGCGAATCGAGACACTAACATATCCATCGCACAGTGGTGATTTTGCACAATACGCTTTCTTCCTCACCTCAAGATTAGACGAACCCGACCTCTGGCAACGTTTAGCATCCCAGGAACTGTCGGTTTCTGGACGTGGATAACACGGTGCTTTCTCAAAATGTTTTGATAGGATGTACCAAGTACATACTATTTGACGTCAAGTTTTGCAAAGGCAGTAGTTACCACTACTTTGTAGAACTTTGAGAAGAACTGCCTAGCATTATCCCACTTATTTTGTCACATTATGATTTTATTTACCTTTAATTCTCACTTAAGTTATAAATACACGTGTCAGCTTCCTTCAAATATATATTTTTTACTTGCTAAGCAAATAACACGGGACTTCTGGGGATGCATTTCAACGGAGCTGCAATAAAAAAAAATTAAATTCAACACAGGGAATACGATCATATCCCAGAACTTGCTAGTCATAAAATGTAATATCCACACACCCTATTTACCTATTTATACGCTTCGTGCAGTTGGTTTGCTTTCACGAGTTTTGCCCACAAAGTTGCTTTCAGTTACATATGGCTAAACCACATTAATTCGTCATAGCGGAACGGAAAAATAATGTGGACTACACATATATTATTTCCATCTAACTATGTAGTTTGTAATCACGCAGTCGTTAACTTTTACTTGTCATGTATTAGCACGGACTTTTATGTTAACTGGTAGGCATTTTATAAGTTCCGAAGGACAACCTAGAATGTTCCAATCGAATCGTCCTGATAATGTACACCTTCCAAGTGCAGTCTCTGACTTACTCACCAGACATTCCTTTGTCAAACACGTCGTTTCGGATCCATATCCTGATAAACAGATTATTATTAATCATCGGCTTTGTTCTCTTTGAAGATACAAGCACGTGTATCTTATCACCGGACGGTTTCAGATAAGCTGCACAATCCGGTCAGAAACTATTTCACGAAGTGATTTCATTACTAGTGATGTTCCTCCTTTCGCAAGAATTTATACTCTTGAGAATATCAAATTCAGTACAAAAAATAATGCTTCAAAATTTCGATCTGTTCCTTTAGCCGTCCCTGGTTGTCTCCTAGTATATTTTGGCTTCCTTAGCGCACCAAAAGGTAGTCAACGATGGTTTCGCGCAGTGTTGGATGTTTACAGCGTTTATTCATCTTTTACTTGCTTTTCAAGGTGATCTTTCAACACATGGAGTTTTTATTTATCTAGATTTCTGTTAACTCTCCTGAATGTTAGTATGTATAACTAAATTATCCGTTCTTCTCAACTTCTTATCGTTGATTCGACTCTCAAACCAATTAAATACATTACAGTCGTTTCTGGATGGAGAATAGCCTCAGAAATGGAACTGTTGAGCAACAGCTCGTAAATAAGTTAACCGGGAACCTCAGTTATGCCTGCTTTTCACATCTCTTACTGTGTGGCCAGTAGACTGGATTGCTAACACGCTCCGTTTATTTTCGCTCAGTTTTATGCTCTGTGGCATTGCAGCTGAGGTCAAAATATTTATTCCACAGAAGCGTTCAGTAAGAGTATTATGTAAAGTAGATAACTGGTCGTCTTGCTACAGCCTCTTTTGGGATCTTGGGATTCTTGCACTTACGTCTAACTCCCTAAAGGTATTAGTAGTAAACAATGAGACCGAATTTAGGATAAGCTGTGCAGTTCACACCGAAAAATACTAGAATTAAAAATACGAGGGACATTCTGTAATTAGAGAGACAAATTGATGTAGAAATGAATCAAAGTTACTTCAACTTTCATGTGGTTACAACATGTTAATTCGTCAAAGCCCAACAAAAAAGTAACGTGGGTAGACATACATGCCTTCCACCTAACTGCATGTTTTTTATAAGATATGAAACAGTTTCTAAGAATAGCTTTGTACTTTCATGATTATACTTTGGCATCACTGGGCTGAGCTGAGAAAAGGTGACCGATAAAAACTGTTTTGTTTGCAATCTTGATGTTGCATTTAACGACAGCGTGTTCGCCTCAAGTTTCCACATTAGTTGAGCAACTTTCAGTGATCCGTTTCTTGCTTTCTAAAGGTGAAAATCCGGCTAAACCCTTTTCTCAACGGATTTTAGAGTATGGTAAAAGCTGTATGAATCGCGGAAGTTTTCATACTATCCAGTCACGATTTTATTGCACTCAGCCGTTATCGAAAATACTGTTGACTACGGAAAATACACAGCACTGCCAATGATTTCTGGTCAGTTGTGCATGGATTGTACTATCAACCCCGACTGGGTGCTGACTCACGATAACCCGACCGGAGCGTCCTCACTCCCAGTTGCAGTAATATTGTGCTCGACTAATAAGTGAACATACCAGTCCGCAAACGGTCGAACCTCAGTTACTGAGGAGAAACGTGCTGGCCAGCCAGTTGAATTGTCAACTCCATCGCTGGAAATCCGCACTGACATTATTGGTGGAGACGGACGTGCTACAGTTGAATATGTAGCAAATACAGTTGCGAAAGTGTTGGCACAGTTCATAACATTATCTGTAACGAGCTCAAGTACAGAGAAAAGAGTGCAGGGTAGATCCCGAAAGAGCTAATGAAATTCAACAAGGAAACAAGACTGAGTGCGTACAGACTTGAAAGAACGCTACGAAAGGGTGGGTGACCGTTTTATAAATAAAATTTTAATTTGTGTGTTCCACTCAAGGACGCATTATGTGGAGAAAGTTCAGCGACAACGAGGAGGCTAAAGAATTTGTGGATATGTGGTTGTAGCAACACGACAAAGACTTCTTTGCTCAGGTATAAAAAGCTAGTTCATCGTTGGATTCAGCGTATTAACATTGGGGGGAACTATGTTGAGAAACAGTGAGGGTCTCGTTTTGCAAAAATACGCAGTTTTTTCTACATCACTTTGTCTCTTTAACTACTGAATGTCACCGTAATTTCCTTCTAGATTATACATCTTTTTGTCTAAAACAGGTTGTCGATAAACATCAGGTAGGGAATTGAAAAATCACAGGTAATCAGAAACAGAGTAAAAGATGACGTCACTTTATTTCACCTATGTTTTATGTCGTCTAGTACAGGGTCCGCCTTCACAGGATTTGACAATTTTTTTTATATTATTATTTAACTTTGTTGTCGGATGCCCTTCCTGACGGCAGTGATCAGGCAACCTAACGAAGGGAAGTCGTGTGCGTCATCTGTCTGTGAATCGTACAAACTTCATGTGTGATACCGCATTGTAACTGGTTTTTGTATTGTGTTTACCGAGGCGGAATTCGGGGACAATCCCCGCATTTGCATAAACGAGCGTGGGAAACCGCTTAAAAACCATACTAAGGCTCACCGAGTGTAATAGCCAAAGTTGTTAATACGCCACGCGAATTCAATTTGGATCTGGTTCACATCCCAGTCACGCAAGTATACCAGCTGGCCCAAAAGAGTACCTGAGCAGCCACTTCTATAATTTATCAGAATATCTGGACTCGTTGATGTAAATTCCTGTAAATATTAACGTTCATATTTTAAACTTTTCATTACACTAGCGGTATAATGGCCTCTAAAACCAATAAAGGTGTATAAATGCTCTGTATAAATAAGTAAACGAAAAAGCAGCAGTTGAGCAGCGATAAAAAACGGCATTTTTGGATGAGGCAACTTTTCTGCATATATTTAATTCCTATAACAGGCACTAGCGGCAGTCTAAAGCTAATATTTTTTTTATTAGCATCCTCTGCAGAACCATGCCGTGCCAGCTGCTGCCTGTTGGCATATGACTAGATTCTTTCGATATCCGTGAACTCTCTCTTTGATGATAAAAATAACGAAAAACGACCTCTTCTGAGACTGTCTTCGTTTTCTTAAGAACGGAAAGTACCCAGTGAATGCTAGACACAGTGATCGTTTGCAGAACTCTGCCACAGTTTTCGTTCCTCTAGCTTACAGGTCCTGCTGTGCAAAGACCTTTCCCTCTTGCTCACACATGTAGTGCGCCTAAAATAATCACGTATTCGTGTTTACGAGCCGCCAGCAAGAGCGTGCGCTGTAAAGGGAGCCCTTCCGTCTTCGGGCGGTCTCGTGTTTATCGCTGAAAGTGAGGGGCAGCGCGCAGAACAACCAACCGCCTGGGTTCGCCATGCTCCGTAGTGCCGGAGAAGCGAATTACAATCTCATCGTGACAGCATGCTTTTCTTTGTTAGCGGTCTTATCCCTGAGCTCACCAATTGTATACCTATCAGAGCATGACGTAGTTGTTTACACGATGCGACGAGCGAGAATAGAGGTAGTTGCTCTGAATGTGATTTGCGCAAGGATATCAAGCTCGCCAGCTGATTGCGAGATGCGCCTTCGACTCTCCTTGCCAGGTAACACCATAGTAGCCAGCCGCCACCGGGTGCGACTTGCTAATGGATATGAGGCTTTGTCTGCCAATAATTGTTTACCCACCGTCATGTTATTGCCAGCTGAGAGGATTTGCCGGCCAAGCGTTTATGTTGCTGCTTCTGATGCACGTAGGAATGCTGGCTCGGCGACATTCAAATGTCCGGTAAACACCGCCCACGTTGCATTGGAATACAACCAGTAGCAGCAAGTGACAAGTTTACTTCGTTTACCGCTGCTCAGGAGATCACTTTGAAAGTCAGGAGTGTTCACTTTGGTGGACGTCACTGTCATTTACTGGTTTCTGGCAATAAACATCTGTTGTTGGTTCCGAAACAGGTGGCGGTTATCGTTAGTGCAATAAACTCAAATAACAACCGGCATCAGAAACTATTTTCTTCTGCGTGATCACAACAACATCGATTAATTTGAAGAAAGGTGTTATTCTAGCACGCTGTATTTTAAAATTGGACTTTATTCAGCACTACTATTTTCGGGAATGCTCTATTCAACTTCATCTAGAAATATATCCTAATCGAAAGACAGTTCCAGAATAAAATGGAAAGCAAAGAGCTTGCAGTAGAACAGATTTCTTTTATGGTATCGAACATGAGTAAGTGCACATAGCTCTTAAGGTGTACATTTTCAAGTTCGTATTTACTACGAATTTTCTGCTTCGAATGGTCGTTCCTATCATAACACTGAACATTGAGCATTGTTCCAGGCCTCCTAGCCTGTATAGCCAGTAATATGAAGAAGACAAACCTTGTGATCCACAACTACGAAACACCTACACAGAGCTGTTTAAGATATCGTCACATATATACAAGTCTGTGCTGGAAAACTGTTACTATCAGTCATACAATGTAGATACAAAAGATATTATAGCACTATCGGTACGAAACAGTGTTGCACGTGAGCAACGGTACAGAACCTTTTTATACGTGCTGTTATTCGTATATTTATTCATGGCATGCGATTTTTGTATGACGAGGCACGGTCGATGTATCCGCAACGGATGAAGGTAACCAGGGGACCCGTGCGAAACTTCCGCACTTTTTTGGTTTTGAATAACGATAGCATTTGGACTGAGTGCAGTCGTTAGGACAAAGAGAAAAATCTTTAAAAATGGACCGAACGACTAGAAATAATAATCATGAATTTATGATACATCCTTGTATATACAGTTACGTGCACGTAATTTTGAACAAAATAATGACGTTAGGCCATAGTAGCAATAGGTAAATCACAGTCAAAACGACAATTACAAATATTCTTCTCGTTTAGAACGTATATTCGTTTAGAAAAGTCAACTTGTACGACGGGCAGAGATAATGGACTACCGTAATGGTCACATTTGTTATTTATGGTAATGCTGTATAAAAACCTGCTATCCAGTTAATAAGTACTTCAAAACAAATAAAATGGTATTTGTAACAAGATAATTGAAAACTGAGTCCCTTATTCGTGATTAATAAGTTAGCTTTGTAAAACATAGGCAAGAAGCTGGGCATTAAGATGCCCTTTTCCTTGATAGTTAAAAGTCTCTTATGTTGAAATTTTCCAAAAACCATAAGTTTTAGCGCAAAATCAGTATACAATGTCGGAATCCGATTAAAAAATATTTCTAACGATACCTCATTCATCCCTGCATGATTAGTATGTGTTGAGAGAAAGGGATGTTGACTTGAGAAATAATATATATGATTACTATATTTGTCTACGCACTGCATTGTGTGTAGTAGTATTGGATTTTATGTTGTAACTGTCTCTTCATTATACTGTGTTATGTTTTTAGGTACACTTGAAAATAGGCCATGCCCGGAATTAGTGCTCAATAAAATTCGATATTAAAATACAACTCGGCGGGATGATTTGTGGTAAGTCCCTATGGGACCAAACTGCTAAGATCATCGGTGCCTAGCCTTATATACTACTTAATCTAACTTAAACTAGCTTACAGTAAGGACAGACAACACGCACATCCATGGCCGAGGGAGGACTAACTTCCGACGGGGGGAGCCGCGCGCACCGTCGCAAGGCGCCTTACACCGCGCGGCTCGGTGGCATCATGTCTTTCCTCAAGCAATCATAAAATGCTCCAAGAAAAGGATTGCACAAAGAGTGTTACAGTTTGTAGTTTCTATATGGGAAACTTCTCTTCTCAATACTCTTAACCATACCTGTGTAATGGAGATGAAAGTAAATCTACGTTTTCTGTGCAGTTGTGTAGAGTGTCTGCAGTTGAGAAAGGGACAATGCGACCTATGTACTCGTATAGTGTTCAGTGTGTTGTTTCCAGTTTAGACCGTGCGCATATTGTGACAGAGCAAAAGTATTGTCAGCATGGGAAATTGCCCGCCGAAATGGCATACACCACAGGGACGTCGAATATTCGAATACTGTCGTGAGACACAAAACACTGAAGATCCGCCTCGTAGCGGTCACCCAAGACCAACATCAGGTGACGAACATTTTATGGCTTGTTTGTACCCCGAGGAGGATCAACACAACTGAGAGTGTTTATTTTGGGGAAGCAACTAGGACTGAGTCCACCAAGACGGTCTCCATACGGCTAATTTGTCCTATAAGCGTCAGTTGCGAACTAGAGTACAAAGCCATAAACGGTGTGGTGCGAGAAGAAGGTAGGTAAGGGAACGTGCGTCAGAAAGATCCTGCATTCGTCGGTGAAGGGAACTCGAAGCTATTGATCCAGGTTGCATTCCAGCTGTTCCCGTCGCAGAAGGCACCAACATGCATCTCAGGCATATAATCCCGAGAAGTCCAGAAGGAGGTGAGTCAGTCGTGTCTTGGGCCTATGTAAGGCAAGAATGTCCGATTGCATTCAGCGCTATCGAGGGTAACGTGACGGCTTTGCACTATTGGAACAGGATCCTCCGTACTAAAAGCCAACTATAGAGTCAAGAGGCGATGGGTTCCTCTTCCAAGACGACAATGGGAGAGCACACTGCGCGCCTTACTCCAGAACAAAGAACTCAACCGAATAGAATGGCCTGTGATACCTGCCGGCATGAACCCGACTGAGCATGCTTGGGATCAGTCGTGGGAACACTCCTTGAGCATTGGAGGTCGATGTCGAAGTGTGGGACAGGCTTCGGCTCAGAAACAGATCTTCCACTTTTTGGGCAGACCGCGAAGGAACATCTATGTTAAAAGGCACGGGTGCAGCAAAACGATACTGAATGTTACACAGCAGATGTGTACGTTTCAATAGGCTCCCTTTTTTGGTAACCGTGTTTTTAATTTTACAGTAAAATTATTTTGGTTTCATAAACTTCCTCCTGCATTCCCTGCTTCCGTTGAATCTGAGCCCTCACGCGGTCACGACCATGGAGGTGGTACAACATTTTTTTTTTTTTTTTTTGAGCAGTTTATGAATGCGACATAGAGGGCTCCTGTGCAAGGAACAGACCTGCTGTGTGCGAAGCAGATACATACACACTTGACAGCGATCGTTGTTGGCAAGAGGTGCCTGGCTGGAAGCAGACGCACCTGCTCGCGCTGCTCAGCCGTTTAGCGCTCCCGCGGATACGCGTCACTGCCAACGTGGCTGCAGCAGGGAGGCCAACGTGGCCGCCTGCTCCTTGTTGCGTCATAACTGCGGCGCAGCGCACTGCAGGACAACCGTCGCAATAGCGAAGCACAGCCGAATCCGCAGTATACAGCCTCAAAGCCCCCTCCGGATGTTCTAATTTATGTCCACGAAAATACGCCGAAATTATAGCTTAATACCATGCACGTGACCCTTTAGAACAGGTACAGCTCGACGTACCGCAGAATCTATCAATAGGAAAACGTCTCGAGACATTGCAACTGCTTTTTCCAGTCGGTGACAGCTTTAGAACAGTCCGCGTTACAATGTACTCGCCGGCCGCGGTGGTCTCGCGGTTCTAGGCGCGCAGTCCGCAACCGCGCGCCTGCTACGGTCGCAGGTTCGAATCCTGCCTCGGGCATGGATGTGTGTGATGTCCTTAGGTTAGTTAGGTTTAAGTAGTTCTAAGTTCTAGGGGACTGATGACCGCAGTAGTTAAGTCCCATAGTGCTCAGAGCCATTTGAACCATACAATGTACTCAATATCGAAACAACGCTTGCCCTGCCTCTTCCAGAAACTGAATTCTTTAATTCTTTAGTTTGTGCTCCGGATCTGAAGTTTCCCGCTGCCACTACCCTCGGCCAGCTCTCACAACCTGCTTGAGTTTGAGTAAAGGGGTACGCAAATGAAATGTGGCACAATCAACATTATAGTTTCCGTTTAGTTAGTACCTTAATTGCCGGCCGTTGTGGCCGAGCGGTTCTAGGCGCTTCAGCCTGGAACCGCGCGACCGCTACGGTCGCAAGTTTGAATCTTGCCTAGGGCATGAATGTATGTGATGTCCTTAGGTTAGTTAGGCGTAAGTAGTTCTAAGTTCTAGGGGACAGATGACCTCAGATGTTAAGTCCCATAGTGCTCAGAGCCATTTGAACCATTTTGAACTTAATTGTTCTAAACTTCCCCAACCAATTCCATCTCTTAATATTGTTGCGAAAAGTAGTAAAATTTTCATTACTTGTCCTAGCTCCCAACCCAGCACAATATCACTTGCCACCACCTTTCATGGTGGTATAAAAATTCCCTTCAGGTCCCGAATATTCCATGTTGCTGAGGGTCACGCATCTTGAGGAATAATAACAGTTACTAGTCAATCTCCAGAGTCTCGAAAGCATACAACTTAAAACATCCAATGGCGGAAGGCTTGCAATATAGTATACAGAGCACTAACTCTGTGAGCCCTTCCACACAAATAACTTATGAAGACAGATGATTTGTAGTGGCGTATTGAAGGAAGTGGTCGTTTCGTTCTTATATCGGTTGATATGGTCGTAGGTCTCAAGAATTCAGGATAACGGGCGGAGTGATTTGATAATGTCTTCGCCAGGAGGATTAACGATTCATATGAAGGGCGCTGAACACGGACATCTCTGTTGCACAATACGAACACGAAGACACTCTGAATGTAGTATTAAGGTTGGAAATACTAGAGCTTTTAAATGCAGGCACCGGTACAAGTGTAGCGGGTGGCTGTGTTGTGGAAGGCTGTAAACCCTTACGCCCAGGGCTATACTCCATATATACATGAGCACATCGGAGATTCGATGAAGGACCGATTGCCTCTTGTACAGTGCTAACGGTTTTGTTTTCGGAGATCTGATGGTGTAAAAGTTTCATGTGTTACGCTGGTACATTTACATCTACATACTTCACAAGCCACCATACGGTGCATGACGAAGCGTACGTACCTTGCACCACTATTAGTAGTTCACTTCCCTGTTCCGCCTGCGACATTCATTACACGAAATTAGAATTATATTAATACCTTCAGCTGCTGACGGGCGTTGAGATATATCAACGGGGACAGTTGAAAAATGTGTGCCCCGACCGGGACTCGAATCGGGGATCTGCTGCTTACATGGCAGAGGCTCTACCCATCTGAGCTACCGAGGGCACAGATGATAGTGCGACTTGGGTTGTTTGGGGGAAGAGACCAATCAGCGAGGTCATCGGTCTCATTGGATTAGGGAAGGAAGGGGCAGGAAGTCGGCCGTGCCCTTTCAGAGGAACCATCCCGGCATTTGCCTGGAGCGATTTAGGGAAATCACGGAAAACCTAAATGAGGATGGCCGGACGCGGGATTGAACCGTCGTCCTCCCGAATGCGAGTCCAGTGTGCTAACCACTGCGCCACCTCGCTCGGTGATAGTGCGACTACAGGGGCTGTCTCGCGCACGCCTCCCGCGAGACCCACATTCTCTCCTTGTATGTCCACACACTACATTCGTAGCGTCCCACCCCAACACACTCATTACTCGTGGAAGACATTCTTACCAAGTCCCATAAGAGTGCGGGGAATATGTGTGCATCCGCATAGAAGAAGGAGGACATAGCCGGTATTGCCAGAACTATATACGTATATATTCAACACACTGCTGGCTCAGCATTTCTGATCAGTCTCAGTTGGCATCATTCAGTGTCAACGCATCATCACACTGTTATCACCTTTGTCACCCATTCATTTCATTTCAACGGATCTCATTCGTCTGATCCACTGAGAAGATCCGTAAATGTGGGTGGCAATGTCAGATTTCGTCTGCCAGAGTACTGTGCTGGGAAAGGACACTGCGAAGACGCAGCCGTGGCCATAACCGCCGCTGCTGGGTCCGCCCTTGGCGTGACGGGAAAGCCGGCAGGCGGCCGGCCTTTGGGATGCTCCGCGGCTGCGCAGTTTACGGCGAGACGTGCCTCGGCGGCTGCCGACTGCGGTCTTGGGACGACGCGTGGGCGTTCGCTCCGCTCTACACACAGTCGTGCGGCAGCGGCTCTTGACAAAACTCCCCCAGCCCTCCACGCACGGCAACGGCAGCGGCTTTGCAGCTTTGCAGCTTCTCTGATGCAATCGCTTCTCACAATTGTTACTGTTGTGGTCTTCAGTACGAAGACTGGTTTGGTGCAGCTCTATACCCTACTTTAAACTGTGCAAGCCTCTTCATCTCCGAATAACTAGTGAAATCTACATTCTTTTGAAATTTCTTACTGTATTCATCTCTGTTTTCTTCTATAAGTTTTAACCCGAACACTTCATTCGATTGTCGAATTCCTAGAATTAGCAGGGTGTTCTGTCTCTTCTTTTAGTCAAGTTCTGCCGTAAATTTCTTTTCTTCTCAGTTATATTCGGTACCTCCTCATTGGTTACAAAAAAATGACTCTGAGCACTATGGGACTTAACAGCTGAGGTCATCAGTCCCCGAGAACTTATAACTACTTAAACCTAACTAACCTAAGGACATCACACACATCCATGTCCGAGGCAGGATTCGAAACTGCGACCGTAGCAGTCGCGCGGTTCCGGCCTGAAGCGCCTAGAACCGCGTGGCCACCGCGGCCGACCATTGGTTACATTATCTATCGATCAAATCTTCGGCATTTTGCTGTAGCACTACTTCCCAAAAGTATCTATTCTCTTCTTGTCTCAGCTACTTATCATCTACGTTTCACTTCCGAACAAGACTATAGTCCAGATAAGTACTCCCAGAAAAGACTTACTAACACTCAGATCTACATTCGATGATAATTTTCTTTTCTTAAGAAACGCTTTTCTTGCCATTGCCAGTATATATTTTATATCCCCTCTTCTTCGGTCATTATCAGTCTTTTTACTGTCCAAACAGCGAAACTCAGCTACTGCTTTCAGTGTTCCTTATCCTAATCTCATTCCCTCAGCACCGCCTGATTTAATTTACTACAGTGTTTTGCTTTTGTTAATGTTCATCGTATATCCTCCTTTCAAGCCACTGTCCATTCCATTAACTACTCTTTCTAGTCCTCTGTCGTCTCTGACAGAATTTCAATGTCATCGGCAAACCCCCAAGTTTTTTATTCCTTCTCCGTGAACTTTAATTCCATTTCAAATTTTTCATTGGTTTCCTATAGTGCTTATTCAACGAACAGATTGAATAACATCGTGGGTAGGCTAAAATCCTCCGTCACTCCCTTCTCAGCCACTGCTTCCCTTTCAGGCCCTTCGACTCGTATAACTACTACCTGAGTATTAATTTCATGCTGCCTTAAGAATTTCGAAGGGAGTATTTCAACCGACTGTGTCAAAAGCTTTCTCCAAATCTACAAAAGCTATAAACGTACATTTTGCTTTCGTTAACCAATCTTCTAAGGTAACTCTAGGGTCAGTATTGCTTCATGTGGTCCTACATTTCTCCAGGATCCAACTGTTCTTCCCCTAGGTTGGCTGCTACCAGCCTTTTCGTTCTTCTGTATCGTGTTAATATTTTACAACCATGACTTATGAAATTGATAATTCGGTAATATTCAAACCTGCCACCACCTGCTCCCTTTGAAATGGAAATTATTACACTCTTCTTGAAGTACCGTAATGAGGGTATTTCGCCTGTCTCATAATTGTTGCTCACCAGACGGAATAGTTTTGTTATGAGTGCCGTTCACAAGGATATCACGAGTTCTGAGGGAATGTCGTCTACTCTAGGAGCCTTGTTTCGACTTGGGTTCTTAAGCGCTCTGTCAAACTCTTCTCACAGTATCAAATCTTCTATCTCATCGTCATCTAGTCCTCTTCCCTATCTATATTATTGCCCTGAAGTCCCTCTATATACTCCTTCGACCTTTCACGCTCGAATCAGTCTGTATGCTTTGATGAGTCATTATCGACGTAAAATATTAACTATTTCATAGTGCTAACGACAGCCCTTTGTTTCTGCCATTGGCACTTCTATCCACTGTGCTAGTAATCGCTAGAATGCTCTAGAAAATTGTAACGTGTCAGCATCTGGAAAGAATTTCACGAAAGATCAGCTGAAATAAGAGCGCGAAACATATGGTTGTACTATGTGAATTGAACGTGGAAGGGGAGAAAGGAAAGGAAAGGAAAGGGAAAGGAAAGAAGTCTGCACGTTTCCTCGGATGACTCACATTCCCACCTAGCGCAACCTATCCGCCGTCCCCGTCTACGCCCTCTGTGATCGATAATTTTAGATTCCCACTGGAGGTCGAACGTTAATGAGCATTTACACTGAAGTTTGTGGATTCATTCTCCACCGAGGTGAATCGATTTTATGAATGCGCGTTGTCTGTTCTCTGGACATGTTCTAAAGAACAAATACCATCCATTCAAATGAAGTGGCGCTGCTTTCAGTTTCTAACAAGTTCCTTGCTTGCTAACGGCTTTTTGCTCTATAAAGTGCATTATTTGCATGTTTCCTTTTGTTTCTTTTGAGGTGTACTCGAGAATTTGACGACATTGCTACGCGTCTGCTGTCTACTGGTCTCTGGATCCCCGGGGCCAGCAGATCGAGCCCTATTTGAGAAGTTCTCCGCGGTACGGGAGGCCGCTGAGCCACACCCGGGTTCCACGACAGCAATAGCGTGCAGAAGCGACGCAGCCTTCGATCGCCAGCAGCAGCGCGACGGCGCCAGGCAGGGCAGGCGACTGCCGTATCGACCCGTGTCCCTTGTGGCGCTGCTATATTTGCGCCAGTCACGAGGCAGTACGGATGACCGGACAGCCCCGTGCTCGTCAGTACCCGACACGAACACGGCATTCACAACACTCTGAGGTTATCATTGTCCTCTTCATGTCCCAACCACGCCGGGGCAGTCGTTTCGGGCACTAAAACTATGGGAGCCACGACAAACGGCACGGGCATGTCAGAAGTAAAGGCATTTTTGTTTTACAGAAATGCATGCACAGCTTTATTTACATCTAAATCTACACTCCAGAAATCACCTTATATTTTGTGACGGATGGTTCATTGTACGTCATTGTCCCTTCCCCCTTTTCCTGTTCCAGTCACGGGTTCGCGGAAGAATAATTGCTGGCAAGTCTCCGTGTGGGCTCCAGTCTCTGTAATTTTACCTTCGTCACCTTTTCGCGAGATAGATGCATGAGCAAGCAATATATTACTTAACTATTCTGTGAGCTTACGCTGTCGGCAACATCATTATTCTACATATTCTCCCTCAACATTTTTGCGCTCGGTCCGTATCTTTGAAAGGTCTTTGTTGGATTCCTTTCATGGTAATTTCTTAAATCTGTTGTCATTTACGGCATAAATTCCTCTTCTAGATTTACTGTGGTGTTTGTGACTATCTGGGAGGAGATTGAACAGTGAAACGTGTTACTTTTACACATAAACAAGAACGATCTGTCACACTACTACACTTTAAAACATAGTTTATATGCGATTCATGTCACACAGTCTCATACGGAACCTACACCCGCTTTCTTTTATATACTGTATATGATGAGATACTGTCATCCCCCTTCCCTTCTGTGTGAAAGGATGAAAGAGCAAATGTATTCGTAGTTGCATGCTTGAGGGTAGCAGACAAGCCTGTCTGCTAGAGAACAGTAGGACAACGTCGGAACAGGTAGCTAAGCTCTCTAGAAGCAAAGAAGTTTCTATTCTTAGTATGGTCCTGTATGTCCCTTGTCATGTTGGTATAGGGAGCTGCCTCTCTGGTCACTTCCGTTTTGTATACGGAAGCACGCTCGGTAGAAGCCCCGCAGGTCAGTCTCTCCGCGGCGAGCGTCTGAAGTGGTAAGATCTCCAGCTAAGCGCGTGTCTGCTAAGTCCGCAGGACAATGGATTTCTTAAGTTCAGCCTGACTGAAAATTTAATCACCTTTATTTCAGGTTTAGCTCTAAAATATCTAATGTTATCTTAAATTGCAACGCAGTGTATTTCGAGTGTGAACTTCAGAATATTTTCCAGTAGTTGCTTTGTCACTACTTTGTGAGTAAAGTGGAACCACGTGTTGATCAGTAACTCTAACTAAGATCATCAATCTTAAATGCGAATGTGAGTGAGATTATAACGTCTCGCCTTAACAATGTTTTTCAATATAGCAACTTTTCTTTATGTTCAACCCACGTGGGGTGTACTTTGTGAGACCAGTACCACGTGCTTATACAATTGTTTGATCCATCAGGTTAATAGTAAGACGATAGTAACCAGTTCGAGGTTTTTCTTTTGTAAATTGCTTTTCGATCTAATTTATTTTAATTATCAAAATTATTGTGGAGTTACACTATTTGTGTAAACCAAGTTGACCACGTGAAGCATGCGGTGTAATCATCAAAGTAGCCCTCAGCTATTATTTTCGGGAAGATTTCACAGAGAGTTAGTATGAACTTAGTATACCAGTGTGTGGTAATTACATGACGGACAGGATTGCGCTACGAACGTAACTTCTTTGGCTGAAAATTGAATCGGTTGGTTGTGGTTAATTTCCTCTTGCATACGTTTCAACGTTCTTCGTGCGTTAATTTATGAATGCAGTGTTGTGTGCAGTCTCCCAATCTTGGCTCCATATTTGATGTGTTCCGTAAGATTACAAACACACATTTTCACAATCCTAAATAAGGCACCAGCTTAGTTATGACTCAAGTTTAATATGCTGAAATTTCAATGATCAATGTTAAAATAAATTTTCAAATATAAACTGGTTTATTTCTTTTTATTTAAAATCTCTTTTTTTATATATATCACCGGTTTTCGTATGACTATTAAAAGATTATAATTAATGTTGGTCTGGTTGGGAATTTGGTAAGCTAGACTGGATACCTGGTGAAACAGTTGCGCAGTAATGCAAGGTTAACTTCCCCAGACAGCTCACAGGTTTTAAACCGCTTTTATTGTATAGCAGCACCGCTTATACAACAAATTAAAGCAACAATATTACATCTTGACAAGTTTCTTTATTTCGTTCTGGAAGGAGTTTTGCGGCATCGTGCACATTCACTCTGGCACCGCCTCCACAACCTCTCCATCCGACGGAATCCTGGATTCAAGTGGACGCTCCTTCGCCAGATCAAAACGGTGAACATCACTTGGAGTTGGTCAGGGAAGTACAGTGATTGCTCGGCCAGCGCAAAACAAAGATTTTGAATGCAGTTAATTATTTTCCGTAGCTGAATGAAGCCAGGCACTATCCCGAAGCAAAATTACGCCTCTAGGATGCTTCCTTCTGTTTTTATTTTTCGTTTCAGACCTCTCATTATTTCACAGCATCTGGCATTATTCATTCTATCATCATCAGCATCATCATCATACAACGCAAATATTACAGTACACACACACACACACACACACACTGCGAACGTGTAATACAAATACTGTAATGGAACTTGTTCACATAAATAAGAAAAATAAATAAATGTGCGTTGTCGCCAAATATGGTTCGTAGTGATGGACCGATGTCTCATTAACAGTTACTACGTACCGGTAACTGAGAAAGTCTCTCCCTTTCCAAAAAGTCTTAAATCTGATATTGACATTTCCAAACGTTCCTGGTTATGTTTGTCAGTCGACATGGTAAACATAGGACACGAACTTTGCGACAGTACAGATTCATGGACAATTGAAGACGCTGAACTTGGAGCAACACCTGACACGATGATCATTAAAATCGTGCTCCCAGCAGTGTCTATATTCCTGTCCACTTACGAAGTGGACAGCCTACCCGAACGCTCTTCGTTGCAGACAGATACCAAGCCACTTCTAAAGCAATTTATCAACCCGCAGATTCTTCGTTCTCTAAGATAGCTATGACCAAACTGAAGCTGCATTCTGCAGAAGTAGCTCTGACGCTTTAGTGCAAACAACGGCTAACTTCCCTAATTCCTTGCTTAATGTATGCGAACAAAGAGCCACTAGTAATGAAATTCTCGGATATCACGGAAAAAGCTGATCACTGAACCAACATTGCTAACGGACAAAAACCAGCGAGGTTAAGTAAGGCATGTCATTGTTGGGTCACTGCTATCAACCAATGAAACAGACAGAATGTATTTACTTATTAATTTCCCCTCGTATATTCATTGACGGGAAAAAATCGCAATACCGAGAAAGAGTTGTGCGACATAAACGAAAGTTCGTCGGAGAGTTTCTGAATCTGAAATATGTTGTCTATTCAGATTTTAAACCAGTCGCATGGAAGTGGCGTCAGTAGCACCACTATGAGGATTCAAATGAGACTTACTTTAAGTACGATCGTGAGCGTTAGTTACCTTTGAGATTGGACGTGCTGAGTTGATGTTAGTCAAGAATACCTTTAGGGCCACAGACGCGACTATCAACGCCTCATTGAGTTTAAACAAAGCCATGTAATAGGGCTACAAGAAGCTGGATGTTTGCTTGAGCAATACTACAGAAAAACTTGGTAGGAATGTAGCCACTGCACATGCTTGCCGGCAGCTGTGGATAGGAGAAGATACATTCGCAAGAAGACTGGGTTCCAGACGGTCACAAGACACTACCGAGATGGAAGACCATCGTGTTCGGCACGTGGTTCTGGCGCATCGTACTGAAAAATTTGACCAGCAGTTGGCACCACAGTGACACAACCAACTGTTACAAATCGTTTACTTCAAGAACAGCTACAAGCACTGTGGCGTGTATTCCATCGACAACAAACTGCCGCCAATTGTGACATCAGTGGTGTCAAGTGAGAGCTCATTGGAGGCAGAGTGGAGGTCTGTTGTATTTATGATGAAAGATGGTCCTGCCTCGGTGCCAGTGACGCCCGTTTGTTGGTTAGAAAGAGGCCTGTTGAGGGCCGCAATCAACCCGTGTGCGTGCTAGATGCACTGGACATACGCCTGGAGTTATGGTTTGGAGTGCGATATGATATGACAGCAGGAGCACTCTCGTGGTTATCCCACGCAGCCTGACTGCAAATCTGTCAGCCAATCTTCTGATTCGACCGGTTTTGCTGCATTCATGAGTAGCATTCCAGGGGGTGCTTTCAAGCAGGATAACGCTCGCACACATCCCGTTGTTGTAGACCAACATGCAGAGTGTCGACATGTTTAACTGACCTGCTTGATCAGCACATCATTCTCCAATGGAGCTCTTACGGGACGTAACCGGACGACAACTCCAGCGTAATCCAGAAATAGCATTAACCGTCCCTGTACTGACTGTCTAAGTGCAACAGGCACAGAACTCCATCTCACAAACTGACATACTGCAACTGTATAACACAATGAACGTACGTTTGCATGCCTTGTATTCAACAGTGTGGTGGGTACACCGGTTATTAATCTACCACAATTTCAAATTTGCAATGGCTTATCTCGCGCTTACATTTACACGTGATCTTGCAATGTTAATCGTTTATATGTAATAACAAAATTTCATTACTCTTTATTATTTTTTGGTGTTGCGCTATTTTTTCCTCGAGCGTGTACTCCGATAGCCACTGTTGAGTGCGTGACGCAGAGTTTTTCGTATTAATTTAGTGAGTCCACTGTCCTATACAACGAGGGAAATATGACTGTTTGCTTCTGTACGCACCATGATCTCTCTTGTCTTCCACTCACAATCTTTACGCGAGATATATTCATGATGGCAACAGAACTGTCGTACGGTCTTCCTGAACTACCAGCTTTCCATACAGTGTGGTTAGAAACAGTCTTGTAAGAGTGTTGCAGGGATGGTTGTGCTGAGAAATAACTGTCAAGAAAACAATTCGTTACTTTGCGCCCTTCACGAGTTACTGGCATTGAAGTTAGCGTACCAGGCCGTTGCACGTGCTATTCAAGCGGCCCGCCAGAGACGGTGTCGCCAAACATCTTCATTTGGTTTCCTAAAATCGAACAAGTGCGATACAGATATTGTACAAGGGACGGCAGAAAAGTAGAAAGGCTCACTAGTCTTGCGCGTTTTCATCTACGATATGACAACAACTGACACTAATTGTATCTACTACATCCTTACAAGCTTCTCAGACAATTTCTGTCTAACCACAATATAACCTACAGAGTTTCGCGAGGGCAATGCCACTTTCTCACAAAATTCACATTTAAGTTCCCGAGGATCTCTGTTCTACTTTAGTACGGGCTAAAGCAGATATAGGGCTCATAGGTTAGTTGTTACTCTATATGACGGTGTTTCCTAGTTCAGTATTGCAGTAATCGAATTGATAACTTGGAATACCAGGAAGAAAAAAAAAAAAAAAAAAAAAAAAGGGAGAGAAAGACGAGAAATAACGGAGCATAACCAGAAGAGAAGGGGTAGTACAATGTCGAGGTCACTGCAGCTGTTCTAAACCATGAAACCACGAACGCGGAAGTTACTTCTGGCAATGTTGAGTGGTACACACAGTAGTAGAGAACGGTGGGAATAATACCAAAAGGCTTAGACCGCGACTAGCTTCCGTGAGACACGATAGGTGTGCTCAGTGAGCACAAAGCCGTCTCGAGTCTCGTTGCAGGTCAATAACACTGCAGGTGTAGATAGGGCACAGCGAGTCATGGAGGGGGAGGGGGGGAGAGAGAGAGAGAGAGAGAGAGAGAGAGAGAGAGAGAGAGAGAGAGAGAGAGAGAGATAATGGCACCAAACTGACTCAGCTACAGGACAAACGAAGCAACAACGGTTCACAGGATGTCATCTATGCTTTGTTGTATAAGCAACAAATACCAACATTGTGGGCATGAGATAATGGCACCAAACTGACTAAGCTACAGGACAAACAAAGCAACAACGGTTCACAGGATTTTGTCTATGCTTTATTGTATAAGCAACAGATACCAGCATTGTGGGGATATACATCCTCTTTTTACATACACCAGAAAATACGGGCATCTGAAGAAAGAAATGTTTAGTTCTAAAATTAGTCTGGGGGGGGGGGGGTGGTTCTCCCAGGACAAATGCAACCCTACTGTTAGTAAATTCTGGAGACTACTATGGAACCTGCTGGAAGAACGCTTGAACAGGAATGCTGCCTGTTTCATGAAACCTCATGAGCTGAAATATCTGACAACAGCTGGCGTTGTTCAGCTGCTTGGTTCAAGTCTTTTCGTTTGACAACATTTCGGCAACTTGCGCGTTTTGTGATGAAGGTGAGAAGAAATGATTAGGACAGCACAAAACAGCCAGTCTCCGAGAGAAGAAAATCACCGACCTGTCCGGGAACCGAACCTGGGACCCCGCGATTTAGAGGCACCAAACCCAACCAGTAAGCCACGATCTGCAGACCATTCTGATGAAAGGCCAAGGACTTTATCCGGGTGCATTCCCTAAGTTATTTGAAGACGTACACGATGTTCAAATTAGCCATATAATGGGGGAGCGTCTGGATCATTTTTCTTGTCTTTCTTCTAGCATTGGTCATCTAAGGACCATGTGCCAATTTCACTCCCTTATTGGTTATTCTCTTCTTATCTTCCAATATTCTTTCATCTGTTCACGATGCCTTTTTCTTCCTATCTTCTGACTCCTTGAGAACAGTTTTTCAGTCTCCTATCTTGGAGTCCTTTCCGTATTCAATACTTTTTTCTTTCGTACTTCACTGTCAGTTGTTTCTTCATCTTTTACATTACTTTTTCTAAATCGTTTTTTACTTGGTGATTTCATATCCCACAAAAATTTGAATATTGTTTGGTTAATCTACTGTCCTGCATTCGATATAAATGTAAGAAAAAGTACCAGTCTTATTTTCTCATTACTTGTGATATATTTTCAATGCTTCGATAAATTTCATCGTTACTATGTAATTTTCAGTCTTCCATTTTTTTACAGGCCTAATGTCTTCCTAATGATTCGGTTGACTTTATAGTATTTCTAATTTATCTAAAATATAGTCACTTGCATACAGATAGTCTGACTTCACTACTGTATTGTGATGTTAGTGTGATGTCTTACTTCTGCATGTTTAGACAGGCATTGTTTATTGTAAAAGACTTTAGTCCTACCACATTATTCTCTTCCCATCTTATGCATCCTTTCCCGTATAGCAGCTTTTTTCCAACGTATTTTTTGTACTATCTCCCCCAGATGTCTAGTTTTCAAAAATATTCGATTTGACCTATATCTGTGATCATTGCGTGTTTAATATTTGTAAAAATTTTCGGTTTTCTGCGGAAATTCTTAAGGCAGTTATTACAGAATAGTTTTTTTTTTCAGCCATATCCAATAGTCGAATAAAATCTGTACAGCTGAAGTTCGGCAACAAAAACAAACCACAAGATGATGAAAAGTATATGTCCTAGATTCCGCAACTACTGAAGCAGACTCTGCAGGAAAACTCTGTGGAATATCGTCGGCAAACAGTCAGAGTGGAGGCACCTGACTGTTGTCCTAGGTAGTTAGGCACACGAGCGACTGTGTTACTCCCCTCGCAGAGGCATTGTCCGTCATTCAGAAAAGCCGCGGAAGCTCGCCAGATACTGTTGGCACAGATTCATTCCTCATCTAATCTGTCTCGCAACACACACACACACACACACACACACAGACACACACACACACACACACACACACACACACACACACACACACACAGACACACACACTGGGGGGGAACGTGCCAAAAATTTCTTGGACAAAACAGCAGTACCTCTCAAAACAGCACGTGGCTGACGATGCGGCTCGGTCAACTCTTTCCATCTTACTCGTCTAAATAGAATATTGTTATAAGCAAGTTAATATTGTGCTATATTTGAATTAGCTAGATTAATGACGAACGTGTTATGTTTGGGACCAACTCTGAACGCCGTATAAATGGCACTATTATACACTGTATGGTTTGAAAATTTCCTCTGTTGGTGCCCGCAACAAGTAATTTTACGGGTGAGTATTCCTCAACGGCTGGCAATGAGAGATCTGAGGAAATTTGGCAAGCGCTCGGGCAACGACTCATATATTTAAATGGTATCTAGTGAGTGATTGTGACGTGTTTCATGTACACTGTCTTAATCAGGAGAATGATATGATGGGGCACCTGGTAACTGTTGACAGGGGATGGGATGTGGGACTTGGTAATACAAGTGTACTGTGGCATATCTGCTGTCATCGGACAACCGCATACGAGGAGTGTGACGTAAGCACTGAAATAAGAAGTGACTTGTGCCGTGGTCCCTGTTCGGAGTGAGGTGGGAGTGGCGGCAGCAGTGGCCCTCGCCTACGCTTTGCAGGTCGGAACCTGGGGAGTCCCCAGGGAGACTCCTCCCTGCTTCTACCTGCTGACAGCGACGCCAGAGCCCTCTCGAATCAGACGGACAACAACTTGGGCATCGGGCCAAATTCTCTCCATCTCGCAGAGAATTCCAGCGTATCTGCCAAACCTCGAGGGCAGTTGCCAAAAGCGCGGCACAGTTTGCTGGGATATATTGAATGCAGTCTGGTTGTCACAGTCGTTTACAACGGCGTCGGTTGCGTTTCTCTGTTTGAGCGAATGAGCTTGAACCAAGTTGTTGTCGACGTGGGAGTCAAGTAGGGCACATAGAGCGCTAGCGGCGGGGTCCATTTGGACTATTGCGGGAAACTGCGATAGTCCATACACTAACCTAACCTAGATGTGTTCTCTTTGCTTGCAGAGAGAACTGATTATCCCCACAAGGTGTTTTTCAGTGTTTTACGGGGTAACACCGCGGGCGGCGCCCCTGCATGGGGCGGCGTCTGAAAATTAAAACACTGGGACCCCCAGGTGGTGAGGTCGCCGGTCTATGCGCTCGTGCAACGACCTGCTGACTGCCACTTGAGTAATATGTCGTCATGGGACCAGGGCTCCTCGTGGAGCTTGTGGCGCCCAACTGGCGATAGACAATAAACTTGTCGTCATGGGACCAGGGCTTCCTGTGGAGCTTATGGCGCCCAACAGGCGACAAACAATTACATTTCTTAGTGTCTTATTTGGTTGTAAGGTTGCAGCTTTATTAGTGAAATAGAGTAGATCTTTTGTTAATGATTGCTGTTGGAAAACTCAACGTACCACAAATACATTTAAAAAGTTTCATGGCTGGTTTCCGGATATAACACCCATCTCCAGATCCAGTACGGATAAAATAACAGCTACATAATTTAGTACAGTAGAAATAATACTTATCTGTTTTTCCCTACGTTAGATCCATCAAACAGTGTTTAAATGGATGACTGTTCCCCTGAGACAGTATATTATGTGAATAACAAATAGCGTATCATTTACCACTATTCGCCAGCGTCAACGTAACAGTTATTTTTACGTGCACCTAGCAACAGAACAACGGGCCTACGTATAAGACGTCATAGCAAACTGACGACACGGTCATAGTGACAGCCTAGTCGTGTTTACTCCCGGAAATCGGCGATGGGAGGTATTGGTATTAGTGGACTGCTCCGCCGCTAAACATCTATATGCGGATGGCATGCGGCATGCGCAGCACAACAATCAGGCACTGATTGCCACTTTTTTTTTTTTTTTTTTTTTTTTTTTTTTTTTTTTTTTTTTTTTTTGACGATACGTCTTGCTTACGATCATTCGACAAGATTTGTTCTAGTGTAATGTGTATGAATCCTCCTAATTCTGACGCTTCATTGTTTCGTAAAAATCTGATGTAGTACGCCTTTTGGATACTACATCGTCTCTTTCGTTCTTGATGACCCAGCCGGCATCGGTGGCCGTGCGGTTCTAGGCGCTGCAGTCCGGAACTGCGGAACTGCTACGGTCGCACGTTCTAATCCTGCCTTGGGCATGGATGTCTGATGTCCTTAGGTTAGTTAGGTTTAAGTAGTTCTAAGTTCAAGGGGGCTGATGTCCCATAGTGCTCCAGAGCCATTTGAACCATTTGATGACCCATTTATTCTGTCTCCTACTAAAACTAAATCCCATAAACAGAAATTTTTTTCACATTTTGAGGTCGAATTAAGCGAGATAAAAGATGTACATTCTGTATCTCGTATCTCTGTATGTGCCTAGAAACACACTAATCCATAGGTCAACAGGATTTTTATTTGTGTGCACTTCGTTTCTTTTCTTTGGCGTAGGTAATTGAGTGCCACTCTGCTCATTATCGTGTTCCGCCATTAATATTTTACTTTGAAGTCCCGAAAGTAGCTTTAACACATACTAAAGTGGCTTGTTCTAATCTGTTGATTATTTTTCCCCAATAGAGGGCGGATGGCAGTGTCCATATTGCAGCTCTTTGACCTATGGAACAAATAATTAAAAATACACGGAATACAGGAAAGACTTCCTAACACTAAAATTTATATTCGACTTTTTTTTTTGAGTCATCAGTCTTCTGACCGGATTGATGCAGCCCACCACGAATTTCTCTCTTGTGTCAACTTCTTCAACCCAGAGTAGCACTTGCAAGCTACGGCCGGCCGTGGTGGCCTTGCGGTTCTAGGCGCTACAGTCTGGAACCGTGCGACCGCTGCGGCCGCAGGTTCGAATCCTGCCTCGGGCATGGATGTGTGTGATGTCCTTAGGTTAGTTAGGTTTAAGTAGTTCTACGTTCTAGGGGACTGATTGACTGATGACCTCAGAAGTTAAGTCCCATAGTGCTCAGAGCCATTTTTTTCCGATTCCGCGCAGAACTTCCTCATTCCTTACCTTATCAGTCTCCTAATTTTCAACATTCGTCTGTTGCACCACATCTCAAATGCTTCGATTCTCTTCTATTCCGGTTTTCCCACAGTCTATGTTTCACTACCATACAATTCTGTGCTCCCAACGTATATTCACAGAAATTTCTTCCTCAAGTTAAGCCTATGTTTGATACTAGTAGACTTACTTCTCTTCGTCAGGAATGCCCTTTTTGCCAGTGCTAGTCTGCTTTTGATGTTCTCCTTGCTCCGTCCGCCATTGGTTGTTTTCCTGCCTAGGAAGCAGAATTCCTTAACTTCATCTACTTCGTGACCATCAATGCTGATGTTAAGTTTCCCGCTGTTCTCATTTCTGCTTCATCTCATTACTTTCGTGTTTCTTCGATTTACTCTCAGTCCATATTCTGCACCCATTAGACTGTCCTTTCACCTTGAATTTTAATTCCACTCCTGATCTTTCTTTTATCTCCATCATTGCTTCTTCGGTGTACAGATTGTACAGTAAGGGCGAAAGACTACATCCCTGTCTCACACCCTTTTTAATCCGAACGTTCGTTCTTGGTCGTCAGTTCTTATTATTCCCCATTGGTTCTTGCACATTGTGTATTTTCCGTCTCTCCCTGTAGCGTATCCCTTTTTTTCTCAGACTTTCGAACCTCTTTCACCACTTTACATTGTCGTACGCTTCTCCTAGGTCGACATAGCCTATGAATATGTCTTGATTTTTCTTTAGTCTTGCTTCCATTATCAACAGCAACGTCAGAATTGCCTCTCTGGTGCCTTTACGTTTCCTAAAGCCAAACTGATCGTCATGTAGCACATCCTCCATATTCTTTTCCATTTTTCTGTATATTATTCTTGTCAGCAACAAGGATGTATGAGCTGTTAAGCCGATTGTGCGATAATTCTCGCGCCTTTCAGCTCCTGCAGTCTTCGGAATTGTGTGGATGATATTTTTCCGAAAGTCGGACGATATGTTGCCAGACTCATACATTCTACACACCAACGTGCATAGTCGTTCTATTTTTTTTTTTTTTTTGACCCAATGATTTTAGAAATTCTGATGGAATGTTATCGATCCCTTCTGCCTTATTTGATCTTAAGTCCTCCAAAGCTCTCTTAAATTCTGAATCTAATACTATATCTTTAACCTCTTCTTTTCGACTCCTGTTTCTTCTTCTATCACCATCAGACAAATCTTCCCCCTCATAGAGGCCTTCAGTGTACTCTTTTCACATATCCGCTCTCTCCTCTCCATTTAACAATGGAATTCCGGTTGCAGTCTTAATGTTACCACCTTTGCTTTTAATTTCACCGACAGTTGTTTTGACTTTTCTACATGCTGAGTCAGTCCTTCCGACTACCATTCTTTTCCGATTTCTTCACATTTTTCATGCAGTCATTTCTTCTGAGCTTCCCTGCACGTCTTATTTATTTCATTCCTTCGTGATTTGTACTTCTCTATTCCTTTATTTCCCTGAACATTTTTGTACTTTCTTCTTTCATCGATCAGCTGAAGCATTTATTCTGTCACCCACTGTTTCTTTACAGTTACCTTCTTTGAACCTATGTTTTTCTTTCCAGCTTCTGTGATTCGATGTTAACAAATTTCAAAATTTCATAAACGCTTTCTGTGATATATCCTCTCTACTTCGGACACCATCAGTTACTTCATTCCCCAAATAGCAAAACTTATCCACTACTTTTTGTGTATCATTTCCTATTCTGCTTTATTTAATTCTACTACATTCCATTATCCTTGTTTTACTTTTGTTGATGTTCGTATTAGAACCTCTTTTCAAAACATTATACGTTCTGTACAACTTCTCTTTCGAGACATTTTGCGTCTCTGGCAGAATTACAGTGTCATCAGGAAACCTTAAAGCTTTTATTTCTTCTCCCTGAACTTCAATTTTCTTTCCAAATCTCTCTTTGGTTTGCTTTACAACTGTCTCAATCTACAGATCGAATAACATCTGGGATAGGTTACAAGTCTGTCGCACTCCCTTCTCAACTGCGGCTTCCCTTTCATGTTACGTTTCTGTTCAAATTATAAATTAATTTTCGCTCCATGTGTTTTATCCTTGCTACTCTCAAAATTTCAGAGATTGTAGTCCAGTCAATTTTATCAGAAGCTCTCTGTAAATCTACAAATGGTGTAAACATAGATTTTCTTTTCTTCAGTCTGTCTCCTTATAAATAAGTCGTAGAGTGCGTAATGCTTCGCGTGACAGGAACGTTAATTCTCAGGAATTTCTTGAGGGGGGAAGGAATACATTTTGAAATTACATGAGTGCGAGGGCCAGAATGTAGTGTAGCTGTTCGTCTTTTTGTGTCCTGGTTAGACATGTGGGAAGGCGTCACCGACTGCTATTTATAGCAGCAGACGAAGCCGCAGCCACTGGCTGATGTCATAGGCACAATGAACTGCGGCAGAAGCTGTGTAGCGGCCGCGAGACGTCGAGAGAGTTGGCCCAGGAGACTCCTGGTCCATGGCGGCTGGCTGCCGTACAGCGGGGAAATCCCCAAATGCCTGGCACGGTGGGGCGTCTTCCAATTGGTGAGCGGAGAGCAGGTGGAGCGGGCACCGACCCTCGGCAACGCAGACGACGCTGCTGTGGTAGAGGTAGAGACGGGCGGTCGGCTGTCGACCCCAGCAGCAGCACCTATTATATACTCCGTTCATCATAAGAATAAACCCGATGTAAACAAACACAAACGTGATGCTTGGTCAGGAGCGAGAGCACACGTACACTGGTGTTGTTACGCTCTCGGTCCGCAGCTCGTGGTCGTGCGGTAGCGTTCTCGCTTCCCGCGCCCGGGTTCCCAGGTTCGATTCCCGGTGGGGTTAGGGATTTTCTCTGCCTCGTGATGACTGGGTGTTGTGTGATGTCCTTAGGTTAGTTAGGTTTAAGTAGTTCTAGGGGACTGATGACCATAGATGTTGAGTCCCATAGTGCTCAGAGCCATTTGAACCATTTTTTTTACGCTCTTGGAAGTAGGTCCTACTTATGTATGCTATATATAATTACTACATCTACATCTACATTTATACTCCGCAAGCCACTCAACGGTGTGTGGCGGAGGGCACTTTACGTGCCACTGTCATTACCTCCCTTTTCTGTTCCAGTCGCATATGGTTCGCGGGAAGAACGACTGTCTGAAAGCCTCCGTGCGCGCTCGAATCTCTCTAATTTTAAATTCGTGATCTCCTCGGGATTTATAAGTAGGGGGAAGCAATATATTCGATACCTCATCCAGAAACGCACCCTCTCGAAACCTGGCGAGCAAGCTACACCGCGTTGCAGAGCGCCTCTCTTGCAGAGTCTGCCACTTGAGTTTGCTAAACATCTCCGTAACGCTATTACGGTTACCAAATAACCCTGTGACGAAACGCGCCGCTCTTCTTTGGATCTTCTCTGTCTCCTCCGTCAACCCGATCTGGTACTGATCGTTAAATGAAACTTTAAAGATGTTCGAATGTATTTCTTAATCACGCTTTAGCTATGTAGCTTTTACTCCAAAAATCGTGTCACATCCTCTGCACTGTTGTGCTCTGTCGTGCTGTTAATACGCACTATGAAAATGGCTGAGACTATTTACTGTTCCGCAGTGAAACAGACGTGTGGAACACGGTTAAAAAGTGCCGAGAAATAGGTAGTTCTCAATGTTTTTCATAAGTTTACAGAGATAGTCGGCTTTGAAGTTTTGCAACTGACTGTATTAGACACAGTTGAATTTGATATTTACGTTCCATGTATAGCGCTACCGGGAACGTAGCAGATTGTTTTATTCTCAGTAAGTCATGGTTCACATGTTCAAAATCTTGTCGGCGTCATTTTTTCCTCGTTCAATTTGAAATACCTACATATCATAATTGTAAAATTCATCATCCTTTTTTTATGAATAATGCACGTCTGTTTTCATTTCAAACATAAATTATTAATTAGTGATATTTTATGAAAAACTGAATAAACTTTGCTTAACATAAGAAAGAAAAACAATTTAATTTTTGAGACAAAAATGAAGAACTAAATACTCTTTTTGTGGACTGTGTCCATTGTTTCATACCACAGATGTTGGTAAGTGTCGTAGAAACATGGAAAACAATCATTTTCACAGCATCGAGCACAACATACAAATGCTGCATTTTTACATTTGCCACCGTACCATTACAATATGAACCCAACAGAACTGATCTTGAGCCAAGTTACGGGATTTGACCCGAGAAATAACAAGACCGTTAAGCTGCCACACGTACTGGAACTAGCGCACACAGCTTTTTCACATGTCATTGCCAAACACTGGAGGGATACAGACGGCATGTCATAAAAGAAGAGGAGAAAATGCGGCGCCTGGTTGGCTTCGTGGATTCAGTTGTTGATCGGCTCGTTATCAACGAAGCAGATGACAGTTCCAGAACTGACACGTATTTCCCGGATTCAGATAAGGAAGGAGCTAAGAGATTAGCAAATGTTCAAATTCCTGGGGGACCAAACTGCTTAGGTCATCGGTCCCTAGACTTACACACTACTTAAACTAACTTGAACTGACTTACGCTAAGAACGACACATTCACCCACGCCCGAGGGAGGACTCGAAGCTCCAGCGGGAGGGGCCGCCAGTCCGTGACGTCACGACTCAAACCGCGCGGCCCCTCCACGCGGCCGAGATTAGCAGACGACTGATTGTAATTAATGGCTTCAGTGGCTTCAGAATTAAACAGTACGGTGAAATCTATGCAGCATGCATTTGCATCAAACATACCCCGCTCAGAAAAATTACCCTGTATTTAAATTATGAATTTTCATCACTCGTGATTGTTATTAGAATACTATGTCAGGTGAGAACGAGAGCATTTTACGCTTGCCGTCTCGTCACCTAAGCAGCGCACAGCAATGCTGAATATTATTTCATTCTTTTTAAAAATTCGAAGCTATATTGTTTCTTTGCTCGTCTCTTTTTACGTCCGAACTGCAGCTGCTCACACCATTGCATGTTAACTGGACCGCTGGCTGGTCACTGCTGTCAAAGCTTAATGCGCCGATAAAGCTGTTGTCCCGCGTTATAGCTCAAGTCTATGTGCGTGGAACACAGCACAAAATGTATCCTTATGATCGTACTTGTCTGTATTGGGCACAGCTTGGCTTTCGCTTCACGTGAAACTAAATCCAGTGAGATTAAAGCAAACGCGGAAGAATACATGGCGTAATGTTTACATCAGGTTTATTCTTGTGATGAACACAGTATAGCTTCAGCCGCCGCAGGAATCCCCCAACAATTGCCTCACAAAAGTATTCGACGGGCTACAGTACGCTTGAAAACAAGAGCCGAATATACTTTGCGTTAAGAAAATTACTTCATTTTAATCATTTACATTTATTGGTGGAAACATATTACAAAACAGGGAGAGGTTGCAGATACTCACAAACACTTCGAACATTATCAATTACCTATAAGGAAATGGTCACGTAGCATGGATGCAGGAAGTGTCGTTCTTGTGAAATACAGTTAGCTCTTTGTTCGTACGAAGCTAGGAGTGCTATCGACAGAGGATCTCAAATTGGCTCCATATCTAGATTTCCAGAAGGTTTTCAACAGCGTTCCTCATAAGAAATTTCTAATAAAACTGCGTGCCTGTGGAGTATCGTCTCACGTGTGCGACTGGATTTGTGATCTCCTGTCAGAAAGAGTAATCGGCGGGATGTCATCGAGTAAAATGAAAGTGATATCTTGCATTTCCCAAGGACCTGTTAAAGGCCCTCTGCTGTTCCTAATCTATATAAACGATTCGGGAGACGATCTAAGCAGCCCTCTTAAATAGTCTGCAGATGATGTTGTTTACCGTCTAGTAAGGTCATCGTCAGATAAAAACCAAATGCAAAATGTTTTAGTCATGACATCTGTATGGTGCGAAAGTGGCAATTGACTGTAAATAATTCAAAGCACCAGGTCATCCACATGAGTAGTAAAAGAATCCGTTAAATTTCGGTTACATGACAAATCACGCAAATCTCTAGGCTGTCATTTCAACTAAATACTAAGAATTACAATTACGAACTACTTGAACTGGAACGATCGCATGGATAAAATTGTGGGCTAGGTAAATCAAAGACTGCGTTTTACTGGCAGAACACTTACAAGATGCGACAGATCTACTAAAGAGATCGGGTTCTCTTCCTTTATCAGTCGTCCTCTGCTAGGGCGTTGCTGACCGGTATGGTATCGCTACGAAATACGATTGACGGAGGACATTGGAAAAGTTCAAGAAAGGGCAGCTCGTCAGAGTTCCACGAATATGGTACATGAGTTGTGGTGGCGATCATTGAAAGGAAAGCATTTGTTGTTGAGGTGAGATATTTTCGCGATGTTTCAATTACCAACTTTCTCTTGTGAATGCGAAAACATTCACTGTCGCCAACCTACATAAAACTGATCATCGCATCGGAATAAAATAAGACAAATCAAAGCTCGAATGGAAAGATTTAATTGTTCATGTTTTCCACGCGCTGTTAGAGATTGGAACAAAGATAAAGAGTGGGAAGTTGGTTCGATGAACCCTCTATCAGTCAACCATTAATTGCAGAGTAGTCATGTCGATGTAGAACCCTGAAGTTTTAGGCTATGTTTTAACAAATCCTCTACATGTCAACCACCAGTCCCAAGAACAACATTTGGACGAGATCTTGGAGGCTAAGAACATAGGGCTGCCCGTTTCAGCGTTGAGGCACTGTGGCACAGAAAAACACATACATTGTGACAGTGTGATGACGTTTCATCCTGTTGCTTTATGAAACTATTATAGTCCTCTTGAAGTTGAAAAAGTCATGTCTGCAGCATTTCAAGATGTCATATACCAGTCACGGAATGGTAATCAAAAAAGGAATGCGCTATATACCGTCTCATGCGAAAACACGTTCACTTCGTGCATATCTTTTTATGCTGTACGAATTCATGAGAGTTTTGGAGTCCTCATATCCGCGCTCTATGCCCCCTAACTGTACCGCTACCATGAAATGTTGCTTATCACTGATAATTTACCGCGGTAAAAATCTTTTATCGTCCATGTTCAGTAAGAAAGACGAAGAGCTTAGACTAACTGCAGACTGGAGTCGGTATGGTTCGTAGACCGAACAACGCTTAAGACTCGCTAGCCGTATGTTGATTTGGAAGTTGTGCTCGACGAGCAGTCTTTCGTGGGATCCACTTAAAAGATAGTGGAATGTTCTCCACTCTTCCATCAGAAGTGCTATGTCGATCAGGATTCTCACGTCTGGATAGATATCCTGGCTCTTCAAACTGGAGATAAAAACGACAAATGTTTTTCACCAGAGGCGAAACAATTCCGAAACATCGCACCACTGACCGTCACTTGTTCAGCTGCAGCACACCAAAAAGTTACTGCTGAGTGGACTCCATCGTGCTTCAGATTGAAGCCGTAAACGCGATTCTTCTAGGAATGACCGTTATGTCGTAACGCAGAAGGCTTTATAATCGGGTCAAAGAACAATTGTGGTAACATAGCAAAACAATGTTTAGCATGTGTGAATCGATATATTAAACTGTTGAAAAAATTGGCATTTGAAACTGAAGCCGGTCGCCGTATTGACGCCATTTCGGCGACTTGTATGTCAATGATGATGATAATGATGATGAAGGACACACAACACCCAGTCCCCTGCCGGGAATCGAACCCGGGCAGTAGCGTGGAAGCAGTAACGCTACCGCTGCGCTAGGGAGGCGGACGTACAACAGAATGTGTGTAAGGAATGTAAAAACTTATGGTGGGGACCTCAAAATTCTAAATAAGTAAAAAAGTTTCGTAAGACGTGGAAAGCATGAAGGAAGGAGGCCAGCGTTCCTTAGACACCTGTACCAAAGACCATATAGAGTAACCAGAAAGATTTTCGACTATCAATGGGAAGCAAATGATCACCTCAAACCATTTTAAATATGTGGTGAGTTTTAATACCTCAAAACTCCAAATGTTAGCAAGAAGTGTGTTTTCACAACACAAACTTTGGAAGAGATGCATCGTGAAGGCAGAACTGAGAAATCGAGAAGATCTGCGGGAGAACAACAAAGATTACTGGGAAGCAAATGTGCGAAGGAACACTGGAGTCAAAAAGACCTTCACTTCTCGGGAAATAATTGATATCGTATCGTGATTCAAAAGCGTTTCTAAAATAAATAAATAAATTTGTTAACATCTGTCATAAATTTAATTGTCACTAAGTCTTTTTTGGAGGCATTTCTATGGAGTGAAGCCTTGTACGAAAGTGAACGTGGACGATAAGGCAGTCCATGCATTTCAGAAAAGAAGAGGATAAAAGCTTTTGAAATGTTGTGCTACAGGAGAGTGCTGAACATCAGATGGATAGTTCGAGTAAGCGATTAAGAGGTTCTAAAACCAACTAACGAAAATAAAATTGTGGGATAACTTGATCAAATCAAAAGAAGGGATCGATGGATATGACGATCCTGCGGCATCAAGGAGTCGTCAGTATAAAACAGAAGGAAGTTTGGAGTTGAAAGTGTGTGTGTGCAAAGAGCGGGCGGGGGTGGGGGTTGGGGGTGGTAAAATTTGTAGAAGACCTGAGTAGTTATGCAGAGATGAAAATGCTTGCACTGAACAGACTGATGTGGAGATTTGCATAAAAGCTGTCTTAGCACTGAAGACCACCACTAAGAACTTCGTGATTTAACATGATGAACCATATAATCGACTGTCACTGAAAACGAATGATCCTCTAGCAGTTTCGTACGGCACCATTACCCCTTTCGCTATATATTCTCGTGCGACAGCTATGAAAATACATCAGTGAAAAAGTTACAGTACACCCCTGAGAGGGTTTAAACAAACTTATGTTCGGATTAGAGGAATCGGCGACCACAGCAACTGAGCCGTATTATCACGCGACTGGCAGTTGCGAGGTCGCAGTGTTGCGGAGCGAGACCTGCTCTTTGCTCTTCACCGACCGCTTCCTTCGTTTTTCTTCGCCAAGCTTCGTGTCTGTTTCTAACGAGCTACAGATGGCCGACTGCGAAACCGTCTCCGAGAATTATAGCACATATCTCGTCGCAGACGTGTTCCCCGTCCCTCCCCCACTTCCGTCCAAGTGCGTGTCTGCTGCGTTTCTTTGAGGACGATTCGACGAATCTGATGCATGAATTTCATCACAACAGTCTGCATGATATCAGACGATTGGAAATAAATGTATGTTCTTAACTACTTTTTATGCTCATTTGAAAAGTGTTCTTAGTTTTGCTGTATCATCTATAGGTTATCATAACGGAATAAATTTTATTTTAATTTAGGTATAGAAATTTTATTAGGACAACAAGCTGGGATCACTCAATTGCTCCTTTTTTTATTTGAGTGTGACAGCTGGACGAAGAAATAAAAAAGTATTGGTGTGTGCAGATTTGACTAAATGCCAAGTATTTTGCTGCTGCAACTAAAAACATCTTGCAGTAACTGCTTGTAGGCCACAAAGAAATATTTTCTACCACTACATATCGTACTGGGCTTGATCATATAGTTTTTAAGGTTTGTTCCAGAAGGTTGATCCAGCTTTAAGTACCATTTTACGAAATTTCCCTTCATCAGTCTAGAAAAATTGATATCTAATATTTTTTGTTGGTCCTCGAATTCACAAAATGATGAAGCATCACGAAGTTGGAAAAATGTGAATGTTAGTAAAAAGAAGATGCATGGGCTGCCTTCATGTCTGTCACTGAAAACGTTCTAGGGAATAAGAACTTCCAAATCACTATAACGCTGTGAAAACCATGTTGGAAAACTTCAAGAAGCTAGTCTGTAACACGAATGTGAAAGTCAACTTTACTCACATACTGTCTACCTCCCTGACAACGCAGGTTCGTGTGGTAAAGGTTAATGCGTGTTTCTTTTAGAGAATACAGTACCTACGGAAGCCAAACCTGAAGGTGCCAAGTCAGCTCTGTATGGCAGAAAACACAACCTGGTTTGTAACATCGGTCGGTGGCAATCTAACATGCACATTGAGATAAGAGACTCAGCGGCTGGAAAGACATTGGTACTAACCTTGCTGAAGGAAGCATCGGCACCTTCCACCCACATGATTTAGGGGAAGCAAGTGCCCTCGCATACCTCTCACCGAGCGAGGTAAAGCAGTGGCAAGACGCCGGACTCTTATTCGGGAAGACGGCGGTTCAAAGCACAGTCCGATCATCCAAATTTAAGTTTTAGGCGGTTCCCCTCACCGGCTTAAGGCGAGTGCCGTGACAGTTCCTCCTCCATCTCTAACGACTACGTAGATGTTACTTCTGGTTCTTGTGCACCTAACTTTGGTACCTTGTTCAGCCTTCGATGTCCTTAAGATATGTGGAAGTGCTGATGTAACAGATCCGGTGGGAAGTGACTACATGTCTTACTTTCCTATAGAACTAAAAGTTTTCTTTTAAGATCCGCTCTTTTGCGCCAGCAAACTATTCATTTTGTATTTACCATTGTCTTCGTTAAGGATTCCCTTGGGTGGTTGCTGCTGATCAATCGTCGTTTGAAATGAATGCAAAGAGCAGCAAGGAGCAGGACAAGACATGCACCCCCCCTTCCCCCTCTCCCCTCTAGAAAGTAATGTTGGTTTCTGTGTATACCGGACTCGTATCCTACCCCGCCGCACAAAAAAGACTTATCAGTTCAGTGTCTGAAGAAAGCCGCAACACGTAATGGATGTATGTATGCATGCATGTATGTGTGTGTGTATGTACGTATTGAACCGGGGACCTGGGAACGACCGGGAGGCTTCGTTCCCGCCGTAGCCCTCAGTGGTACACAACCCTACAACATGCTACGGCAGTCCACTCACCCCACCGCCACTCTACACCGAACCCATTCCAGACGAGTGTAACCCCACGTTTGCGTGGTAGAGTAATTATGGTGTACGCGTACGTGGAGACTGCGCAGCAATCGCTGACACAGTGCAACTGAGGCGGAATAAGGAGAACCAGCCCGCATTCGCCGAGGCAGATGGAAAATCGCCTTAAAAACCATCCACAGGCTGGCGGACATTCTAGACCTCGATGCTAATTCGCGGGGCGGATTCGCACCGGGGACCGGCACGCCTTCCCGCTTGGGAGGCAGTGTGTTAGATCGTACGGCTAGCCGGGCGGGCTACATGAAATGGATAAGTCAAATGTAACACGAGTCATTTGTCGGTCGCGAAATCTAGAGAATTTTTCGCGGTTCGCCTCTATTTTCCTCTGCAACAAAAAGAGATAAAACAGTCGTGGGCTCTAAAAGTAGCGTTGCACCTTCGATTCGCGGCTTTTTTTTTTGCTTTTTTTTTCTTCCGTTGCTAGCCAACGTCAAAATCTACTATAAATAAGAACGCTGAAAGTGTCTAACAGCGAAATAACAAGCACAAAGCTCACACAAAGCAGGAACTATACTGTCTCGTCTCAGTTAAGCACGTCATAGGTAGTGTGTGCTGGGGACGTGACAACATTAGTATCTTTTGCGATGAATAAATACAGGTTTCGAATCGTTCTCAGTTTTATTTTGTAAGAAATTGTGGTTTGTTCTCATGCTACAACAAAACGAATATAGGTCAGCTCCCCTAACTCAGAGAACTCTGATGATTTTTGCTGAAAATTTTCGTGCTGCCAACATTAACTGATTTCCATATCGCCTGTAAAGAGCTTCGCTCCATACAGTAAACGCAAAACAAATGTGGGAAAACAAAATAACCGAAAAATTTCACTTGAATGTGCCGAAATTTTGCACGCCAAGTGTAAATGTGCGTGCCGGCCCGGGTGGCCGAGTGGTTCTGGGCGCACAGTCTGGAACCGCGCGACCGCTACGGTCGCAGGTTCGAATCCTGCCTCGGGCATGGATGTGTATGATGATGTTCGGTTGGTTAGGTTTCAGTAGTTCTAAGTTCTAGGTGACTGATGATCTCAGAAGGTAAGTCCCATAGTGCTCAGAGCCATTTGATTTTGTAAATATGTGTTTCAACCTATGGTTACAAGTTTATCAAGACAGGATAAAATAACATAAAATTCACTGAAGGTGCGAAATGAGTTTGGGAAATTAAACAGATATATTGCAGCAAGAATAAACGTGTAGCTTATAAGCTAAAGTGAACAAGAACGTACTGTTACCGCCTTTGTGTCTTTTTCAGAAAAGACAGAGAATTATGCCGTCATTAACCTCACATGCAGGTCGCGAGAGGAAGGTGTTACAGTCACAACATTAACGGACAGCCAGGAATCTCTGTCCATGTCGCAAGATACTTTCTACGGACGGGTATGCAGGGGTAAATTCTGAGACGTGGGAACACCGAGCCACAGCAACCGCATTACTTGGTTGAATCAACAGGCGAACTGATACGACAACAATAAACCCTTTACACTCATTTTTATAACTGATTGCGTGTGTTGCAATGTTTTGGTATTTGCCGTGATAATATATTATCAAGAAATGGTGTGATGTGCTGAAAATGGGGTATTACCGTAACAAACAAATACAGAAGGATAACTAGATGAAATAACTGTCTACACAGCTGTGCAACTAGACGGCAAATAGATGCAATTAAAGAAAAGTAAGAACTGTGTCGAGCCCGCGCGTCGATAACATACCTAGTTGAATGGGGCAATCTCCCCTGCTCCCCTTTCCGGACGATGTTGCAACAATAATGCCACTGCCGCTAACAACGTTAAGTTACCTTGCCGGAGGAGTAAGCTGTTGCAGGAAATGCGCCGGACGGCCAAATACGGAAGCGAGGAGGATCGCAGGGGGGCAGAGGCAGTGTGGAGGTGAGGTATCGCCCTTGCTCGCCTCAGGTGCAACAGACAGAGCCCGTTGTGCAAGACGGTGGCGACGGCGCGCGGCGGACGGGGGCCGGGCTTTCTCGACAGCCGCTCCTTGTCCCACTTGGTAAGGTCGCAGCCAATTGCTGCTTGGCCCAGCCGCGCGCGGTTTTGAAACCCGGCGGGTACGCCACCGCCACCAAACCGCAAGGCGCGAGGTCACTCAGTAGGGACGTGCTCAGCCTCATTTACAGCATTCTTAAACACCTTTACACGAGAAACTTTCTTGTTGCAATCGACTTTTCGTGGTAAGTAAGTCTACTGAAGCGCCCCCTGGCATTTTATTACTGTACGAGTATCGCTGTCAGGCGTGGTCGTTATTGTTTGCACATCAGTGTTTTAAACTTCGCGTGTAGTGAGAGCTGTCGGCTGTGCAGTCTGTCACCTGAACGGTGAAAGTGGGATTATGAGGGGCGATCCTTTTACGAAAAAATTTAAATGTAGTAACAATCTAGGAACAACAAAGATAACAACGTTTATTAATGACGAAAGCAAGAGTCATAGTTGATGTTTTTGACAAAGAGCGTATGGTTAATATTCCACTCCTCTGAGAACCGAAAGAAGAGGTACACTGTCGTCCAAAGAACTCAAAACATATACGTTTTGTCCCGAGAAAATACATACAAACATATGCAATGATATGTGCGTATAGCCTTATTGGCCAAGAGTCTCGTTTGCGCTATGCGACTGCCTGGCTGCAAGTTCTTTCATTTGAAGCCACTTCGGCGTCTTGCCCTTAAATGATGATGACAACGCACACACACCGTCTCGAGCGGAATAAAGACCCCGAGCAGGCCGCGATCGAACCGTGAATACCGTGATCGAGAGTCAGCAAAGCTAACCACAAGACCACGAGCTGCTGAGCTTATAAATTTATCAAAATACGTACAATGCAGTGAAGAGCACCATCTTACTTTATCCTTAGTATCTGCTTTTCCTTGTAAGTGCGAAAGAACATGGAAAATTATATTTGTCGTTAAATGTCTCCAACTTTTCATTGCTGAAACAATTTGATTGAAATTAGTTCCCTATTTACGTTCTTATTTCTGTACAGTGTAGACCTAGTCTTTGTTCACGCATTTGAAACGTTAACATATGTTTCCCTTGCAGATATTCCGTATCTCTTGTGAAAAGACGATTGTAGGAAAAACAGGTCAATGTGCAAACTTTACCATGTGCCGCCTCAAATCAAACAACAACATGTAGATTATCAAGAAAGAAGAGGCTGTCTCGGTTGCAAATAAAGATTAAGAAGAAACAACAGTACGAAATCCATTACTATAATAGGACTGAGTGCGACGGGATAGGTCAACTTTCGAGGTTTTTAAATGACTAAATAGTCTCCTGTTTCTGCGCATGCGCTGTCTCCGGCGTACTTACAATCTTATAAATCCATACTAGGTACAGTGAATTGATCACTGACGTCACTGACTCACTTGTGACGTGGTTGGTGGTTAATTTACACGCAAGCTCGAGACAAACATCCACAACGAGTATTCGATTCTGACCAGAAAGTCGCTCGTTTAATGTGTATTACACCAAAATGTTGCAGGCCGTACTATTAAAGCTAACAAGTCAAATGAAGACTGGAAGAAATGTGACGAAATTTGCTTCCGCGATGTGCAAGTATTATATGCAGATACGGTGTACAGTACAGAAGGAAAGAGAGAACGCAGTTGCGAGGAATTTGAATATTTACTCCAGAATCGTAGAGGTAGAGAGTATATAAAATGTATACTAGAATTAGTAAGAAAATCTCTCCTGGGAAAGAGGAATGTGCTAAAGTCGAATGTAAGTTATAGCAAGTATTTTCTGGCAGTGTATGTTCGGAGTGTAACTTCATAAGGAAGTGAAAATAGGACGGTAATTATTAAAGACAAGAAAACAATACAGTATTCTGAAATTTGGTTTTAGAGAAAAATGTTGAACACCGCAGGCTACCTCAGACTATCTTAAGTCAGTGTAGACTACCGTAGCTTTCGTCATGTAAGATGGGAACCGCTTTATCCGTATGTTAGGTGTGCTGCATATATATTGGGCGTTACATGTTTTCGATAGCTCTTTTTTGCATATGTGATCAGTGTTTTATTAGATTCCCCTAGTAACCGGAGGTAGTGAAACATCTAGAAACTGAATGAGGGTATATAACGAGTCACATAACGTACAGAACATTTTTGTTCTACGTAGTTATCCTCTTATCTGTTACTTAAAAGCAAACAATATAGCAAGATTGAAACTTAATATTTCACTCAGGTTTTATTCGAAAAGTGTTGATTTGTTACGTAAGACAGGGGGTTAAGTAAAAATAAAAAAATACCGGTTTATCATATAGCGCCAGAAAACTCAATTTTCTCAAAAAAAAAGTAAAATTAAAGAAAACACAAAACACATCAAACACCGTTTCAGTACTTCGGCGAGGTTATATACAACATGTTTCTGTTACTACTAAACAACTTTCGCACTTATCAATAACAATAGAAAAATTTTTTGCCTTTAATGATGATGAAGAACTTTATATTGAGCGCAAAATAATAATAATTACACAGTTTTTTTGTTTGTGCGTTTAAACTGTACTTTAATCAACTGTAATTGATTTGGTTACATAGAAACAAAGAAGTTATACAATCAGCTAATTTTTATTATTTATAAAATTCAATTTATACTCTATAAGAATATAAAATGCACAATGGACTAACACTGAACGATTCACTGTGCGATTCTAATTACGTGCAAAAGAAACAAATAAAGAAACAAAAAAAGAAACAAAAAAAAGAAACAAAAAATAAAGAGAAGTCGTCAGCTTCCGATTTCTCCCTCAACTATTCATCTATATTTCTTTCCCTGCCAATGCTACTAATACAACCGGTAATCCTAGCACTCCATACGTCATTTATGTTTTCTATGAAAACTACCAGACCGTGAGTTGAAATGAGGAGTAAATAGCTTTATGGCACAACTTGAGGGATGGATTGATAGGACACATCTTGAAGCATCAAGAAATCATCAAGAGTGTGGTGTGGAAGTTGTAAAGGAAGACCAAGAGTTGACTATAAGAAGTCGGCTGAAATGGATATAGGTTTAGTAGTTATGCAGAGGCGGAGAGAACTGCACAAGGTACGCTAGTGTGGAGAACTGCATCCAATTAGTTTTAGGAGCGATGACTTCAACAAAAACACTGCAGAAGGGAAGGAAAACACTTTTCTGGGTGCTTCCGTGGCCTTAGGGTGTAATGTCGGTGCCTCGTTAAAATGAGGTCACAGTTTCTATTTCCTCCTGGCGAATGATTATGGCTTTTAAATGTGCTATTACAGCATGCGCCCACTGTAATGATAAAATTAAATGATATAACTGAGCACATGTGTATGTGTGCATATCAATGAAAGAGAAGCAAGTAGATGGTAAAACGTACTAAAATACAATCGTCAGCAATTGAATCGGGCATGGCTACAGTACTGGAGAGAGACAACAGTGGATGGAGTAAGTAGTTCTCCGTGTTTTTAAATGGAAGCGGAGGGCCTTGGCCGATTGTAGGCAGCCAGAGAATGTTTTAATGCAGTGAGTGATAAGGAACGACAAGTCACTAATTTCGCATACCAATTGTATGTATGTATAGCGACATGCCCCGCTTCTAGAAAGCAGCCACGACAATCCACTTCTGCTCCTTTGCAGTTACGTATGTTATTGACGTTATGAGATAACTTCTGCTTTAATTATTTGGCATGTGTGAGGAGACATCGAGTGATATTGAGAATTCCGAGTCGGAATAGCATAATGGTAACGCGACTGTTTGCGAATAACAAGTGACTAAGGTTCATGTCCTGGCCATAGCAAACATTTTGATTTCATATAGACACTGGCCATTACCCAAACTTCAATAGATTTGCGTTCCATTTTGGGTGATCTTTGTGGGTGACAGGCTTATCTATAACAGTATGTGAAAATCTAAAATGAATGTACGAGCAACGAAGAAATGCAGCGTCGGATAAATATAGGGTTTTTTGCACGGTAAGTCTTATATCCCATGTCTCTAATTTGTTGACTAGAATAATAAATGTTGAATAGAAAACAGTAAGTGTTATCATTCCGGTAACACCAAAAACTGTTCACATATATCTGTTCACATATATCTGTTCACATATATCTGTTCACATATATCTGTTCACATATATCTGTTCACATATATCTGTTCACATATATCTGTTCACATATATCTGTTCACATATATCTGTTCACATATATCTGTTCACATATATCTGTTCACATATATCTGTTCACATATATCTGTTCACATATATCTGTTCAAATATATCTGTTCAAATATATCTGTTCAAATATATCTGTTCAAATAGAAGCATGTAGGTCCTGGAGGTAACTACGACACTGGCCGCTGAAATACTTTTATCAGTTGGACATTTCCAGTAGACGGCGTTCTATAGAATTCTTCGTGTACTAGCAGCATCGTGCACAACAAATATAAAATAATTAAGGATGTTTGTTCAAAATTACTCACCTCCCTTTCCGCTCGACCGATGTGACGCTGCAGATCAAACACACTGGTAACCTAGAACAGAAAAGATATATAAGATACAAGAAAAAAAGAGGAAAAAAGGGATATCTAACGTGTTAGAAATCAACCAGAACTACGTTTATAGAAATTTCTCTTGCATTTACATTAAGAAAGAGTGGCCCTGGTGTACAAGATACTTCAAAAACTGTGTCATTACCTTCTGTGGTTCGCTACGTACAGTATGTCACATTTTATTTATTTATTCTAACGACAAATCTTAGCCAAATGCTATCCACGCTTTTCCGTTGTTATACAGGTGACTGGTGATCTACATGACGGAAGCTTGTAGCAAATAAAAACTTTTTATTTAAGCAGCTGCTTATCTCGGTAATAATTACGTTCTCTAAGTATTTACAATTTCTGGAGCACCACTTACATGAAATTTACCGCATAAAAGACAATGTTACATGGCAGGAACAGGTGGCGCTCTTCTGTCGCAGAGTGTTTGCAACCCAACACGGCAACAGCCAGTCCAGTTGTTGTAGAAGCCACTCTCGCCTTCATTCACACACTCCGGACACGCGCCAATGCCATACTGTATAGTGTACTGCTGAGGGGTGCGGCTGTTTGCGCTCGGTGGCCTTGTGGCGCCAGGACAGAAAGCGATAAACTCCACGACCACATGGCGGTAGCCTTTCAACGCACTCGCCTTGGTGCCGCGTCCGTGTAGAAAACGTTTCCCCTTGAATCGCGGATGCCCTGTTTTTGGTAGCAGCTACCGCCATCCACGCTTCGGCAATTATAGTGAGATTTACTTGACGTGACGTCAGTAAGGACTCTCTCCTTTTGGTCTATCTATCTTAAGACAAGGCACACAAACTGACAAGAGGGAGGCGTCGCCAGTCGCTATTGTAATTATGACATCACATACGATTTTCGTCACAATACAACAACGGGTCCGAGAAACTGGTATGCTCACAACTAGCAGGGTTGACTCTAGTGCTCCACGGACAAGCCACGCTCCCGACTGTGAGTAGGGCGTCCTTCGTCATGTAGAAGATGAGCAGCCGGCGAGTCTTCGAAACATTGTAGAGTGCAAAGTTCTTAACTCATTGTCTCCGCTGTGTACGCACGGTGAAACGTGCGATCTTTAAACTTATTCTTCATCCCGATGGTATATTTTCGGACATGTATGCGTTTCCGAACTTGGGTTCCTTATCACGACTTTGTCTACTGTGTCACTCGACGACCACTATAAGCCTGTAATATGAATTGTGAAACACCCAGTATAAAGCTACACTCCAGACAAAGAAATTGTTGTATCTTTCTTTGTTCTACCAGATTCATTTTTCTGTTAACAACAGAGCGCTTTTACCGGTGAATACTTCATATTTTATTTTCTCCTCACAGCTTTCATTTACCATCATCAAACTTCCTCAATACTTCCTTTCAGGTCTTCCCTTGCATATTTTGATGAAACCGTAATCTTTTCTGATTTTCAATACTCCGGCCTTTTCTACATTTATCTTCATTCCCTATGCTTTTCCCATTTTTGTGATACTCTGTATGATACATTGTAGCTCTTCCTGTGATGTTACCTACACAGCTTGATCCTTTATGTATTTGTCTTTATGCTTTCTCTTCATATTATTATGTCTCTTAATTTGTGTAATGCTTTATATAAAAACTGAAAAGCAAACAACGTTCTTGTCTAACATTTGTTCCAACACCCGTCTTGTCCGTTTCCTCGTCCCAAAGTCTTACTACTACTTTTCATCTTATTTGCCGTTTTCCGCGTTTCCACTCTACACAAAATGTTTCAGCATCTTCACAAATACCGCTCATTAACTCTGTTAAACTCATCTTCCCGACCAACAAACAAATTAACATATTTCTATTAACTTCGAGCATTCTTCGTCCTATCATCCTCAGACATCAAATGACATCTCGTTTTAAACAGTTCTCGGGTATCCGACCGGGTACCGTCGTAATTTCTCCACAATATTTCGAGAGACGTACACGCTGCCACCTGAAGATTGTGGAGAAGTTACGACGGTACCCGGTCGGATACCAGAGAACTGTTCTAACTGGAAATACGCCGGGAAAACTTCGCACATCTCGTTTTCCTCCTTTCCTGATTCCATACAGAAACTATCCCATGATTTCCTGAACACTTAATTCTAATCTTTTGAGTACCGACCGATACACAACCTTTGTAATTTGACATATATTATAATATGATGTTTTCGATAGCCGGCCGTTGTGGCCGAGCGGTTCTAGGCGCTTCAGTCTGGAATCGCTCGACCACTACGGTCGCAGGTTCGAATCCTACCTCGGGGGTGGATGTGTGTGATGTCCTTAGGTTAGTTAGGTTTAAGTAGAACTGACTTCTAGGGGACTAATGACCTCAGATGTCACGTCCCATAGTGCTCAGAGCCATTTGAATCATTTGTTTTTGATAGCTCTTTAGTGCAGCCAGTTGCAAGAAGATGCTGAAATGACAGAGCATTTCATGAGTTTTCATTGCATGGTTTGCTGGCATCCTTCATTTCTTTATATCTTGCAGTAATCTCTTCTTTTTAACTCTATAAACGTACTACACTCATTATGGTAACGGATGCGATCATTCATAAGCCCGACTAATTTATCGATAAATCGCTTGCGATCTATTTATTTTTATTGGCATTAATTCGGACCCTCCACTAACAGCGCAGATTCCCAAATCCACAATTCCGATTGGTATACTTTACTTGCAGTCGCTTGTTGTCCAGATTTACAGGTCCACGCTTTCATACAAAACGTCAGACGTGATATTTTAACCTTATTAATGAAAAACAAAAGGTGCGAATAACCTTGATTAGTTGTTGTTCTGTACATAAACAACATGAAGTCGATGACTAAGCAACTGCAATATACTGCTGCCTAAGTGAGACAGTGTTACTGTCTTCACCTTAGGCAAAACAATGCAGCACCATAAGACTCACCAAAATAACAGCAAACACAAGTGCCACCGCCAAAAATGAGATCCCTTCGGCTGAGGCAGCTTGTTGTACTCAGTGGCTAGTAACGTCATTCCCTATGCAAGAATTAGGACGTGTCTTATGACTCAGATTAAGCATTTTATAAATTTATGTTGATAGCTAATAATACAAATAGTTCAGTACATCCAAATAACACTGGGAATCCCTCCCAAATTTCCAGTTATGGCCGCATGAAAATTGTATTTATATTTTTGACTGAACCAGATTGAAATGGGTGAAAAGGGCTGAAACAAACAAAAACAAAAATAACTAGAAAAGTGACCAATAAAAATCTAACAAGATGTTATCATGTACATCAAATGATTCCGTTTGATCAGAAGATTACAAAACTGTAATTGGATTTCGTCTAGGCGTAGTATTTTGAAAGTTGTCGACTTTCCGTTTCCACTAAAATACATCAATTTCTTCAAAAGGATTCTCTACAAAAGTTTCAGAATTACAAGAAACGGCGTTCTCACATCATGGTTCACAGAATTGGTTGATGGCATGGCAGCCATCTCCTGTAAAACCAATTACGTCACTGTGAACAAGAGGTGATTCTGACTTCCAATACATGTTACTCAAGCTGGGTATAATTTCTAAAAGTGAAAACAAATAAGAAAATTTTAACCACACGAAGGATGCAGACGAAATAAAATCAAGTAAAAGGATCAGTGTGAAAAGGGATGGATAATTTCAGGCACTTCTGTGTAACGGTCTAAAGTGTGTCATATCAGAACCAACATTTGTTACGTAGAATTTATGTTATGAAAAGGTTTGAATATGACAAAAAAAAGTCAGTCGATTTGAGTTAACTGAGATGACATGGGATAGTGAAATTAACGCATTCAGATGGCAGTAGTATTGCGCACATACGCTATAAAAGGGCAGTGCATTGGCAGAGCTATCATTTACGCTCAGGTGATTCATGTGAAAAGGTTATGTGAAAAGACTATGGCCGCACGACGGGAATTAACAGACGTTGAATGTAGAATGGTAGTTGGAGCTAGACGTAAGGGGCATACCACTTCGAAAACCGTTAGGGAGAATACCAGATTTCAGACATTATCCCTCACTACGGACGGCCTTCACTTAACGACCAACAGCTGCGGCGTTTGTGTAGATGATGATGATGATGATTGGTTTGTGGGGCGCTCAACTGCGCGATTATCAGAGCCCTTACAAATTCCGAACTTCTGCTCAATCCAATCTCGCCACTTTCATGAATGGTGATGAAATGATGAGGACAGCACGAACACCCAGACATCCCGAGGCAGGTGAAAATCCCCGTTTGCGTAGAGTTGTCAGTGCTAACAAACAAGCAACCCCGCGTGAAATAACCGCAGAAATCAATGTGGGACGTACGACGAACCTATCAGTTAGGACAGTGCGGCGAAATTTGGCGTTAATGGACTATGGTAGCAGACGATCGACGCGAGTGCCTCTGTTAACAGCATGATATCGCCTGCAGCGCCTCTCCTGGGCTCCTACCCATATCGGTTGGACGCTGGACGACTGTAAAACACTGGCCTGATGAGATGAGTTCCCATTTCAGTTGGTAAGAGTTGATGGTAGGGTTCGAGTGTGACGCAGACCCCACAAAGTTATGAATCCAATATGTCAACAAGGCGCCTTGCAAGCTGGGGGTGGCTCCTTAGTGGTGTGGGCGGGTGTTTACATGGAATGGACTTGATCCTTTGGCCCATCGGCTACTTGGAGACAATTTGCAACCATTTACGGATTTCATGTTCCCAAGCAAACATTGTAATTTTTACGGATGCCAATGCGTCATGTCAGGGCGGCACAATTGTTGGCGACTGGTCTGAAGAACGTTCTGGACAACGTGAGCGAATGAATTGCCACCCAGATCACCCGACATGAATCACATTGAACATTTATGGGACATAACCGCGGTTCGTGCACAGAATCCAGCACCGGCAAGTCTTCCGCAGTTATGGACCGCTATAGAGGCAGCATGGTTCAATATTTCTTCAGGGGCCCTCCAACGACTTGTTGACTCCAAGCCATGTCCAGTTGCTGCACTACGCCGGGAAAAAAGTTCCGACACGATATCAGAGGTATCCCATGAGTTGTGTCACCTCAGCGCAAATCAATTTATCGTAATCGATCCCTGATTTATGAAAGACGCGGCGGGGTGATCAGAATTACATCACACACTGCTCAAGAAATGTGAGTGGTATCATTATATTAAGTATGGTCACTTATTCTTCATTCTCTATGTCTACCCACCGACATAGGTGGAGTAAAGTTGAGACACACTGTCCACATTACCAATGATGGCAGCTCAAATCTCCGTTCGGTCATACAAATTGTTATGTTTTTACTTTTTCTAAATCGCTTAACGCAAATGCGGGGATGGTTCCCTTGGAAAGCACGTGATCGAGCTCATTACCCATCTTCCTGAGTCCGAGTTTGTGCTCTGTCTTGCCGTCGACCGGATATTAAACCTCATCGTCTTTCTCTACTTTGACTCTCCTGTATGTGAATTATCATTAGCACCTTACTTGCAAGGTGCTCCGATTTTCGCAGACAATAGCGTAGTTGTGGTCAGCGCCCAATGCTCCGGCCGTGGTGTTTGTTGCTATCAGAGAGGGTGCCGTACGAAGTGCGGCTCGGGGTCCGGTAGTGATGGCCCCTTGACACTCGCCGGGCAACCAGCTGGGCGGCTGCAGGCATTGCGCAATGGCACGCGGAGGCAGCTTTCTAACCCACCGGGGACTGCCGCTGCCAGAGTCGCCTCTCCGCCACACACTCGGCTCAGAGCTGAAGGGGGCCTCGTGACGGGATCGCACGCTGCGCTCGGACACCCTTCCGCGTTCTCTCGCCGGCGCCTGGCAGCTAATGCCTTGCGTTTTGTCCGTACAACAAACTTACGCTGATGAGAAACTGGACGTGTTGACGAGACACCTCTCGGGGTGCCTCTTTGAATGGATTTAGATGTGCGAGCGACAATAGATGATGATGATGACGGTGATGATGGTAGATTCAGGATGTTCAGCAGCCATGCAATCTGAGTCCATACTGGATATCGACATACAGGGTGATTCAAAACGAAAGAACAGATTTCAGTTGTTTACTACAGATAAACTATGAAAAATAGAAAGACATTGCGCATCTCACTGGGTAGAGGAAGTCTTACGTTTGCACAAACACTGTATCATACACTCAATGTGAGCACCATGCGTTGTTCGAGAAACATCGAATCGGTAGTCCATTTCATTTCACACACGAATTAACAGGTCCTTGTTTACTGAATCGACAGCTTCAACAGTTCGATTTCTCAGTTCTTTACGAGTGGTTGCCACAGATAGGACGAAGTCTGTGTTTTTTATGCATCCCACGGAAAAAATCGCAAAAAGCAATGAATAAGATCTTATTTCCAACACTGTGGGATGGTGTTGCTGACATAACGCCGCATCTCAAGTTGAAAACAGCCGTGGTGCTGTCATGGATAAAGATGAAATCATTGAAATCTTCCTGAAGTTGAGGGAAACAACCAATTTTGCAGCATGACCAGGTATGACACTCCTGTCACAGTCTCCTCCGCAAAAAAGAAATGTCCATTAATTTTGTGAACAGAAACGGTACAAAGGACGTTCAGTTTCAGTGAGTCTCTTCCATTTTCGACGACAATGCAGGGATTCTGTGTCCCCAGAATTGTAAGATTAACTTACCCGACAGATGAATCGTCAGTTCCTCCGAAAAGATGAGTCGTTCGGAAAAAGTGTCCTCTGTCATATCCCGGAGGACTGAAATGCAAAATTCGTTTCTTCTGTTACGGCCGACGGGACTCAATTGCTGCAGTATCTGCAACTTGTGAGCCGTCATACGCAGGCATCGTTTCAGAACACGCCACACCGTTGTTGGAAGAAGTTGAAGTTCCAGGCCTGCCCGTCTTGTTGAGTTCCGACGGCTCCGTGTGAATGCAGCTCGGATCTTCATTCGACGCTCGTGGCCGACTAGTGCTCTTCCCTCGTATATGCAACCAACTTCCAAGAACTCTGTATGCCATTCACAAATCTGCTCCTGCAGGGGCGACTTCTTGCTGAATCGTCAGCTGAATTCAAGTTGCACTTTAACAATGGATTGACTTCGCGCATATTCCAGCACACAAAATGATTTCTCTTGTTGTATTGTCGCCATGTTGCTACAAACAAACAACAGCGCAGCTGTGTCATACCTTCGAACGTTTCTCTGTGCAGTGACATGCGGAATGTGCTTCTACGTTTTAGTTTGTCTACAGTAAACAATTGAAATATGTTCTTTCTTAAGACTTCCCCGGTAGACATCTCTCATGTCTTGAATGGTGCCTGTTGTCGTAAGTGAATTTGCTGCGACGATTACCCAGGAATACATACGAGGGGAAGTCCTAACATTTTAATTACCTCTTCGAAAGAAGAAAAAAATGCTGTGACTATAAAACTTGGTGTTAGTCATTCACCACATATTCATCTTCCAATGTGGGATATTTTTCCCAATTATGGATCTCTTGGCGGAGGCCTAGATTGTAGAAGTCTGCATTTTGGCTGCTCAGGAAATGTTCCATCTCAAAAGGCTTCTTGTTGTCAGTTTGGAAATGCCTGCCATGCAATGGTTTGTTGATCCGGGATAAAGAGGTAATAGCCACTGTGTGCCACGTCAGGAGAACACAAAGGAGAAGAGAGGGGTGGGTGAAATTTGATAGCCAAAAGAAGCAGCACGTGTCACTGTGTCCTGTGCAGAATGAGCTGGGGGATAGCAATGGAGCGAAAACATCCCCTTGAACAGCTTCCCACTACACCTCGTCTTGCCAGCTCCCCCCGTTGATTTGTTGGTATACTCTTGTGGCGGTTTGCCCCTTGTAAGCGTAATGTCAGCACTACGGCAGTCCCAATGAACTCCACTGCTTGCTTTGCTCCCTTGTCTCGAGATCGCAGTGATACATACAGCACTCGTCCACGGCGATTAGATGGTTAAAGAAATCACCTGGACTGGCCTGACACAGCTGCAACTCTTCCGCTGCGTTTCGGTTCAGCGGCTTTGACGGATGGGATATGATATGGCACCCATGGAAAATGGCCTTGTCTTGTGAATTCGAAATGTAGCACGAGAAAGTTACAAGACAAGGGGTGTCGGTCGCCTAAGTGCAACAACAGTCAGACTTTGGAGGACCTTTACATAAAATGTAGGAGGCTCTTGAACGCATCGGTGAAATATATTGGTCAGAGGGGCCAGCGTCTATAGCGATAACCCTATAAGCTGTAAAAACAAGAGCGATATAACTGCAGACAAGGAGGGAGGGGAAGAGAGGGATAATGGGAATGTGTCTTTGGAAGGGGCATTTATACGTCATGAAGAGCCTATAGCACGCCTGAAAATTTAATGATAGATGCCTCCCTCTCTCCACTCAGCCTCCGACGAATAGGAATAGTGGACAGTCAGAACCGTTGCGACGATGAGGACACTTCGACAACATGCCATGTCAGGGACTGGCGGGGACGAAGAGGAAAACTGAATAAAACTCGGAAATAGGATGTTTCGAGGCAGTCAGAGTAGGAAGTTGCTAGTAGTATCAGTAGGGGCAGCCGAAGAGAATAGCCAGGCTAGGCTAAAAGCAGTTATATCATATTATGTAAATGCGTACTGTGATTTTTCGGACATGTCCTGCGGATATGTGGTGCTGGGTGGGTATGTGGATCGGCAGGGAGGCGTGCTGAGTTAGTCTTTTCCTATCCCCCTCCCTCCACCTTAAATTTACATAATAGAGTTATCTGAAGTAGTCAAAGTGCAACTGATGAAATCCTAGTCGCAGAGCTATGGACTTCCTCGTGTCGTGTCGTGGATGCGGGCTCAGTTAGCATGACAGTTTCATTTTAAGTAGAAAGACCGGTGATAGTAATTGTTTCGGTGTCAAGGCTTGGTCTTTTCGTGGATACATTTCCTTTAGAGTAAGTATATCACGAGTTGACACTGTTTTATGAATGAAGTCTGAAGTTGTAAAATACAGTGTTTGTCATTTCATTACTTACTCTAAGCCTTACCTTCTGTGATAAGGGCATTTTAACAACATAGTGAGCTCAAGACACCCTCTCAATTAGCCCAACCGACTACTTTTCTTTTCCTTGAACTCTGTCGCTCGACCCTTGAGATGCAACAGTGAGCCGTCGTGGACACCGGAGGGTGGCAATTTTTGTCATATTCAAAATGTCGTGCAATTGAACAACGACTACTTGTCCACTTTTTCCACAGTTGTCTCAGTTGTCTGCGAGCACTGGGGCCTCCACCCCTCTTCTAATTCCCGGATCTTCACAGACAGATGGTCCGCCAATTCGTTTATCATAATTGTGATTTGTTTGACCACACTGGAAGTGCCTGGACCAGCTAATAATGGTCTCATATGACCTCACCAGTTTGGTCCCATAGGAACTTACCACAAATTTTTAAAAAAATTGTTACTATACACTCGCATTAGTTCGGCATGGACTGTTGGTACGGTGCTCTGGCGAGTGGATTTCAGCGTGTACGAGGTCTAAACTAAAACAAAAAAATTGTTGTGAAACTTAATTTTTTTTCGAGGTGTTAGTTAAAACTTCATGACTAGCCCTCGTACATCTAAATATGGACCCTCGTATTAACTGTTTTCTTCAGCATGTCGGGCAGCTTCGGTTCTCACTGCTGAGCTTTATACAGAAGGTAAATCACTGACAAATAACAATACTGGCACTGTACGTGGCAGGTACTGCATCATAACAATTCACGGGAATCGTTAAAAGGAATTTTAATCAACAATTTAAAATAGGGTCTGTACCTATCGCAAGTGAGGCAGTGCACACAACAATCATTTCTCTGACCGTAGCCTAGTACGGACACATTTTAGCACACTGGAAGACTAATACCCAAGGCCTAAGCATAAGTAAATGGTTAGAAAAAGCAAGAAGATGTAGCAAGAATGGGATCACTTGTGAAAAACTGAACTGCCGACACAGGTTCTTTCTTGGATTGGTTGCTGTAGCATCTGGCACTGCGGCAGCCGCGACGGCGCTGAATTACGAATAACATCGAAAAGCGGGTGGTGAAATTAATAGTACACAAAATATGCCTTAATGTGGCGCGGATTGCTTGATTTCATCGGCTCTCCAACACTTGCTAACCGTGTGTATCGAATCACATACAAAGATGCACGCCTTATGCTAACGGCTGTTCGTCCAACTCTAATGGTACACCCTTCGTGTCCTGTATAGGACGACTCGTCTCTGCCACGACCTGATCCGAAAGAATCGTATGCACACGGTAAGAATGAGTTGAAGTACACTTACAGTTTTATCAGCTTGATTTGAGAAAAATAGGAGACTACCTACCGCTGCATGTTAACAATTCTCTAGTGACGATAGCATCTGCGCCTACAGCCACTCCCTGGAACAGGGAGGGACAATTGGAAAGGCATTCAGTTGGCACCGAGTGTGCGTGGTGGAGGAGAGTTTTTAAAGAAGTGATTGCTTTCAAATTGCACAACGATTACTTCTCATTAGCGGCCATTTTATGGACTAATTTAAAAATTACCAGCTAATGCTATCAAGCCGAATCTTTGGGCACAGTGACTCCTGTACCCGGCGAGGTTATTGAAGCTCTCCTTGCTCATTCCAACTTAATTACACATATAAAATTCGAGCATGAAGTTATACTGTCTCGTAAATAATTAGTACATCCAAAATTAAATTACATGTCTACCTTCCTTTAACTATCATTGATTACTGGATCGATTATATACGGGAAGCACTCTATATCTGAGGTCCTTCAAGGCTTTGATTCCTTTCCAGGACGCTGCAGTTTGTCTACAGAAGAACTTCAGTACAGAAAAATCATAAGAGTATTTTTCAAATGAATAAAAGCCACGTCACGTCGAACTAACAAGGGATGTTGGACATGTGCAAAGAAGAGCGGCGCGAATGGTCACAGTCTGAATGCCAAGAGAATGTAACAGAAATATTAAAAATTTTCCTGATTAACCGACATTCTACGTACATTTCTCAAGAAACTGCTTAGAAAACTGTTTTTCAGGGCAGCAACTACGAATATTCTTCGACCCGTATCTGCCTATCATGTAAAGGCCGTGCAGAATAAATTAAATAAATAACACCTCGCAACACTAAACCGGGTAGACAGTTTCTTCCCACACTCCCTCTATGAATGGAACGGGAAGTAACCTTAGTATATGGTGCAATAAAAAGTACCCTGTGCCCCGCAGTTATCACTGGTCCGCAGAACAGAGATGATATTGTTAACTCTTGCGATGTTCTTCCGATGTTTTTGGAATGGATAAAAGACTTTATCAGAGACCACTGATCGTGAACATGAGCAAACAAGCGCAACCTTATACGTCTGACATTCGAAGTTTGAAGTATTGTTGGCACGAGGCTGTGTCATGAATCTAGTGTCTAACATCGATTCAGTAGATTCTGATAAGCTTCCTACAATGTTCAAATGGTTCACCGTAGCAGTCGCGCGGTTCCGGACTGCAGCGCCAAGAACCGCGTGGCCACCGCGGTCGGCCCTACAACGTTCTTTCAACGAATTACCTATGATGTGAAAGAGAATTTGAGGAGGACTTAGCATAAAGCGCGTGCCTGGAAATCGAGAGGTTGTTGGACAGAATCCCGGTCGGACCACGGAAATTTTCAGTTTGCCTTTTATCCAACCTTCTCTCTACGATGTAAGTAACCGCCAGGAACGATAAATAGATCGGATTTGGCGTTAAACTGCAGGTTCCCTTTCTCCGGATGGATAACAGGGGTAGGATAGGGACACCCAAGTCGCCGAAATGACGTCCAGTCGAAAGACTTGCACTCGACCGTTGACCCACAAGTAATTATTACCTCAAGGGTGTATCCAAATCGACTCGTAGAGAAACTTCGAGTAGTTTCGGGACGTGAGAAGGGAACAAGTACTTTGTTATCGTCCTTAGATAACGATATATGCACAGTATGCTCCAACAATTAGGGCGAATATTATACAGAGAGTAGAGTGACTATACTGACTCTTTTAAGACAGGGAATCGATGGTCGGAAAATACATATTACAGGTAGTAGGAGTTCTTGAGTGGGCAATGTATGTGAGACACGTGTTTGTAAATTTCTTCTGTTTCATAACAATCAGTTGCCTGCCTCATCGATGTTTCAGTCACTGCCTTCAAAAACAATGTACATACAGTACAATCATCTTGATGTCTCCTGCATATTGGTTCAAATGGCTCTGTGCACTATGGTACTTTACTTCTGAGGTCATCAGTCCCCTAGAACTTAGAACTACGTAAACCAAACTGACCTAAGGACATCACACACATCCATGCCCGGGGCAGGATTCGAACCTGCGACCGTAGAGGTCGCGCGGTTTCAGACTGTAGCGCCTAGAACCGCTCGGTCACCACGGCCGGCGATGTCTCCTGCACAGGTACAATAAATTGTTGATGTGTCAAACTATAATACAACCTGAAAATGAACTGAGTTACAGAGTCTTAGCTGTCTTTCACACTGTACAACAGACAATACAAGTATTTGACAGAGTGTGACAAGCTTTTCTGCGCCATTGTAATGCATGCATTGAATTTGGCGGTCGTTGTTTAGCACATAAGCAAAGAACCGAAGTAGTTACTGCATGATGCATGTTGATTACGTCAATAAAGAAAGTAAACAAGTATTTCTGACCATAGTTTAGCAACCTCTTACCGTTTGTGTAATGTTGGCCCTACAGATCTCTGTCACACTGTATTAAGCACGAAACGCGGTATCAATCCTTGAACACGGCTAACCAGTGCAGTGAGAACAACTCCAGCATGATGATATCGGTATATATATTTGCGAACAAATTGTCAACTCTTTATTGCGTAGCAATGTTCTCTTACGCATCGCATGTATTTTCCTGAATAGGAATTGTCCTTAGTATCAAGAAACTTAGTGAGCCAGATTATCTTGAACTAACATATAGCTTAAAAAACAGAAAAAACCAAAAATAAAGGCTTTAGGGCTTAGAGAACAAGACATTTCACCCGCAAGACTAACTGCGTTTGTTGCATAGGTCATATAACATGTTATCCAGGTCAGGTTTAGCGCCATGCCGATTGTATAGGTGGAGCATTAATGACGTCTGGCACGTTCGCTCATCAGCGTGTGTTAGCTAGGCAGGTGTCAAACGTTCGTGTACGGCAGACGGGTTACGCCACAGGGCTCTAAGTTCAAGGCAGGCCAGCCTCATTAGTATACTGCCCTCTGCTGAAGCACATTCCAGAAACCGATTCCTGCAGTAACTATCCACAAGCACGCAGAAAAAGATGTGTGGTTTTCTCGGAATAGCTACCGACATTAATTACTAAGCTACGACAGGAGAGAGAGAGAGAGAGAGAGAGAGAGAGAGAGAGAGAGAGAGAGAGAGAGAGAGAGAGACAGAGAGAGAGAGAGAGAGAGAGAGAGAGAGAGCGAAAATTGGAAAAGAAACATTTATGTTCAAGAATAAAGGAAGCTTCCAACCTCCCTTATACACAATTTACGCAAACAAGGAGGCAAATGTCATAAACATGCGACCAGAAGTCAACATGATTAGATTTGTTATCAAGACCTTGACATACATATGCAGTGCACAGCTCAAAGTGTAACGGACAGAGCACTTTTGTAAGCGAACATAGATAAGTTAACTAAGCAGAAGTTTTACAGTTGTAGAAACACTACAAAAACATTGTAGTGGCAGTGGTTGAAGAGTCTGCACTACTACTAACGAACACCTAATTGATGATGACCAGATATGATCATGACTGCATGGTATTTTGAACAATTTATATTTTCGATGTCGGGAGGGACGATAAACTTCTAGGTCTTGGGCAGTTTTCCCAAATTTTTGCTCTGAGGGAACACTCTGAGAATCCTTGTACTATGGTGGAACACTGTTTCGAAGGTTACTAAAATTTTTAGAAATGAGAAAAAGTTGTTTCAGTCAGTGATTATTTCAATTTTAAATCATTAATAATAACACGGAAATCACAATAAAATTTTTAAAAATCAGTAGCCGGCCGGGGTGGCCGAGCAGTTCTAGACGCTTCAGTCTGGAACCGCGCAACCGCTACAGTCGCAGGTTCGAATCTTGCCTCGGGCATGGATGTGTGTGATGTCCTTAGGTTAGTTACGTAGTTCTAAGTTCTAGGGGACTCATGACCTCAGAACTTAAGTCCCATAGTGCTCAGAGCCATTTGAACCATTCTTTTTTAATCACTATCGTCAAAATGTCGAAAAAAAGAACGCAATGTTATTAACAGTTTCTCGCGGAGCACTTATTCATTTACAGAGCAACACCACTGTTCTGTGGAACACAGTTTGAGTAATAGTGAGCTATTATGGTGGGCATTAATTCGTGCAAAACTGTGCAACCTGATCATCAAAATTGGAACCTAAAAACATGAAAGGATAACCTGCTCTGGTCATTAAATCGAAATAACACGGTAACACAGAACAACTACAATAAGTACTGAGTCCAGCCATCGCACTGGGTCGCGTCCTTGGACAGTTTTTGGTGTGCTGGCAGCTTCTATGTTTACAGGCCAGGCGGACAGTATTTCTGTGCGGCTGTCGCTGCGACCAGACGCGCCCGCTACCCACGTCATCCGCTCTTGAATGATCGCCAGCCATTACAACATTGGACATTATAAAGGTCTGCCCCTAGTCACACTTCCCATCATACTAACCCATTAGTATAGGAGTGCTATTTGGAAAGTAAGGTCCGATAGATCGCGAAACGGAAACGATTGAGAAAATCCGAAGCAGCTTTGCGCCGGTGTGTTCGGAAGTGTCTCTAGTATGCCTGTCGACAGCGCCATGTTGCTCTTTTCAGTTATGAGGGCACAGTGAGCACGTAAAAATGCATAGAACAGTAGTGTCTCCCGCCAAGTACGGCTGCCTGATGCGAGGTTTCGCCTGATTTCATGCAACCCCACATAACGTACCTGCCATGCATTTCCTTCTTCATGACAACTCTCGGCCGCACACCGCAGGAGCAATGAGAACTCCCCTGCAGCGTTTTCGACGGTAAATGTTTGATCACCCATCATACAGACCAAACTTGACTCCCTTTGACGTTCATCTCTGCTCACGTGAACCGCACGCTATGAAGACAACATTTTGGCACAGTCAAAGAACTGCAGACCAGCGTAGCGAAATGGCAGAAAGCACAGGTGGCAGTCTTGTATGATGAGGGTTCTGAAGAGTTGGTACGACAGATGTCGAAGTCGGAGCTGCGACTAAATAGTGAAGTAGCTGGAAGGTGCAGTAAACTGCTGCAAATAAAACATTTTCATTTACACTGTAGTTTCCATCCGCGATCGATTGGACCTTACTTTCCGCATAGCTCTCGTATCTTGGACTAACCGTCGACAGGAAACTAACATGAAGCTCTCATCCATCACACTCTACTCCGTATCCGACCCTTCTTTATCTTTGGCAACGTAGCTTGGAAATCCACACACCCCCAAACTCTCACTACTATTTAAAAATCCCTGGAACGCCGTGCCCTGCATCTCGCTTTCCGCTTCCGTCTACGCTCTCCTACAAGCATCCCCTACCCTCCCTGCTTAAATTTCTCTAACGTCTCCACCTATCCTATATATCACGTACATTATAAAATAGAAGCTTCGTTGTTTCTACCAATCTTCCCCAGTCTCAAGTTGCTGACTTGCCTCGACCGACATGTCCCACCCACCTTCCACCTACACACCCTCCAAATCCTACAATGTGTCTATGGATCGAAGAGCGAGCGGCGCTTGTGTTCGAGAAGCAGCCTTACCAGAAAAACACGAGTGACTAAGAATCAGTTTCCCGGCTAGCAGCGTAGTACAGTGTGCTGTGATTTACGTAAATTCTCCAAACTTTTTTGTATTATTTATATTAGCTACTAATTTCTGTATTCCGAACTGCTTTAACGTATTTACTGAATAGTGAACGCGTCTGTGTGTATGTGGACACTGCTCCGCCACGGATACAAACGAAGCGCTGCTGGAGGGTCGGCAAATCTATATGCTTGTTCGAATAACCTGTAGTGACTTCTGGGTAGCGAATGTGAGCTCGCTCTTCGATTTTCAGATAGAATGTGACACAAGGCAATTTTAGCAGGCTCCCTTTTCCTGACTCACAGACCCTTCCTGGCAACTACTCGTCCTACCATCTATAGTCCTAGCACCCATATCGTTTTCTTAATAGGTTTGTTTATAAATAACTTTCTGCCACCAGTCAGGATTTTCTTTTATTTATGTTTTACACGACGCATTTCGGGAAATGATTCCCATTTTCAGGTGTGTATTTCTTTGTACTATACAATTTTTTTGTAATGTTTTTTATGTGTGAGTTTGTGCTTCGTTCTATTGACTTTACTGGCAACATGTACAAAACGCGCAATTTTTAGTTATGTAGTTAGTAGCGATAAGTAACAAAAAATTGCGCTCTTTTTACATATTGCAGTACAGCAAGAGCAGTACCTCACACATCGAAAACATTACGAAAAAATTAAAGAAATACACACATGAAAATGGGAATCATTCCCGAAATGCGTCGTGTAGAACATAAAAGAAAATCGTGACTGGTTCCAGAAAGCTATATATGAACAAACCCATTGTTTTCACAGTAGCAGGCTTTCAAGAAAACCATTTATAATGAACAAAATCGTTTACTTCGATTAAGGATCCAATACCTCTCGCAGCCTCCTGACCACTATCACTCTTTCCTGAATGAGGTTTCCACTGTGCAGCGGAGTGTGCGCTGATATGAAACTTCTTGGAAGATTAAAACTGTGCCGGACCGAGACTCGAATTCGGGACCTTTGCCTTTCGCGGGCAAGAGTTCTACCAACCTTTTTTTGTGTTTGGTCGCTGCGGACGTCACATGACATCCGTTCAAGTTCGTTTTGTTGACCTTCTCATACAGAGGCCAACCAGCTCACTGACCGAACACGCTGAGCTACCGTGTCGGCTAACATCTGAGCTATCCAAGCACGACTCACGACCCGTGCTTGGATAGCTCAGACAGTAGAGCACTTGCCCGCGAAAGGCAAAGATCCCAAGTTCGAGTCTCGGTTTGGCACACAGTTTTAATCTGCCATGAAGTTTCATCACTCTTTCCTATTCCAGACGCCTTTTCGTGGCCAACATAAATTCCTTCCCCAGGCAATACGGCTTAGACATAGTTGTTCACAACGTCCTGAACGAGGTCCCCCTACTTGTGGATCGGCTGAAACCGGTCGACTTCAGGCCTCGAGCGTTTTATCGGGCAGCTGCCAACGCTACCGATCTAACAATACAGTGGGGGTTCAGTAATCACGTGTATAATGCCAGAGCTCAGAACAGCGTGAGGAAAGCGCAGCTTGTTTTTACTGAATCCCTCCCCGCCTCACCCCGAGCAGAGATCACTGTGCTGGGCTTCGTTATGCTTGAAAATTCGATTAGGACGTCGCGAATTAACGGTACCCTTATTCTTCCGTTGTCCCTCATACCTTCATCCTCCCTTCCTACCAACACAGCATTTACTGAACCTGACAAAATAACTTCCCAAAAGCAGCATCGGCGTCGTCATTAACATTTTAGCACTAGCCATACTATCGCCATCTCTGTTTTTGAAGTAATTCATCAGAAGATACAATTTTTACTGTATTTTAATCCTGTTGTTTTAATCATCTTTATTTTTTGATTTTTATTTTTATTTTTATTTTTTTATTTTTATCATCTTTATTTTAATCATCTTTACTCTAACCCCTGTGTATGTATATATTTGAACACCTGTCGGCTAAAGAGCAGCAACGTGGCTGCTCCCACCTGACTCTGCTCCATGTGTGTGCGTGTGGGTGAGGGGGACGGGAAGGGGGGAGGAGGGAGATGTTTAAACGTGTTATAAAGAAATAAACGACGTGTTATAAAGAAATAAACGGTGTTAGTACTGCTTAAACAGGTCTGAAAAGAGGCAAGCTCAACGGATATGCGTAATGAAGGAAAATCTGAAAGGTGAAATTACTGTAGGAATCACTTGAAACCAGAGGACTTACGGTCATCAGTGTTCCGAATCCGTCGAATGCAAACCTTATTAGTCAAATTATGTTGCATGCAGCAGTCAATTTTGAATACAGTACTGGGTTTTAATTTGCTGTATGTGTTTGGTTGTTTGCACTAGATCGAGTGAAGGAACTGTTCTACTTCATCGCGGGCAGTACCTATAACTTAACTGTGAAGAGAAATTGCACCACCCACTTCTTAATAAAATGCGCGCTACGTTCTCTGCCGTTGTCTTATGTTCTATGCATCATTACTTCCTCCGCTGTCCACTTTTAACCCTAGGTTACTAACTGTTGTATGATTTACAATTGCAGTTGGTATCTCGTCGCGGTTTCTGCCAGTCTAAACACTTGAGCGACACGTACTCTTTGAGTACTTTCAGGGCAAACATAGCTGTTAACAGTGGCTAAATTAATTATTGCCTTACTCCAAGGGTTGCTTACACTGGCGCTCTTGTTGTAAATATAAGGAATGGTGTGCCTGTTTTCTAATAACGACATATTTATTTTATCGCTTAAATTTATCATAGTGTGGCATCGTGGGTATATCTTAAGCGCTAATTTCCTCTTTTGCTACTGAAATGAGCGCAATATGGATGGTGCTGTGTTTGATTTTGACGCAACGTAGTGACTGATTTGCTTAAAGAAGCTGAGAAGAAATAGATAATGCAGAATTTAGTGAAGAGGAAGATTTCTAGAAAAAGATAATATTTTGTGTACATATGGCAGTGATGTAGACCCAGAATTTGATATAGCAATTGAGAGAAACGTGGAATCTGAAGAAGAACCCTGGTTGATCATCGAAGACCGAGCTACGTCTTGCTTACATAGTTATAATAGTGTCTAAATCAGAAAACTACTCATTTTTTTATGTATAATACTTGGAGATAAAATTAATAATTTGTAATTAGCGTATAACATAAATTATGACCTCTCTCCTAAAACATTTTGAGCATCAAAATTGTCACTATAGGGTAAAAAAGCAGACAATGTTACATTTATCTAATGATTGTAATAAACTAGTGCATAACCTATAAATTATGACTTGCTTTGAATAAAATTCGGAGTAATAAAATGTACAATGATTTAGTAGCAATGTAACCTTTTTCCTCCTTTAATGCTCTAGGGTTTACTGTGCTCAAGATATACTTAACGCAAAATATTACATTGAAACACCGTTGATGATCATGAATTCACAGAGTACTATGAAAATGTAGAACAAATAAGACGAAATTAAAAATGACAAAATTTACCACAAAGCCATAGTTCTGATTTGAATTTCAATGAAGTATGTTATGAGGAAACCTATTGCTCTAAACATACGGAGTAAATACGTACACAAATTTTTCTCTAGTCTATACTTGACAGTGTTGACGTATTGATCATGCATAAAAAATCGCAATAACTATGGTGTTAACATAAGATCATGTATAGTATTCGGTTCATTTTTGTTTGTACTCTACACGCACTTCATGTTATTCATCCATCGATATTCAGTATAATATTTTACGTTATATGCTACCTTAATATTTGCATACTGGATAGCAGATTCAGCGAAGCTCGTGAGCAGAACTTACAAGACTATGATAGCAATGCGCACCACTTACGTTTTATTCCGATGATGTCTTTTATTCACACGTCTGCCCCTGTTTGTAAGTGGACGAGTCCGGCATGTCGAGCGAGCCTTCCATTCTTGTGAATGTATTTCCTTTCTTTAATGGTGGCATTTACATTAAAACGTATGTTGCCTTACGAAGTAGCCTGCCACTTTGCCATTTTGTCGTACGAATAAATTACGTAGACATCATACAGACGGTACAAAGCGATCGATAGCTCAGTCGCGAGAAACAATTCAGATGTTTAGCATAACAGTCGATTACGGCTTCCCTGCTGACAAGAGAGAATCTACACGCGCTCGTTACCGACGTTCAGAAAATTAAGTTCCAAGAAACATTGTAGGGGCTAGGAATTAATGTATTTGTCTATCGTTGTCTACTTTCAAACACGTCGCTACTGACTAGCAGATATGCTTGGTATGTAATATCCACGGAAGAATTAAAGTAGCAGTCCCAGCGCTGAATGTGATAGTTCAAACACACGAAGACCGCGTTTACTCATTCGCTCGTGTTTCAACTGGCTTGATACGTGCGGCTAGGTAAAGAATTGTAAGTTCAAATCATCATTTTATAGCTTTCGTATTTCTTAATCCATGGAGTGATAAAATCTATTTCGTATCTTACACAGCATATACATAGTGTGTTTTACCGATTACGAATGAAAACGAAAGCCGTCATTCCTTTCCACTTAGCATTTTCACGGTCAGAGCAGACAAAGGAAATAGCATTCAAGCCGAACAGCTGTTGAGAGCACGCCGCTCCCCCTCCAGTTAGCTCACTTCCCCTTCCCTTTCGCCCACTGCATGACGAGCCACCCGTGACACACTAGCGCCAGCTGTGCGAAGTGACCTGAAACTCCGGCATTGTCGTTCATCTGCGACCGTGTTCCGAACAACGGGAACATGGTAAGACTTCGCGTCGTGTTTCCCACGTTTCTTGCGGCCCTTTGTCAGCAAAGACGTCGGTAGGAATACGATTTGCTAATTCAATTAATCGCCCATGAAATTACGGAACAGGCTGCAGTACGGCTGATAATTACGTTCTTTCATCCCGTGAGCTACGTAGGCTGTAATAATTTTGATGCCTCTGCGCAAATCGAAAAGGAGATTGATGTTCCGTTTCAATCTACATACCTAGTCCGATGTGGCTGCTCCTTCAGTGAAGTGCATTAGTCCTGTGAAATTATTCCGCATTTATAATGGGACGATTTTGTACTTAAACTTAGGACAATAATATTTTCTAATCTTTGTCTTACTGCGGTGCGTTCGGTCGTTTCAGAAGCTTTTTCTAGTTCGTTCATTTTTTACCATACGCCGTTAGTGTCAGCACATGTGTGCTCATTTGTTGTTTCAGTGTCCAAGTAGCCACGTCGAGTTGATTACACCGAGATACGTGCCATAGTTGCAAGAATGCAAATGAAGTGAGATGATATTGGCGGAAGACCCTCCCCCTCCACATCTGAGATCGTTAGGGCGCTTGGTGCAAGTCTTTCTACTTTACGGCAATTCGGCGGTTTGCGCGTCTATGTCACGAAGATGAAATGACATGATCAGGACAACACAAGCAACCAATCCCCGAGCGAAGAAAATCTTTGACCCGGCCGGGAATCCAACCCGGGACTCCACAGTCTAGAAACAGCGACGCGTACAATTTTTTCCACAAAAATCTATAAAATTGTTATGAAAAGTACCACAGTTAATCAACAATCAAAAGTTCTTGAAGAATTCGAAATTTGTTTTTACAATTACCATATATAATTAACATAATGCAGCAAGAATTGGACAATATTAGAGCAGACAAGAAGAAATTTAGAAGGCGCCGAAATGTTTTTATGATCTTTGGTAAGTTATACGTTCATGGATAAAAAAGTATATACTGGAGGAAGTGGAACTTTTAAATATAAAGGACAGAATTTAGGACGATAAGCGAATATGGAAAGAACAGAACGAATGGACAATACAGGAATTCTGAAGGTTATGCTACAGTACAAGCCGAAATGGCGTGGGAATGTAGGAAAACCTCTCACCAGGTAGGAGGAAAATTTCTCTTGAAGAAGGAATACGTCCCCAAGCATAACTAAAAGATGAGGATCACAGTAATAATTACTGGTAATTTTATGTCAGTAAGAGCGGTAGTTCCGGTCAATCATCCGCTGTGGCAACCATTAATTAATCAATCGTTTATCTTTTAACACGAACACCTGATGAAGATGCCGAGTTACGACGTCGAAATATCGTGTTGGGAAGACGCGGGTCACCGGCAGTACACCCGATTTTACGAGATGTCAACAAATCTCTGGGAAAATGCCTTGATCTTATTGGATTACTAGATGGGATTTTGGACACCAGGGCTTTAGAACTTGAGATCAGCATCTCAGCAACTGCTGCATTTCGTTCGGTGGCTGCAATGGTTAACAAAATCTGTACAAGTGAGACTAGCACTCGTCCTCCGTACAAAATTAATTATTTATGTACATAATTCATCTACAGGTTTTGATGAGTACATTTGCGAGTATCAAAATGTGTGACGTAAATGGCCGGATCTTTTCACTGTGTTGACTTAGAAGCTTAGTGTTTTTACACCATCAAGGGACCGTAGACCCTACCATTTGACATAAATGTCAACGAGCGAGGTGGCACAATGGTTAGGACACTGGACTCGCATTCGGGAGGACGACGGTTCAAACCCGTCTCTGGCCATTCTGATTTAGGTTTTCTCTGATTTCGCTAAATTTCTTCAGGTAAATGCCAAGATGGTTCCCTTGAAAGGGCACCACCGACTCCCTTCACCATCCTTCCCCAATCCGACGGAACCAATGACCTTGCTGTTTGGTTCATTCCCCCTAATCATCTAATCAACATTCCTCGGAAAAAGCGATCATAACAGACGAACAGTGATCGTAGAAGGTTTCCATTTTTACCGATTAAGGCATGGAAAAATGAAGGGGAGAACGAAAAGAAGGTTGTAAAGATAGAAGGAGGAGGAGATAACGGAAATAATATCGCACAGTATTTGTTACTGGTTGTTGTGATAGCTGCATGTTGATGAACAGCAAAACTTCGCAAACTCTAGTAACAAATCGTCGAAGTATTTAATATGTTTTGTCTTGTGAAACTGCAGTAGATGGAGTACAGAAAGCATTATTTTGTTACAATCCGACTTTCTGCAGAAACTGCACAGGAAAGGAATGGTCTGAAACCAGGAAGCGCAGCCTAAGAGCAGTACGCGATAAGCGCAAACACTTACAATGCACTGACGGATCACTGGCTGACTTTCCCGATAACACATTTCTACGTAAGAGACGCAATACCAAGAGTGACACAGAATAACCAGAGCGTACGTTAGAAAGATGGAGAGAAATGCCCGCCAAAGAAAAAAATCTGTTTAAAGTAAATTGCTTTCTAAGAAGGCCTTTCTATAGTGAGTAAAGACTAACAAAACTGAGCCTTGTTACAGCAGTAGCATTACTATACATACGGGGGGGGGGAATTGGATTAGGGATAGCTGTTTGACTGGAGAGACAGCACTCATGTCGCTGTGAAGTAGTCTGGCGTCTCGCGTGACCGGCGTATCGCCAGTTGTTTGAGTTGTAAAACATCATTTCCTAGCCGCCTGTGTGCTAGTCCTGGTGGCTGGTGTACACTGTACTGACAGGGGGACTATCAGACCTGTTAATCACGGATCTTAATGAGTCTTAGTTATGCCATAGAAGGACCTGCCCTAAGTACCTGCTTTTCGGGCTTTTCATGCGAATCCAGAATTAAGTGTTATGTTTCGAACGAGCGAACGTAGTGCAGGGGCTAATGTTCACGGCTACCAGGCTGGCGATTCAAACAGTGACCATGTACCTCTTTTTTCAATTTCATCGTAGAAAATATCATTAAATAGTACACGTCATGCAAAATTATTCAAAAACAGTTTCACCATAGCAATTTCATCAGTAAATCAATCATTACAGCACGCTTTCTTCAAATGTGATTCGTAGTTAAAAGCGTAAATATGTGGACAATTCCAAAGAGTTCTCAACGATCGACGAAGTATTAATAGCTGCGGAAGGATTCCAGATACAGACGAAAGTACTCATCCCTTATACTGACTTCGATTATGCAACCAATACCGATCAAACCAGCTGCCAGTATCTATCGACGTACAAATACCCCTTGCGAAACAAGGAGCGAAAACCGATTTGTTCAAGATTAATCATCACTGCACAGTGTACGTGAACGACGTGAGGGAAGGTATTCCCTTGCGTTTTCTTATGCAGGAACTATCCGGAAATTTGGCCGTATTCTTAAAAAAATGAGCTGATTCAAAAATTTAAAAAGTATGTAATATTGCGATCTGCACGAAGCCAGAGAAGTTCAAGAAAATACTGCAAAATCTGTCATTTTTCCGTACGCGAGACAAGATAAATTTCTATACATTATTGGAGTGGATAGACTGATGAGAAGACTTACGGTCAAATCTTAGTCTATGTAAGACGAGCATCCACCTGCCCCGTAGAAACTATCCCACCCAAACGTACCCCACTCTGCCAACATCCTGATGTTTATTTTTTCAAGCAGCAAGTTGAATTTTCACGAAGAAGAATTGCATCGATTTAGTGCTCCTGTTCTTAACGAAATGATCAGTCACGCGTGGTTCGCATCGAAATTGATCGAAGAAAGAAATATCTTTGTGACTTTAAACGAGTGCTTTCCGGTATCGGTTCCGAAAGTTCGTGTGCCTGCAAGGTATTAGCTCTTCATTAATACACATAGTGCTCTACGAATTTGTTTTCAATTACTTCTGCGACAAACACCATCCGGAATTATGATCTAGCTCAGCAAACGATAGAAAATAAGAAGATTCTGTGATCCATTCTGTAACACAGATTACACATCTGCAGAAAGTGTGGAGTAATAACTGATTTATAATGAAATTGATACTTCTAAGACGACTATTTCTCAATGATTTCGCATCATATTGTTTAATGAGAGCCTATATTAAGCGATGAAAGTGAAAACAGAAAAAAAGAGGAGCGCCGGCAGGGCTTGAACCAGTATCGACATCCAGCCAGCCATGAACTTTAGCTCCTGCACTACGCTTGCTCGTCCGAAACACGGTAGACTTTACGGATGTAGGAGGTATGCATAAAATTTCTACATAGACCTTCTAGGTCCTGAAAAGCCGCAAGCCAGGTACTCAGGCTTGGATCCTCTACAACATACCCAAGACTCATCAAAATCCGTGGTTAACAGGGCTGATGGTCCCCTTGTGAGCCGCCGGCCGCGGTGGTCTCGCGGTTCTAGGCGCGCAGTCCGGAGCCGTGCGACTGCTACGGTCGCAGGTTCGAATCCTGCCTCGGGCATCGATGTATGTGATGTCCTTAGGTTAGTTAGGTTTAATTAGTTCTAAGTTCTAGGGGACTGATGACCTCAGCTGTTAAGTCCCATAGTGCTCAGAGCCAGCCCTTGTGAGCCAATATCCGGCAGTAGGGGGAGAGCCGGTGCAACGGTGTTCACCTAATGTTCCTAAAGATGTTGTGAGTGGAGGCTATATGGCTGGCTTACAGAAAGGGTAATTTTCCGGTGACGGCTGGTGGTTCCAACATCCGTTACAGAAAAAGTTCTTTAGTCCTGTGAGAAGGTAGCACCTTACAGCAGCGCAGTGAAAATGTCTACGTCCTGCTCCTGATTATGAATGGGTGGAATATCTAAAAATTTGAGAAAGTGAGCAGCTGATCAGCAGCCCTCTTGGTTAACTGGGGGGGGGATTCGTAAGAGATAAGTCGTGTACCCCCTGTGACGGAGGCAGCATTTCGTTACGTGTTTCCTTAGTCGCGAGTAGATGATCCTCTGTGGTGAACCAAGTTACTTAGTGCAGAACGGAAGATTGTGGGAGTACAAAGTGCGTCCTCAGGCACGGGTGTGTTATCCTGCTCGGTCACTCCTTGCCTTATTTCTTGGTGCCTATTGCGGATTAGTGAGTGTAGACATTCTCGGTAAAAAGAGATACATCACAGGAGTGCTTGTATCCATTCGCTAGTTGGAGGTGGCGCTGGGTACAGGTGACGAACTTGGCCAGGGTTAAATCATAACAACAAATTTCATTTGTTTCCGTGCAAATCTGAGGGCGATTTTTTTATGTGACTCTTTCCCTGTTGACTTTGAACTATACCCACGTTCTTTTGTGGTGGTAATATTTGGCGGGTGTTTCTAGCGACCAGTTGGAAGCAGTGCACGAACTGTTAAAACTGTTACCGTTTTACACTTTCCAATTCAGTGTCTGGTTCTCGGAATCTGTGGTTGGACTGATGCGGGGCTTGTAGTTACGTTAGTGACTTGGAAACAGTTGAAACGTCCCTTTAGAACAATTTATACACGACTGGTCTATGTAAAACGTCCTCTGAACAATTATACACGAATGTGCTTAAACTGACACACAATAGTTTTTAGCGCAACGCAATCTGACTTCCAAAAGTCCCTACGAAAGAATGGCCCTGACTAGCATTAAGCTATACGTTTCACAAATCACTTACCTCACAAAAATCTTCGTTACTCAAGCTACTGCAATACAGCGAGCGCCACTACTGCCAGCTAAATAAAAGATTCAAACTACTGAAGGCACTAACTACTGATAGGCATAGTTAGCAAATGAAAGATTTTAATAGAGAACAAACAATGTATTTACCGCACTAGTCATAATATATATAGCAGTTCATGACACCAATTCCTACAAATTTCAAAACTCCGCCATCTCTCTCCCCACGTTCACCACTGCTGGCGGCTCACCTCCAACTGCGCAACGCTACGCGCTGTTAGCATCCAGTTGCCGCTGCCCAACACTACCATGGCAGACAACAATGCCAACCAGCCACAGACTGCACACAGCACAGCCAGTGATTTTCATACAGAGCGCTACGTGGCGGCGGCGTTACCAATAAAAACACCTAAACAGTCTACTTACACAGTGAGAAGTTTAACTCTGTCCCCGCGTGTTGAAGCGAGGCTGGTGACTTATTTAATCTGATTGGATACTGTGGCAGTGAAGAGAATTAATCCAGGTCCGGCCGTAACTGTTTCCGATTAATCCATGGATCAGTATGTCGTGTAATTTGCCAGGCGCGCCCGTATCAAAGAGTACGTGGACTATGGCCGCACCGGCGTGTGATTTCGTTCTACGCTACGGAAGTTTCGAGGTACGGACGAAAGAAATGTCTCACACTGGCCGTCGGAGTGGCTGACCACCGCAGTATAGGGAAAGACTTACTATATCGGCGCGTATCATCGCGGTCAGATCTTGGGTGCCATATTCTCCTTCTCTGAGAGACAACAGGTGCTCAGTGCTTTGCCACGTGCCGCAGTGTCAAGGTCGTACCTCGCACGGGCACTACACAGTGCCGCACTCCTGCAATGTTTACTCTTCGGTTTTCTGGCCACTGCACAGCCTCGACTTGGGCCTGGTTACCCATGTACTAGCCAGACAGCGTCAAAAAGGGCACGAGTTAAAGTTGTGCATTTCTTGTTGCAGGGGAGAGCTAGTATGGCAACTAGATCTCCACCTTCAAAGGAACAATGTAAAGGACCCTGTAAACAACGAAACTTGATTGGCAAATTCGCTGTCTGCTTTGTCAAACAAGCGCACATTTTTGCGCCAGCTCTTTCATTTATTTTGCAAGTATTTTGACGCAAATGGCAATAGCTATCAACGCAGACAAAGCATTATTTGGTTCAAATGGCTCTGAGCACTATGGGACTTAACTACTGAGGTCATCAGTCCCCTAGAACTTAGAACTACTTAAACCTAACTAGCCTAAGGATATCACACACACATTCATGCCCGAGGCAGGATTCGAACCTGCAACCGTAGCGGTCGCGCGGTTCCAGACTGTAGCGCCTAAAACCGCTCAGCCACTCCGGCCGGCAAGCGTTATTTACTTTGACTTTAGCACTGTGGGTTAATCAAAGGAAAATAAGACGCTGAACCTAGGAATAAAGAGACAAAGAGGGGTAAGAGGTAAGATATACATAAAAATCTACTAAAGAAAACAAGAAGAACAGAACATAATGATTTGCTACATCAATTTTCTCCAATTGGACAGTCAAACTTTTAATAACGTGTTACAATTACTTCGCCCTAGTACTTAAAATGAAGGCACTGTCGTGCAAAGATCCACCCCGTTTCTAAACGATTATCTACTTGGTCTCAAATGTCAGTTATTTAAAGTACCAAGAGCCCGGGACTTCAGAAATTACAATACATATTATTATAGCAGGCCAAATAACTTCCAATGAATGCTGTACTTCACTTTAGACTACCCCTGATACATTACACTGCCGCGTGGTCTCAGGCGCCTTGCCACGGTTTGCGCAGCTCCCCCGTCGGAGGTTCGAGGCCTCCCTCGGGCATGGGTGTATGTATTGTCCATAGCGTAAGTTAATTTAAGTTAGATTAAGTAGTGTAGCCAGGGACCGATGACCTCAGCAGTTTGGTCCCATAGGAACTTACCACAAATTTCCAATACATGACACTATTTTTCAAAATAGTCAATAAGTCTCTGTAAAGAACAGTCGGAACGTTCTACCATCGGATCAGTTCCTCGACGACAGAAATCCGTTCCTCAGTCACAGAGCCATTTGAGAATCGATGCGAACGTCCTCACCTTTGGAAAATCTTTTCCCCCCAGATGTTCTATCAGCTTGCACAGACGATGGAAGTCGCATGGTACCACTGTCCCGCGTACTTCAACTTTTGAGTACACTTCCAGTTGTCGTACCATTTCAGTCACGTACTGTGAGACACCTGTAATCCGTGCCGCAGCAGAACTGTGCCTTGAGGACATCCGGAACATGTACTCTCCTCTGACGATGCGGCACAGTCGTTGCGCCATGGTCTTAGCATGGGACGACATCTGTCACTTTCTGAACTAGATTGCGCATAAAATACTAATTGTCTTCTGTATATCTCCCTCGTTGTATTGCGACAGGAGAGCTATTTTCGTAATGGCATCTGATCTTTTATCTACATCCACACATTTCTCCGATCTTAGTTTCCGCAATTGACAGAATTCACGATACAACGATGTGAACCGAAATACAAATTGTTTTTCTCTTAAAATACGCTGTCAACGTCCAAATGCGTACGGTCCCTCTTCTCGTAAGTCTGGTATGCAACTGAATTTTATTTGTGGAATCTAATGTTGTTTGTCAGATTGGTCGTCAATCAAAATTCTCTCAAACACTCCAAATCCCGCCTTTGCCAGGCACGCCAATCGAAACAGTACACTGCGAAATAACTTGGCAAATTGTTCGATCGCCTACAGCGGCACTTAGGGCAGTGTCTTGTATTGTGGGCCAGTGTTGGTAGTTCCCGCTGTAGCGTCGGCGCGTGCTGTGACTTCTGCTGTGGTGGGCAGAGGGAGGGGGGGGGGGGGGAGGGCACCGAGGGGAGGGTAGAGTGACAATAGACACGTGCACTTGCTGGATGCCACCCGTTAAGTGAACGTCCACCATCTCTTTAAAGTGCTACGGACCAGCTTCGTTACAAGAAAATCTTCCGATACTCACACTCGTTATCGCCCTGATCAAAGAAAATATTAATTGTCCTCACGCAGTTCAAGTTAAGAAGTTAGGAGCAGTGAGATTCTGTCCTCTGATATTCAGCAACAAACAGCATCCTAAATCATATAAAATACAGTCCATACAGTCCCTTATGTCGTGCACGCTTGACCCTCTTAAATGTGTTTCTTCTTCAATACATACGAACCAGCTATCTGTCCTTTCCAGAGTGGAATTCCTACTTTCCTTATTTCCATCTCGAACGTCACTACCATATTTCTGAAGGCAGGACTGCTAAAAAAAAAAAAATAATAATAAACCGCCAGAAGTACTGCAGCTCACAGACAGGGGCATAAACTCTACGTAGTACAGAAAGACAATGAAGGCGAAAACCGTCCGATCCGATATGCACAGGAACGTCTCGTTTATGCAGTGTTCGAGCAGATAATATTCACCAATGTGTTGCGGCTGCCTACAACCTCATAGGTAAGGCACGTTCGAGGGGCGTTCAGTAAGTAATGCAACACATTTTTTTCCTTGGTCAATCTCGTTTAAAAAAAGTGGAATTTGCTGCGCGACACCGTGGAATGTTCCCGATTCAGCCCCAATACTAACTTGAAGTTCCGATAGATGGCGGCGCTATACATAACGTTTAAAATGGCGATGGGTTGCAAACAGAGAGCCGTCGCTGAGTTACTTTAGAAGAAACCCAGAGCATCACATATGTTCATAGGCACTTGCAGAACGTTGACTCCAGCAGTGCTGGAACGCGCGTACACTCTCATCCGGGGTGGTCGCCGGACCACAGCCGAACCCCTCACTGGACAACTGGACGTCTCTGTTGGTCCACCAGCTGGGGTACTCAAGGGTGTATGCCCGCTGGGTTTCTTGCCATCTAACGGATCACCATTAAGAGCAACGGAGGACCATCTGTGCGGAATCGCTTGCGCGTTACGAGGCTGAACGTAGCAATTTTTTGTCGAACTTTATCAAAGGCGATGAAACATGGGTTCATCACCTCGAACCGAAAACAAAATGACAACCTATGGAGTGGCGCTTGCACCATCTCTCCCCCGAAGAAAAAGTTCATAGCCGCACTCTCAACCGGTAAAGTCACGGGGACGATATTCTGGCACTCTGAAGGGGGCTATTCTGTTTGATGTCCTCCTCATGGCGCAACGATCAGTTCTGACGTCTACTGTGCTACCCTCAGGAATCTGATGAAACCACTTCAGCGTGTTCGTCGCCACAAGAATGCTAACGAACTTCTCCCGACAACACAAGGCCTAACACGAATCCGCACAACCGAGAGGAGCAGACAAAACTCCACTTGACTGTTCTTCCTCATCCATCCTACAGCCCGGATCTCACACCTTCCAAGTGCCTTCTGTTTGACCCAGAGAAACACGCACTCCGCGGGAGGCACTAAGGAGATGATGGGGAAGTTATTGTGGAAGACTCTGCAGGAGAGACGCTCAGTAGCTCGGTACGGGCTCTTGTTAAAGTTTCGAGAACATACCTTCACCGAGGAGTCAAGCAGTATATTGCTGCTTCCTACGTATATCTCGCGAAGAGACCATGAGGACAAAATCAGAGAGATTAGAGCCCACACAGAAGCATACCGAAAATCCTTCTTTCCACGAACAATACGACACTGGAATAGAAGGGAGAACTGATAGAGGTACTCAAGTTACCCTCCGCCACACACCGTCAGGTGGCTTGCGGAGTATGGATGTAGATGTAGATGTAAAACCAGTAGAGTGGTACCATGCTGGCATACAATCCTTCCCAGTAAGGTGGCTTAAGGCTGTCGATTGTACGGAGATTATGTTGAAAAATAGGGTTTTGTAGACAAAAGAGAGGGGAATAGTGTGGTGTATTGGAATCCCGAATTAAACGAACCAGCTCTCAGAAAAAAAAATTGCGTTTCTTTCCTTGCCCAACGCGCCTCGTATGTCGTGAACCCTGCAGGATTCCTTTTAGAAGTACACGGTTGTTTTCCTTCTCCATCCAAACTTTTGTTACGTCTGCAGGAACATCGTCATCGACGGGACGTTAAACCCTAACCTTTCTTTCTTCGATTTTTCGCCTGCAGTACTACACATCGCTGATGAGTTGTGTCAAAATGGCTTGATGAGCTTTCCATGGATACGATGGTGCTTGTGTGGAAACTCAGGTCTATTCAGCACACCTGGAACACGCTTGGCCGAGATGAAAATACGTTGGACTCAGACCATAGCAGTGGCAGTGAGTCTGCCGTCACGGATGAGGATGGCCCTTTGACACTTTCGGTGTCCGTAGAAGCCCTGCCACAACGACGTCATGAGAGCGATACCAGCTGCTACACACTACTGGGTAGTTGTCTGTTGCTAACGAGCTCCAGACTTAGAGATTTCACACGAATAGTTTTCTTTTTTCAGTTATTATTATTATTATTATTATTATTATTATTATTATTATTATTATTTTTACTTGTTTGTTCATTTCACCGACAAAACAACATTTATAAGCGATACGTTAAACTGCATATTTCGAGAAATTTCTATAGCTCTGTTAGGATTTAGGGAAACGATAAAGTACCTAAATCTGGATTGATGGACTGGGATTCGAATACTTTTCTGTTTCAAAGACATCTCTGCTTGCTATAAAAAGTAAATATCGTTGTAATTTGTGTGCGCTCGGGCAAAAATACCACAAAATAATCTGTACTCACCTCACAAACTGTGATTCGTCCAAAGAAGTGTTTCGTAGACAGTAGACTGCTCACGCGCTACGAAACGCAAACCTGGAAGAAAAAGGCAAGACGTTTTATTGTCATAATATGCAATCACCAGAAACACACATTCGTGCATTTGGACAGATTTTAACATCAAACGAATGTTTGTTCAGTATTTGTCCAGCCATGGGGATAGCAGTGTCTAATAATAGCTACTCTCTCTGTCACGAGTAAGCAGTTTTATTTTTAAAACCATCGCACGATACGATACGATAAGATTCGCCACAATTCTGTTAGGTGAGTCCTTCGCCGCCTCTATCTGGGATTCTTGTAAGTTTTGTGTGTAAATCATTTGGTAACCGTATGTGTGCTGTGATTTGTGGCATAGATGGGGAAGCGGCTCGGTATTGACCTGGACGAGTGTCGAAAACTGCAGAAAAATCATCGTACTGGCAGTTGTACTAACGCGAAGTTGGTAAATCCTGGACACGTTTCCAATTCGTTGGTTCAAATGGCTCTAAGCACTATGGGACTCAATATCTGAGGTCATCAGTCCCCTAGAACTGAGAACTATTTAAACTTAACTAACCTAAAGACATCACACACATCCATGTCCGAGGCAGGATTCGAACCTGCGGCCGTAGTTGCAGCGCGATTCCGGGCTGAAGCGCCTAGAACCGCTCGGACAAGGTGGCCGGCTTCCAATTCGTTGTTACCTCGCCTCCCTGTCGTGGAAGCTATAGCTCTGAACGCTAAACTATACTAGCAGCTTTCTCCGCTTTTCAAATGATGGACACCACTTCATAATACTATAAAACGCCTTTTGCAGTCACAAAACATAAAAATATAATAAAAACTTTGAAAACGATAGTATTTCTGGTAAGACTTTTGACACTTCAAGTTTTATATGCTAGGACATATTAATAAAAAGAACTAACTATCGGTTCACTGTGACATACAGCTGAGAAAAAATTACGAAGGAGGGTACGGCGTTCATAATCAATGTTTCGAGAAAGTTATACGAATGTCTGATTTTAGAAATATTTCCACGAGCGGCAGCACGTTTTGTTGGCATGCGTGCGCAGCCACTTCCAAAGACAAAGAGGAAACGAAGTTTAGTGTGAAACTTTCCGTCGACGACGAAGGCATTAGCGTCGTATTGAGTTCTTTCGTATGGAAGATACGACATGAAAGATCGATAACTGGCGCCTAATGCTCTTTGTTAAAGGTGAGTTGCACGGTTCAGTCACCTCTAGTCAGTTGTTCCTGTGAAGATAACATAACAATGTGGCGACTTTGGATGCTTACATAGGATCAATAGTTGCGTAACCACGGCCCACGTGCTGTGCACTCATTCCTGATAAGAATGGCTCTTAAACGTTTCAAAATACTGACAGATGCATAACACTAACAAGATGCAGCCAGGTAGCTACGTTTTCGCATCAGGAAGCGGCAGTTATCATCAGAAGCCGGCCGCTGTGGGCGAGCAGTTCTAGGCGCCTCATTCCGGAACCGCGCTGCTGCTACGATCGCAGGTTCGAATCCTGCCTCGGGCATGGATGTGTATGATGTCCTTAGATTAGTTAATTTTAAGTAGTTCTAAGTTCTAGGCGACTGATGAGCGCAGATGTGAAGTTCCATAGTGCTCAGAGCCACCACCAAACATGTCACGGAAGTGCCGCGAAGACATGTGGAGTCCGAACTCTTACGAACGATGCTGAGATGCCTTGGTGTGCGGACCGTAGCGAGAAATGAAGGAGATGGCGGATCGTCTCCTCCCGGCAGAGTTCGCTCGCCAGCTTGCTGGAATACCGCCCCGCATTGGTAGCCGCGCGGTTTAGGCGCCTTGCCACGGTTTGCGCGCCTTCACCCCGTTGGAGGTTGGAGTCCCCCCACAGGCGTGTGTGTGTGCGTGTGCGTGTGTGTGTGCGTGTGCGTGTGCGTGTGCGTGTGCGTGTGCGTGTGCGTGTGCGTGTGCGTGTGCGTGTGCGTGTGCGTGTGCGTGTGCGTGTGCGTGTGCGTGTGCGTGTGCGTGTGCGTGTGCGTGTGCGTGTGTTGTCCTTACGGTAAGTTAGTTTAAGTTAGATTAAGTAATGTGTAAGTCTAGGGATTGATGACCTCAGCAGTTTCGTCCCAAAGCAACTTACCACAAATTTCCTTTTTTTTGGGAATACCGCCGCTAAATAGCGACGTGATTCTACGCCACAACGCGGGAGTCAGAAAATCAACTCAGCAGGGGCCCGGCAGTCAGATGCGCTGGCGGTCGACCACACGCTGGCCGGACCTGCTACGCGAATAGCGACCACGCACCAACAGCAGAAGTGACGAAGCCCAAAACACTGACGTGGAGACAATAATTCGAACCAAGAAGTAACAAACACCATACGCAGCAGTAGGAACAGCAGTACAGATTGCTTAAACTATGTTCTACCGAGCCAAGGAGCCCCGTGAAGACACGACGGAAGGTCGTACGAAAGTTTAGAGTTAGTCATTGTTACCTCGCTCAGTTTGCAAATGGAACAGGTACGGGAAAAAAAAAAAAATGTGTGTGAAATCTTACGGGACTTAACTGCTAAGGTCATCAGTTCCTAAGCTTAGACACTACTTAACCTAAATTATCCTACGGGCAAACACACGCACCCATGCCCGAGGGAGGCCTCGAACCTCCGCCGGGACCAGCCGCACAGTCCATGACTGCAGCGCCTCAGACCGCTAGGCTAATCCCGCGCGGCAGGGATGGGAAAGACTAGCAGTGAAAGACACAAGGTATCTTCTGCCATGTAGTGTTTAGTGGTTTTCGGAATATGTACGTAGATATAAATGTCGCGGTACAGTATCGATTGTTGCTCACATTCGCAGCATCGGGACGTCCCTAATAACATTAACTTTGGCAGCAATGCAAGGATATAAAGGCTACTTCGGAAGTCAGACAGGTGAAGCCTGTTCAAGTGTGTGTGTGTGTGTGTGTGTGTGTGTGTGTGTGAGGCGGGACAGGTGTAGCAGGGAGTCGGCTGGCAGCTGGCAACAGCACGTGTAGCGGCGCGTGAGTGGACACCGCTGGGCGTGTTGTGGGCGCGCGCACGCGACCGACACGTGCCAGGAGCGGGCAGCTGCCAGCACAGGCGCACACCGGTCCCGAGCCATGCACGCCCGCAGGTATGACCCAGGCAAGGGCACCCTGTCCTTACACCGGAAGCGTTACCAATTGCGAATCACGTTACACGCGGTATTCGTCGTCGTTCCTACATGCTCTGAAACGACTTCCTACGTCTCAAGGAACGTGCCATAGTTCATGTTCTCGCATTTACTGCACGCACATCGGAAAGGTACAAATGCCGTACTAATCTCTTGCCTACATGTTTGCTCTAATACATCCGCATCCGAGTCGCACTACGTTACATATACGCTGCAGCAACGCCTTCAAACGGAATTTTTTTATTGCCCCTCATACATTATTAATGATATCGTCTGTCGGAGATAATACTTGTGTTAGATTAATAAGAAAGCTGCAAAATCTTCTAGAGAACAAAAGTGGAAAAACAATTCGGAAGGGACCAGATGCGAACTTGCTACCTTTCACCTTATAGTCTACGACACTAACAACTATACAGCGTGGTCCATTGATAGTGACTGGGCCAAATATCTCACGAAATAAGCATCGAACGAAAAACCTTATAAGAACGAAACTCGCCTAGCTTGAAGGGGGAAACCAGATGGCGCTATCGTTGGCCCGCTAGATGGCGCTGCCATAGGTCAAACGGATGTCAACTGCGTTTTTTTAAAATAGGAACCCCCATTTTTATTACATATTCGTGTACTACGTAAAGAAATATGAATGTTTTAGTTGGACCACTTTTTTCGCTTTCTGACAGATGGCGCTGTAATAGTCACAAACGTAAAAGTACGTGATATCACGTAACATTCCGCCACTGCGGACGGTATTTGCTTCGTGATACATTACCCATGTTAAAATGGACCGTTTACCAATAGCGGAAAGGTCGATATCGTGTTGATGTATGGCTATTGTGATCAAAATGCCCAACGAGCGTGTGCTATGTATGCTGCTCGGTATCCTGGACGACATCATCCAAGTGCCCGGACCGTTCTCCGGTTAGTTACGTTATTTAAGGAAACAGGAAGTGTCCAGCCACATGTGAAACGTCAACCACGACCTGCAACAAATGATGATGCCCAAGTAGGTGTTTTAGCTGCTGTCGCGGCTAATCAGTAGCAGGCAAATTGCGCGAGAATCGGGAATCTCGAAAACGTCGGTGTTGAGAATGCTACATCAACATCGATTGCACCCGCACCATATATCTATGCACCAAAAATTGCATGACGACGACTTTGAACGTCGTGTACAGTTCTGCCACTCGGCACAAGAGAAATTACGGGACGACAGATTTTTTGCAAGCGTTCTATTTAGCGACGAAGCGTCATTCACCAGCAGCGGTAACGTAAACCGGCATAATATGGACCATTGGGCAACGGAAAATCCACGATGGCTGCGACAAGTGGAACATCAGCGACCTTGACGGGTTAATGTATGGTGCGGCATTATGAGAGGAAGGATAATTGGCCCCCATTTTATCGATGGCAATCTAAATGGTGCAATGTATGCTGATTTCCTACGTAATGTTCTACCGATGTTACTACAAGATGTTTCACTGCATGACAAAAAGTCGATGTACTTCCAACATGACGGATGTCCGGCACATAGCTCGCGTGCGGCTGAAGCGGTATTGAATGGCACATTTTATGACAGGAGGACTGGTCGTCGAAATACAACACCATGGCCCGCACGTTCACCGGATATGACGTCCTCTGATTTCTTTCTGTGGGGAAAGTTGAAGGATATTTGCTATCGTGATTCACCGACAACGCCTGACAACATACGTCAGAGCATTTTCAATGCATGTGCGAACATTACAGAAGGCGAACTATTCGCTGTTGAGAGGAATGTCGTTACACGTATTGCCAAATGCATTGAGGTTGACGGACATTAGAGCATTTATTGCATTAATGTGGTATTTACAGGTAATCACGCTGTAACAGCATGCGTTCTCATAAATTATAAGTTCAAAAAGATACATGTATCACATTGGATCAATCTAAATAAAATGTTCAAATGTACCTACGTTCTGTATTTTAATTTAATAAACCTACCTGTTACCAACTGTTCGTCTAAAATTGTGAGCCATATGTTTCTGACTATTACATCGCCAACTATCAGAAAGCGAAAAACGAGGTCCAACTAAAACATTCATATTTCTTTAGGTAGTACACGAATATGTAATAAAAACTGAGGGTTCCTATTCAAGAAAACGCAGTTGATATCCGTTTGACCTATGGCAGCGCCATCTTGCGGGCCAATCTTAGCGCCATCTTGTTTCCCCCTTCAAGTTAGACAAGTTTCGTTCTTTGTAGTTTTTTCGTTTGGTGCTTATTTCGTGAGATATTTGGCCCAGTCACGATCAATGGACCACCCTGTATAGTGAGACTTGAAAACTGACAACATAGTTTCAGTTGTATGGTACGCAGAGTCTGAAGCTTGTAGCTAAAAAATGTGATTATTTGACGTTTAACTATGAAAAATTTAATGAAAAACGATGCACTTTCGCTGGATCATCCTTGTGCCGTAGAACTCAAACGTTGCATTTTCTATAGCACTTTCGTAGCACCAGAAGCCTTTAACTGCCGATATGTAGTTTCCTGTCATTTTATTGTAATAAATCGTACCTAAAACGACGCGTTTTCGAGAGATTCCCAGTTTGCTGATGCTTTGAAACAAATTACATTCACACACTGTACGCTATAATATAAAAACCACCAAATACGGAGTTCAGCTCCATATGGTGTCTCCTAAGTTCTGCTTATGACTAAAACCGACGCTGCATCTTGACCACATTCCCGTCAACAAGGTAAAAATCTAAAGTGCCAGATATCCCATTCAAGCTTCGCGATGTAATGGACCGTGTAATTACGATGCGAGGTCACCACCTCCTCGTCCACGATTGTTTTCACGTCCCGTGAGAGGACGCCTTAAGAGTAAACGCTCGTAAGGCACTATAATGGGCATGTAACCAGCGGAGCTGGCTGGCTCAGATGCCGAACTGGAGAGCTCCCCACACTCGGATACATCCGGTACTTCCCACACTCGTTTTCGACGAGCTGCATGAGTGGTACACTTTCCCAGTAGATTGCCTCTTTGGCTGAGTAAAGAAACCGGTGGAAATCTGTCCTTATAATAAGATAAAAGTACAGTAAGCTAAGATCTTTACAGGTTCGAGAGACATCCTGATTCAAGCACAAGGGGGAAAGAGAAATGATTAGGGTGCCATCTCATTATAAACGGAGCGCAATGTCGGATAGGACAAAGATGTGTCATTTCCAAATGGACCATCCCAATATCTGCCTTAAAGTATTCATAAAAACATTAAAAACGTAAGTGTGGGTGACTGGATGGGGATTTTAAACGTGATTCGGAGAACTACGCGTTATAAATCATTAAAAGAATTAATTTTAAGTATGTTCTGCTTGGACGCATTGGCACACTAATAGCCAGGTATGATATTTTATGGAAGCGGCGTTATCTGCGAACCATATAATTGTTGAGAGATGATGGCTAGGCTGTATGCTATTTGGACGAGATATGGTTGAATGCAGGACAAACCTGAAATAACGTCTGGGTAGATGGCGCCATAAAATCCTCTAGACAAGCTTTTCTGTCCAGATTATCCATCGGAAACAATGTCCGACCGGAGGTGAAGTCCAGAATCGTATAGGTTCGCAACAGTACAGTGCCTAACTGTTCTAACTATAAACTTTGCTGATAGCAAAGACAGCAAGCCCGTTTGTACCAACAAAAGCTTATATCGCGCGACCGTCACACAAAGGCGCTCACAACGGAAGACCTCGTCTCTCCACCGCTGGCTTTCCAGCAAGGCTTGGCTCCCCACCATCGTAATTCCGAAAAAATCATATTCCCAAAACCACGGAATATTCTCCCTCTCTACAGATTCTTCCGAACGCCGACCAACCATATTGTAGTCTTTTGTCATCCAGCGCGGAAAGTTTGCGAGGAGAAACCTATACTCGTACAATGGTGCGCTTCTGAGTAAAAACCCTTGGAAATAACCCAGCCTGTGTGGTTTCCGAGGTGCCGCTTCTTCGTTCCTCTCACTTGCGTCAAAGATATTCGTAGTTTCCTAAGTATAATCCTTCCGGTTCGGCTACAACACTGGCCGGTGGCGACTGTTGTGCCCCAGCGCTTAGGTGCTACGACGTCCTGTGTTTAAGCGGGGCCAACACCTGTGCGGGCCTTCCACCCAGGGGTTGAGTTCTGTCTACCGTTTTATTTCCACTGTCGTTCCAACCTCTACTAGTATGACAAAGACACCCCGTCACCTTTCATGCAATAAGCATTAACAATTATTTACAAGGCGTATGTGACAATGTCAGTCTCCTTTAAATATTCATATATACGATGTACTACCTGTCAAATAATATCTAATGTGGTTGTAGATCACGGCAAAGTATGTGGATGAGTGCTTGTAAGGTGCGAAATTACAGCCACCTTACAAGGGCGTAGACTGCAAGTGTTACCATAAGATGAAGAGGCTAGCACAGGAGAAGAATTCTGGGTGGACCGCATCAAACCAGTCAGAAAACAAATGAATAAAAAAAATACTACCATCCTGTCTAATGAGTTCGCGTATACTGTCCTACGTCACTGTAAATGTTTTCTGTGATGTCAAACAAGGTGGCTGTTTCTGCTAGTGTTGCGTTTTGTGCAGTGCATTGATGCTGAGCTTTCTGTAACATTCAGGCGCTTCCGTGGAACAGGTTGGCACAGCCTGAGCTGATATCTCTCGGCGGATCCACGGCCAGTCGTCGCGGTAATGGAGAAGCCACCCACTACCACTTTCCCCGCCGTTGCCTGTTGCGTTGTGTTGCACAATACGCGTGCCGCATCAGCATGTTCGCTCTGATTCACATTGACGTCCCCTCTCACAAACCAAACCAAACAAAACAAAAGCACACACACACACACACACACACACACACACACACACACACACACACACATACTAATCCACTGTTGTACACAATGGGACTTTTCGTCGCTTGACATTTGCTTTGAGCTTCAGCTGTTATACGGTGAAAGCTGTTTATGACGATGAAAAACTGAATACGAATTTTCTATCATTTGATGAAATTCAGAAGGTTTTCCGCCAGGAGAGGACTCCCAAACACATTCTCATAATATAAAAAATTTCAAGCCGCGAACATGGAGCTAAAAGACCTCTCTCATTTCTCTAAGAACTCGAAGGTCAGTTAGCACATTGCTCAGTGTGGTGTTTCATGGAAATTCATTGTATCACTGGTGGCTTGGCTGGCTGGTGGGAGCGTATGGTACAGACAACGAAACGTTGCCAGAGACAGATTTTCTAAAAATCCGTTGTATACGAGGATACACTTAGAGCTTTACTCGTGGAAATAGAAGCTGCCATCAAATTGACACCAATCACTCAAGGCGACGCGGAAACACTGACATCAAGTCAGTTCTCAACATGCGAACGGCTAACTACATTTTACCCATCCGTCCTGAGGTCAGTATACGAAGGATCTTCGAGGAGAGGAGAGGCAAAGGGAAAAGATGCAAAACGAGATGGAAGAAATAGCGCCCTCTCGAAATAAACTATCGTGAAGTCTAGCGTCCTAACAGGAAACCTGTCAAACGCCTTCCTTGTTACAGAGGGATACACAACCGATGCGCACGTGCAGAGAGGCCGCATAAATGAAAGAAGACCAGGAAGAGAGGGAATAATGGGGACCTTAATTCTTCAGACGCCTGACGGAACACATATTGGTTCAAATGGCTCTGAGCTCTATGGGACTTAACATCTGTGGTCATTAGTCCCCTAGAACTTAGAACTACTGAAACCTAACTAACCTTAGGACATCACACACATCTATGCCCGAGGCAGGATTCGAACCTGCGGCCTGCGACTGAAGCGCCTCGAAGCGCTCGGCCACTTTGGCCGGCGATACGTGAGGCTTGCCTGATCTTAGTTTAGCTGTAGCTCTCCCTCCGTGTTTCAACTTCACAGTCACATCACCAGTAGTCGACTTGTGCAGCTTTACAGGGGTTGAAGTGTCCATGAGAGATCTGTTACTGCCGAGCGGTTCTAGGCGCTTCAGCCCGGAACCACGCGACCGCTACGGTCGCAGGTTCGAATCCTGCCTGGAGCATGGATGTGTGTGATGTCCTTAGGTTAGTTAGGTTTTAGTAGTTCTAAGTCTAGGGAACTGATGACCTCAGATGTTAAGTCCCATAGTGCGCAGAGCCATTTGAACCATTTGATCTGTTACTCAGGTGACATCCAGTGACTAGTACACGTTCGAAATCACTGAGCTCTCCCGATCGATCGTCTCTGCTGACAACACAATACTTCCCCCCCCCCCCCCCCCTCCCGCTTTTGTACTGGCGAGTCCGCTTCTCGTGACACCTGTGGTTAGTTCCACATTACATAGGATTGTGTGGATACTTCTGATCAAGAAGTGTAGAATAGAACGGCTGTCATTTGGTACACTATGGTTGTATAGATGCGCAGGTCACGTATACAGGTATACCTGGGAGGTACACCGGATTTGGTGTGGAAATTTCTACACTCGGTGGCGACACGTCTGGGACAAACCTCTACCAAACGGGGAGGGGATCTGTCACAACATCCGCCGGCAGACGGACGTATCACCAGATACACGCGGCCTCAACGCTGTGCGGATGTGACGCCTCCGAGAACAATCTCTGAGAACTTCCCTCGACCTACAAAAAGAGTACTGTCATCCACCATAGCCAGAATAGGTGCACGACTGTGTCTTCTTTGTACATGTAGTCCACGAAATACGTAGCTGCCCATTAAAACTGTGTCACCCTGGATGATAGCAAATAAGGAATTTTTTTCTTATTGTGGCTTAATGCTGGCCGTTGGCCGTGCAATAGCGGAGAAATACTGATTAAATTTTATAGGTGACTCTGAGGCATACAGGGAGCAAAGTGCAGTACATAGACCTGCCACCTCTGGAAGCCACACTGGCTCCAACTAGGGTATATGCTGGGACAGTCTCACCTTGGCGGACAGATACGGCTGTCTCACTATATGCTGCCCTAACCTCTTGCCATGCTTTGACAAATCCGACTCGTGGAAGCAAATGCGGACCAAACGTTAACATGAAAAATTCGTGGAAACGAAAGCCGGCCAAATTTTTTTTATACATTTCATATAGCTCTACTCAATACGTACATTATACAGAAAGCAATACACGGTCAGAGAGAGGAAATATATATTGATTACCGAATACCAGAGGTAATGTTAAAAAATGTCCGATGTGCAAAGCTTGGATGAAACACAAAGTACCAACCGAAACGATGTGAGAATGCACGCGAGTGTAAAGTGGCGTTACATCTATCACAATGAATTCGAAAGTATCATGCAATGCAGGACTAATAATTTTTACAATTTTACATATTTTCCTATTAGAAATTGGTTGAACTGGAGCATTTCTGGAAACTACATTGTTTTATTGGCAATATCTATATTAAAGCATCGCCTTTTCACTTTCCTTCTATACAAGTCGCACCTGAAGACGCCCACGAAGATTATAATTTCTATTAAAGTACTCAAAAAATGGTTCAAATGGCTCTGAGCACTATGGGTCTTAACTGCTGAGGTTATCAGTCCCCTAGAACTTGGAAATACTTAAACCTAACTAACCTAAGGACATGCCCGAGGCAGAATTCGAACCTGCGACCGTAGCGTATTAAAGTACTGTTCCGGTGTACACATTTCTAAATCTTGCACAAGGCATAACACGACTTCTAACAATGAAGATTCAGATAAGATTTCTGAATGAGAAATTAGCTATGTAATTTACATACCTTTTCTCTTAGCTGTTTTGTCCAGATGTACTGAAATGCTAATCATTTGCAATAGTCAAGCATGTTGTACATTTCATAGCAATGTGACGTTTCGTACTTTTAGTGAATGCTATTTTCGTGGTGTTATACGTTTAATGGATGCAGCGTAGATTACGCAGGTTGCGTGACAAATGGACTACGGAATCTCGTGCGTCAATATCCTGGGTTCCCAAGCGGCGAGCGGATTGTATCACTCAAGAGTCCTCCACAGAACTACCAACAGGTTTTATTCCGGACGTCGCAGTTGGTGTGCCTGGTGTCAGCTTTACCTATGTACTCACGTATTAACGTGTCCTCAATCAAATTTTATCTCGATGTTGCAACTGATAAGATTCGTATCTTGAATACTCCTTACAGAGGTCAGTGAACATGTTGACACTAATAATCACTGTTATGGCCTTATATCACAACAGTACATCTCTAACCTAAGATTGTGTGGCTTGTTTCCTTAGACCAACCTTCTTATTAGATTTTATTTTCTACAACCTGTACTATTTTTTTACTTAGCTCACATACTTGTACGTGGACGGTCAACGAATACATTCACCCATGGAAAAAAAAACCTTTAGATGTGTAAGATCAAAAGGTAACGCTTATGAATGTCTAATGAATAAAAATATTGTAGCAGCTATCATAAACGCTATCTGCATCTAACTCAGCTATTTGTTACTGTAAATGTTTGTTCTGGTGAAGACGGATTTACTCAGATGCAGTTGTTGTACTGTACTTTAATGTAGCAATATGCTAGAGTCATGGGCAGTACATGGAGAACGGTACAATTATAAAACTTACTTTGCTGGACGAAAACTATGAAAGAAAGTAATCCAAACCGACATTTCACGATAACTAATCAGTGAAAAACACAGCACGTGTTGTAAGGAAAGCATGAGAGCCATCTGACGATGAATCGTCATGATTCGAAACTGGTAACGGTACCTTTTGAATAAAGGAACTTAAATTTGCGGCTGGTTGCTGTCTCAACACCAGCGAATTTATCGACAGTATGATGTAACTTTTAAAGCTGATGATAGTATTAAAATATTTTCATACTGTTTGTCAACGCCGGCCGGAGTGGCCGAGCGGTTCTAGGCGCTACAGTCTGAAGCCGCTCCACCGCTACGGTCGCGGGTTGGAATCCTGCCTCGGGCATGGATGTGTGTGATGTCCTTAGGTTAGTTAGGTTTAAGTAGTTCTAAGTTCTAGGGGACTGATAACCACAGCAGTTAAGTCCCATAGTGCTCAGAGCCATTTTTTGTTTGTTTGTCAGCACTGTTCACCAAGCATTAATATTACTACTGATGAGTTATGTATGATGGCAGAGGTTGAAGATTGGATATTAGTTGACAATTCTTACGAAATAGTAATTCCATGGACTAAAGGTTGGACCATTTTAAAAGGCGTACTTGCTGTTAGTTGACACATTACTTACAACTGATGGTCAGAAAAATTTGTACGCCAGAAAATAGAATTTAATAAGGACCGAATACACGTTCGCTACTGCAACGAAATTTTAATTCCGTGGATTGAAGGTTGAGAGGAATTTGCCGGCAGACAATTGGGAGCGAGTCACAGGTTGGAAATTTGCCAGCTCACCAGATGAAAACTGCAGACGGGAATAATCCGCAAGGCTGTTGCTTAGCCCGTTGTAACTGGCGCCAGAATTTAGAGAGGGCCTTCGTATAAAATGTTGAAGGCGCTTTCTCCCGTCCCGCAGAGGTTGTACATTCTTCTTTTCAACACAGTGCGGAATTTTGTATTCTGGCACAAGAAACCTTATCAGGTTGCCAAGAGATATAGAGCAGATAATATGAATCAACGAAAAGTAGGTTAAACGTACTGTTCATTAGGCATCTCAGCTCATGCTAGGGGGAATATTTTAGATAAATTCATGGAGTTAACAAGTCACTAATATATTCGTAGATTAACTTCTCATGGTCGATTGCTCATCATCTAGAATTTTTTAAAGGACTTCGTATTCACTGTTGACTGCAGAAATTATTTATTTTACTTGTTCTGTTTCGGACTTTGGGCCATTTTCAATCGGTACTGCTAAAGATTTTTCTTCAGCACATGTCAGGCTTTAAGATCCTCCGACATGTATACAAGCCATGTTCATGTATGCATGGCGGAGGATTTAAAGCCTGATAAGTGCTGAAGCAAAAGATTTAACAGTACCGATTGAAAATGGCCCAAAGTCCGAAACTGAAATAGTGAAATGAGTAATTCCTACAGTATCCGTAGATGATGATCCGTTGGATTGGGATGATATGCATGTGCTTAAATAAATCTGTGGTGCTCACTAATCGATAAACAATGTTAGAAAAATGGCCAAGAGCTAGTAGGACTCGTGCAGTAAGGGTTCCGAACAGGTTTAATTATGTATACAGACGTTTCATCCGTTGCTGGAATCGAGGACTTCGACGATTTTTGCCTGTTGTCCACACTGATACTGGCAAGATGTCGGTCCCACAGATTCCAAGACTTTCGAGAATGTTTCAATTTCAAGTCTGAAGTCGAATAACAAATGACAATAAAAATATTTTTTCGTGTGATATAATTACAATTTTCGGATTTTTTTTGCTGTATTTGTATTGCGAAACCTTTCTTCTTGCCAAATTTCATGATTCTACGTCAAGGTTTTATAGGTTTAAATGAGTGAGTTTAGAAGAATCAAAATATGTGATACAGATGACCGTATCTTTTAATTCCATCGACTTAGAAGCTAACGTTTATTATACCGCCAAGGTGTCATAGACATAAATTTTAACTTGACATGTAAAACCTTTCCTGAGAGAAAGGGATCTTAACAGACGGACGGACAAAGTCTGATAACAAGCGGTAAAAAGTTTTTTAGTGTTACATAATTGCAGATTAACAATGTTCGATTTTTTTTTCTTTTGCTTATGTGTGAAGCCTTGCTTTTTGATAAATTTGATGATTCTCGGTGAACGAGAAGTAGCCTGCGGGTTTTGATGAGTGAGTTTCTGACTATCAAAGTAATTGACATACACGACCGGATCTTTTGACTGCATTGACTTAGATACTTCCATTTTTTTTATCGGCGAAGGAATGTATACCTTAATATGAGACATATATTTCAACGTGATACGTCGACCAATTCCTGAGAAAAGGTGCTTAGAACAGTCGGACAGAGAGACACACAGAGAAGAAGGTGAACCTGTAAGTGTTTCGTTTTTACCGCCTGAGGTGCGGAATGCTAAAAAGGACTGTTTTACTCTATTGGGACATAAAACTGAACTAAAAAAACGTGCCCAACTTTCTAAGAAAATAACTGCTTTTTGTGCTACTTACATAGTAAACCCGGCTTAATTTTGTGGCAATGTTGATTGTTTCTGAGAGTTTCATATTTCTGAAGTTCAGAAAAGCACATCATGTTACTTATTATTCCACGAAATATGAATTCCAGAAAAGTGTCAAATCTTGCTTATTGTCCTGCTAAATATACACATCTTCACAAACAGTCACGGAGCGTCATGGCGCACTGGTTAGCACACTGGATTCGCATTCGGGAGGATGACGGTTCAAACCCGCATCCAGCCATCCTGATTTAGGTTTTCCGTGATTTCCCTAAATCGCTTCAGACAAATTCCGGAAAGGGCAAGACCGACTTCCTCTTCCATCCCTTCCTAATCCAAAGGGACGGAAACCTCGCGGTTTGATCCCCACCCCTAAATTAACCAACCAACAAGCAAACAGCCAACAGTGCCATAAAATACAGCAGGAAGTTCGATGTAGGTATCATCTTGTCCTAGAAAGTTGAGTATGCTTAGTCCGGGTGAAATAAGACAGTATTTTTTTTCCCCCAACAAGAAGCTGTATGTCTGCTACTGAGGCCGGCATTAGCTCAGCTGCCTGAGCATTACACTGGCACGTTCAGCCTTTGTCTTCCTGTCTGGTGCAAAATCCTCATCTAGCTGGAATCTCCAGCATGATAATCAGCTTAAGCAGTGGTCAGTCAGCGTTTATCAAACTTCATAAACGAACACGTTTTCTTAGATTTTTTTTTCTGCATCATCAATACGTGAAGTGCTGTAGGAATCTACATTTCAGTGAAGCGTCTGCAGTGCCATCGCTTCGTTGTAGCGCGTACAAACACAGCTGCCTTGAATAAATATTTTAACGCACGTCCCACTTTCTGTTGCCGACAAAAAGGAAACAATATTTATCGTCATAACTCTGCGACAACACAAACAGTCGCCTTAACTAGCATGTCACTAAAAGGAGTGCTCCTGATAAGGGCCACTAAAAGCCTGATATGCGCCGTTCAAACACCGTGAGAGTGTTTGACTCTACTGCGCTGTGATTTGCTTTGCGCATGTAAGTAATTCTATCGACAGCATGGTTTTTGCAGACGAACTAATGTTACAATACAGCACGGAATGAAAAAGTATCTGACAGCTTCTGACAATAAGATGGAATATTTTTGGAAGTATACATTTTGGAATCAGGGATGGAAACGATCTCTAACGGGATCTGCTGCTTATGTTGAACGCACATAATGATACGTAGCCATGATTCTGATGTAATTACATTTAATTTGATTAAAAAATCTTTAGCTGCTTTCTTATCTATTTACATCCAACTTGTACAGTATCGACTCTGAATAATGAGGATTCTTCATAGCTAGGCGCCGAAACGCATCTCAAGCAGTGTTAGGGAACACTGTTCACAAAGCTGGTTGGTTCAGTTATCAATGCATTTTCCTCCATTTTGAATGGAGCTTAGTTTGCGAGACCCCAGTTGGGATTTATGTGGTTTTCCCAAGTCATTTCTGGTGAATGACGGCGTGGTTCCTGCTAATGGCGCTACTTCGCCATCGTCTCCTATTCCAGATCATAATTAAGAACTATAATGATGTAAATTCTTACGTTTCTGTCTTATTTTCGTTTCTATATTATTTCTGGGCTTTCATAGTTAAATGTTTATTTGGGAAGGAAGCTCCTAGCGATGACTTCTCTAAAACGCTGTCGGTTTTCTTACCGCGTCAGATCTGGGAAACCTGAAACTTCCGAATATAAATTTCATCGCTTTCGTTACGAGCAACTACTTGGTTGCTTTGCCAGTTACTTCTGACGAAAGCGGTGGAGGTGACAGTCGAAAGCATCAGGTTGTCCCCAGATTTGACATCCTTACCTAATCCGATGAGACCGATGACCTCGCAGTTTGGTCTCCTCCCCCCAAATCAACCCAACTTATACACAAACGTTTCCTTGTTCACATTTTTTAAATACGTGCACCTATGTCTGAAGATGCGTCATTAGCAGAAACGTCGAATTAAATGAAAAAATAATTACATTACACTAAGAATATCAAGGCGACTGCCAAAAAATGTTGTACGGATACCGGAATATGAAAGAGATGCAGTAACTGAGGAGGGAATCCGATTATTCAATCTGACTATTGAGCAAGCAGTATAAAAAATTAAGGAGGCAACTGGAAACGAAATTACGTTCTGGGAAATGGATTAAAATCACAAGGTTTGTCGACGGCATTGCAAATCCATCAGAGAAGGTACAGCTCTTGGTAGAGCAGTTCGACAGACTAAACAGTGTCTTGACAAAAAGGGTATAAGATAAATATATCAACTAAAACATATCAAGGGTAATGGCATGTAGCCACATGAAGTAGAATGATTAAGAGGGAACTGAATTAGGAAATGAGATTTTGAGAGCAGCAGATCGGATTTGTAATTTGGTAACGAAATAAGAGGTGGCAGTAGAAGTAGAGCATACAAAATATACACCAGCAATACGAAGAAAAACTTTCCTGAAGAAAGAAAAGTTTCTAATAGCAGGTGTTGAGCGTAAAGGTAAGTGTTAGATCGTTTCGGGAGATATCTGTCTCGTGTCTAGCCTGTTATAGAAGAAATGCGTGTGGTTTTTAAACGGTTTAATATGCTTGCTTAGGCAAATACTGCTCTGGTCCACAACTTCCGCCTCAGAAAACAATACACCCAGAAAATTAAAATACAGCAACAGACACAACGAAGCTTACACGATTCACAAGCAATGGCGGACACCACTTTCTTCCCCTACGTAAATCTACGACGGGTGGCAGGAAGGGCATTCAGTAACAAAATCGCAGTAATATAAACTTGCCAAATAAAGATAAAAAGCAAACCTTGTAACAGCGGTACAACACGGTGAAGATTTCCATCAAGTCTTCCACTCCTGCGTTCACACGCTTACTTCAGCATTTATTCGAGTGTTCCTAAGCTTGCTGTGGTACTTTGTAAGTGCTTCCAACCAAAACGTCACATTTGCTGTCCCAGTCTCGCACTCCACGAAACATGAGGCGGCCACTGTGAGCAGGGAGTGGTACCTTATTGTTAATGGAATAATTTTAACTTTTAACGGCCGCTATCCTGGGGCGCTGCCACATAGTAAAACACAGTGGTTCCCAGCACATTCTTCTGATCGCTTCCTGTTGGAAACGTGCCATGTGATAAGCTGACATTGAATGTCGTATGTCGTTACTCGTCCTTCTGCCCGGCTGATTTAACTCTGCGTTTTCCTCAAGTGCAGACGCAGAAGGTCGACCGACTGTCTACAGCACTTACGCGACCTCCGCGATCCATTCGGCCTACAAGCACACTAGCTTTTCGCAGGGTTTTGTCACCATTTGCAGAGCCTCGGACGGCGATTTCCTCAACGACACACAGAACCGGAAGCTAGCGCGCCGTTCACTGGATGGAATTTCCGAGTCTGATGGTATACAAGCGTTGCCTCGGCTACTGCACTGACTTCTGGACTGCCGGCGACTGTGCACCTGCCACTTGTGCATATCCGAGATATTAAGATTGTCGTCGGACCAGGACAATAGATATGAGCTAATCACAAGGGTCTAAAAATGGCTCTGAGCACTATGGGACTTAACTGCTGTGGTCATCAGTCGACTAGAACTTAGAACTAGTTAAACCTAACTAACCTAAGGACATCATACACTCCATGCCCGAGGCAGGAATTGAACCTGCGACCGTAGCGGTCACGCGGTTCCGGACTGTAGCGCCTAGAACCGCTTGGCCACTCTGGCCGGCACAAGGGTCTGCAAGAGGTAATTAGTATCCATCAACGCCAAATTACGACATTGCAACACACTAATACGACCGGATTCCCTGCGTGCCGCAGAATAACTTGCTGTGAGAAATTCCTATCCAAAAATTAGAAGTAAGAGGAAAACAGATTTTGAGCAAAATTCTAGGCAAAGTAAAAGAAAATAGTGAATTTAGAAGGTGACGGAACCATGAACTCTGTGGACATGCACAGGGTCGACACAATAAAACTGACCGGGAAAGTATCCCATGCATCTTAAGATCCGAACCCAAAATACATCATCCACGCCTGGGGCAGATTATGTAAGTGTGGTTGCCTATCTGAAGGTGAATTGACTATTCTCCGGGCCAGTTTTACGAGGGGTGCCGAGAAAGTAAGTTCCGAACGGTCGCGAAATGGAAACGACTATGAAAATATGATAAAGCTTTGCACAGATGTGTTGGGCAGTGTCTCTAGTATGACCCTGGATAGCATCACGTCGCTCTTCTCATTTCTGAGCTCACAGTGAGCCCGTCAAGTTGTCTGGAAAATAGTGTCTCCCGCCAAGTCCGAGGGCCTGGTGAGAAATATCGCCTGAAGCTATGCAGCCAACATTACATTGCTGTCGTGCGGTTTCTTCTGCAAGACAATTCTCAGTCGTATTCTGCAGGGGGAATGAAGACGCTCAAGCATCGTTTTCAATTGGAAATGTTTGATTACACAAAATACAGCCCGTAATTGTCTCCCTCTAAGTTTCATCTCTGCTCACATGAACCGCTGGTTATGAAGACAACATTTTTACACAGACAACGAGCTGTAGGCCAGCGTAGAGAATTGGTGGAAAGCAGTGACGGCTCCTTTCTATGCTGAGGGTTTTGGAAAGTTGGTACAGCGCTACGACAAATGTCTAAGTCAGAACGGCGAGTACGTAGAGAAGTAGCTGCAAGATGTAGCTAACTGTTACAGATAAAACATTTTTTGATTTTAACTGTGGTTTCCATTTCGCGATTAATCGGACCTTGCTTTCTGGACAGCCCTCGTATTTCCCCGCGCTGCAGAAAAGATCACAGACCTCATTCTTGGGAAGGGGATTGTTTTCTACGATTGTATTGCTCGTTCAGTAATCGGATCTTCACTACTGTCTCATCAAGATAAGGAAGCGTGTTTCACCGCGGCAGAATCAGACCTGAAAGAAGTGGGGGTAACACTTGGTATCCAAAAATGTGTTCAACTCAAGAAGGAACCCTAAGAATAGCCAAAATTAAAAACTGGAAAAAACGCAGAAAAGTGAGAAAGGAACAGCGAGGTCCTATTAAAATTAGTTGTGATTTGGCTGGCCTGCTACCGCCAGATATACACCGGTTGCAACCACACTGCCACAGGCGGCTCCCTGTATTCTGGCACTCAGCATTTTACCTGTATGGAGTGGAAAATTATTCACACGTGAAAGGTACTCGTACTTTAAGAAGAAATTATAACTGCGGCACTAATTAAATTTGGGAAACTTAACAGAGGTATGTATTAGATCTATATTTCACTACTGCCGGCATGTGTGGCCGAGCGGTTCTAGGCGCTACAGTCTGGAACCGCGTGACCGCTACGGTCGCAGGTTCGAATCCTGCCTCGGGCATGGGTGTGTGTGATGTTCTTAGGTTAGTTAGGTTTAAGTTGTTCTAAGTTCTAGGGGACTGATGACCTCAGAAGTTAAGTCCCATAGTGCTCAGAGCCATATTTCACTACTCTTTTGTGATTTTTTGTCGGTGATAGATACTTTAAACGTATTCCTGTTACTAGTTAAATACTGACAAAGCTGCGACTACGACTGTTTTCCAAAGCTTATACGTAGAAAATGAAAAGTGCCAGGAAACTTTGGAAAGATCCGTCGCCGAGCCAGATATTTCGGTGATACACAAAAAACGTATCTCGAGGAGCTTAATAATTTTCGAAATATAGCATTATAAATATGAAACTGGTTTTCGGACGGGTAAGTACCTGAGAAAGAACTTGAAAAAATTTGACGTAAACCAGACGGTAGTTAAAGAACAGATTTTCGACATGTTTATACTTCGCAGATCTACATCTTACTTGAATTTCAGACTATTTACGTGATTCTGTTAAAAGAGTGAAACAGTTTAAACCAGTCGATCAGCGTGGAGAACACAGAGCTGTCACAGCCCCCCTGCGAACAGTGCTAGGCGCTACAACGTCACTACTTTGGGCGTTACAAGACACATGCCAAATAATTTAAGTCAGACTAGAATGCGGGAAAAGTGGACTAAAGGGAAGCCCTGGCTCAAGGAAAAACAAAAGTCCATCGGAAATAGTGCGATATGTAGATGGCCGATTCGACAAGTAGAAGAAGCTGTAAATACACTCGCTAGGAAAATAAATGAAGTAGCCAGAAAGGAAGGGGGAAAAGAAATGAAACATCATGTTATTGCAATGTGCAATCAAATGAAATTTAGAAAGATCTTCACAGTTTCAGGCCACTTACCAGTAAGGCGTTGTGCCGGCCGCAGTGGCCGAGCGGCTCTAGGCACTACAGTCTGGAACCGCGCGACCGCTACTATCGCAGGTTCGAATCCTGCTTCGGGCATGGATCTGTGTGATGTCCTTACGTCAGTTAGGTTTAAGTCGTTCTAAGTTCTAGGGGACTGATGACCTCAGAAGGTTGATTTGATTTTGAAGTAAGTCGTTGTAACCCTTCTGCATGTACTGATTCTCATGGGAATGGTGTTTTAAGGCTTTTGTATCCTTTCCTGAGATAAGCTGGCCTAGAAATGTTGTAACTGGTCCTTGATATTCTGGATAATTGTTCTGACTCCGAGCTGGTTCCACATATGTTCTATAGGAGACACATATTGAGATCTTGCTGGCCATAGGAGTACCTCAACATCACGCTGACAGTTTATAGCGACACGTGCAGTCTGTGGACGAGTGTCGTTCTTTTGAAAGATGGCAGTGCAACACTGTCAGATGAGAGGTAACACACGAGGAAGCAGGCCTTCTGTGACGTATCGTTGTGCCGTCAAAGTTCCAGCTTTGACCTGACTTCGTATCAGACGGCTCCCTTCAACACAACGCCAGGAGTAACACCGCTGTGTCTCTCCAAAAGATTGTAAGAATTGGGTTTCTCTCCAGGTCTCCGCTACTCTCTACGACGATCGCCATATGGGGGAGCGCACAACCGCGTGTCATTACTGAAGAGAATGCGGCGTCATTCGTCCCCAGCAGTCCATGCTTCCCATTCATAAAGCCATTCCAAACAGGGCCTACGCATGGGATGGTAGCCCCCAGTCCGGATTTTGCAAGTCCCCAAGCAATGGTGGATGATGACACAGAATATTGGAGGAAGTCAATTGCTTGTTCTGGGATGAGAGGCGCAGATATGGAGGGATTACGATGGTTTTACGATGCGTGTGTGTCCAAGGGCACTTCGTATCGTAGTTCGGAATAACACAGGCACTGCATATCTGCCGTTACCGGGCAAGCGACTTTCAAGTAAAATGTCTCACGCGTACAGGAATATACATAATGGATGTACGGGTACAGATTGTATACACGTGGTTGACGGCATATGTAAGTTTGTGTCTGGCCGTGAGTCGTGCACGGATAGCCAAATGGTAGGGCGACCGCTCGCGGTAAGCGGGAAATCCGGGTTCGAGTCCCAGCCCGGCACAAATTTTCACTGTCGTCATTCCATTCCACAGCTGATGGTTCTCCATAATTGCAACTGCGAATACATTCAATGTATAAGTTGGCCTTGGTGTACAATAAGGCGATACTCCTTTCTGATGGTTAGACATCGTCGACCAGAACTTGATATCAAATATCAAGTACGTTACGGCGTAAAGTTAAGCGCCGGTACGCCAGTCAGGAACGACAGAACTGACAGGGCTGCGAGGAGACAGGGCATAAGCGCCGTGCCCGGCTTGTCGCGGTCAGTTCTACACCAGCTTCAAGACTAGCAACTTGGAAAGAAGCGTCAACTCCAATCACTTGCTTGTACTGTCTATGTAACACGGAGTTGGAAATTGTTATACTGAAGAGATTTCTTACTTTGTCTGTCGCCCTTTGCTTGCGACACATATGTGTAACACCAAGTTAAGTATTCCATTTTTTTTTAAATTTCATAATAAAACTCATTAATACGACTTATTTGAATGCTGTCTAGTGATCCGAAAAAGTAGGTTTCCTAGACACCCCGTATTTGACGACTAGGCTGCATTAAAAAAGTATGCCTGCTCTCACTTTTTTATGCATCCGAATGCCCCACAAATCTCGATATTGCAGGATTCGACTAGCCGGCTGAATAGAGGCCTACAATGAGGTCCTTTCGAGGTGCTGATAATGCTGTCACACGAGTACGCGACATCTCCGTGTCCTTCGCAGTGGTCACTCAACATCTTGAAGCTGTTCCTACCCTTATATACCCTACCACACCTGGGCAGGACACTAAATTCGAACGACACTAATGCCCTCTGGCGGCCGTTGTAGTTGTCAGAGAGAACTGCAACTCTTAATCATTCGCATACCGGCCGATAGTGTGTATATGTATGAAGAGACGTTGACATCCGACCATGTCTTTCGGGTGCTTCATTGTTTTTCTGTCCGGCAGTGTGTGTTGTATGTAACGGTTCACAATTGCTTACACGTTTCTTTTAAAATGGTCACATTTTTCAACATTTATATGACACCCTGACCGCGAATTATACGTGACTGTTGTTTACTCGTGTGACGTGAATGAATGTCTTGGGTGGAGTTGGACGCGCCTCCACGTGTTGATGCCAAGAGCGGAGTCCGGCGTGCGGCCGTTCTGTCCGGCTCAAAGCGACCCCATCCGCCGCTACACGGCAGGCAGCTCCTTACTGCGTCGTGTGGCTGCAGGGGGCGGTGAGAGGCGAGCTAGAGAGAGGCGGAACACGACGCAATAGGACAGGAGAGCTGCTACACAGCTGCCTTCCCCGAACCTGCTCTTCCTGGCCGTAAACAACTCTTGGTACGGACCCTAACAGCTGTTTCTGATTCATCAAAATATATGATAACGTAACCATTACCATCCGCATTCCTTTACGTAAACTACAGTGTTTCGTGTATGCCGCTTATCTTCGTGATTCTCGGATCATTGTGTAAAAGGAGATTTACAGAATGAGATTTTTCACTCTGCAGCGGAGTGTGCGCTGATATGAAACTTCCTGGCAGATTAAAACTGTGTGCTCGACCGAGACTCGAACTCGGGACCTTTGCCTTTCGCGGGCAATTGCTCTACCATCTGAGCTACCGAAGCACGACTCACGCCCGGTACTCACAGCTTTACTTCTGCCAGTATCCGTCTCCTACCTTCTGCCAGGAAGTTTCATATCAGCGCACACTCCGCTGCAGAGTGAAAATCTCATTCTGGAAACATCCCCCAGGCTGTGGCTAAGCCATGTCTCCGCAGTATCCTTTCTTTCAGGAGTGCTAGTTCTGCAAGGTTCGCAGAAGAGCTTCTGTAAAGTTTGGAAGGTAGGAGACGGATACTGGCAGAAGTAATGCTGTGAGTACCGGGCGTGAGTCGTGCTTCGGTAGCTCAGTTGGTAGAGCACTTGCCCGCGAAAGGCAAAGGTCCCGAGTTCGAGTCTCGGTCGGGCACACAGTTTTAATCTGCCAGGAAGTTTCAAAAGGAGATTTATTACTGTTAACTCATATGTATCACCGCATGCTGCTTATCGTCCGAATTGAGGAAGATAATGACTGATAGGTGCAGCTGTCTTCAAGCTGAAAAGGAAGGAAGGAAGCTGCCCGGTCGACCATGAGGTCATCAGATTACAGGCAGAAATTGGGGGGCAAGGAAGACGGTCAAATTCTTTTCGCTGGAACAGTCTCGTTGAAAAATTACATGTGTCAACTCCTAAGAGCTTTAATGACGTATTACGTCGCACAAAGGGGGCTGAAACTCATATGGACATCGGACAAGATGATTTTCGTTTGCTGTCTTCTCTCATGGAGCGTTGCAAGTTGATCACCTTTCAACTGGTTTTACCGGCCGGTGTGGCCGAGCTGTTCTAGGCGCTTCAGTCTGGAACCGCTCGACCGCTGTGGTCGCAGGTTCGAATCCTGCCTCGGACATGGATGTGTGTGATGTCCTTCTGTACGGAATTCACTAGTAGATCCAGTGATGAAAGCATGATAGTGTGTATTATTTGCATTTAAAATTTCATTGGGGTGACAGGATGAGAGTGGAACACAGGTTTCTGCTAAAATGTATTGTATGTAGTACATGTTATTAACGTGTGAACACGTTGTGCAGTTTTCGCATTTGCAAGGAAGAATACCTTAGTCACCAAAGTCGTTAAACTCTCTCTGACCCGCGAAAAAGAGTTAAAATTGTCACTAGTCCTATATAACTAATTAATGCCCTGTAGGAATCAAAACGACTATGAGATTCGACCATTAATTTGGAAGAAAAACCCTAAAAAGTCACTAAACCGCGTCCAACTGGCTTGTAGTAGCTCCCGCCGATAGTTACCTCCTTAAAGAAAACAGGATAACAGTTCAAAGTCAAGCAAGGAAACATATACTCACACAGAAACAGCACACTTCAAGTTTCCACGGGTACAAACGGCATTTATTGTCTTCCGTTGGACCTCATTAAGTCCACCTCTTTTCAATTAAACACCACGTTCAGCTTACCAATGGCTCCGCGTTCTGATATGAGTCTTTTGGCTGCCGGGCATCTGAGCACTCACTAAATAGCAAATCTCTCCCAGAACACCACGCCTCTGCTAGGAAGTGTCCTTTCAGATCGCTGTTGCCTTATATACCGAGTAACTTCATCGTTCACTGAGAACCACTCACTGACCACTTCACAGTTCGTCCAGTAAATACAATGCAGCCATCTGACGAGGAATTTTCGAAACAGTTCACGACAAGAAACAATAAAATGTGTTAGAGAAGAATGTCATCAAGTTTGAGATTGGTAGTATTATAATATGCACAAAGGAACCCTCATGGGGTCATGCAATGGAACAGCAGTGTCCGCGTGAGACAGATGTCCAAGTTCGAATCCTGGGCTGATACACTGTCTCATCCAACTAAGAATTCTCTTACTAGGCGTATGAACCAGCTCTTTTGTGCGTTATCTAATAGCAACAATTGCAAGTTTTCCCGTATACGTCGTACCCGCATCACTGTATCATGAGTGTCAATGTTGCCGGAACAACACTCAGCCTAGATATCATTGCCATGCTTCGAAGATGTTCAATACGGCCAGTTTTACGCGGCCTAGCCAACACCTAGCTCAAAGCCTGATTGTCGGTTTCTAACTGGAAAATCTGATGTTCAAGGTAAAAGCGGTACTTCTCTAATGCAAGTAAAACGGCCAGAGCCTCGCACTCGTAGACCGAGTACTTAAGTTCGGCGTTAGTGAACCGACGAGACGCGTAGGCTGATGGCTGTCTCTGCCCATCAAACTCCTGGAGAGAAAAGCTGAAATACCAACTATAGAAGCGTCAGTTTGAACAACAAACCTTTGATTAAAATCGGGTACTCCAAGAACCGGAGGATTGGCTATTGCTGCCTTAATGTGATCAAAGGCAGCCTCCTGGGCGGATCCCCATTCAAAACGCGCGTCCTTCCGGCGTAACTGATTTAGCAATTCCCCGTTTATCAGTAGGCGGAGGCAAAGCCCGTAAGGCTTTATTTCGCTCTTGGTCAATGTGAATACTCTGACCCGACACTATATGACCTAAGAAAAATACCTGCTGCTTGGCTAGCGTCATCTTAATAGGCTTAACCTTCAGCCCGGTTATCTGTAATCTTGAAAGAACTTGCTGGATATGTTCCAGATGGTTCTGAAGAACCTTTATAGATAACTAAGTCGTCAAAATAATTATACGCACAGAATAGCTTCAAGTCGCCAAGGATATTATCCAGCAAACGAGTAAGCACAGCCGCACCAGTGGCTAGCCCAAAAGGAACTCTTAAACCCAAACAAGTTCCAATCAGTACAAAATGTGGTAACATGTTTATGTTATTCAGCCAAGGGAATCATCTAATAGGCCTGATTCAAATCAAGGACCGTAAACCAATTAGCGCCGGCAAACCAAGTAAAAGAATTATGCAGATCAGGCAGTGGTACCGATTCAAGGACAAACGTAGCGTTTAAACGGCGGTAGTCAACCGCAACTCTGAAATCGCGCCCCTGCTCTTTAGGTACAAGAAATATTGGGGACTCATAAGCTAATGTAGAAGGCCTAATCACTCCTTGTTAGAGCATCTGAGATATTGTAGAATTGAGTGTCTTCACCTTAGGGGGTGAGAGGCGATATGGGGACTGCCTAACCAGAATATTGTCAGACAGACGGATATGATAGTCAAGAATGTTAGTAACATCCAAGTTATCATTCAGGACCTCGGGAAAACTGCGCAACAAATATCTTAACTGAGAAGCCTGATGGGGTAATAGAAGGGCCAGATCAAACTCGTTAGCTACGGAGTCAAAGGCCAACGCGCCGACAGTTAGAAGCACAGTAGGTTTAGCGCATTCGCAAAGGCCAAATTTCTCCTCAGGAGTGAACTTAAAGGAAAAGGTGTGCCCGGAATAATCCAAGACCAACCCGCTTTTATTGATGAAATCACACCCCAAAATTAGATCAACCGGCAGTTCCTTAACCAAGGCTAGACTCGCCGACCGAGATATTCCCCCGGACGCAACCATGCAGAGGCATGGAAGACGGAGGAATAAAAACACTACATATGTATGTTATTTTATCCATGTTGGATCTCGTGAACTCCGCGGCTGTTAATGACTCCGTGAATGATTCAACCTACCACAAGTCATTATATTACGTATTACATACAAGTCATTATATTACAAATTCGTTAGGCGCTAATTTCAGAACCACGAAGTTTAGTCGCATCCAACGCGTATGACAGTTAAATGCAATAAAAACCATACTGTTGATAATAAAGATATATTGAAACACGTTCGATAAGGAAACTAAAAACAATTGGTGTTGTGTAAAGTCAGGCGGAACCAATTAGTACAATAAGTGGACTGATTCTTCAGTCTCAGGGAAAAAACATTTAATTAGAAATGCTGAGTGAATCACACTTCCATTTACGCTGCCATACTTCCCAGTAAAATGTGCTATTATAGTATGATAACTACTGGTCTTCTTTTTGCAATTTTATCACTTCGCTCTTTGATCCCTGTTTCAGTAATGTATGAAGACGCATGGAAGTACTCCTATGTCTTAAAATAGACAGCGGAAGCAAAGTAGATAAGTGGAAAAGCACGGCGCTGATGATGTGTTACAGAGGCGAGAACGTGTTAAGATGGCTGACCTTGACGTGGCAGTGAACGACACGGCGCGGTGGCGCGAATTGCGCTGCTCTGCTGTCGTAGTAACGCTCCGTTCCCAAACCGGCCATGTTCATAGCGACATATTTATTTACCAAGTGTTTTCTAAATTTCCCTGGGCGTTGTCCGTTCGCAGCTGTTGTACACAGAATACTTACTCTTTGCGAGTGGAAGGAAGAAGGGAAGCGACACTGACTTGGCTGTAGAAATCCTCACAGCAACATTTCAATGGATAACACATCTTAGCCCTAACGAGCAGTGAAGAAGTGAATTAATTCAGTTAACTAACATAGTACGGTAAACAAGGTTACGTAAAATGGCCGAAACACGGATGATATAAAGGGTGATTTTACTAAATGGAGACAAACTGCAAGAAATGATCCCTCACAGGGAGGAACAACAAAAATGAGATATCGACATATGGCCGGAGATGCATTTCAAGTGAGATACACCCACTTGAAGGTGGGGATGAAAGATCTTTGACAGTGTAGGTTTTACTGATGGGAAGCACACCAGACAAGTGGGAATGTTCTGTCTGTAGTAGTGTTTTAGCCAGATATGTCTCACCATTGAACGGCTCTAGAAGGATGGCTGGTTCCACGAGACGGTCGACGATAGTCCCCGCCCACACACTAAAGTTGAGCCGATGGTGATGGTTCGCGGCCATCACTCCGTGGATATTCTCCATCCCACACGGCGGTGTTGATAAGATAGCCTCGTATGCGAATTGGATGATGGATGACAGAAAGCCCAACACCGTGATGGTCTGTGCGGCGAACCAGCGACAAAACCGTCGCCATGGAGGCAAAAATGACCTAGTAGATACTGTCGGAAGTTCCATGCGGCTTTTCGCGGATGATGCTGTAGTATACAGAGAAGTTGCAGCATTAGAAAATTGTAGCGAAATGCAGGAATATCTGCAGCGGATAGGCACTTGGTGCATGGAGTGGCAACTGACCCTTAACATAGACAAATGTAATGTATTGCGAATACATAGAAAGAAGGATCCTTTATTGTATGATTATATGATAGCGGAACAAACACTGGTAGCAGTTACTTCTGTAAAATATCTGGGAGTATGCGTGCGGAACGATTTGAAGTGGAATGATCATATAAAATTAATTGTTGATAAGGCGGGTACCAGGTTGAGATTCATTGGGAGAGTCCTTAGAAAATGTAGTCCATCAACAAAGGAGGTGGCTTACAAAGCACTCGTTCGACCTATACTTGAGTATTGCTCATCAGTGTGGGATCCGTACCAGATCGGGTTGACGGAGGAGATAGAGAAGATCCAAAGAAGAGCGGCACGTTTCGTGACAGGGTTATTTGGTAAGCGTGATAGCGTTACGGAGATGTTTAGCAAACTCAAGTGGCAAACTCTGCAAGAGAGGCGTTCTGCATCGCGGTGTATCTTGCTCGCCAGGTTTCGAGAGGGTGCGTTTCTGGATGAGGTATCGAATATATTGCTTCCCCTTACTTGTACCTCCCAAGGAGATCACGAATGTAAAATTAGAGAGATTCGAGAGCGCACGGAGGCTTTCAGACAGTCGTTCTTCTCGCGAACCATACGAGACTGGAACAGGAAAGGGAGGTAATGAGAGTGGGACGTAAAGTGCCCTCCGCCACACACCGTTGGGTGGCTTGCGGAATATAAATGTAGATGTAGATGTAGAAGTCCGTAGGTAACAAGGCCTGTACGCATTGTAAGGGTAGTGACAGTTGTCTTGGAGAATGCTCCACACGGTCGGCTTACCCCATGCTGGCGGGCCACTTGCCTAGTGCTGACACTGAGGTCACTGTCAGAGATCTTTTATATACACCTTCAAAAGGATGTACTTGCCGTGGAACACATTTCTGGTCTTGTGTGAATACGACATTTTCTCAGGGATCGATTACTGCATTTTACCCCCATTTAGCAAAGTCATCCCGTATTCAACAATGATCAGCGAGGACACATTTCTTCAAAAACACAGATCTATGGGCATCAGATAGTGACGCGGCAGTTGAGGAAGAAATACGTAAACAGCACGTCCGCATCTACAAATACACACTCCATGAGCTGCTGTACAGTGCATGGCGGAGGGTGCGCCTGAATTATATTAGTAGTTTTCAGTCCATTCAGTTCGCGTATGGAGCGAGGAGGAATGACCAAGTCATGCTATGAGCGCTAATTTCTCCTATTATCATGAGTCAAACTCAAGCTATACAGTGTAGATATTAGAGTTATCACACGCTCCTTCTCGAATAGCGACTGCCCAACTTCTGCGAGAACAACGTTCTAGGATTCCCAATTAGTTTTCCTGAGCATCTATGTTACACTTTCGAAATTTTATATCGATTTGTTACCATCCTCGCAATGTGTCTGTGGGTGCATCATTCTTATGTGATAACAACACTAAACGGTTGAGAAGAAATATAGAACTGCTCGCACTAACGATTTACACAACGTTTACATTACACATGAACCGCACTTTCATAGAACCCATCCAATAAATCTGTCTTCGTCTCGTATGCTACTGATTTTCCATGCCCGTCCCGAATCATATCGCTTCATGGTACTACCCGTAGGTATTTAAACTACGTGACGGGCTCCAGGTGTTCAATATTTACGTTTCTGTTTATTATTGTTATTATCATTATTATTGTCTTGCATTTATTCACATTTAAAGGGAGCTGCCATACAATACATCGAATTGGATAAAGTCCAAGTCTTAGTTTTATTACTTTCCTTTACCTATATTCCTGTAAACGTGATCGTTAGGGAACAATGTGAGTTAGTAGATTTGATCTTAATTGCTACATTGTTCGTGTGTATTGAGAACATTCGCGGTCCTATTATGATTCGTTGCGCCACACTCGATACTGACATTGGTCATGACAAACATTCGTCGTCCATATTAGGTACTGGGCTATATCAACAATAAATTCTTCGATCCAATCCTATTTCTGTGAAAACTGCGTGATTATATATCTGGAGTACAGTGTTGCATGGTAATGTAGTGCCTGCCGTGGTAAAGTAACTGAGAAAAAACTGCAGACATTTTCGTGCGAAGTTAGAGGATAGTTGAAAATTGTTGTTGATATGGGGGTGTGCGGGCACGACAGCGATAGTTAAAGGAATAAATGTAGGGAGATGAACGAGGAAAGAAATCTACGGCAAGTTCTTAGGAACTTCAGAAGGTAAGGTTTCCACTCTAAAACGGGGAAGAAGAGTGGCGCATGGTCGGAAGAGTGTACATATTCTGGGTCTGCTGCAGATGCAGGTCTGCTGTGGTACGAATAACAGATGCCTCAGGGTGGAACTGAAGTGGCACGGCAACTGGAAACATGCTCCAAAGTTGAAGTGCGCGGGACTGTGCGATTCTTGTGGGCAGAATGTCTAACTTATACGCAGATTCACCGTCAAATTCTGGCGGTATACGCACCACATTCAGTGTCGTGACCATCCGTAGTGAAATGGAGCCAAAAACTTGACAAAGACAGCACACACGTCGGTCATGCCGGTCGGAAGTTCATAGCTTGCATCGAGCGATCTCCATCTCCTCGACAAGCAGAAAGAACATCTGGGGGCTTCCAGTGATGAGGACATTCACACAGCGGTTCTCAAATGGCTTCCCCGTGACCAAGGAGCGCATTTCTATTGTCGAAGAACTGAATAATTGGTAAAACGTTCCGACCTTTGTTTGTAGAAACGTGGGAATCAAAATAGTTCAAATGGCTCTGAGCACTATGGTACTTAACATCTGAGGTCATCAGTCCCCTAGAACTTATAACTACTTAAACCTAACTAACATAAGGACATCACACACATCCATGCCCGAGGCAGGATTCGAACCTGCGACGGTAGCGGTCGCGCGGTTCCAGACTGAAGCGCCTAGAACAGCGGCCGGCAAACGTGGGAATCATTGAACGTTGTTCTAGCAGAATTCAGTGGAAAGGCGGTATTCGAGAAAGAGCATGTGTCGTGTATCTGTCTCACTTTGAAACGTTGTGCAGCATTCGGTAAACGTTACTTAGCCTCCGATAATAATGTGTAAAATCTCGACATCTTTATATTGTGCAGTCAAGCTATAAACCTGTCGAATGACGACGACGTTTTCCCCTTTAGGCTGTATATTTATTAAGACTTTATTTCGATTGTGTAACTAATTTATTCTTAAAACGCAGTTTTCAAGTTTTTCTGAACTCAGCGTGCTATGACATGAAAATAGCACAAGATGTGCTACCATCACTAGTGGCTCACAAATTACATTATAAACCGTCCTTTTGGTGGCATCAAGAACAGTAGTGAGTCCCGGACTCGAACGCGATTCTCCTGCTTATTGTAAACAATCACCTAAAGCCAATGGTCTCCTCAGATACGTATACTTGTTTGTCAATATTTCAAACCGAACTTGCGTGATATATTGTCACGCGGCGCATTTAATTGATTACTTTAGCAGTGTTAATTTTATTCAATTTCAGTGACATTAATGTTTAATGTGTGCGTGAAATCTTATGGGGCTTAACTGCTAGGGTATCAGTCCGTAAGCTTACACACTACTTAATCTAAGCCGGCCGGAGTGGCCGTGCGGTTCTAGGCGCTACAGTCTGGAACCGAGCGACCGCTACTGTCGCAGGTTCGAATCACGCCTCGGGCATGGATGTGTGTGGTGTCCTTAGGTTAGTTAGGTTTAATTAGTTCTAAGTTCTAGGCGAATGATGACCTCAGAAGTTAAGTGGCATAGTGGTCAGAGCCATTTCAATTTAATCTAAATTATCCTAGGGACAAATAAACACACCCATGCCCGAGGGAGGACTCGAACCTCCGTCGTGACCAGCCGCACAGTCTATGACTGCAGCGCCTTACACCGCTCGTGAGTGACATTAGTTCGATGGTATTTGTATATGCAATCCGCTTAACGATGCCCCGGCTGATGGATAACTACACTGAAAGTTAATGATGAAATAGCTATCACGAGGTGTGCGCTGTAATTCTTAACAAAGAACCGTGAATAGCACAACGGAGACACTACTCGAGGCGATGTCAGAGTAACAGGAGAGGGCACCAGGAGCAAACAAGCGCGACGAGAAGGCGCGGGCCGCGGGCGCCCGAGCGCCGACAAACACACGCGCGGGAGCCAAGGGCCCTGGCAAACACGCCGCACATTCTGTTTACGCCGACGGCCGGCTTGTTTACTCTGCACTGGACAAAGTGTCTGTTCGCGAAATCTCAGCTCACAGAAGTCACTGTGTGTTTCTCGGAGATCCGCCATATCACCAAACAAACTCCGCAAAAAAAAGGGGGAGGAGAGAGGCTTTGAACTGCTGCTGACTTCTTCCAAGCTCCTTGTTACAACAGTGACAACAATCAGATGGAAAGGTGACTTCGTTCTAAGCAGAAAGAAAGTCTCAAAGTCACCTCCCAGGCAGGTGCAGCAGCGGTTAAACTTTCGGTATGTATTCAGTAAGTAGTCAGTGCTAACAGACAAGCAAAGCTGCTTGAAATAACCGCATAAATTAATGGTGGACGTACGACAAACACCACTGGCCATTAAAATTGCTACACCAAGAAGAAATGCAGATAACAAACGAGTATTCATTGGACAAATATATTATACTAGAACTGACATGTGATTATATGTTCACGCAATTTGGATGCATAGATCCTGAGAAATCAGTACCCAGAACAACCACCTCTGGCCGTAATAACGGCCTTGATACGCCTGGGCATTGAGTCAAACAGAGCTTCGATGGCGTGTACAGGTACAGCTGCCCATGCAGCTTCAACACGATACCACAGTTCATCAAGAGTAGTAATTGGCGTATTGTGACGAGCCAGTTGCTCGGCCACCATTGACCAGACGTTTTCAATTGGTGAGAGATCTGGAGAATGCGCTGGCCAAGGAAGCAGTCGAACATTTTCTGTATCCAGAAAGGCCTGCAACATGCGGTCGTGCATTATCCTGCTGAAATGTAGCGTTTCGCAGGGATCGAATGAAGGGCAGAGCCACGGGTCGTAACACATCTGAAATGCAACGTCCACTGTTCAAAGTGCCGTCAACGTGAACAAGAGGAGATCGAGACTTGTAACCAATAGCACCCCACACCATCACGCCGGGTGATACGCCAGTATGGCGATGACGAATACACGCTTCCAATGTGCGTTCACCGCAATGTCGCCAAACAAGGATGCGATCATCATGATGCTGTAAACAGAACCTGGATTCATCCGAAAAAATGACATTTTGCCATTCGTGCACCCAGGTTCGTAGTTGAGTACACCATCGCAGGCGCTCCTGTCTGTGATGTAGCGTCAAGGGTAACCGCAGCCATGGTCTACGAGCTGATAGCCGATGCGGCTGCAAACGTCGTCGAACCGTTCGTGCAGATGGTTGTCGTGTTGCAAACATCCCCATCTGTTGACACAGGGATCGAGACGTGGCTGCACGATCCGTTACAGCCATACGGATAAGATGTCTGTCATCTCGACTGCTAGTGACACGAGGCCGTTGGGATCCAGCACGGCGTTCCGTATTACCCTTCTTAACTCACCGATTCCATATTCTGTTAACAATAATTGGATCTCGACCAACGCTAGCAACAATGTCGCGATACGATAAACCGCAATCGCGATAGGCTACAATCCAACTTTTATCAAAGTCGGAAACGTGATGGTACGCATTTCTCCACCTTACACGAGGCATCACAACAACGTTTCATCAGGCAACGCCGGTCAACTGCTGTTTGTGTATGAGAAATCGGTTGGAAACTTTCTTCATGTTAGCTCGTTGCAGGTGTCGTCACCGGCGCCAACTTTGTGTGAATGCTCCGAAAAGCTAATAATTTGCGTATCACAGCATCTTCTTCCTGTTGGTTAAATTTCGCGTCTGTAGCACGTCATCTTCGTGGTGTAGCAATTTTAATGGACAGTAGTGTAATATAGAAGGGCTTTGAATAAGTAAGGCATCACATCTTTTCTTGAGCGATTTCGGTTGAAAATAATGCGGAATTTGCTGTGGGACGTCATGGAGCCGCTACAGTTTCATGAAGTTCAGATAGGTAGCCGCGCTATACGTAGCTATTTAAGTGGCATCTGTAACGGAGAGACTTCCAAGCAGAAAGCGGTCATTGAGTTTCTTTTGGCGGAAATCCAGAGCATAGCAGATATTCATAGGCGTTTGCAGAACGTCTTCGGAGACGTGGCAATGAACAAGAGCACGGTGAGTCGTTGGGCGAGGCATCTGTCATCGCAACAAGGTCACGCAAAACTGTCCGATTCTCTCGCGCGCCGGGCGACCGCACAAAGCTGCGTTCTCATCAGGAAATTGGAGAAACGACTCCATCGTGTTCGTCGCCATAAGAACGCAAACGAACTTCACGTTCCTCTCACAAGTCTGCGCACCCGAGGGGAGCTTTGAAAACTTCATTGCACTGTTCTTCCTCATGCACCCTACAGCCCAGGTGTCGCACCTTCCGACTTCCATCTGTTTGCCCCAATGAAGGCTGCACGCTGCGGGAAACAGTAATTGGCTGATGGAGAGATTATTGATGCAGCAAGAATTTGGCTCCGATGTCGACCAGTGGCGTGGCACCATAACGGCATGCAGGATCTCCCATAAAAAGGCGTAAGGCCGTCGCGCTGACCAGAGATTAAGTTGACATATAGGGTTTTGTAGTTAAAAGAATGGAAAATAATATGGTGTAGTGGAAACCTGAATAGAACCAACCGGATTTCAGAAAAATATTGTTGCATTGCTTATTGAAAGCCCTCGCAAATAAGTATGCTTCCGCGTCGGGTGTCAGTCTCATAATCCCTCTGTATATAACATCGCCTCTTATTATAAAATACTAAAATACACCCGATGTTTCGACCGTGTTGCAAATGCCTTCATTAGGTTATGTCCTACGGAAGTCCACTTCAGTACGGTCGAAACATCGGATACATTTTAGGACTTCAGTGCTTCAGTATTTTATAATATAATACGACAGTACATCTCTCTCTGTCTATTATAAGAAATTGTGCACGTTTGCTTCCCGGATTTTGAACAACAGACCTAGCATTTCGACTCTAACGACCACAACGTCGACGGACCCAACGTGGAGAGTGGAGGTTCGACACCAGCCTTGAGTATGTGTGTCGGTTTTGATTGTGACGTCACTTTTTATTCCCGATACGAAGAACTAAACGTCAGAAATGGGCACATGGAAGCGCACTACTGAAAAAAATGGCCTCTAAAATATGCTAGAAATTAGATTGTAAAATGTGTTACATACGAAACTCACACGGTGGAATCTGATTACATTTCATAAAGAACAGAGGTTAAATAATAAATAAATGAAATTGTACGCTTCCATCCTTATGTAAAATCATCGTTATGTCGCTTCTCTTTTGTGATAGCGCTCACCAGGAGTGTTACTTATTAGTAATAGCATTATATATTCTTTTAAGAGTAACATATTGATGCTGCTTTTTTATATTCAGGAATCACTATTTTTCTATCCAAAAGCCGCATCCGCATTAACCTACTGGGCAGCAAGGTTCTATGCAACATTTCCTTTAGAATGTTCCTGTGTTCCTGTGTTTTATCACAATATTTATCCCTGTGAAGTCATATTAGAGAGGGTGGAACTGTCTCGATACACTGTTCTAAAGAATGTTAAATCTGTTTTGATACAGGCGACACTTGTGGTTTTACTGAAAGGCTTGAGATCTTAGCTGTCAATGTAGACAACAATTAAAGTTATTTGCCGTCTACTGGCTGTGTTATGCATTACAATGTCAGGTGAAAGCTTAGAAGGAAGTGAATACCGGTCAGATAATACAGATGGAAGTTGTCATTTGTGGACGTTGTATTCAACTACGCACATGCACTGCGACATCTTAATGCAGTGCAAGTTGCAAGGGCAGCCTGTTTGATCCAAAAAGGATGCAATTTCGATCTTGTTGCCGCAGTTGCCAATGCATCTGCATGCTTCGTCCATTGGTTATGGACACACTAAAGGGAGACAAGTCATTTCACAATGTAAGCTCGGCAAGGTCACCGACGCATTGCAACCCCACGTGAAGATCGATGTTTGGCCATCTAAGTGTTGCAGTGTCGTAGGGATACCGCCAGAGCACTGGACACTATCTCATAAGGGCCACTGGAACGGCTGTGTCCGATTGTACTGTAAAGAACAGGTTACGAGAATGGACCATATGACCCAGACGTCCTGTTACAGTACCTCGCTTCACGCGACATCATCATGCAGCTCGCGTTCATTCTACCGTCAACTGGCAACTCCGTCACTGGAGAAATGTGTTGTTCACAGGCGAGTGCAGATGGTGCTGGGCATGTTGGTGTGCGGAGACCCGTGGTTAGCTGTAAGTGCCCAGTGTTGTCGAGGAAATCGACAGATTTCCATGGTTCTGCGATGTTGCGGGGCTCTTGTCTCTGTCTACCAGGCAGTACATCGAACACATCCTGTTGGACCATTTGGTGGATGCTGTATATGGTGGTGGTCCTGAATTCCTTCTAATGCCAGGGCCCATGTGGCGAGCGTCAGGAGGAATGTCTTGTGAAGCCTGGTCATTGAAGTAAAAGAAGGGCCGGTGGTGTCTCCCGACCTAAACCACAACGTGTACATGCAGGAGTTACTGAACAGACATGTCTGTGGTTGTCCCACCACAGCCTCTCCAAGAACGCTTAAGGGCCCTCATTGAAGAACAGAAACATATACTACAGGGTGAGCTCCACTGACTTATATGGCGCATGCTAAGTAGCTGTCAGGCAGTGACAAACGCTCACGGAAAGTATACACACTATTGAGGCTCTCGAAGTCCAATGAAAAACACTAGGATGACGGGGTAAATGATTGTTTCGACTCTGCTTTCGTCGCCTGTCGGACATTTCAGTTCTTTTTATATAAACGATCGAGGCTGTGATAAACTATTATTGTGTACTTAATTTTGAAAGAAATGTATAATTCGGTAACATACCCAGTCATCAGTTATTACTCAATGGAGTATGGCAGACGCCCAGAACTCATGTTCTCCTAATGCTTTTGAGCAATGTAATTTAGTGGTCCGCCGACATCTAAGTAGAGACACACCTCAGCCAAGTCGGACAATGATGGGGGCAGGAAACGAAGTGAAGCATGTCTGAAGGAACTGCATTCGTTTAAGTCGATTTATGAAAAACGACACAATTGTAAATACTGTTGACCAAACAGGGTTTTGAAGGTCATCGCTCACAAATGTGAATCCTCTTGAAATATATACTGCCTAGCAAAATGTAAGTAACCCATGACAGGAGGAGGAAACAATGTGAAACTTCAAGGGGTTGAGATGATATGTGAAGTTATCGTGGTGATTACAAAATCGAGTCAAATTTCCGGTTGGCAGTATGAGCCCAATTATCAGTATGACGTTGCAGCCCCCCCCCCCCCCCCCTTTTCCCTCTGGTCTGGATGCATGTACTGATTCTCTTCATGAGACACCCTAGTCCACAACTGTTGTAAATGGTCCTTGTTATCCTGCATACCGGCACTGCAATGGAGTTGATGTCTGCGCCGATGCCACACATGTTCGTTTGGGGAAAGATCTGGGAATCTTACTGGGCCATTACGCAGAGACTTGATAGAGACACGTGACATGCGTGGACGAGCATTCTCTTGTTGAAAAATGGCACCACGGTACTTTCGCATGACACGTAACGCATGACGATGCAGCATGCCCGTGATATACCACTGTGTCATCAGAGTTCCCAGAGCCACTACGAGCAGTGTCGTGAAGTCATACCCGATGACTCTCCATACCATGCCGCCAGGAATAAGAACGCTTTCGCTCTCCAAGACATTGGAAGAATGGGAGCACTCCCTAAGTCGCCGAAATACTCGCGGGTCGCGGATTGTCGAGGGTAGTGGAGAATATAGCTGAACACAATGCGACGCCACTCAACAGCAGTCCACGCTCCCGGGTCACAGTACCACTCCAAACGCACCGTTTGCGTTGTCGAGCTAGGGCAATCTACGGATGGGACACTAATTCTGTAGTCCAGCTGCTGCATGGTACGGTATGACACAGAATGTTCCAGGGCGTCCATTACTTGTTTCTGGATGCTACTGATGTGAAGGGACTATGATGTGCTTTGTGCACAATACGGCCATCGTGCCTTTTGGTGGTCAGGTTTAGTCGACAGCAATCTTGAAGAACAGTGTCCCTGTCCTCACGCTCCCCTGCGGTCCAACATCGGGCCAATGTCACATCCGAATGCCCCACAAACTCGTATGATGCACATTTCGACCAGCCGACCCGGAAGAGACCCTAATGAGCCCCTTTTCAGGTGCACCTCTGCCAAGTGCTGATTACACTATTTCACACGAGTATTATTTAGCCACCTCCGTGTTCTTCAGAGATTCCAGGATGGAGACGTGTCTGCAGACGCCTCGGAGAGTAGTGATACCACCGAGACTGTCGCCCTCCATACAACCTGACAGCAAGCAGTGATGGTCTGGTGTGCCATTTCATTTCACAGCAGGACCCATATTCTACACCCAGTACGTCGAAGATGTTCTATACACAGTTCTGTTGTCCTTCATGGCAAGCCACCCTGGGCTACCATTTCAGCACCATAATGCTTGCCTGTAAAAGGCGAGAGTTTCTGCTGCTTGTCTCCATGTCTGTCAATGCCTACGTTGGCGAGGAAGGTCTCCGGAACTCTCCCCAACTGAAAGCACTTGGAGTGTTACGGACAGGACGCTTATAACGAGCTCGGAGTTTTGACGATCTAACGCGCCAATTGGATAGAAAACAACCCTGTCGATCAATTCCAAGTCGAATAACTGCCTGCATAAGGGCCAGAGGTGGACCCAGGCACCGAGCGAGGTGGCGCAGTGGCTAGCACACTGGTCTCGTATTCGGGAGGACGACGATTCAATCCCGCGTCCGGGCATTCTGATTTAGGATTTCCGTTATTTCCCTAAATCACTCCAGCCAAATGCCGGGATCGTTCCTTTGAAAGGGCACGTCCGACTTCTTTTCCCGTCCTCGCCTAATCCGATGAGACCGATGATCTCGCTGTCTGGTCTTCTCCCCCAAACAACCCCACCTGTCACTCTACAAGTGACAAGTGGACCCAGGCCTCACTGACTTGTTCAATTTGTGAAGCTCTTTCTCTTCAACAAAACACAGTTTTTCTGAAATTGTAATCATTTGTTTGTCTGTATATGTCCATCTTATCTACTCTTTCGTGCTGCGTCTTTTTTATTGTTATTTTCATTTCTTAGAGTGAAGTTAATCGACGAGACGGCGTCAAACGGCACGGTACCAATACTTCATTCGGATATTACACATTTGTGTTCCGACTTCATCTGCATTAACGTGCATTACTCGGGCTCGCTACCACCGAGGCGAGCGCCTCTGTACATGGCTGTGTTAGCGACCTCGTCTGCGGAGGTGGGCGTAATGGCGGTGACTAAAGAAGGAGTCGTCCAACGAATCGAGAGTGCCGCTGCCAGAGCAGCCGGTCCGGTTGCGCCTGCAGCCGTCAGATATAGCGCCACCCCCGCGTCTGCATATGCGAAACCGACCCCGCTCTGCGGAAGAGTACTGCACCTCGATTACGTGTCGGCTGTTTCGTTCAGCTGGGCTGCAGCTAGGATTAGCTCTTGCTCACCTTCCGCCTCCTCCTAGTCTCACAGAGCGACACCCGAGGCCGGCCTAACACGTCCTGGGAATTTGGCGTGCGGTTTGTGGTGAGACTGTTGTCACGCTACGCGGTAGATCAGCCCTTCCGTATCTTGTCTCGCAGAAGCTACACGGAGCAGAGACTTGCCTAGAACGCGCTATGATATGTCTAATAAAATCTTAATTATTACCTAAGCATTATTAGACACCTTTCCTCCTTTGTTTCTGTACATATTTGCAGTTTCGTTCTTGTAATGTGCAGAGGGGGTACGCAGCAAAAAACCAATGACGGGCGGAGTAAGGATAATGATGATGATGATGATGATGATGATGATGATGAATATGATATGATGATGATGTGATGACGATTGTTTGTGGGGCGCTCAACTGCGTGGTCATCAGCGCCCGTACAATGTCCCAATCTTTACACAGTCCAATCTAACAACTTTCACGAATGATTATAAAATGATGAGGACAACACAAACACCCAGTCTCCGAGCAAAGAAAATCCCCAACCTGGCCGGAAATTGAATCCGGGATCCCGTGATCCAGAGGCAGCAACGCTAACCACTAGACCAAGAGCTGCGGACGCGGAGAAAGGAGGACATCAAAAGAAGACTAGCAGTGGCGAAAAGAGCCAAGAGAAGTCTACTAGCATCAAACATGGGTCGTAATATAAGGAAGAAATTTCTGAGTTGCTGCGTTTGAAGCACAGCGTTGCATGGTAGTGAAACATGGACTGTGGGAAAACCGGAACAGAAGAGAATCTAAGCATTAGAGATGTGGTGCTGCAGACGAATGTTGAAAATTAAGTGGGCCGATAAGGTAAGAAATAAGGAGGTTTTGTACAGAATTAGAGAGAAAAGGAATGTGTGGAAAACATTGACAAGGAGAAGGGATAGGATGATAGGCCATCTGTTAAGACATCAGCGTATGACTTTCCCGGTACTAGAGGGAACTGCAGGGAGCAAAACTTGTAGAGGAAGACAGAGATTGGAATACATCCAGGAAGTAACTGAGGACGTAGGTTGCAAGTGCTACTCTGAGATGAAGAGATTGACACAGGAGAGGAAATCGGGGTTGGCTGCATCAAACCAGTTGTAAGCCCGATGACTCAAAACAGGGAGTAAATTCAAACAAAATTTGCTCGTCTCGTGTTTCAGTGTCGACACCAGCGTCAAGGGAAACGTCGTTTATTGTTTTGTTAGAGATAAGAATCAAAGCAACTGGGTGTCGTATGAAACATGTGACGAGCTGTATTTGAGTTGACTGCATCTGCATATTGGAAAACAAAATGGGTAATCAGAGTGAGATTTTCACTCTGCAGCGGAGTGTGCGCTGATATGAAACTTCCTGGCAGATTAAAACTGTGTGCCGGACCGAGACTCGAACTCGGGACCTCTGCCTTTCGCGGGCAAGTACTCTACCAATTCTGGAAACATCCCCCAGCCTGTGGCTAAGCCATGTCTCCGCAATACCCTTTCTTTCAAGAGTGCTAGTTCTGCAAGTTTCGCAGGAGAGCTTCTGTGAAGTTTGGAAGGTAGGAGACGAGGTACTGGCAGAAGTAAAGCTGTGAGGACGGGGCGTGAACCGTGCTTGGGGAGCTCGGTTAGAGCGCTTGCCGGCAAAAGGTTAAGGTCCCGAGTTCGAGTCCTCGGTCCGGCACACAGTTTTAATCTGCCAGGAAGTTTCAAAATGGGTAATATGTGCCCAAACACCAGACAAAATGAGCCTGATGACTTGAGGGGAGACGTGCAGTATATATACGGTGTAAAAAAACATTAAAAAATTTGAAATATTTAGAGGAGATAAAAAGAAGAGACGCTATTGTTTGTGGCAAAAAGTCACAGGTACACAGTTTCCCCGCCAGGGGCCCGTGAAGGACTTGACTTTAGTGACGGTGTTCAGACTGCAGTGCGATGAATATTGTTTTAGAGATGTTGCTGAACTGCTTTGGTTTTCTTTTTGTGATGGGAGATGAAACGTTTGGAGTACGAGACACTCCAGAAGAGCTGGTTGCCCGTTTAGCTGAAGATGCAGCCATTATTTGTGAAATACCTGGTCGTTTTGAGCTTGATAGGCAATCATTAGCACACGGGTGTCAGTTATGTATAAATATAAACGGACGACGTTTTCAGTAACCTCACCAGAACAATATTCAATGCTTTTGTATTTCTGCATAACTGTCTTCTCTGTATTTCGTGGTGTACGTTTTGCTGAGTGCGTAATACTGCATTTTCCATTGCTCTGAAAGTATTCTCACAGAAACAAGGGTTATTGGGGATTCAAACCGAATTAATCGTAGTTGCCGGAGAGCACGTTCTATTACACCAAAACACTCAGAAAATACCCCTCAACGACGCACACACGCGCACACACACACACACACACACACACACACACACACACACACAGACACAGATACACAGACACACTCACACGCACACGCACAAACGCGCACACACGCACACGCACAAACGCGCACACACGCACACGCACACGCACAAACACACACACACACACACACACACACACACACACACACACACACACACACACACAGTGTGTTTGTGTATGTTCCAGTATGACTCTGGAAAGTGTGGATAAGTTTGAACGAACTGTGGTGCGTGTATGACTAATAACTTTTAGTAGCAGCAGGCAATTATCGTGGTGGTAATATATCCCTAGCATCCCTATCTGCGGGGATGGGACCAAGGAGATTGTCATATGTAGGTATAAATGTGGCTTGTCTAAGGCAATTTGAAGCAAAGTTGTTGCGTATATGACTCAGTATCTGGTAAATTATACTGCTGGCGTAAGACACCGCCAGCACTCTTAGCGATGGCGTGGGAATGTGAAGGAGGTGACATGTAAAACTAATCGAAAACTAACTGCATTAGTGTTCAATCTGCAGTTTTTGGGGTAACTGAGTGACAGTGGTGACGTTATACCCTTCGGGATGTGAGGGAAGGGGAGAAGTTGAGATAAAATAATGGACTGTAATAATTCGCTTTTCCTATCCAATACAATACTGGATAAATATCTTCCGCACAGTGCCTAGTAATCAACTACTGATATCATAAAAATAAACGGAAAATACCAGTAGTTCCGTAATGAAGATTCAAATTATATTTTGAGATGTTAGATTCCTCACTAGTTATGTCTTTTTGAGTGTGTTTTATAGGTTTAATTTATCTTTGTCTTATTTGTTCATTTCGTGTTTCCTCAGTATATTATAATAGTAGATTATAATAAAAAAGTACATAGATAGTTCGCTTTAATACGGTTGACGTTTCGATATGTGCAACCGTTTACGAAATAAAAGGGGTGTAACGTTTTACGTGACTCACCCTGTATATGACCCAAGAATGTATTACGAATTGACTAAGTTTGTAAACAGTTCTAATTCATTAATGACGTTGTGAGATGTTACAAATAAAGACTGATCTGTCTTTCATTAGCTAGGCGCATAATCAGTGCTGGAGATAGTGGCTTATTATATTGTTGTCAATGGCTACAGCTGCCATTCAGGCAACCAGATACTAAATGGCATAAGACTCTTTAATGCGGTCAGGGCTAAAACTTAAAAAAATAAAGGTTACTGAAACAGCATCAACGAATCTACAATACTGGCTGTTATTCGTCGTATTGCGGAAGAACATTAGTTGACATGTCGTCCTGCTATAAATTCCAAATACTGTCGCACTATTCTATGGTACAAGATCATACTTACCAGAAGGTAAGATTTAGAGACACTGAAGTTAAAATTTCTTTGAGTCATTCGCATTTGCTCTCTATCTTTTCACGATACATAGATCATGCATACTGAATAATAAAATTATAGTTTAAAGTGTTCTGCAAAGCACTGATGAAAATCAACAGCAATAATTTTAAACGATTTTTCTAAAAGGTAAAACATATCTCTTATTCAGAAGCTTTTATGTACCATGGAAAAGAAAAATGAAACCAAACTGAAAAAAAGAAAACAAATACCTTAGTTCATTTTGTTGAAGAAATGTGGCTGAGTAATTTTCGCATTTTATTACTTCTTTAATGTTAAGCAACCTCATTAATACAAACACTAATGGAAAATGTATAAGGTTCTACCAAATATCAGGACGCCATGGTAAATGAATTTATAATTTAAAACTTAACGTTATTGTTACTGTGAGGACGTTAAGAACATCAAAAGGACGCCGTCTTGCAACTTATTCTTCTTCGTTAACAGCTAAATTTGTGGTGAAGAGCCACCAGCGATGTATAAGAAACGGAAAATTCATAATAATTCTAGGGGCGAAATAGTTTCTTGACCTGAAGCCTGCTATACACTCATGATAAATCACCTGGTTCTTTTACTGTATGATCTTTCTTCTAGATTTAATTCGAAAAATACGCACAGATATAATTGTTTGAGCTAATTTTTTTAGAACGTCCTACGAAACAGGCCAGGAAAAGCTTTTGCGAGACTGCTGTTCGTCTTCCAATGGATGGAGTAAACATACATTTCGTTCGGAACGTTAAGCACTCGGAAATTTTTTTGTTTCTTTTCTCGAAGGCAAGTAATTCAAGGAACGCTTGCGAAACCGGTACACAACATGCCGGAGGCAAACAGTTCCGCGAACTAGTTCACCTCGAATACGTTCAGGTTATGTACGCTGAACAAAATAAAAACGTACGCCAAAATTACCGGCAATTATTTTAGTTGCTGCAGTCTACACAAAAGTGGAGCCGAGCCAATGGTACTGACCCAGTGGTGGGAGCTGGAAGCGCTTGCAGCGATGGAATCTTCTCGGCTCTTGGGATGCCGTTACAATGGACAGATCCCGTAGTTTTATCGCAATTCATTTTGAAACGAGTGGGCGGAAAATGGGTCACGTACGGTACTAAAATATCGCTGCCATGGGTTTGCGCGGATTATTAACCTGCATACCTTTGTTCTATGTAATACGTGTTGCCGCAGAGGCTGTGTATTGTGCTGGGTAGAAAACTACAAGAGACTGTTGAGAGCATAAAGGTCGATTCACAGTGAACATCACACAACGGACAGGAGTGTCAAAACATTGCAGAATGCGTTTCAAATGGCGGCATTCGCAAAGGTCGTCAAGAAAACGGAACGAAACGCCAACGTAAAGAACTCTCGGGAAGAAAGCTTTGATGTTGACGTTGCCTGCTAACATTGGTTATTAATCTACTTTCGACGCGCCCGCACTTGTTATAGTACTGGGGTTTACGATTTTGCATGTTCTGAATCTATATTGTACTGCTCTCTTTGTTTCTACATCTACATCTACTTCCATACTCCGCAAGCCACCTGACGGTGTGTGGCGGAGGGTACCTTGAGTACCTCGGTCGGTTCTCCCTTCTATTCCAGTCTCGTATTGTTCGTGGAAAGAAAGATCGTCGGTATGCCTCTGTGAGGGCTCTAATCTCTCTGATTTTATTCTCACAGTCTCTTCGCGAGATATATGTAGGAGGGAGCAATATACGGATTGACACCTCGGTGAAGGTATGTTCTCGGAGCTTTAACAAAAGCCCGTACCGAGCTACTGAGCGTCTCTCCTGCAGAGTCTTCCACTGGAGTTTATCTGTCATCTCCGTAACGCTTTCGCGATTACTAAATGATCCTGTAACGAAGCGCACTGCTCCCCGTTGTATCTTCTCTATCTCTTCTCTCAACCCTATTTGGTACGGATCCCACACTGGTGAGCAATATTCAAGCAGTGGGCGAACAAGAGCACTGTAACCTACTTCCGTTGTTTTCGGATTGCGTTTCCTTAGGATTCTTCCAATGAATCTCAGTCTGGCATCTGCTTTACCGACGATCAACTTTATATGATCATTCCATTTTAAATCACTCCTAATGCCTACTCCTAGATAATTTATGGAATTAACTGCTTCCAGTTGCTGACCAGCTATATTGTAGCTAAATGATAAAATACTTTATTTCTATGTATTCGCAGCACATTAGACTTGTCTACATTGAGATTCAATTGCTATTCCCTACACCATTCGTCAATTCGTTTCAGATCCTCCTGCATTTCAGTACAATTTTCCATTGTTATAACCTCTCCATATACTACAGTTATTGCAAAGGTTGCAAGTGGACTTCATATTTTACCTTCAAGTGTTCTTCAGCCGAGGGGAGACATGTCTGAATGCAAAAAATTATTTAGATTTTGCAATACCTCGGCAACGAAAAGACTGACCCTCTGTACCAATAAGAGTTAGACAGATAGAAGAACAGTTTTTTTAATGATGCTTCTTCAACAACGAAACAGTCAACTCCAGTGAGCGAGAATAATACAGAACATTTGTATGTCTGGTGTCTGTTCTTTCGGACATTCTGAAAAAAGGCTATGACGACCAATGATCCCCTCAGTGCAGATGCAAACCAAGCTCGAACTCTTACGGGAAAGTGTATGGTATGAGTTGAGAATTTCAGTCTGCTAGGGTGTCAGTGCGGTTGTGGTGACCACAGTGTCCGGATGGCGTAGTGGTCAGAGCGTCTGTCTAGTAAGCACGAGATCCGGGTCGGAATCTGGTTCGGTACAAATTTTCAACTTGACCCATTGATATAAAGAAATGCCACCGGCAGCTATTCCTTTGTGCCCTGCTACAGTACTTCGTTGTCGTTTAGCAACAAGAAAGAAATGAAGATGCAGAGGGTGAAACAAAACGACGGCGTGCAGCCATCCTTTCTTTGTTGCCTTAGCATGCATATAGCTTCTCGAGAGAAAATAAACATTTTTTCAAAGTGTTTGGTGCATCATATCATATGGCTCAATTTTTGATATAGTCAACAGCAAAATTGACGCTAAATTGTCATTCGTCAAATGTGGTTCAGAAGAACTTTATTTCCACAAAGTCTCACACTCTCATTTCGGAAGAGAATGAAAGATGGGGAAAAAAATTTACGTGGACGAACAGTCAGATGCGTGCCGCCATGCGATGAAAAACCAGCATGTGGTGCGCCGACCTCCGTCTGTGCATCCCGGTAATACATATTTAATCAGGATCATTAATAACCTCTGCTCCCATGATATTTCCTTAATATTGTTTTATGGTACCTCAACCTCATTTTCATCTTTCAGTACTCGACTGAGAGACGTGACGTTTTGTTGGCGTTCAGTATTGTGCGAACACAACACAAAACAACCTTGATTCACCTATGCATTTTTATGCACTACACACGTTCCATATAATAACGGTTACTGTGAGATTGTTCAATGGAACACGGAACTAACTGCCGTTCCGCTCCGTTCAGTTTCGGTGACGTCCATATGAATCTACCTGAATGCAGTCTGCAAAGGTACTGAGAAAACTCGCATGAAAAAAGTTAAGTATACACTGAGGAGACAAAAGTCGTGGGATAGCGATATTCACATATACAGAGGCCGGTAGTGTCGCGTACACAAGGTATAAAAGGGCAGCGCATTGGCGGAGCTGTATTTGTACACGGGTGATTCGTGTGAAAAAGTAACCGACGTGTTTATTGCCTCACGATGGGAATCAACGGACTTTGAACGCGGAATGGTAGTTGGAGATAGATGCCTGCGCCATTCCATTTCGGAAATCATTAGGGAATTCAGTATTCCGAGATCCACAGTGTCAATAGTGTGTCGAGTATACAAATTTTCAGGCGTTACCTCTCACCACAGGCAACACAGTGGCAGGCGGCCTTCTCTTAACGTCTGTGAGCAGCGGCGTTTGCGTAGTCAGTGGTAACAGACATGCAAAGCTGCTTGAAATAACCGCATAAATTAATGGTGGACGTACGACATACACCACTGGCCATTAAAATTGCTACACCAAGAAGAACTGCAGATGATAAACGGGTATTCATTGGACAAATATATTATACTAGAACTGACATGTGATTACATGTTCACGCAATTTGGATGCATAGATCCTGATTAATCAGTACCCAGAACAACCACCTCTGGCCGTAATAACGGCCTTGATACGCCTGGGCATTGAGTCAAACAGAGCTTCGATGGCGTGTACACGTACAGCTGCCCGTGCAGCTTCAACACGATACCACAGTTCATCAAGAGTAGTGACTGGCGTATTGTGACGAGCCAGTTCCTCGGCCACCATTAACCAGACGTTTTCAGTTGGTGAGAGATCTGGAAAATGTGCTGGCCAAGGAAGCTGTCGAACATTTTCTGTATCCAGAAAGGCCCGTACAGGACCTGCAACATGCAGTCGTGCATTATCCTGCTGAAATGTAGCGTTTCGCAGGGATCGAATGAAGGGTAGAGCCACGGGTGGAACACATCTGAAATGTAACGTCCACTGTTCCCAGTGCCATCAATGCGAACAAGAGGTGACTGAGACGTGTAACCAATGGCACCCCATATCATCACGCCGGGTGATACGCCAGTATGGCGATGACGAATACACGCTTCCAATGTGGGTTCACCGCGATGTCGCTAAACACGGATGCGACCATCATGATGCTGTAAACAGAACCTGGATTCATCCGAAAAAATGACGTTTTGCCATTCGTGCACCCAGATTCGTCGTTGAGTAGACCATCGCAGGCGCTCCTGTCTGAGATGCAGCGTCAAGGGTAACCGCAGCCATGGTCTCTGAGCTGATAGTCCATGCTGATGCAAACGTCGTCGAACTGTTCGTGCAGATGGTTGTCTTGCAAACGTCCCGAGACGTAGTTGCACGATGCGTTACAGCCATGCGGATAAGATGCCTGTCATCTCGACTGCTAGTAATACGAGGCCGTTGGGATCCAGCACGGCGTTCCGTATTACCCTTCTGAACCCACCGATTCCATATTCTGCTAACAGTCATTGGATCTCGACCAACGTGAGCAGCAATGTCGCAATAGGATAAACCGCAATCGTGATAGGCTACAATCCGACCTTTATCGAAGTAAGCACGAGATCCGGGTCCGAATCCTTACACGAGGCATCACGTTTCACGCCGGTCAACTGCTGTTTGTGTATGAGAAATCGATTGGAAACTTTCCTCATGTCAGCACGTTGTAGGTGTCACCACCGGCGCCAACCTCGTGTGAATGCTCTGGAAAGCTAATCATTTGCATATCACAGCATCATCTTCCTGTCGGTTAAATTTCGCGTCTGTGGCGCGTCATCTTTATGGTGTAGCAATTTTAATGCCCAGTAGTGTATATGTCCTTTAGGACAGTGCGGCGAAATGTGGCGTTAATGAGACATGGCAGCAGACGATAGACAATAGTGCCTTGTTAACGGCACGACGTTGCCTGCAGTGCCTCTCCTGGGCTCCTGATCATATCGGATATCGGCTGGATCTCAGAGGACTGGAAAGCCATGGCCTGGTCATAAGCGTCCCGATTTCACTTTTGTCAGAGCTGATAGTAGGACTCGTGAGTGGCGCAGACCCCACCAAGCCAAGGAGCCAAGTTGTCAACAAGGGACTGTACAAGCTGCTGATGGCTTCATAGTGGCGTGGGCTGTGTTTACATGAAATGGACTGGTTCCCCTGGCCCTATCATTGACTGGAAATGGTTCTGCTTGGCTACTTGGAGATTATTTGTTACCCTTTAATGATATCCCCAAACAACGATGGAATTCTCATGAATGACACTGCGCCATGTCACTGAGCCAGAATTGTTCGCGACTGGTTTGAAGAACGTTCTGTACACACAGATCACCTGACATGAATCCCATTGAACATCTATGGGACGTAATTGAGAAGTCAGTTCGTGCACAAAATCCTACACTGACAACACTTTCGTAATTATGGACGGCTATAGAAGCAGCATCGGCCAACGTTTCTGCAGGGGTCTCCCAACGACTTCTACATCGAACTGGTGCACTACCCGAAGCAAAAGCAAGTCCGACACTATATACGGAGGTGGACAGCACTATAGAAACATCCATTTCTATTATGCGAGCGCGTTTGATTGTTACAAACACAACTTACTCTGATGGAATTAAGCGGTAACTGAGATCTATTCGATGCTCGATTCGGTAAACTGAGATGTTGCTATAGAATCGTAAACAATTCGCTTCAAGTGATTGTGGCAGGCGAGCGAAGCAGTCGCGAGGTACCTACGTTAAGGTTCAGCGCTCTGGTGCGTCCTGTAGCTGTACGGACTTCAGAGTGGAGGCACGTCCGCGCCTTCTATCCAGGAGTTACGCAACCGATTACGGCCAGTGGCCAGTTCCCTTACGTTGGCGTCGCTTTCACTGCTGCCTGGAGATTGGTAGGCGGCGCCAACAAGATTGCGGTGGCCGCATGCTTTCTTGAATGAACTTCTGCAACCACTTTCCGTCAATCAAACAGTGCCCATAGTTGTGTGGAGGCTTTTTACTTTCCTCCAATGGAACGAGGAACAAATATCGAAAGGTTTAATGAAGGCTACATCGACGTCATTCGCGAGCAGCACGAGCTTGAATTGGGCAAGGCTCGTGAAGCATTCGTCTCAGGTGATTTAGATGATCTATAACAAGTTCCTTCCTTGGTGGTTCAACGCCTTCACCAGCGTGTCATTCTACTCTAAATCGACTTCTGCTCTCCGCATTCCACCTTATGGTTTGTGGCTGGCTTCATTTCTCTTTACACTACCTAATTAACTACAGAATGGTGTTGGCTATGAGAAGCGGTTTGACTATTGTAACCATTCTTTTTAACTCCCTACACACAGTCATTGCACTAGCTGGAATGCTAGCAGCGCGTTTGAACTCGCGCGTGATTCCTTCCGCTGATGGCCGGCCAGGGTGGCCGAGCGGTTCCAGGCGCGACAGTCTGGAACCGCGCGACCGCTACGGTCACATGTTCGAATCCTGCCTCGGGCATGGATGTGTATGTGATGTCCTTAGGTTAGTTAGGTTTAAGTAGCTCTAAGTTCTACGGGACTGATGACCTCAGAAGTTACGTCCCATAGTGCTTACAGCCTTTCGCTGATTTCGTGCGCTTTTTCACAGTCACCGTCGGCAATACTCACGACCCGTGTACGTCAGTGACATAGGGTCGCCTGGTTTTGTTTTATCTGTGGTTGTTCCTTCACGTTTCCACATCAGTCACTTCAACAACAGTCGACTTCGGCAGTTTTGAAAAGGACATTCGCCGACTAGTCCACGTTCGAAGCCATTGAGTTCCTCTGATGGGCCGCCCGTTGTGGCCGAGTGGTTCTAGGCGCTTCAGTGCGGAACCGCGCAACTGCTCCGGTCGCAAGTTCGAATCCTGCCTCGGACATGGATGTGTGTGATGTCCTTAGGTTACTTAGGTTTAAGTAATTCTAAGTTCAAGGAGACTGATGACCTCAGGTGTTAAGTACCATACTGCTCAGAGCCATTTGAACCATTTTTTTTTCTTCTGATCTTCCCATTCGGCTGTTACTGCCTTTCTGCTGACATCAAAGTACTACCCGCTTTCTTTTTGACTGGTGGGATCACTTGACTGTGTGTTCTTTATGTTCACTCACAACCTATTGCATTCGATGATACAACAGGCAGATGCTTATCACCAGAAGAATTCCTCGATGGCGACGCTCTTTCTGTGAGCTGTATGATACGTTCCTTAGTCACCAATCAGCAGTAGAAATTTAGCTGAAATACACGCCTTGGGACGCTACGCTTTGGGAAATAAGATCTCTATCAATAAACACCGAACTGCACGCGTATTTTAAGAATTTCTCATGTATGTTGATATGTTCGGCTGCCCGGCAATAGATCCCGTACGAACGCCGCAGTGCTACGTTCTAAAATTGAACTAAAAAGAGTTGTAGCCAATGCGAATGGAAGATTTAGATTGTCTGGAAGGATTCTGGGAAAGTGCAATGCATAAGCAAAAGAAACGACATACAAGACGTTTGTGTGAATCTGTCTGAAAGTACTGATCCAGTATCGGAGTCCTTCAGAGGTAGGCATGGGAGCAGACCTCGAACGACTTCTGAGATGCGTTTTTAAGATCGTAACATGCCGGGGAGAGCCCGTACGAAAGGGACAGATATGGTGAGGGAACTGCAGTGGGAAAGTATGGAGAAAAGATGGTGGTGTTCTTGCGAAACTGTGTTGCATATACTTATAGACTCATAATCAGTATTCGACAAAGACTGCCTGACCATTATGTTGCCACCGTCGAATATTTTCAGTAGAAATCAAGGAGAAAAATAAGAGATAAGAGATTACGGCGCGTTCCTCGTTGGAATGGGAGAGAAAATCGCTAATGCTGGTATGTAGTAATCTTCGCCAAGCCCCGAACCGTATCGCTGGCAAGAGCAACGTCATGGCGGCGTATGTGGTCGTGGTATAAGCAGTGCTGGCGAGTACGGGACTGGACAGGCAAGCTGCAGTATGGCGGAAGTTGTAACACGGCCTGCTCCAGCTCTCGCGACTAGAGCGGCCCGCTGCACCGCAGACAGACCACGAGGACTGGCTCGCAGCCGGCTCTGGATACACGATGTCAGCAGCAGACATCGCTCTTTCTTTCAGAGCGCTTTCTGTTCTCACACCACGCTTGCTATTGTTAGCTATCCAAATGCTTGCAGACGCTTCCGCGCCGTGCAGTAAGGAGGGTTTGATGTATGTTTGGCGAATGTTCGGCCAGTAGCTTGCCTTTCTTTCGACTGTTTATGTTGCTTCAGTGACCCACCACTGTTCCCAGTCGCCATTTGCCCCAGGTCCCATTTTCTTATACGGTTGAAACTACTACAACTGTTTTACATTTTTTCCGTGTAACGTATTCTTGAAACGAGAACGTAAACTGCATTAATTGTGTTTGTAACTTATTATCAAATGTACGAAATTATGGGTGGGTATCAAACGAAATTTATAAAAAATGGTCAAATGTGTGTGAAATCTTATGGGACTTAACTGCTAAGGTCATCAGTCCCTAAGCTTACACACTACTTAACCTAAATTATCCTAAGGACTAACAAACACATCCATGCCCGCGGGAGAACTGGAACCTCCGCCGGGACCAACCGCACTGCAGCGCCTTAGACCGCTCGCGAAATTTATGACTGGATTGAGGATTTCTAGTTGGGGAGAACGCAGCATGTCATCTCGGATCGAAACTAACTTCGGGTGTGCCCCAGGGAAGTGTGTGGACACCCTTGCTGCTCGTGCCGTATATTAATTACCTTGCGGGTAATAGAACAGTAACTTCAGACTTTTCGCAGATGACGCACTTACTCATTACGAAGCACTATCCGAGAAAAGCTGCGCAAATACGATTGGATCTGCACAAGATTTCAAAATGGTGCTAAGACCAGCAACTGCGCTAAATGTTCAGAAATGTAAAATCCTGCACTTCACAAAATCAAGACATACTATAGACTACAGTATCAGCGAGACACAACTGGAATCAAAAATGGTTCAAATGGCTCTGAGCACTATGGGACTTAACATCTGAGGTCATCAGTCCCCTAGAACTTAGAACTACTTAAACCCAACTAACCTAAGGACATCACACACTACCATGCCCGAGGCAGGATTCGAACCGGCAACCGTAGCAACAGCGCGGTTCCAGACTGAAGCGCCTAGAACCTCTCGGCCAAAGCGACCGGCAAACTGGAATCGGTCACCTCATGCAAATACCTGGGATATGAAACTGAACGATCACGTACGCTCAGTCGTAGCTACAGCACGCGGTAGAATACGATATATTGGTAGAATACGAGGAAAATACACTCAGTCTATAAAGGAGGCTGCTTAGAAATAACTCATGTGACGCATCTGAGAATATGGCTCAAGTGTGTGGGACCTGTAGCAAATAGCACTAACCGAGGATACTGAAAGTATCGAGATGAGAGCAGCACGAATGGTCACAGTTTTGTTTGACCGTTAGGAGCATGTTACAGAGGTGAAGATACTGAACTGGCAGAAACTTGAAAATAGAAGCAAACTACCCAGAGACAGCGTACTTACAAAGTTTCAAAAACTGACTTTAAATGGTGTTTCCAGGAATATACAACAACCCCGTACCCATCGCTCGCACAGGGATCTTGAGGAGAAGATTATGCATGTAAAACAGTCTTTCTTCCCGCGCGAAAGTCCTAATAAATGGTACAATGGGAAGTGCTGTCTGCCATGCATTCACAGTAGTTTGCAGAGCATGGATGTAGATCTAATTCGTATGTTTATTTAACACATGGCAAAACTAAAGTGTGACAAACGCCACTCACAAAATTAACATATAAGACAAGCATAAGAAATCATTAACAAATTGTTATAAAAATAAAGCAAGTGAATATTTAGCTACGTTGTTAATTAAGTAGTTTCTGCAGAGTTCTTCGTCGAAAGAACTTAACCATCCAATAACCTTTGGTGAGGTCTTTATGAAGTTACTGTCGTCTCCTTGGAATCTACTTATTTGGCAAGTCGTCTATTGCTACAGGTATGGTATTTACAAATTGTTGCGTCATCTGAACGTAGCGTTCAATATTCCAGTGCTATGAAAGAAATGATAAAGATGGTCCACGTAGCATGTGAAACACAGACTTCCTGTCGTGCAGAGTGCACTCTTAGGCCGATATGTACTTCCCGTACACTAAAAGCCTGAATTCTGAACCTTCACATGTACATCAAACTGGAGCCAATCCACGTCAGGCCGGAAGCGTTAAAGATGACATGAACCACGGACTGAAAGCTACATGTTTTCCATTGCTTTCAGCAAACACCTCATGGCCAGCACGAATTTTCTACGTTTGCTTCTCTAGGCGGCCTGACAGTGCCTTGTGGGCAATAACAGAGAGCTCATACTAGCAGCCTGCCCGTCTAACAGCTTCTCCGGTGTCGGCACTTCCTGCACTTTAGGCTGCATCTGCCACACTCCATGTGTTCTACAACGTATCGTAGAACCGCTTCATGGCGGTCGTGTTGGATGTGTGGTTACCATATTTTTCTGGGAAGACATTCAGTATCTCGGTATAATTGGTAAATTAATTTACTGGGTGACAATGAATACTCACTGCTGCAATGCGTAGCCCAATTCTTCCTCAAATAAGCGATGCCGTACCTGCAACAACAACAAAATGATTACATAAGCCTGTGTACTTTGTTGGTCAGATCTTTGAGCGGTATAAAAACAAGACGCACTATAAACTAGGCAATGGACTTGTATCCAAATTTTCATAGCCAAGAGAAGAGTGAGAAATGGAAAAATGGGGTAGCAAACAGAGCAGCATGAGGTCTGGTTGTGCAAAAAACATTTAACTGCTTGAAAGTTGTTAGGTTAGTTACGAAAATAATAGAATACCCATCCATAATAAATTATTTTTCACTTTTTTGTGAACAAAACTTGACAATTTAAAAAATGAGAAAAACGTAAAAACTTTTGTAGAATCATATGACTGAAGGTAAGAAATGATGCGCCTTTGAATGATGCTCGAAATCATGCGCAGCAAATGAGTTGTGTCAGAGGTTTCTCAGTTCCTCTTCCTTCCTTGTTACTTTCTATTTTTCCAGTCCTCCGTCATCTCCATATGTTGTCTTTCCATTTCTCTGTCAATGTCATTCCCAATTTCTTATTTCTTCGGCATTAAAAGGCTTTTAACTTTAATATTTTGTTCTTAAAAAGACTGCTGTCTGGTATCTGTTTCTTTGTAGATCTCGTCTTATTTCTGTAATCCAAGCTATTGTCGACTTCTTCTTCTAGAAATGCAGGAATATTTCTTTCGTGAGCTTGTTCCCGTTCATTCGGTATAGGTATCCAAAAAAGATTAGTCTTCATTTATTCATTGCTTCTGATATTTTCTCTATATTTTGGTAGATCTCCTCAGTACTTCTCTTTTTCCAGCCATCTGCAGTTTGCATTGCACCCTTTACTTTTCTAACTATCCGTATTGCAAGTACCAATATTCTGTCAAGGTTATAGTTCATTATTAGGCATTCACATCCTTATAAACATTCTGGTCGTACCACTGCGGTATAGTGTTTTAGTTTTGTTTTTCTAGATATGCCTTTCTTGTTGTAAATGTCCTTTTTCAAACCACACGCTCTCCCTATTTTGTTAACTCTTACATCTACTGAAAATTTTTTCTAATGCACTGTTTTCTCCAAGATATTTGAAGTTACGAACTCGCTCTCTTTTACCTATTTGTGTTTCTATGAATTTTGGTGCATTTTTATGTTTGTCATGAATTTTGGTTTGTCAGCTGAAATTTTGAGACCACTTCTATTTGCTATCTCACCATTTTATTTTTCAATCCTTTTAATTGATCATCCTACACGCAGCAGAGTTCGAGTACGGCTGTGATAGATACGTTGCTGGCGAGTGGAAATGCAACGTTAGAAAGGCTAGCAGATAACACATTTTACCTATTGTACGTATGCGGCTAGTAGGAAGAATATGCACCGAAAAGCCAAAGAAACTGGTACACCTGCCTAATATCGTGTACGGCCCCCGTGAGCACGACGTGATATGGACTCGACTAACATCTGAAGTAGTGCTGTAGGCAACTGGCACCATGAATCCTGCAGAGGTGTCCATAAATCCGTAAGAGTATGAGACGGTGGAGATCTCTTCTGAACAGCACGTTGCAAGGCATCCCAGATATGATTCATAATGCTCATGTCTGGGGAGTTTGGCGGCCATCGGAAGTGTTTAAACTCAGAAGAGTGTACCTAGAGCCCCTCTGTAACAGTTCTGGACGTATGGGGTGTCGTATTGTCTTGTTGGAATTGCCCGAGTCTGTCGGAATGCACAGTGGACATGAACGAACGTATGCAGGTGCTCAGACACGATACTCAGGTGTCACCCGTCAGAGTCGTATCTAGATGTATCAGGGGTCCCATTACACTTCAACTGCACATGCCCCACACCATTACAAAGCTTCCACGAGCGTGAACAGTCCCCTGCTCACATGCAGCATCTATGGATTGATGAGGTTGTCTCCGTACCAGCAAACGTCCATCCGCTCGATACAATTTGAAGCGAGACTCGTTGCACCAGGCAACATGCTTCCTGTCATCAACAGTCCAAAGTCGGTGTTGACGCACCCAGGCGAGGGGTAAAGCTGTGTCGTGCACTCATCAAGAGTTCACAAGTGAGCTTTCGGCTCCGAAAGCCCAATATCGATGATGTTTCGTTGAATGGTCCACATGCTGACACTTGTTGATGGCCCAGCACTGAAATGAGCAGTTAATATGCGGAAGAGTTGCACTTCCGTCACGCTGAAGATTCTCTTTAGCCATCGTTGGGCCCATTCTTTCGGGATCTTTTTCCGGCCAGCAGCGATATCGGAGATTTGATATTTTGGCGGATTCCTGATATTCACGATACGCTCGTGAAGTAGTCGTACGGGAAAATTCCCACTCCAGTGCTACGTGGGAAATGCTATCCCCCATCGCTCGTGCGCAAACTGCAACACCATGTTGAAACTCACTTAAATCTTGGTAAGGCGCCATTGCAGCAGCAGTAACCGATCTAACAACTGCAACAGACGTCTTATATAGGCACTACCGATCGCAGCGCCGTATTCTGCCTGTTTAGCCGGCTTCTGTGGCCGAACGGTTCTAGGCGCTTCTGTCCGGAACCGCGCTGCTGCTACGGTCGCAGGTTCGAATCCTGTCTCGGGCATGGATGTGTGTGCTGTCCTTAGGTTAGTTAGGTTTAAGCAGTTCTAAGTGTAGGGGACTGATGACCTCAGATGTTGAGTCCCATAGTGCTCAGAGCCATTTGAACAATTTTTTTTCTGCCTGTTTACATCTGTCTGTATTTGAATACGCATGCCTATACCAGTTTATTTGGCGCTTCAGAGTAGGTTGCGCTGTTTTATTTGACCACGAATGGCAGATGTGCAATGCCCCAATCATTTGCAAGTATCTGTCGAGTTAAGACGATGTTCTGAGCAGCTGTGAGGGCGTTATGTCGGAGCTAAGTGAATCAGAACGTGGGCACATTGTTGATGCTGGTATGGCGAACGTTTCTGCAACCATTGTGGCCGAGATGTCTGATGTTTGAAGAGATGCCGTGTCGAAGATCTAGACCGTGGGCAAGGAAAGCGGAAAAACATCTTTGTATTGAGTGTTCGATACAGTGGGTGACTGTGGCCATTGTATCGAAACCTCAGACGACGACAGCTGCAAAGGTCACTGTAGAACTGAATGTCGCACTCGAGAACCCTGCCTGCGCACGATACGTAGGGAGCACGGAATTGCAGGACGAGCTTGAAATCCGGAACTACTCATCAGTGATGCAAATGCACATAACAGGGAAACAAAGCTGAAGCTATAAATCCTGGACTACGGAGCAATGGAAGAACGTCATTTGGTAGGATGAGTCTTGTTGCACACTGTTTCGAGCTTCTGGCTGAGTTTACTTCCCAAGTGTTGAACATGGCGGGGGTTCGGTGATGGTTTGGGCAGCCATAGCGTGGTGTTCCAAGGGCCTCATGGGTACTCTGCAAGGTCGCATTATTGCCATTTCGGCTCTTCAGGTCCATCTCATGGCACAATGTTCGTTCCAATACGGTGATGCTGTTTTCCAAGACGACGGAAACCCTGTTCACACAGCTCGCATTGTCCACGATTGGATGAATTTGTCGCATCTCATCTGGCTACAACAGTCACCAGTTCTCAATATTATTGACTATTTGTGGACTACTTTGGTGATGGCTATCCACCTCCATCATCGTTAGCTGAACTTGCCAATATTTTGCAGAAAAAATAGTATAAGATAGTCTTGAAAACCATGCAGCACCTGCATGTTCTCCCAGCGCTAGTCGCGCAGAGCTATTGAGGTGCTGGTGGCTTCCAGTATGGCGCTCCTGAACCTATCGATTCCATATTCGGATGGCATTCGTCTGATCCCGTCCCAGGTTAGCAACAATGCCGCGGAAAGATAAACCCAGGTGTCTATAGGCGACGATTCTTCCTGTTCAGAATTCCGACACATGCTGGCAGACATTTCTCCTACTTACGCAAGCCGTAACACGGCGTTCCCACAAACAAGCTACACTGAAATACCATTTCAGAATGAGAAGACCGCTGTGCAATCTTACCTTACACACGTAATGCAGATGGCGTTGCAACTACCTACTTTTTTTGCTTTTACAAAGATGCTTATCATTAGCAAATCCAAGCATGCTGCCTTCGCTCTGTTGCAGTTTCAATGGCCAGTAGTGTAGACTGATGGACGGCCTCCGGACTGCGTGGGAGTCTAAGTCCAGGAGGTACCCGTGTGTACCTGGCCACCCACGCTCGCTGGCAGCCCCGGCCGACAGATCCCGCGTGCCCCTCTCCGTACTGGAGCCGAGCCAGTGGTGCAAAGTCCTCAGCAGGCTCGGCCAGCGCTCTGTTCGACACCCACGCAGCGCACCACCAATCTGACTCACGCAGCCTCTTCCCAACGGCTAATGGTTATTCACTAGCGCGATTCGGAGATGCTGACTCACTCCCCACACCTGGCTCTGTACTTCTTAAATATGTACCCGCAGTTCCGAGATTTCAGTTGGAATTTAGTATTCTAGAGGCAATATCTTAACGACAAATCAAAATGAATCCAAATCCAACCCCTAGTCCGACACGTACTAGATATTTAACAATTCACCGACAGTCTTAAAGGACGATAACTAACACACGTAAGACAATTTCTTATTACAAAAAGTATCCATATTAAGCCGTACTTTATGAGTTATGTGGACGAGTGAGACGCAATGATCATAGTTGTGTTGTTGTGGTCTTCGGTCCGAAGACCGGTTTGATGCAGCTCTCCGCGCTGCTTTATCCTCTGCAAAGTTCTTCATCTCTGGATATCTTCTGTTCGCTACATCCATTTGAATCTGGTTACTGTAGTCAAGACAGGGTTTCCCCCTCCACAGCAACCGCATGGAGGCTAGGGGGCAGGAAGCCAAAAGGGGGCACTTGCCCTCTCCCACAGTTTTTCGATAAAGAGTTCTAACACAAGTGCTCACGAAAAACTATGCCTTTTCCTCGCAACGGTGGCGGTTTCGGCATTGTCCTGCATTCAACGCGGATGTGACGATTTACCGAACATCGTCACAATACAGCCCCCAGGCTGTTTTCTGCTTCTTTCTCGTAAAGTCCTCACCGATCTCCAAAAAGGGACCATTCCAATATGTTGAGGCTGCGTTTCCGGGGCCTATTCCCAGCATTAAACAAACGCCAACCGTCCCTGATTCCCACGTGGACACTCCACTGTCATAGTGCAACAACCTATCACAACAATAGAATACCATTTGCCTGTAAACAACCGGTTATTGACACCACAGTCAGTACTTTAATCACAGAGTGGGGAAAAACGTGAAAAATCGAGGTCGAAAAGATCACCACTTTAAGAGATGGAATCTTATCTAACTCCATGCAGCGCAACACAACACAATATGCTTTCATAGAATTAGGTTTTCAGCAATCCACTTCGGCTGCACAATTATTTGTCGAACTAGGGGAAGGGGGAGGAGGAAGAGGAGGAGGAGGAGGAGATAAGACTCATCTTCGTTCAGTCACACGCTATTTAGTGTACGATTCAACAGTCTTCTCTCTGGAAACGTATTTGGACATCGCCACGGAGCATTGTATCACTTCCGTCCGTGCGACAGAGCAATAAAATTATATCTACCTGCTCAGGAAATGAATATCCTGCATTAGTGAGACTGATAATTTGTTACGTAGCACACTTCTGCTTCTGCTGCTGCTGGTACTACTACTACTACTACTTAAGTCAAAAGTTCAAAACTAATTAACCTGAAATTTAGATGAATGTTAAGATACCTCCATAGCAACACATTCTAATCAAGGATATAAAGAAGGCCGAGCGGTTCTAGGCACTTCAGTCTGGAACCGTGCGACCGCTATCGTCGTAGGTTAGAATCCTGCCTCGGGCATGGATGTGTGTGATGTCCTTAGGTTAGTTAGGTTTAAGTAGTTCTAAGTTCTAGGGGTCACGCCTTTTCTGGTATGACGCGCCAAGTGTTTCGGGCTGTTCGTCACTCTGGATTAGGCAGTCGAGAAGAACAGACTTGTTGTCTGTCGTAGGATGTGTTTCCAATTTTTATTTAAGTTCCTGTTCGTCACTCTGGATTAGGCAGTCGAGATGTACAGTCACGTCTGTGACAGGATGTGTTTGCCAGTAATTACTGAAAGATTCACTCCGGTAGTCATGAGGCACAGACACGTGCAACAAATAGTGTAAAGATACATTTTCGTAAACATTGTGTTTGATCATGTGCTTTGCTGTATCAGAAGGTGTTGTATTAAGGTCATGTAGTCTTCTCGTGTAGCTATATTAAAATACGCGAGTGCCATCCCAAAGAAGTGATACATTATTTCAGAACAGAACCTCGCTAAACGTCAGTTTCAGCCTCAAGATACAGAACCTACGACCTGCGAGCTGTTTTCTGCGCTGGGGACATCAACTTGAAGACAGCAGGTTAGTGAACTATAACAGAACCTTCGTATTCCACACAGTGCAGTGGAAACAACTAGGCGTCTCACGTGTACTGCATGCACAGAACAAATCTGCTCAGTGACACGTCATCTGCAGTAAAGCAGAGGAGGTAAATGAGGATGATCGTTATTAACACCAACAACAATTTATTCTTCCTTTCTTGCCGGACTGTGCGGGGCCTTCCACTGTCCGTGTTCCCAGGTGCAAGGGTACATGTTTCCCTCAGATGCTGGAAAAGTCGGCGCTGTGGGTGTTTTTCACCGTAGAGGGAACGGGCTCGCTGGTTACGTCCATTTGCTAAACCATAGCAGAACATCACATCCGCTATTTCACTTGTCGAATGGTACGCTTCCATTGTTAGCAAGTGGTGGAAGAGAGAAAATGAAAATGTACTACACCATTTGTGCGTAAGAACAGTAAACACGTAAGTGAATTTACGCTTGGAAGCAGGCAAAACACTATGATACGTACCCACAGTTGACAGTATTGTACAATAAGGCACACAAACACGACGAAAATTAACGTAACCTACAACACGAGTCGAACCACACGACTGACTGCAGTCCACCTAAAGGTAGGTAGACTACTGTAAGACGTCATAATACCCTGCCGACACATTTATGCCGGCCGAAGTGGCCGAACGGTTCGAGGCGCTACAGTCTGAACCGCTACGGTCGCAGGTTCGAATCCTGCCTCGGGTATGGATGTGTGTGATGTCCTTAGGTTAGTTACGTTTAAGTAGCTCTACGTTCTAGGGGACTGATGACCTCAGAAGTTGTCCCATAGTGCTCAGAGCCATTTGACAGAGCGCCAATGCAACGACTGTGCCAATATTCGCAACCAAACGTCGCGCAGACCTTCCTATGAACACGTGTTTTTTCCGGACCAATGTTTATTGCGCTTATTTTTCTTGTTTCGATTAGTGCTATCACCTCTCAAGGCAAACGACACTTTTTTTTTAACAGCCATATGCACCAGACGATACTTGCAGTACAGATAAGTGAGAACTCTTCTCTTGCGTAGATTAGACGAGGCCTCGAGCAATGACGATAATTGTCGGTGGACGCTACGAAAGCAGTATGCGACAATTTGGGAAAAGCGTGCTCGGATAGCCGAAGACATTAAAGCGATCGCTCGCCCAAGGCAGGAAATCCGCGTTAGGGTCCCGGTCCGTTACAAATGTTCATTTGTTGCCATTGCATTTACTCCAGTGCCTGATTTCGACTGAGGCCCGAATTTCTTTTACGTCATCACTCTTAAACAGCATTACGGAAGTGTAATATGGACGCAAGACTACTGAGGGCATTCTGATGTTTGAGCTGGCCTCTCAGGAGCGAACGTAGTCGTTAACTGCGGGTGACACGCTTGGCGGCTGGGGTTACACACAGTGATTTCCCAGCGTGCCGCGCGCGCCAGTAATCGATACGGCTGTCTGCGGCGGAGTCGACTGCAGCGGAGGGCTGGCGACGCTGCAGCAGTCGGCGCATCTGTTACTTAATCCCGCGCCCCCTCCCCCCTCAGCCCCTCACCGTAACGCAGCCTCTGCACTGACGGCGGGAAGGACGCTGACAGCCGAGGCGGCGCTAAGCCAGGGGTCGATCTGCCTGCCGCCGTCTGGCCAGTGACTCACAGGGGGTCTGGCGCGGGCAGCCGGGATTTTCCTTCTGTGACGAATGCGTCTCACGTCCCAGATATCCGCAAACTAAACTTTCCTTGTTTCTAGGCACACCCGCACACATTCATATGAACAGAAAAAAATGTACTTTAGAATCTACAGTCGCGATTTTACTTTGTCTAATGACTACCGGTTTCTGTACCAAGTACCATCATGATGCAGTCGCAGTGAGGTGACAACTGTCGTCTGATACCTCCTAATATCATGTGGGACCTCCTTTTGCCCGGCAAAGTGCAGTAACTCAACGTGCCATGGACCCAAAAAGTCGCTGCAAGTCTCCTGCAGAAATTCTGAGCCATGCTGCCTCTATAGCAGTCCATAATTGCGGAAGTGTTCCCGGTGGCCGGTCGGAGTGGCCGTGCGGTTCTAGGCGCTACAGTCTGGAACCGCGAGACCGCTACGGTCGCAGGTTCGAATCACGCCTCGGGCATGGATGTGTGTGATGTCCTTAGTTAGGTTTAAGAAGTTGTAAGTTCTAGGGGACTGATGACCTCAGTAGTTAAGTCCCATAGTGCTCAGAGCCATTTGTCCCATTTTTTTGTTCCCGGTGCAGGATTGTGTGCACAAACTGACATCTCGATTATGTCCCATAAATGTTCGATGAGATTCATGTCTGGCGACCTGGGTGGCAAAATTATTCGCTCGAACTGTCCAGAATGTTCATATCAAACGCGAGCAATGTGGCCCAGTGACACGACACTTGTTTGTGAACATTAAATCCATGAATGGGTGCAAATGGTCTTCCAGTTGCCGAAAATAAGGATTTCCAGCAAATGTTCGGTCGAGTTGGAGCATTTAAACAAAGCCCACATCTTTACGGAGCCACCACCGGCTTGCGCAGTGCCTTGTTCACAACTTGGGTTCATGGCTTCATTGTGTCTGTGCCGAGACAGAGTGAAAAGGAACATCAAGACTTAACGTCCCGTCGACGACGAGGTCATTCGAGATGGAACTTGATTTGGGTTGTTTTGGGTGAGGAGACGGTTGTTTTGGGTGAGGAGACTAGGCAGAGCGGTCACCGGTCTCATTGGATTAGGGAAGGACGGGGAAGGAAGTAGTCCGTTTCCTTTCAAATGAACCATCCCGACATTTGCCTGGGGGATTTAGGGAAATCACGGAAAACCTAATTTAGGATGGCCGGACGCGGGATTGAGCCGTCGTCCTCCCGAATGCGAGTCCAGTGTAGACGGAACTCGAGGTCAAATTAAGGAAGGATGTGAAATCAAAATACCAGCATTTCTTTCAAAGGAACCCTTCCGATATTGCCTTAAAGTAAGTAGGGTAACCAAGACAATGTCACCGGCAATTTCTTCTCTCTATTCTTCTGGTGTTCTAGAGCTCTTGTTGTCGACTCTACATTAAACTCTGATTTGAGCTCTAACATTCGCTCCATTTAATATTGCTTTTGTCGTCTACCAAATAAATTGGTTCCTGGTCAAACGCATTTTGGAACTGCAGGAAGACAGAATGTATGTGTATAAGTTCACTTTCCTCCATTATTTACGAGTTACCGACCTTTCTTTCACTTCCTAAATTAATGATGATTTGTGGAATGAGGTGAAAATTCTAGGAGCTTCCTGATGTGTTGGCGGCGAGAATTCCTTGCAGAATCGTACACCAGACTGTCGTTTGATACTTTTGTATAATTTAGCGTATCTTTTCTGTTATTCTTTTTGCAATGTTAGCTGATATAAATTTAGTCTGAGATTTGTAAAATATGGCTCACGAATAATAAAAGACACTACTCAATAACGTTTTCATATTAACCGGAGCGGCCGGTGTGGCCGAGCGGTTCTAGGCGCTTCAGTCTGGAACCGCGCGACAGCTACGGTTCGAATCCTACCTCGGACGTGGATGTGTGTGATGTCCTTAGGTTAGTTATGTTTAAGTAGTTTTGAGTTCTAGGGGACTGATGACCTCAGATGTTAAGTCCCATAGTGCTCAGAGCCATTTGAGCCATTAACCGGTGAAGTACAGGATGCGAAGCCTATGTTTGAAAAATTCCAACTGGGAAAAAATTTCGCTTTAACATAGGCTGCTTTGAAAGTGTAGACGGTGGTTTCAATGTGTCAGGTGTTCTACAAAGTCATACACCATTCGAATAAAACGCACGGAACGATATTTTTCCGGAAGTCTGATGGTATGTCGCCATGTAACACCGAATATGCATATAAAATACCTTATACATCATTCAAAACTTTTTGGCCCTTTGATAACTTTTACTGTACTTATGATTCTGAAGCTGTAAACTTTATTACGGAAACTATATTTAATATGTAATCCATGTAATATGTTACTTATTTCTGACTGTATATAACTGTTTGCAGTTATAATGAAAACATTGCAAATTTCTGGGTAATAGCCAAGGGATGGCAACGACGAAATGGCAGTAGCTGTGCCGTTGTTTATCTTTGTGTATGGAGAATCTCTGTAGCGTTGCGAGCAGAGCAGTTTGAGTCAGAAATCCTGTTTTATGATAGTGTTCAACTCGTGATAGTGTTCAACTCGCTCCCCACATTCTCACCTTATTCGGTCTTGCCGAACACTCAGAAACCTATTATGCACTTTGTTGTTTTGCTGTAGGCTCGTGTTGATAACACCAGTCTTGTCACCCATGGTGATTTTTTTACAGAAAAGAAGTGTTTGCGTATTCGTTTCAGTCATGATGCAGCAAGCGTCCACGAGTCATCGCTTTTCGTTCGGGAGTCAAAAAATTGGCTCTGTGCACTTTGGGACTTAACATCTATGGTCATCAGTCCCCTAGAACTTAGAACTACTTAAACCTAACTAACCTAAGGACATCACACTCATCCATGCCCGAGGCAGGATTCGAACCTGCGACCGTAGCAGTCGCGCGGCTCCGGACTGAGCGCCTAGAACCGCTAGACCACCGCGGCCGGCGTTCGAAAGTGGAGATGTGCTGGACACAGAGTACACTTCGCTCTTTTTTCAAGACACTTTTGAAAATGGTTTGAACACCTGATTTAGTGATATTCTTTTCATGGCTACATTGCGATTCTTCACACAATGTTGACACATTGAGGCCGCAATTCATTACCGAACACTGTCTACTCAGTAATGACTGGTCGACTGCACATGTCTACAATTGTTGGTACAAGCCGCCACGGTAGTTGTTGCCCTGACATCGCTTCGACGGCAGGAACGAAATCAATCTCATCTTTTTGGACGAACAAGGTACTGTAGGTACCGAAAACATTCTAACAAGACAAGAATCCAAAAAGTCTCGTGGACTGTTATTAGGTTAATCAGCCATATAGCTGGTGTGCATCATCGAGATTAGAAGCTCAGCTAGTCCGATATGAACATCGGTATCAGGATGTAGAGGAGGGGAATGGAAGACATATTCGGCCTTGGGTTCTGAGCAAGTGATGTCTGCCTGTGAAAGATGTCACATACTGCTCCACCGTTAGAAGCGCACATTGTTCTCTCGAAACACATTTGAGGAATTATAGAAAAACGGTATTCGAGATAGACTGTTCGACAATCCTGTAGCAAACTTCGTATAATCCCAGAGAAATTTGGACGTGCAAACCGGCACATGGTGCGGTGAATGACACAAGCGATCTGATGGACATTTTCCATTTACTGTCGTCAATGAACCGAGTGTGAGTTTGTACTGCGCGGATTAAACAAAGAACGTCGTTTTTCCCTCGCTTAACTCACACAAAACACACTGAACAGTGGCTTGAAAAGTGCCTGTGTGATCCAAATATACTGCATACTCTCCATCGATACTGAGATGCTGCACGCACGAGGTACTTGGAACTCCGTAACTATTTTGCTACACCGTTGGAACGGTCTGTGAGCTTTTGTGGGAGTAGATACGAAGACTGCGCGAAATGAACTGCTGTTGCTCAAAATACAGCGATCAACAACGCACGCATTTGAATCACACTTCGGCATTCCTGAAGGGGGGGGGGGGGGGCACGGAAACTGGGGCGAATTAATTGGCTCCATTTCATGTGCTTTGCAAACAAACGCTCCGTCCCGGCAGGCAGCTAGCTGCCAGCGAAAGCAGTCGCTGTGGAGTGGGGTGCGGGAGCGGCCTTGGGGTCTGGAGAGAGCAGGAATCGGGGACAGTCCCCGGCGGTCGATGCGGGCGCCGCGCCGTGTCACGTGACCAAGTCGACCAATGCCGCGGCCGCTCCGGCTGCGGCGCGCTGCGAGAGATCGATACGCATCGCGCAGGTCGAACCGCGACCTCAGCCACCGAGTGTCGGGGGCTGCGTCGAGCAGGGTTCTCATAGGCTGTGTGAATGCCCGGTAGTGAGTCAGCGATGAATGGGTCCTATAGCCCTTCGAAATAAACACGTTCGTTTATGCAGCAGCAGGCTCAGCAACACAGCTGTACGGTCAACACGAGCAGGGGCACCACAGTGCTTTCCTAGATATGGTTTATTAGATATGGCATGCCCAGCGTTCCTCTGACCTTTGAACAGAATAACCCATACAGTAACAGGGCTGCTTACAGATGAAAGTGGACTTCGAACCACGGTACGATTCGGTGCTTTCACATTAAAAAAATAAGTCATTCATAGACACATTTAGCTTCTGGTGTACCGCAATAAAAGTAATAGAACCAATCTCATCTTTGTGTTATATCCCAACAAAACCGCCGATAGATGTAAATTCGGACTTTGTCTCGGATATCGCAGTTATCCAATACGTAGAGAGAAAAGCTTGCACGAATATCCAATGTTATCTTCACAATGAATTTTCACTCTACCGTAGAATGTGCACTGACTTCAAATTTCCTGCTAGATAAAATGAAATGAAATGATCGTATGGCATTGTTGGCCGGGAGGTCCCGTGATGGGGGGAGTTCGGCCGCCGTATTGCAAGTCCTTTTTAGTGGAGTTACGGGTCAATGATGGACACACAACACCCAGTCCCCTGCCGGGAATCGAACCCGGGCCCCCTGCGTGATATGCGGAAACGCTACCGCTATGCTACGGAGGAGCACTCCTGGTAGATAAAACTGTGTTCTCGACCCGATGCCGAAACCGCGGCTTTACTGATGGCTTTCCGAATTCATGGACGACGCGAGACACACTCACAGCTTTATTTCCGACGGTGTCTGTCTGTTCTTCCGGGAGTGCCAGTCCTGTACGATATGGCGGAGAACAGTATAGTCTGGAGAGTAGGAGAGAAGCCGTGAAGGCGGCTCGTGTCCCGTACCAAGCTGGGTTCGAATCCTCGTGCGACGCACAGTTTTAATCTGCATGGGCGTTTCAGTCTTACCTTGACAGAATATTAACTTTATTCAAGACTGGATGTGAATGGGCAAATTATAAAGCGCCAAAATGTAGTATTCTTTGCCTACATGAACAATAAGTTTCAATATAGTAGAGAAGGAAACAAGTGCCAACACCTGTTCCTAAATGCAAGTTATGCGATTCATATGAGGTTACGTAAATAGTTATAAAACGAGCATCTTAAAATAAAGACAGCAGCAGTTTCTAACAGATACGCCTGATTCCGTAGCGTCTAAGATATTGTGAGAAATATATAAATACTGATGATGAGCTTCAGACGCCAAATCTCTAAAATTCCCACTTGGCTAATTTCAATAGCGGTGTTTCATGTTGAGAAAAGGATTATTCTTCATTACTTTTGAATACATTATGGGAGTGATCAGTGTGTTACAAATATTTACTATTTAAAAACAGTCTTGATCCCGATTTATTTTCTAAGGTGACTGGTTTCGACCACTGCTGTGGTCATCTTCGGACCATTGAGTAGGAACCTCTTTCTGTTGGAGAATCACTACTCTCCAGCAGAAAGAGGTTCCTACTCAATGGTCTGAAGATGACCACAGCAGTGGTCGAAACCAGTCATCTCAATAAATAAATTGTGATCCACACTGTTTTTAAATAGTAAAGATTATCCTTCAGCTCCCTGTATAACTCTCCTGAAGTAGTCTGAAAAAGAAAAGAAGCAACAGCTCGTATGGAAGCGTTGATTCTTCTCTTGTAGCGTTTGTCCATGGAATGTGAATAAACTTAACACACACGGCGCAGTAAATAGTATCATCTATAATCTGTTGTTACCTGAAGAGTGATTACGCAAGCCGCCGCTCTCTTCACCCGACTACGTCACAGAAAGCACCTACAAAGGCTGTTTTCGGGACCACGCATAGGGCGCCTTTTAAATCGGCGGTGACACGGCACTCACAGAGACACAGGGAGCGTTCATCTTTCAAATGTGCCAGCGCTGTACGAAATACAGAATAAAATAACCTTATTTCAAATCGCATGATTATAAATTACACGGGAACATATGAAGAACAGAATGGCTGTTCACGTGAAAGCATGGTTTACCACCATCTGCTGCTAATCGGTTGAATATATAAGTATTTAATCAGAGTTTTCGCCGGCTGGAACCGCGCGACCGCTACGGTCGCAGGTTCGAATCCTGCCTAGGGCATGGATATGTGTGATGCCCTTAGGTTAGTTAGCTTTAAGTAGTTCTAAGTTCTAGGGGACTGATGACCTCAGATGTTAAGACCCATAGTGCTCAGAGCCATTTGCACCATTTTCAGAGTTTTCAAAAACGTACGTTGCAATTATTCTAAATAATTGGAGACTTCCTTTTGGAAAAAAAGGGTCAGTTGTGACATAGATGTGGCGGGATGGACTAAAAAGTACTAATTCTCACAATCTATCACACTTTTTCAGATATGAATGAAGAATCGGTATACGTATTTCGATGTACGTTTTATCGGTGTACAGTATAGCTGTGCTTTAACCTACATTTCTTTTAGCAGGAAGAAGAGTGATCTAGCTATAATGACAGAATGCTTGCAAAAGTATCCTTTGCAGCAATTCTTCGGTCATCTCAGAACAATGTCCTGTTCCATATACAACAAAGACAACATGACAAACGCGGTGTGGTGGCAGAACATTAATTGACGGACAAACTCTAGTGACTTGAGAACTAACCCAAGTAATGCACTCGTTCTTCAGGAGACATCACGCTTATATCGTGTAGCACTGTCTCTATCCTTGATAATGAGCTATGCCGTTACCAGCTGAAGCCACTCCTTCAAAGTGTAGAGCTACCAGCTTGCAGGGATGTTGATACCTGCGTTTAATTCTTAGTTCAAAATAATCCCAGACAGTTTCAGTGCAATAAAGATCGGCTAATTTAGCAGGACAATATAGGCGCGGCAGATGCCTCATTTTAGTCAAACCAGGAACATGAGTGTGCAGCATTGTCAACCCGGCTATTGTCACTTTTTCAAGACTGGGGTGTCCACTGCATACTCACCATGAAGACAAACTAAAAAAGTTCGAATCAGGCCTCTCTGGCTACTCTAAATTAGCTTTCGTTATCCGAAAGTGTTTCACATATGGGTCTTCCTTTCGTTATCCGAAAGTATTTTACTTATGAGTCTTCGGCTTTACGAATTCGAGACGATTTTTGGTGACCTTGACAATCAAGATTACAAACACTGTGTTTTGCTGGACTTTATTTGAAGCTATGCACACATAGGTCAGTTAATCTCCAATGACTGCCATTCAGCTACGTGTGAAAGACGAACATAAACTTTAGATTAAGACAGTCTGAACATCTAGCACTGGAAAGTGGAAACACATACACCATATTACAATTCACTTCATGTGACAGAATCACCACCCTACAGGCATCAGAACGGGAGTAAGCAGTAACAATAGTTTGTAGACAGTTAAAGTCCACCTATCACAATCCAGAAAAGGTTCACCACAGTAGCTTTGAGCATAAGATACGCTCTCCTTCTCACTTGAAGAAATTATTTTTTGAGTTTATAATTTTCAAGATTTCCGACCAAGGTTTTGCCTGCTTGCGGTTTCCAATAAACATGCGATTTGAGTCCGTAGATTCTGAACTACGTCCCGACCGTGATATTTCCATCTTCAGGCTGCCACAAACGCCTTCTTTGACTAATCTTACCAGCTTCTCACAATCTGTGTTTCGTACGGTCTAAAAAAAACCTAATTTCAATTTTATGAACGAAGGCAGCAGCTTGTGCCCTGGTATGAAACTACGTGACACATTGAAACTGTGTGCCGGACCGATACTCGAACACGGGACCTTTTCGCGGGCAAGTGCTCTACCGACTATTTTTGTACCTCATTTTGTTCTATATTGTTCATTGAATTCGTTCGGAGCGGACCGCCGATGACTCCCGTTCACGTTCTTCGTTCATCCCTTCACTCAGTTTTTTTCAGAGGACAGCTAATCTTCTGACCGAACATGCTTAGCTACGGTGCCGGCACCGACTGAGCTACCCAAGCACGACTCAAGCCTCGCCCTCGCAGATTTACTTCCGCCAGTACCTCATATCCTATCTTCCAAACTTGTCAGAAGCTCTCCTCACCCTGCAGCGGAGTGTGCGCTGATATGAAACTGTGTACCGGACGGGAAAGAAAGCTCTGAGGGTGGGTCGTGAGTCGTGCTTGGATAGCTCAGTCGGTAGAGCACTTGCACCTGCAAGGCAGAAGTGCCGAGATCGAGTCTCACTCTGGCACACAGTTTTAATCAATCAGGAAGACTCGTAATTTGAATTTCACCGATTGTCGTCCGAAATCTCTACGTTATGGCGATGAAATCGGCTATATTGTGCCGCGCGGGGTAGCCCCGCAGTTTAAGGCGCCTTGTCACGGTCCACGCGGCTTCCCCCGTCGGAGGTTCGAATCCTCCCTCTGGCATGGATATGTGTGTTGTCCTTAGCGTAAGTTAGTTTAAGTTAGATTAAGTAGTGCGAAAGCTTAGGGACCGATGACCTCAGCAGTTTGGTCCCATAAGTCCTTACCACGAATTTCCAATTTTTCGGCTATATTGCTACTTCACAAGTAGTGGTGTACTGATTTGAAATCCATCGATGTCGTCGACTCCGTGACCGCACCGTAAGAAAGTTTCATGGGTCACGACCATACGACCCGGAAGATTCACCAGTAACAAGGCAATCGGTCGTGAAAGTCATTTATGATAAGATCAGATCGATGGTTGCAGGCAGCACCTGAGCAGATGATAGTTACGTACTGAGTGGTCAGTTTACTCACTAGTTAGCACGTATTTCTCTTTGGCTACTTGGCTCTGAGCACTATGGGACTTAACATCTATGGTCATCAGTCCCCTAGAACTTAGAACTACTTAAACCTAACTAACCTAAGGCCATCACACACGTCCAAGCCCGATGCAGGAATCGAACCTGCTACCGTAGCGGTCGCGCAGTTCCAGACTGAAGCGTCTGGAACAGCTCGGCCACTTCGGCCGGCCATGCATTAACATATTAACTGATTAAGCTGATTTTTCTATAGGCATTCACTGTTAACATAGTACTTTGTTAAGCATTGTATTGTTCAGACCTATGTTAAGTTTGAAGATCACGCGAAGTTTTACTCTGTCTTTTTGAATACACACTTCATTTTAGAATTGTTGTGTTAGAATATCATTTCATAGGAATAGTTACTCTATCCATCCCATCACTGATCATTACATATTCAACACATTTTACCGTGTGGTATGAAACAGGCTGAATATATTTTGGCCGGCCGAGGTGATCGAGCGGTTCCAGGCGCTACAGTCTGGAACCGCCCGACCGCTGCAGTAGCAGGTTCGAATCCTGCCTCGGGCATGGATGTGTGTGATGTTCTTAGGTTAGATAGATTTAAGTAGTTCTAAGTACTAGGGGACTGATGATCGCAGATGTTAAGTGCCATAGTGCTCAGAGCCATTTGAACCATTTTGAATATAATTTGGAAATTTTATTTAGAAATAGAAATCTAGCGGAGCCGCTGCGTGCTAGCTGTTTGCTGTTGTGATTTCGAGAAATCTGCAACAATGTTTCCAAGACGCTATGTAAGTGGAAATATTGATTAGGGCCAGATTGTTTTCTTCAGTTGAGCATTTACTATAAAGACAAGTTGCATTCAGATCAGTTAAAGTTCAGTGCAAATTAGGTTCTGTTTGGTCAAGGGTTAGCATGTGAGTGTCAGTTGCATAACAGTTTGTGAAAGTATGGTTTTGGTAATACAGTTTATAGGGTAGGAGGTGAAGCTGAGATAAATTTCAGACAGAAACAAATATGGTGGGGTGGCTACACAGTGCGTGGAGCTCCACGGGGTAGTCTCAATAGGCGGGCGCAGTTCAGCTGTCAGTGCCGAGTGTGGCGGCAAGGGCGGCGGGGACCGTGCGTTGCGCCAGGCGGCTGGCCGGCTGCTAGTCTTCTCCAGCGTGGCCGCTTCCGGCGCGCACAACCAGCGTGCAATTGGGCGGTCGCGGTCGCAAACGCCGCCGCCCAAGGTCACCCGGCTTCAGACAGCCACTCCACGCATGGGAGCAGCTGCTGTCAGCCCGCGGCCGTCCCGTCCTCACAGGACGGACGGCTCGTGTGGGAAAGACGTTTCAATCTTTGCATAACTCACAAGATGTCTATTGTGGGCTGTCGTCGCATTCGCCACTATTATCGTGCCAAAAACGATACGTTTCCGTGAGCTCTTTAATTCCGTTGCTTCGTACCTCCATATTTTCTCAGATCGCCAGTTTAAATACGAAAACCATCAAAGACTTTTCTGGGGCTTTAAAATAGACAGCGGCCTCAACTGGAAACACATTGCATAGAATTACAGAAACGCATCATTAATCTACGTTTGCAGTTCGCGTGATTACTGCTAAGACTTATTTGAAGCAGAAACAAAAGCAGAACGAAAAACGGCACAATTTACTTACTTTTCTTGCTTAGCACTAAGCGTTTCGAGAATTCATTCTCATTTTCAAGTGCATTTGTTTACATATACATCCTTAGCGAAGTTTGCATATGTGATTTTCTGCATCTCCTGCAACGGCGTTGTGTTTTTGAGGTTATACTGCAATCGTAAAATCAGACAAAACGAATCTTGGAATGTTTCTTACATGCTACTGTTAGAAATGGTATTTTTGTTTGTCTATATAAAGGTTTTGTGCCTCCCTCCTCCAAAGTACAAAGTATCACACGCACGCAATTCTGCAGATTCCATTTTCTTTTTTATCGAACATTTTAAGTGATGAGCTGCGTGTGTGTGATATTCTGTGCAATGGAAGAGGGAGGCACAAAACCTGTATATAGACAAACAGAAATACCATCTTTAACATTAGCATATAAGAAACATTCCAAGATTCATTTTGTCCGATTTTTCGATAGCAATACAATCTCGTAAACGAAACGTCATTGCAAGATAGGCAGAAAATGACGCATGCAAACGTTGCTAAGGATAATTATGCAAACAAATGCACTTGAAAGTGAGAATGAATTCTCGAAACGCGTTGTGCTAATGATGGAAAAAGAAGTTCAAATGGTTCAAATGGCTCTGAGCACTATGGGACTCAACTGCTGTGGTCATCAGTCCCCTAGATCTTAGAACTACTTAAACCTAACTAACCTAAGGACATCACACACATCCATGCCCGAGGCAGGATTCGAACCTGCGACCGTAGCATTCGCACGGTTCCGGACTGCGCGCCTAGAACCGCGAGACCACCGCGGCCGGCGGAAAAAGAAGTAACTGATGCAGTTTTTCATTGTACAAAGCATCACTGGCACAGCTGGAGACTTTCATAACACATCGATTACGGTGAGCAAAATGAAGAGCAAAATAATCAATTAAATGGAATCTGCAGAATAATAAATTAACTACTGAATGATTTATGGGAAAATTGAACTTACAGGGATAGTATTTTCAGAATACAGAATCGTATTGTAAACATTTGGTGTTATATTCTTCACAAACCTCATCAATATACTTGGTATTTTGACGACTGGTTAGGCCCCAAAAATACGTATATATTAGCCTCATTATGACCAAAAACAACAATTGCAACAATTTTAATGGGTCAACATTAATGCAGAAAGGAGGCATCTGAATGAGTACCATGTTTTCCTCATATTAAACGTCTAGTGGGTAATATGGTGTCATCTTCGATTAAATTAAACAATGTTGTTGTGTCATTTCTCTTATTGCTCTTTAGAATATTTTCACAGTAGCGGCCTACTTTATAATCAACATGGTTACGGTAGCACAATAATTTTTATAATATTAATTCATTCTGTTGTGATGCACTTCGATAAAATATACGCCTTTGATTTCTTTCAACATCCCAGACACCCCTCTCAATTGAATTACTTATGTAATTCAATGCAACATGATACTTTGGCTTCCCGAGCTGTAAACCAACTGTATGTCGTTCGATTTCCACCCACCAATTTAATCGCAACACAGGACACGCAACATCAAACAAATATAGGATCTGGCCGTAAAATAGAACGTTGACAAAGTTCACTTCAGTATGTCTGCATTATTCCTTGCTCTATTTTGTAGATTGTGGTGACAGGCAGAGTGTAGTGTACCCCAAGGCCAAGGTTACCTTGAACGATGCTAATTTGCTTGTGAGTTGGCGAAATCAACAAATACTACTTCACGAGAAGCTATCGTACCGCTCGTTTAGTATGAATTAAATCTTGCGTATGTCGAACTATTCTCGCCCCACGGGATGTCCTCTGGTAAGTGGGCCAATGTCAGTAGTTCAGACTATTGCGTCGGCGGCACCTGACACGCCTAGACGTTGCTGCAACTTTTGGCGCGGGGACAGTGCGTGACGTATGTGACGACATAGTAACGTTTAGATGGCGTCACATGTCCTATGCCGTGACTGGCTGACAGAATTAACACCAGACAGACGACGTTTTGCGAAGTTAAATTTCCACATTTAATCCTTACTGTATTCAAAGTAGCTTGTTACGAAAATATGCTGCTTTCATGGAACGGCGTATGAAGGATCACTCAAAAACGTCTTGTTTTTAGTATGGTTTGTAGTATAAAGTCGGCGGGGAATGCAACGTCAGCCCATCACATCGTTACCAATTGTCCATCATCTGTTTATTTCTCCAGGTGTATGGTTTCAATGGAATGTAATGGAATTTTATTGAAGCGCGTTTCAAGGCGGTCGAAGTGTTATGTTGCGTCTTGCGTGTGTGGGAGAAAGTACGGGACGTGTACTGCACATTGGTTGGAAGCGTTGCATATACTTTTCACTGTACATTAACTAAAACAATTAAAGCAGCACATTTTTCTATTGGGAACGCCCCCATCGCGGCTCCTTGGGACTTACCTGAAAACATACAATCCCTGCAATGCTCCAAATTCTCAAACAGTCCGCCCGGATTGCTCCGTCATAAAATACGAAAAAAAAGTACTAGAAAGTTAAAACAGCCAGTGTGTGATATCTATTGTCGTGAATGATTCATTGAAAACAAGCACCCATATTTCAATGATCTACGATCTGCAGGGATACTTTCCTTTCCTTTATTAATTGTTGACAGTCAAGGCGTAACCGAAAAATTGCCTCAGTCAGTAAACAGACGTTCATACATAGTGAAAAGACTTGACAATGTTAAACAGCACAGTCTCATTAATCAGCACAGATTCATGGAATCTATTTTAAAATGAGCAATTGAGAAGCTGTATTGGAACGAAACATGACACATTAAGGTTGGCAGCCGTGTTTCAGATGACCTCAGAATACTAACAGGTTTCAGACAAGACTGCCGATTATCTCCGGCGATCTTCAACTTATATTCTGAAGCTATCTGTCGAAAAGCATTGAACGATTCCACAAAGAAATCAAGGTCAATAGTACACATGTAAACAACATATGTTAAGCAGACGGCGATGTGATACTCGGTGATAACATAGATCTGGTGGTGGTAAGTTTCTGTGGGACCAAACTGCTAAGGTCACCGGTCCCTAGGCTTACACCCTACTCTTCTAACTTTAACTTAGGCTATGGACAACACACACACCCATGCCCGAGGGAGGACTCGAACCTCCGACGGGGGAAGCCCCGCGAGCCGTGGCTAGGTGACTTAGACCGCACGGCTACCCCGCGCGGCTAACATAGATCTCCCGACTCATCCTGAACAGAATTAGGATCACTAGCAAACTGTTTGAATATATTTCCAAAAAAACTGAAATTATGGTTATTACCAACAAAAGAATAGACAAAAAGATTATCACGCTGTATAGGACATACTTGAGTGTATAATCAAAGTTCATTTCTTAAGATGGTAGCTAACAGAAATATGGAATCATGATAAAGAGCAGAGAATGGGCGGCATTTAAAAAATTCAAACATGTGACATACAATTGCGATCTTCGATTTACCATACATTACTTGTGTTATCTGTACTACTATGTGAAGTAGAGTCTTTGAGACTTAAAATGTCATCCATGAACAGTTTGAAGGCGTTTGAAATATGGATCTTCCGCTGGATGATGATGATGAATAGGTAGACCACGTGACAATTGATGACGTATTTCGCCGTACTGATAATAAAACTGAAGTCATAACCACCATCAAACGCAGGTAAGTATGGAATTTCGGGCACGATTTCCGAAGCTTTGTGCAACTTATCATTGAAGGAAAGATAGAAAGAAAACATGCCTTTGCCGGCCGGAGTGGCCGTGCGGTTCTAGCCGCTACAGTCTGGAGCAGAGCGACCGTTACGGTCGCAGGTTCGAATCCTGCCTTGGGCATGGATGTGTGTAATGTCCTTAGGTTAGTTAGGTTTAATTAGTTTTAAGTTCTAGGCGACTGATGACCTCAGAAGTTAAGTCGCATAGTGCTCAGAGCCATTTGAAACATGCCTTTGGTGGGAGAAGAGTTTCAACATCGCACAACCTTCTGTGCTGGCTCGACATCCCAAATACTGTCACATTGATTAAAGCAGCTCAGAAATATGAAAAATACAGCGCAACGGTCGCCAACGTTCTGAAAAAACATGACACGCAAAACAGAAAAAAAAACGTCGCGGTATCTTCCGATGTGACTACTGCAAAGAAAATTGCTGTACTAATACAGCTGACTAAAATAACATGTAGTTGTTAATTACCATAAACGCCGGGATTGCGTTTGCCCAGTGATTAAGAATCTGGGCTGGCTTTCGGTAGAGCCTGGATCCATTATCCTTGGTTTTCTCAAATCACTTAAGTCAGATGCTTGGATGATTCATTTTCATAATGAAATTTTCGATTTCCTTCTACATCTTTTCCCATCCGAATATATGCTCCGTCAGATATGGGAACTTATACACAGCAGAACTCCAGTGAAGTTTAGAATAATAGAGATGGAGTACTGCAGTGATACTTTTTGTCTAGCCGCGTGGCGTCCACAGATGGCTTTGTTGAAGATTTTATTCGTTGCTAATTAAAAAAAAAAAAAACCTTGAGTGCTGGTGTGGCTCATAGCTTCGCTCTGCCACATTCTAGTCTCCTCTGTTATTTTATAACTCGGCAGCATTAAATGTGTACCACTTTGGAAAACTCTGTTCTACGTCTTTTCAGAAAATTATCAGTGAATGTTCTAGTCCAAGTGGAAGTCTCATTCTTTTCAATGAACCGAAAAGGAGTTATCTACACCGCTAAAAGTCGACGACATTTTGAAGAAGTTTACGCAGTTCAGCCGAATTTACGAATCCAGAATGAATCTTTTATCCTACACAGTAGCGTGCGCTGTTTTGATTAAAACTGGTGCGGGACCGAGACTCGAATCCGGAACCTTGACTTGGCAGGCACTGCTCTTTTCAAGCAAGAGTCAGGAAGAACCCTCAGAGCCTCACTTCCAGTTTACAAACTTCGCAGAACCTCAGCCGCATCCCTTACTAGACTAGCACTGCAAGGACTGCTGTAAAGTTTGAGAACTAGGAGGGAGCAACTTGCAGATTTGTAACAGGGGTGCCGATCTTGTATAGCTCGGCCGGTAAGAGTATTGTCCGCGAAAGGTAAAGTTCTGGGTAAGAGTCCCGGTCCAACAATCAGTTTTTAGTCAGGAAGTTTCACGATATCACGACTGCTACACAAGCTGGTGAGATTCGTTTCTGTTTCTAGAGACTGACGCAATTTCAGATAAATTTGAAGCATTTGGTTCGTGCTTTCTATTTCGGCGCCTCAGAATAGCAAACACGGGCCCCGGTGAGCCTACAGATGTCTTCACGGAAGTAGAAAACACAAGCAAAGGAAGCACGACATTTATCAGGTGTGTGTGTGTGGTGGGGGGGAGCTCTGCGAAAGGCGTTCTGGGTCGAAACTTTGTTGGTGTTTCCTTCGTATAGCGTTGTAAATAGATGCAGTCAGAGAAGTGGAGGTATTTCGCATTAAACTGAGCAGTCTAAAAATAAAGTAAAACGATAACAAGTGGGAATATGCCGAGAGATGTATGTGAAACAAATGCTCCTGTTCTGCTGCGTAACATTCAATGTAATTAAATTCTATGGAAAGTGAAAACCCAGAGCTAAACGGCTAGTCGAATAGACTATGGACCTTCAGCTACAGTGTGCGAACCAGCATCAAATATTTGGCAGTCCACATTTTTTACTGTCCCCTATTATTTCTTCTCGTTCCCTTCGCTGATGGAACGAGGGTAGCACGATCACTTATGTACCACTGTGCGAGCTGTTGAGTAGTGCAATTTTATCTACACGGTTTTTGCGAGAGTAATACGCAAACGACTGAAAAATAGATTCCATTAACTTAATTGGCTATAAATTGATTGTAAGATGTTATGTTCTTTAGTGGTTGTGTATATTTTATGATGTGCGACCTTAATTTCGCTTTTGTGCGACTTTGAAGCAATCAATCCGCTTCTCTGTACGGTGTAAATTTATTATACATGATGTAAACTATGGTATATTAGGTCCCACTGTACAAAATCAGAAGACGGAACACTGGAAATACATAATAACGCCACTCTTGGCTCCTCGTATGCAAACTGAAGTAAAAATGTGGCTGAACAAGGCAAAATCACATGTTAGCAAAGATAAAAAGATTAAGTTTTACCTTTGCTACCATGTGGCTTAACGTTGTTCTAGATAAGATGATGTTATCTTTGCTACCATGTGACGGTGCGTATGGCCTATTCAGATCTGTCTGCTAGGAAGTTCTGAATCCCATCACAAAGCAGGTTCGGTAACCCATGAGCACTTCTTTTGTCCACTCAGCGAAAGTGCAGAGTCGTATAGAATGCCTTTCCGGAGACGTGGAACACAACTTAGGCACCATTATCTACGGCTCTCTGGATCTCATGCACGGAAAGAGCAAATTTACTTTCACAAGATATTTGTTTGCAGTATACACGCTGATTACTAGGTAGGAAATTTTCTAGTCTGCACAAATGTCGTAATAGGCGAGAGTAAAACGTGTGGCATAATTCTGCTGTAGACTGGTGTCTGCGATTTGAACGTATGAATATATGCACTTCACTGATGAGATTTTTTTAAAAAATGGAACGACCTGCTTTTATTACTAAGGGTTAAAATTGTTCAGGCTGGACGCTGCCCCACCTTTCTCCAGTCAATTTATTAAAGACGCAAAACCGTATTGGTTAAGTAATTAGTCGAAAGATTTACTCAAGTCTAATTATTAAATTTTCATTGGTAATGACGCATTCCATCGTGTTAGTAAGTTTACGAGTTTAGGCACGAGAAATTTTTCCCACAATCGCTCAGTTTAAGGTATTTTTGACATTCGTAAACGGAATTAAACTGAGAGATCTACTTTCACAGGGGAAAATTATTGGTTGTATCTGGCGCTTGATGTGCAGCTACACACTTTGTTGGCAGGATGAGCTGCTTCATGTTCAGATGATATACGTTATCCGATGAAAAGTATCTCGACAGCTATTAATGGACAGCCGCGCGGGATTAGGCGATCGGTCTGAGGCACTGCAGTCATGGACTGTGTGGCTGGCCCCCGCGGAGGTTCGAGTCCTCCCTCGGGCATGGGTGTGTGTGTTTGCCTTTAGGATAATTTAGGTTAAGTAGTGTGTAAGCTTAGGGACTGATGACCTTAGCAGTTAAGTCCCATAAGATTTCACACACATCTGATCATTTTTATTAATGGACATTAGTCCTCCTCTCGTGACACCTAATTGTCTATCCCGCTCTACACAGTAATGTCCGGATATTTTTGGTTGCGGATGTACTGACATCAATTACTGCATTATGTGCATCAAGGTGCATTTCTTGTTGGTTCGAAATTGGTTGCAGTTAAATTAGAAATAAAAAAATGTAGTCATATTGACATAAAAATAAAAACGTCATGAAGAGAATTTGTTTTCCACCGTGAAAAATTTAATATCAGGCGTCTCAAGCTCTTCCATTACTATGGAACTTAAAAGTCTGACAGACGCACTTTACTAACTGTTTTGTAGAACTTTAGTCCGGAACCGTGCGACAGCTACGGTCGCAGGTTCGAATCCTGCCTCGGGCATGGATGTGTGTGATGTCCTTAGTTTAGTTAGGTTTAAGTAGTTCTAAGTTCTAGGGGACTGATGACCTCAGATGTTAAGTCCCATAGTGCTCAGAGCCATTTGAACCATTTTTGTTTTGTAGAATCATACAATCTACAGCTGTTACTCATTTGAATTTGTGGCTGACCACCATTTCCTTTTTCTCCTTTTTAGACAGGAGCGATAATGGTAAAACAGCTATTCGACGCACTAGTTCGTACGAGGGGCTACAGAACCGTATTTTTCCGCACCATCTCCTTTCAATACGACGGCTTTACGCTACCTCACTGAGAGGGCTTGCATGTCCGCAAGGTACCACTCTACTGGATGACGTCGGAACCAGCGTCTTGTTGCATCAATAACATCATCATCCACATACTACTTCCCTCGGGGTGTAGCTTTCATTGGCCCAGGCAAATAGAAGAGGGAAGGTGCGAGATCCGGGCTGTAGCATGCATGGGGAAGAGCAGTACAACGATGTCCCTCGGGTTCGCAGAGTTGTGCGAGGCTTTGCGTTCTCATGGAGAACGATCAAGTTCGTTTCCATTTTTGTGGCGAAGAACACGCTGAAGCTGTCTCTTCAATAGCCTGAGGCTGGCACGATACAATTCAAAAATGATGCTTGCACCATGAGGGACGACATCAGAGAGACCCACTACCAACAGAGACGTCCAAATCAGAAGCGATGTGTTGCGATCCGTCAAGCACCTCGAACGAGTGTATCCGCACGTTCCGACATTGCAGGAGTGTGCGTTTGGCCGGCAAGATATCGGACAAACTTGTGCGACCTTGTTGCAATGATGACAGACGCCTCGGCCAACGACTCACCGAGCTGTTGTTCACTCCCAGGTCTCCGTAGACATTCTGCAAGCACCTACGAATGTTTGGGATGCTCTGGTTTCCCGCTAAAAGAAACTCATTGACAGCTCTCTGCTGAAAATGCTTCTCCGTACAGACTTCAATTTGAAGGCTACGTATACCTCCACCACCTATTGGAACTTCAAGAAACTACACGGGCTGAAGCGGGAATTCTCCACGACGTTCCACAACAAAATCTGCATTTTTTTCAACCGAAATTGGTCGAGAAGAAAATTTATTGTATTACTTATTGAAGCCCCTCGTATAATAAAAAATATAGTACACAAATAGCTAATAAATATTAACTGGGCGAGGTGGCGCAGTGGTTAGTACATAGGACTCGCATTCGCGAGGACGACGGTTCACACCCGCGTCTGTCCACCCAGAATTATGTTTTCCGTGATTTCCCTAAATCGCCTCAGCCAGACTCCAGTAAGGTTCCTTTGAAAGGGCACGGCCGATTTCCTTCCTCATCCTTCCCTAATCCGAGCTTGCGCTCCGTCCCTAATGACCTCGTTGTCGATGGTACGTTAAACAATAGTCTCCTCCTAATGTAATATTAAAACGAAGGTTCCAGGGGACAACGGTCGCTGTCACGTATGTGTAAATCTTCTTGTTGGCACTCTAGCCTTCAAGGGCTGCGAGGCGGAGCTACGGAACTGCGACGTCGCATCATTTCGTCAAGTTCGTCGCTCTGAATGCGGAGGCCACTACTGTCACATAAGTTACGTGGCTGTTACACAGGTCGTAGGCGGTGCTTGCTCAGCGACATAATGCCACGGCCGGAGCCGACAGAGTGCCCTCAAGGCGAACGGGCTTTCCAAATACATTCGGCTGTTGCGACCGATGCAGCTTTATGGTAAACAACCGCAGTCCTTCCCGAGAAGAGCTCTCTTATAATGCGCCTCGTAACAACCCGACCCAGTCGGTGAATGGTTATTCTAAGGTATAACAGTTTAACAACAAAGCGAAGTATTTGCCCTACATTTTGGAAATATTTGTAAGATGAAGCAACCATACATCTGTTCCTTAATCCACAATCTGTTGTTGAGTACACGACCGAATTTAAACATGCATCCTTCGGCGACAATAAAATCACTTATCCATCTGAGGTCGTCCTCACCACAATGTTGCCATGGAACCGAAGGTTCTGTGTAAAAAGAATAAAAGGGACATAAATTCCACAAAAACCGTTCCCCCGTGCTGAGCGACCGGTAACAAACCCGGAAAACTACGTACTTCGTAGATAGTTTGTATTAAGTACTTACTGGATAGCACATAGGTTTCCTGTTTGTGCTCCTTGGTCGCTCAGTATGAGGAGTGGGAAGCGGTTTTTATGGAATTTATGTCCCTTTTATCCTTTTGGCACGAAACCTTTGGTTCCATGACAACATTGTGGTTAGGACGACCTCATATGGTTAGGTGAATTTATTTTTTACGCCAGGTGATGGAACTTACGTGTCCGGAAACCGGTGTATACACAATAAAAGATTGTGTATTAAGCAACTGTTGCGCTGTTTGTTCATTTTACTAAATGCACTTACGTAGTTAGGGTTGCCCCATAAGAACAACTCCGTATTTTGGCAACAGAAGAGCCGCAATACGCACGTTTGATACAGTGCCATCACAACGGTTATTAAAGAAAGTACGATCGTATGTCATGCGAAACAAAATTTATGACGGGATCGACAGTTTCTTGGTAGAGAGGACGCGGCATGTTGTCTTGGATGGAGGGCAGTCGACAGATGTGGAAGTAACTTCAGCATGCACAACGGAAGTGTTTTAGGACGCTTGCTGTTCATATTATGTATTAATGGTATGGTAGATCATATTCAGACTTGCTGATGTTGATGCACTAATCTGTAATTAGTTACTGTCTGGAAAACGATGCACAAATATCCAGTCACATCTTTACAAGATTTAAAAATGCTGGAAAAGTTGGTAACTTGCTTTAAAGGTACGAAAATGTAAAATTGTGCACTTAACAAAAAGAGAAAAATTGGCATTCTGTGCCTACAGTATCAATGAGTCGCATTTGAACTCAATAAATTTATGCAAATTACTGCGTGTAAGCTGCCGATCTTCATTTCATCAGTAGAATACTGAGAAAGTAGAACGATGTTGCTTAGGACATGGCTTACAAAGCATTCGGGTGCCCGGCTCTAGAATTCTGCTCAATTGTGTGGGACTCTCACTAAATGAGACTGAAAGGGGATTCTGAACTTACCCAAAGATGGACAACACGAAAGGACACCGTTTCTTTTTTTTTTAATTTGTGGTAAGATCTTACGGGGTCAAACTGCTTAGGTCATCGGTCTCGAAGCTTACACACTACTTAATCTAACTTAAACTAATTTACGCTATGGACAACACACACACACTCATGCCCAAGGGAGGACTCGAACCTCCGACGCCCTAGAGGGCGCAGCTACCCCGCGCAGCGACACAGGTTTGTTTGACCCTAGATAGAGCGCCAATGAGATGCTGAAAAAAATTGAATTGGCAGACCCTCGAAGAAAGACTCCGTGCAGCTTGTGAGAAACAGCTTAGAAAATAGGAACCGTTTTTCTTGGCTTAAATCAAACTACGAATATTCTCCAGCCCCCAGAGTATCTTTGTCTTACAGATCGTGCAGGTAAAATTAAGCGAAGAACAGTTCGTAATGCGGCATCCAGTCTGTCATTCTTCCCCCATTCCATTCGTCAATGAAAAAACTTCACATAGCGTGAATCCGATCTCCTTCGACAAAATTTCAGAGGTCATTCAGGAATATTTTCTGAGTGTTTTGATATAAGAGACCATTCGATTTGTTATCCCATCTACCTTAGTTTCTGTGAAAACCCTGTAATGCGCAGTAACCAAATCGAACAACACACAACACAGATTAGTGCAACAGCAGACGAGACACGCATTTTTAATAGTGTGTTCTCCCTTTTCTGTCGCTGTGCAGTACAGCATGTAACAAATGCATAACAATTCCCTCACAGGCGTTGTTCAAAATGACGACTGCTTTGATCACGGCAGGATGTACAGCAGAGCACTGTCGACTGTCTGCACTGTAATTGCAGAAGTGTGACGTACTACCTGCGCGGCTGCGACAATCATAGCAACCGGATCCATGTGAACAGCGATTAGAGTCTAACAAACGAGCCTCTTCACGTGGCGTCAGAAGAAGAAATCGTTGGTGTCATACCCGATGAGCGAGCTGGCGATAGTACATGACTACCCCGACTAACCAGTTATTGTCATTATGTACTTCAATGTGGTTCCTAGCATCGAAGTGACCAATTCTCAATGGCACATCTTCTAAGGACGTTAGTGGAATACAGGTACAAAGATAAATGGCGATAAGTAGTCACACAAAATGCATAGTCCGCAGTCTACCGTATCCGATGTCATTGGAACCAAAATCTTCTAGGATGCTATATGTCCTGTCACGTTCCTCTTAATTTTCTTATACACGATCGACGTTTCGATCCCTCTGCTGGGATCTTCTTCAGAATATTGTGGTGTTTACGGTAAGTCGAACACTGTTGAAGACCAGTGTCGCATTCACTGATAAAAGGGAGTTTTCCCGCTCTTATGTTGAGATAGTGGGGCTATTAGATAAAATTCCTGTGGCAGCTACTGGCGCGTCATCGTCATTGTACATAATAAGCGACCGAGCGAGGTGACGCAGTGGCTAGCACACTGGACTCGCCTTCGGGAGGACGACGGTTCAATCCCGCGTCCGGCCATCCTGATTTAGGTTTTCCGTGATTCTCCTGAAGCGCTCCAGGCAAATGCGGGATGGTTCCTTTGAAAGGACACGGCCGGCTTCCTTTCCCGTCCTTCCCTAATCCGACGAGACCGATGACCTCGCTGTCTGGTCTCCTCCCCCAAAACAATCCAATCCAATCCATAAAAAGCGCCGGCCGCAGTTGCCGAGCGGTTCTAGGCGCTACAGTCTGGAACCGCGCGACCGCTCCGTCGCAGGTTCGAATCCTGCCTCGGGCATGGATGTGTGTGATGTCCTTAGGTTAGTTACGTTTAAGTAGCTTCAAAGAGGGGGAATATTGACGTGATATGTGACTGTGTGGCATGGTGTATACAGACGAAAGGGTCAGGACTGTAAAAGAACGTATTAAAGAGTATGCGGTTAAAACAGTTTGTGTGGCAGCGGAACATTAGGAAAAAGAAGGAAGATTAGGATTTAACGTCTCACGACATCGAGGTCGTTGTATATAGAGTACAAGGTCGGAATGTCTGAAAGAAGGGGATGGAAATTGGCCGTACCCTTTTAAAGGCCTGGCCTTAGCATGGAGCGGTTTAGGGAAATCACGAAAAACAGATATGGATGGTCTGACGTGGATTTCAACAGTCCTCCTCCCGAATGCATGTCTAGTGTGCTAACGACTGCGCCAACTCACTCGCTGAAACATCAAAAGATCTGCGGCCAAGATACTTTTTTAAACATGGTACCTGTGCTGCGGGAAACTCCGAGAAGCACTGAAATTTCCAAAAACGAAAGTAACTTCAGTAGAGAAGAGGGATATAGGCTTAAAGTTTCTTAGCCTCCTGCCACCAAGGACATAAATACGGTGCGCGAAGAAAAACAACGACCAGGAAGCCCACTTCGGCGGCGTGATTACAATATCTTAATAAACACACTCCCTATCTTGTGCTGCCTGTTTCGCTTTCTGTCCAACGACGACGGCCCACCAATGGTTACCGGAAGAACGTCACCCAATAACTACGCTTCTTCAGCATAAACGCGTGAAAATTACTTTTTATTAGTAAACGTGACACTGGTATTTAACAGTACCGGTATCCTGAAGATTATTCCACCAGAGGGGTCGAAACATCTACCGTGCAGAAGACATTGAAAAGGAACGTGATATACGGTAACAATCTAGAAGATTTTACCTTCAATAAAATGCAGTTACCCTAACCAGCCACAGGAGACCACGAACCCCTTTTAAAAACATATATGTCTTTAAAAAATAAGCAAATGTGACAATTAGTGAAAGTAGTACAATTTGAATATCTTACGCTTTCCCAATGATTTGTTGTCATCTCGCTGGCAAAGTCTAGCTATCTGTGCAGTACTCACGACGATTACAAATAGTGTCGCAACTTTCAACCTCTCCGCCGACCTGGAATTTCAACTTTAGTATATCTGTCATTCCACAGAGCGTTAAAATCCCGGGAACTGGCAGCTGACGTCGCTAGCAGCTGATAGGAGATGCCCAGCCGTCAGCAGATCTCGTCACAGAAGAAGCGCATCCCGGGTTTCGCAACCGGAGTCACGGTCTGACGATAAGCGGCGACTGCGGCCGCTGTTTACAGCTTGTAGCGGCGTCCGATTCGCATCCGCTGCTCGGTCAGGCGGAGAGCGCAGAAAACACGAGCGCCAGGGGCCGAATATGGTGGGAGGCGGCTAATAGGCTAAACATAGCAGCCGCAGCCACACGTGCCGCCGCGTAAACACGTGCGAATTCCCAGGGCCTGCCAGGGTCGCGATCTTTTCCCGTACCTCCGCAAGGCTCGTCAAGGCGGGCCCACGAACCGCCGGCGCCACCTCTCCGGCACAACAACGCCGGTGACGTAACTAGAAGGGCCTGTGGCGACCAGGCCAGGACGGCGATTTGCACCCCCTCACACCAGCATTACTTTACACTGAATTAAAAGATACAGATTTCAGTAATTCTGTCACGTAACTATATCACACAAAATAAAGTCTTCCCTATGAGACATTGCTTTGATACCGTGTGACATCGCCTCCAGTTTTGATAATGGTCTCAATTTGACAAGAAAGAGTGTCCACAACTTTCTTCACTTATGCTGCTCTATCTGATAAAAAGTATGCGGTTATTTGTTAGTGGACATTAATGTCCGGTGCGCCAACCCTTCGCCTTTATGACGACTTGAGCTCTGTTGGGGACACTTTCAGTTAGAGTTCTGAATGTCTGTGGAGGAATGATAACCTATCCTTTCCCAAGAGTCGAAACCGAAGAAAGTATTGATGTTGGACACTGCGGTCTGGAGCGAAGGTGTTCCACTGGCTTCAGTTCCAGACTCTGGGCAGGCCAGTCCATTTGAGGAATGTTATTGTCAACAAACCGTTGCCTGGCAGACGCTGCTTTATGACAAGGATTATTTTCACACTAATAAAAACAAACTTTGTCTCCTAATTGGTCCTCTGCTCGGTGAACTCCTTCCGCATTTAGCGTTTTCTTAAGTGCAATAAGGTCACCCCTGCCTACTCACGAAAGACACTCTCATACTGTAAAACCACGTCTTCCTTGCTTCACTGTTGGTAGCACTCATGATAGCAGTTTACGTTCACCCAAATCCTTCCATGAGATTGCCACGTGATATAGCGTGTTTCTTCGCTCCAAATCATTCGTTTCCAGTCATACAGTGTCAAGTACCGGCGCTCATCAACCACTTGGTGTCGCTTAGCATTGACTACAGGTACACTATGTGACAAAAAGTATCCGGACACCCCCAAAAACATACGTTTTTCATATCAGGTGCATTGTGCTGCCACCTACTGCTAGGTACTCCATATCAGCGACCTCGGTAGTGATTAGACATCGTGACAGAGCAGAATGGGGAGCTCCGCGGAACTCACGGACTTCGAACGTGGTCAAGTGACTGGGTGTCACTTTGTCATACGTCTGTAAGAGAGATTTCCACACTCCTAAACATCCCTAGGTCCACTGCTTCCGATGTGACAGTGAAGTGGAGACGTGGAGGAACACGTACAGCACAAAAGCGTACAGGTTGACCTCGTCTGTTTACTGACGGAGACCGCCGACAGTTGAAGAGGGTCGTAATGTGTAATAGGCAGACATCTATCCAGACCATCACACAGGATTTCCAAACTGCACCAGGATCCACTGCAAGTACTATGAAATTTAGGAAGGAGGTGAGAAAACTTCGATGTCATGTTCGAGCGGCCGCCCATAAGCCACAAATCACGCCGGTAAGTTCCAAATCATGCCTCACCTGTTGTGAGGAGCGTAAACATTGGACGACTGAACAGTGGTAAAACGTTGTGTAGAGTGACGAATCACGGTACACCACGTGACGATGCGATGGCAGAATGTGGGTATAGCGAATATCCGGTGAACGTCATCTGCCAGCTTGTGTAGTGCCAACATTAAAATTCGGAGGCGGTGGTGTTAGGGTGTGGCAGTGTTTTTCATGGAGGGGGCTCACACCCCTTGTTGTTTTTCGTGGTACTATCACAGCACAGGCCTACATTGATGTTTTAAGCACCTTCTTGCTTCCCGCTGTTAAAGAGCAATTCGGGGATGGCGATTCCATCTTTCAACACGATCGAACACCTGTTCATAATGGACGGCCTGGGGCGGAGTGGTTACACGACAATACCATCTCTGTAATAGAATGGCGTGCACACAGTCCTGACCTGAAACCTATAGAACACCTTTGGGATGTTTTGGAACGCCGTGTCAGGCCTCACCGACCGACATCGATACCTCTCCTCAGTTCAGCACTCTGTGAAGAATGGGCTGTCATTCACAAAGAAAACTCTTAGCACCTAATTGAACGTATCCCTGCGAGACTGGAAGCTGTCATCAAGGGTAAGGGTGGGGCGAAATCATATTGAATTCAAGTATTACCGATGGAGGGCGCCAGGAACTTTTTGAGTCACTTTCAGTCAGGTGTTTGGATACTTTTGATCACATAGTGAATGTGTGGCTTATGAGGAGCTGCTCGACCATTGTACCCCGTTCTTTTTAACTTCCTATGCCCAGACAATATGCTGGTAGCAATTTGGAACTCACGAGGGATTACTTGCGCTAAATTCATGAGATTTCTTGCAACCACCCTAGGGAATGCTGTACGGCCGCTGTCCGCCAGTACACGGGGTCTGCCTGGTCTTGCTTTAGCTGTGGTTGATACATTGCGTTTCCACTTCACAATCACATCACCAGTAGTCGATTTGGGCATCTTTAGAAGGTTCGAAATGTTCATGGTGGATTTTTTGCTCAGGAGGCATCGAGTGCATAGGTGACGTTCGATGTCACACACCTCTCATAACCGATTCATTCAGCTGTTTTTGATTCCCTACTGACAACACTCCGTGCCTCATTTTATATTGGCGGCTCCATGTCGCACGGCATTTAGTGATCAATTACGCATTACATACGGATGTTCGCCCAGCTGAAGCCACTCATTGACGATTAGGTTCCGCAGAGCTACAAAATTGCAAAGACGTTTACTGCCAGAATTCACCATTGTAACGTTGTTGCATTAATTTGAGGTGTAAGCGGTGCTGATAGACAATAAAAGCCGTGAGCTATGTGGAGAAGTTAACCTTGCATTACTGAGCAACTGTTTCACCAGGAATCCACTCTAGCTTACCAAATTCCCAACCAGACTAACATTAATTATAATCTTTTAATAGTCATACGACAACCGGTGATATATGTATATAAAGAGAATTTGAATAAAAAGAAATAAATCAGTTTATATTTGGAAATTTATTTTAAGATTTTAACATTTTAACACTGATCATTGAAATTTCAGCATATTAAACTTGATTCATAACCAAACTGGTGCCTTATTTAGGATTGTGAAAATGTGAGATTGTAATCTTACGGAACACATCAAATATGGAGCCAAGATTGGGAAACTGCATACAACACTGCATTCATAAAATAACACACGAAGAACGTTGAAACATATGCAAGAGGAAATTAACCACAACCAACCGATTCAATTTTCACGCAAGTAACGTTCGTAGCGCAATCCTGTCCGTCATGTAATTACCACACAATGGTATACTAAGTTCATACTAACACTCTGAAATCTTCCCGAAAAGAATAGCTGAGGGCTACTTTGATGATTACACCACATGCTTCATGTGGCCAACTTGGTTTACACATAGAGTGTAACTCCACAATAATTTTGATAATTAAAATAAATTAGATCGAAAAGCAATTTACAAAAGAAAAACCTCGAACTGGTTACTATCGTCTTACTATTAATCAGATGGCTCAAACAATTGTATAAGCACGCGGTACTGGTATCACAAAGTACACCCCACGTGGGTTGAACGTAAAGAAAAGTTGCTATATTGAAAAATATTGTTAAGACGAGACGTTATAATCTTACGCACATTCGCATTTAAGATTGATGATCTTAGAGTTACTGATCAACACGTGGTTCCACTTTACTCACAAAGTAGTGACAAAGCAATTACTGGAAGATATTCTGAAGTTCACACTCGAAATACACTGCGTTGCAATTTGAGATAACATTAGATATTTTAGAGCTAAACCTGAAATAAAGGTGAATAAATTTTCAGTTAGGCTGAACTTAAGAAATCCATTGTCCTACGGACTTAGAAGACACGCACTTCGCCGGAGATCTTACCACGTCAGACGCTCGCCACGGAAAGACTGACCTGCGCTCCTACTGAGCGTGCTTCCCAAATACAAACGGAAGTGACCGTAGAGGCAGCTCCCTATACGGACAGGACCATACTAAGAATAGAAACCTCTTTGCTTTTAGAAAGCGTAGCTATCTGTTCCGACGTTGGTCATGCTGTTCTCTAGCAGACAGGCTTGTCTGCTACCATCCAGCATGCAACTAGGAATACATTTGCTCATTCATCCTCTCACACAGAAGGGAAGGGGGATGACAGTATCTTATCATACACAATATATAAAAGAAAGCGGATGTAAGTTCCGTATAAGACTGTGTGACATGAATTACATATAAACTGTGTTTTAAAGTGTAGTAGTGTGACAAATAGTTCTTGTTTATGTGTAAAAGTAACACGTTTCACTGCTCAGTCTCCTCCCAGATAGCTAGAAACACCACAGTAAATTTAGAAGAGGAATTTATGCCGTAAATGACAACAGATTTAAGAAATTAACATGAAAGGAATCCAACAGAGACCTTTCACCATCTGTCTCAGAATTTTCCCCGACATTACGAATTAACATGGCCTGACTCAGGTGACTTAGCCAACTGTCACCGGCAAGGCGTGACAATTCTTCAACGATCATTTTACGATCACTGTTCTGAGACTATTTTACGTGGCTGCGAATGATGCACTATTCCTTGCAGAGCCGCTGGACAGAAAGCATTTATACACCAACGTATTAGGCAACATTATTGGAACTATGGCGACGGGTACGACGAAACAACTGGTTTCTGCCATTCTGTCATGTCCCCACGTCGACCCATCTTACTACGATGATTGCACACAACCGAATGGTAAATACACACCGTTTGAGTGCCATTTCTTACGCCAGCGGTGGACAGTCACTTGACCACCTACCATGAGTTCCACATCATCTACAGTGTTCCAAGCAGGCAAGTATGCTCTTCTAAGGAGGTGAGTAATTGTGTGTCCGCCAAGCTTGTAAAATAATCCACAACTTGGAACAACACATTGTGCTAAATAGCACTGCTTGCAACGACAATGCGATAAATTTGGCATTGTTTCATTACCGATGAATCCAAGACCTGACGTGCTTCTGTTTACTAAAGACTGGAAACCTTGTAATAACGAAATTAACGTAAACACTCTGTGAAATAACTCAATGCAGGCTTGTTTCATTTGTATAAAATATTTTTACCGTGCTGTAAAAGACAGGTGCTATCTGGTAACAAAATGGTTCAAATGGCCCTGAGCACTATGGGACTCAACATCTGAGGTCATCAGTCCCCTAGAACTTTGAACTACTTAAACCTAATTTACCTAAGGACATCACACACACCCATTCCCGAGGCAGGATTCGAACCTGCGACCGCAGTGGTCGCGCGGTTCCAAACTGAAGCGTCTAGAACCGCTCGGCCACATCTGACGGTATCTGGTAACACATTGTACAGTTAAACTAATGTAGCCACCTGTCAAGAGGCTGAATAACCACCCTCTGCAGCGCGGATAACAGTGAGACATGCAGGAAGAGAGTCAATGAGGTTCTGGAATATGGCAGGGATTTGGACCCATGCCGACTCCAGTGCCACGGACATGTGCGATAGGTTTCTCGGTCGAGGATCCTTGGCGCGAACAGCCCGGTCGTCGCCGTCCCGTGATCCTCAACTGGGTTTAAATCCGGGGAGTTTAGTGGTCAGGGGAGACGGCAAACTCATCCTGGTTTCTTCGAATCACGCGAGTTCACTGCTAGCTGTGTGATACGTTGCATTGTCCTGCTGATAGACGCCGTCGTGCCAAGGAAAAATAATGTGTATGCAGGAGTGGACATGATCCCCAAGAACAGATGCATACACTCCTGGAAATGGAAAAAAGAACACATTGACACCGGTGTGTCAGACCCACCATACTTGCTCCGGACACTGCGAGAGGGCTGTACAAGCAATGATCACACGCACGGCACAGCGGACACACCAGGAACCGCGGTGTTGGCCGTCGAATGGCGCTAGCTGCGCAGCATTTGTGCACCGCCGCCGTCAGTGTCAGCCAGTTTGCCGTGGCATACGGAGCTCCATCGCAGTCTTTAACACTGGTAGCATGCCGCGACAGCGTGGACGTGAACCGTATGTGCAGTTGACGTACCTTGAGCGAGGGCGTATAGTGGGCATGCGGGAGGCCGGGTGGACGTACCGCCGAATTGCTCAACACGTGGGGCGTGAGGTCTCCACAGTACATCGATGTTGTCGCCAGTGGTCGGCGGAAGGTGCACGTGCCCGTCGACCTGGGACCGGACCGCAGCGACGCACGGATGCACGCCAAGACCGTAGGATCCTACGCAGTGCCGTAGGGGACCGCACCGCCACTTCCCAGCAAATTAGGGACCCTGTTGCTCCTGGGGTATCGGCGAGGACCATTCGCAACCGTCTCCATGAAGCTGGGCTACGGTCCCGCACACCGTTAGGCCGTCTTCCGCTCACGCCCCAACATCGTGCAGCCCGCCTCCAGTGGTGTCGCGACAGGCGTGAATGGAGGGACGAATGGAGACGTGTCGTCTTCAGCGATGAGAGTCGCTTCTGCCTTGGTGCCAATGATGGTCGTATGCGTGTTTGGCGCCGTGCAGGCGAGCGCCACAATCAGGACTGCATACGACCGAGACACACAGGGCCAACACCCGGCATCATGGTGTGGGGAGCGATCTCCTGCACTGGCCGTACACCTCTGGTGATCGTCGAGGGGACACTGAATAGTGCACGGTACATCCAAACCGTCATCGAACCCATCGTTCTACCATTCCTAGACCGGCAAAGGAACTTGCTGTTCCAACAGGACAATGCACGTCCGCATGTATCCCGTGCCACCCAACGTGCTCTAGAAGGTGTAAGTCAACTACCCTGGCCAGCAAGATCTCCGGATGTGTCCCCCATTGAGCATGTTTGGGACTGGATGAAGCGTCGTCTCACGCGGTCTGCACGTCTAGCACGAACGCTGGTCCAACAGAGGCGCCAGGTGGAAATGGCATGGCAAGCCGTTCCACAGGACTACATCCAGCATCTCTACGATCGTCTCCATGGGAGAATAGCAGCCTGCATTGCTGCGAAAGGTGGATATAGACTGTACTAGTGCCGACATTGTGCATGCTCTGTTGCCTGTGTCTATGTGCCTTTGGTTCTGTCAGTGTGATCATGTGATGTATCTGACCCCAGGAATGTGTCAAAGTTTCCCCTTCCTGGGACACTGAATTCACGGTGTTCTTATTTCAATTTCCAGGAGTGTATTTGTATTGATCCATTGTATCTTAAGAACGACGAGTTCATGCAGGGAATGCTCTCCGGCCTGGACCCTTCCGACGATTGTTGCAGGGCGTTTGCTTTCAGACGCTTTACGCCTTAGATACGGACGGCCATCTGTTCGATGGAGCATAAAACGAGATTCATCTAGAAAGGCCACCTGTCACCACTCAATGGACGTCCAGTTACGGCACTCGCGTGTAAATTCCAGACCTCGTTGGCGATGAACTGCAGTCAGCACGGGGGAAAGAACCTGGCACCTGCTGCGGAGGCCCACACGCAGAAACGTTCGTTGAACGGTCGTTGATGAGACACTGTTGGTAGCCCCTTGGTGTATTTAGGCGTCAGTTGCTCAACAGTTGAATCTCTATTTGCAGGAGCACATCTCCACAGCCGCATTTCACTCCTGTCATCTGTGGCCCGTGGTGCACCAGTTCCCTCGGCGCCCCTTTTGGCTAGCGCCTATGTTCAGTGCACAGTACACTTTACCAACAGCGCCACGCGAACATTTTACGATCTCAGGCCGGTGTTACACTATCAAATTTCTTTGTCAAAGATTCCATCAAAGATGTGATCAAATATTCCGTCAAATATATTTGACAAATATTTTTGACGTAGCGCTAGAAGGGGTGTAACTCTGCCATCATATTTTTCGTCAAAGTTCAAGATGGCTGACAACAACAACTTGTTATTAACCGCAGCAGTTGCATGTACCACAATTGCACTGTGTGCATATGTGGAAGAGAAACGGGGGAGAACAAAGGAAACATACCTGGGTGAAGCCGTGGGTTTTACGACGACACGATAAAAGCATTGAACAAAACTTGTTACGTGAGCTTATAGTGCAGGATGTCAAGTCGTACATCAGTTACTTAAGAATGGATGAGCATACATTTCTGTATGTGCTCATTGAAGTGTATCATCATATCACAAAGCACAATATTCACTTAAGAACTGCTACATCTGCAGAAGACAGGCTCACTGTAACACTCCGATTCCTTGCTACAGGAGAGGGTTAGGTTAGGTTAGGTCAGGTCAGGTCTCCAATCTTCTTAATCTATTTTTGTACTCAGTGTGCCTCACGTTGTAAAGCGCCTCATCAGCTTCATACATTCATACATCTCTATTAATTTTATAGTTGTTGGCACACACCAATTGTATTTACCGGCAATGCTTATAAAAACACGACAGACGACAGAATGCTACAGCGATGCTAGCGCTCCATGTGGTAACATGTCACATTGCAGTGAACAGAAGATAAGCGACTTCTTTGATCAAATCTATAGCGAGGCCGTAGATTTGATCAAATATTGGACGACATTTGACAAAGTTCCCTATTACACCATCAAATATCTTTGACAAAGATATTGGACAGAGATATTTGAGAAAGAAATTTGATAGTGTGATACCGGCCTCAGCCATTGCGGAAATGCTTCCATCCTTGGTTCGAAAGCCAATGGTCATGACCTTTTGGACCTCAGATAAATCGCTCCGTTTCCGCACGACAACTATTCCGCTGTTTACACCGACACGATTTGTATACCCTCCAGTGCTAGTGCTGCCACCTGCCGTCTGTGAGTGGTTACTGCGCGTTCACGTCGAACATAACCATTTGTCACATTAACGTGACTGGACCGTGTAGCACTTTCCTGTGAACGACTCAGTGCCTATCTAGCTGAACATGGCACATCACACCGGTCAGTGTTTCGGCCAGTCATTCACGTTGCCTGACAGTCATCCTACCTGAATACCTAACTATAAATTCAGTTGCCTCCATACCTTTTGGTCTCGTGTACAAGCTCTCTGAGATGCCGTCTGACGGCAATCTTGGAAGTGGGTGATTACTCTGTGCACTCCCCTCCCTAGTCATAAATGCTGGTTTTCGAAACCGGAATCGCTACTTCTCTTTCAGCTGCTTACTCAGTAACCCTCTCGCGGCTTCGTAGATGTCGTTCCAGTTCCCACACCAAGGAAAATCCTTTTATGTTGCCAGGGAGCGAACCCGGCTAATCCACTCATCAATCAGAAAAGCTGACTGCTGCTCTGCCCATATGAAGGTACGGCCTTATCAATCCTGCGACTCTGGGGAAACGCGACTTATACTTTTTAGTGGCTCATCACGATTCTCTCGCTTGTGTCAATTTTTTCACCTCCGAGTAGCGCTAACATCAACGTCCTCAGTTATTTGTTAAATACACATTAAACTTAGTTTCAGCCCGCCCGGTTGGCCGTGCCGTCTAACGCACGACTTTCCCGGCGGGAAGGAGCGCCTGGTCCCGGGTACGAATCCGCCCGGCGGATTTGTGTCGAGGTCCGGTGAACCGGCCAGTCTGTGGATGGTTTTTAGGCGGTTTTCCATCTGCTTGGCGAACGCGGGCTGGTTCCCCTTATTCCGCCTCAGTTACACTATGTCGGCGACTGCTGCGCAAACAAGTTCTCCACGAACGCGTACACCACCATTACTCTACCACGCAAACGTAGGGGTTATACCAGTCTGGTGTGAGACGTTCCCTGGGGGTCCACCGGGGGCCGAACCGCACAATAACCCCGAGTTCGGTGTGGAGCGGCGGAGGGGTGAAATGGACTGCGGTAGTCGTCGTGGGGTTGTGGACCACTGCGGCAGCGGCGGGGACGGAGCCTTTTCGTCGTTTTTAGGTCCCCGCTTAAAATACAATACAATCCAATACAAACTTAGTGTTTCTCTAAACTTTTTGCCCTCTACGGCTAAATCTCTCATCATGAAAGTTACTCCCTGATGCCTTAAAACATCTCCAATCACCTACAACGAGGCATCAAGGTAATGAGTGCTATCCACAGGCGATCAACAATTGATTCCATATTTCTAGGTTTCTAGGAAGATTTTGACACAACTCCTGAAAAACGACGTCTAATCAAACTGCGTGCCTATGGACTATCGTCTCAGTGATACTACACGATTCGTGATATCATGTCAGAATGGTAGTAATTGACGGAAAGTTATCAAGTCAAACAAAAGCAATATCTGTCGTTCTGCGAGGAAGTGTACCCTCTGCTCATCCTGATCTATGTAAGCGATTTAGGAGACAATCTGAGCAGCCCTCTCTGATTGTTTGCAGATGATTTTGTCATTTGCCGATGATAAAAAACAACTGCAAAATGATTTAGACAAGATATACATTATGCAGAAAGTGGCAGTTGACTAAATATTGAAAAGGAACCCGCTAAATTTCGGTTACACGACAAATCACGCAACTCTAAAGACGGTTTCAGGCGCTTCAGTCCTCCGCCGCGTGGCTACTACGGTCGCAGGTTCGAATCCTGCCTCGGGCATGAATGTGTGTGGTGTGCTTCAGTTAGTTAGTTAGATTTAAGTAGTCCTAAGTCTAGGGGACTGATGACCTCAGTTGCTAAGACCCATAGTGCTTAGAGCCAATTGAACTATTTGAACTCCAAAGACTGTAAATTCAACTAAACATTTAGGGATTACAATTACGAGTAATTTATACTGGAATGATCACATAGATAATATTTGGGGAAAGCTAACCGAAGAGTACGTTTTATTGGCTGAATACTTAGAAGATGCAACAAGTCTACTAGAGAAGCTGTCTATGCTACGCTTGTCCGTCCTGTTCTGGAGAATTGCTGCACGGTGTGAAATTCGTACCAGAGAGGATTCACGGAGGACATCGAGAACTTTGAAAGAAGGGCAGCTCGTTTTGTATCATCACGAAATGCGGGAGAGGGTGTCAGGGATATGATACGCAAGTTGGAGTGGCTGTCATTGAAACAAAGACTTTTTCGTTTCACAGAATTTCAATCACCAACTTTTTCTTCCTCACGCGAAAATATTTTCTTGGCGCCTACCCACACAGGGAGAAATGATCATTGTAATAAAGTAAGAGAAACCAGAGCTCGCATGGAAAGATGTGTTGGTTTTTTTCCCTGTATTGTTAGCGAGAGTAACGGTAGAGAAACAGCTTGAACCTTGTTCGGTTGAGCCCTATGGCAGGCACTTAGTTGCTGATTGCAAAGTGATCATGTAGATGTAGATGTAGATGTAGAAAAATTAAGTTACACGTTATTATGGCAGGCCAGGTATCTAATTCAGAGTGACACAGATAAATGACACTAATTTTCAACAGTCACAATATCTCTGTAAACAGTGGTTGGAAGTTCCTGGCAGATTAAAACTGTGAGCCGGACCGAGACTCGAACTCGGGACGTTTGCCTTTCGCGGGCAAGTGCTCTACCAACAGAGCTACCCAAGCACGACTCATTCCCCGTCCTCACAGCTTTACTTCTACCAGTACCTCGTTTCCTACCTTCCGAACTTTACAGAAGCTCTCGTGCGAACCTTGCAGAACTAGCACTCCTGAAAGAAAGGATATTGTGGAGACATGGCTTAGCCACAACCTGGGGGATGTTTCCAGAATGAGTGGTTGGAACGTTCTACCAATCGCTCGGTTTCTAGACGATAGAAATCTGCTCCTTTCCCACGAAGCCATCCGAGAACATTGTGTAAACCTCATCATCGTCGGAAAACCTGCGATTGGTGTGAACCAGAACCTCGATTGCCTGGTCACATTCGTCAGTAGTCGATGCGGATGGCTTTCCTTCTTGGCGCTACAGTCTGGAACCGAGCGACCGCTACGGTCGCAGGTTCGAACCCTGCCTCGGGCATGGATGTGTGTGGTGTCCTTAGGTTAGTTAGGATTAAGTAGTTCTGAGTTCTAGGCGACTGATGACCTTAGAAGTTAAGTCACATAGTGCTCAGGGCCATTTTCCTTCTTGATCACCATCGCTCACGCTTCTGCAGCCTCGGCCAGATTGTTGGCAACATTTCACAACGGCTGGACGGAACACGGTATTTGGTCCAGACACCACCAGAACTTCGTTGTGAATTTGTGCGCACCTTAGACTTTTTAATACAGGATTCGTACTGCCCTGCGTGCTTTCACTTTGGAGTGCGTTTCCAGTTGCCGCGCCATCTCATTCGCACACTGTTATCCACACCGCAGCAGAGCTGTTCTGCAGGAAACCCGGAACTTGTACACTCTTCTGACAATGTGTCACTCTTGTTACTCAACAGTTTTAGCGAGAGACTACAATGTTAATTACTTTTTGTTGATAATTGGTTTGTGGGGCGCTCAGAGCGAGGTTATCAGCACCCGTACAAATTCCCAATCTTTATACAGCCCAGTTTCGCCACTTTCCAAAATGGCGATGAAATGATGATGAGAAAACCAACACCAATTCCACGAGTGGAGAAAAATCTCCGACCCGGCCGGAAATCGAACCGGGGACCCTGTGATCCAGAGGCAGCAACGCTAGCAAACTTTTTTTTTAAGTCCCCCTCATAATTTTCACATACTCATTTCCTCGCCATTTCTACGGAGAAGATCCTCATTTCTTATCAGTCCTATTAATTTTCAGAATCCTTAAGCAACAACACACCTCAAATGTTTCAGTTTTCTTCTTTTCCGGGTTTCCCATTTTGATACTAACTTCAAATATCATATCCAGGAAATGTCAAAGGAGATGCATTGCGCTTGCCTGGGCATCTCGTATCGCTTCATATCTCTAAGCGGAGGCGATAAAGTGGAAGCCTCAATCTCAGACTGTTTGTCTGCAGGTATCTTATCACCCGGAATAATGAGGACTTGAGACACGCAGGGGATACCTGATTAATCACGTCCTTATCATCTTCTTCGATGATACATGCGTGTTTTCTTACGAATAATCACGTGCACTGCCTTTAAAGTGGAGCAAAGAGGTCGACAAACTGGATGCCTCTAGAAGCTCCGAGTCTGATGTACGTCGTCATCCACCAGGGAAGCGTTGGCCGAGCGGTTCTAGGCGCTTCAGTCCGGAACCGCGCTGCTGCTACGGTCGCAGGCTCGAATCCTGACTCGGACATGTATGTGTGTGTGATGTCCTTAGGTTTAAGTAGTTCTAAGTCTATGGGACTGATGACCTCAGATGCTAAGTCCCATAGTGCTCAGAGCCATTTGAAGCATTTTGAACCAGGGAAGCACAACGATACCAAGAAGCAGCCAATGTAGATATCGAGACTGTGGATAGACAGTTACAAATTAGACGAAAGTTCACAAACAGGACTGGTCTTGCAAGATTGCGACGACGACTTCCACCTTAAACAAATGAACGTTTCAATGTGTGCAAGTTGATCAGAATATCATTAGACTCGTGCATGTTTTCCACGTGTGGTCCGTTACTTCGCTGTCTTACGTATCACATACATACCTCAGCATCACAGCCGGCAGTGAACCGATGCTGCAGCTTTTCTTGGTACTCGACGTAACTTTTATCTTGATCTACACAAAGTGATAATCAAAAATGTTACGACCACCTGCTTAATATTGTGTTCCGCCACCTTAGCAAAGCGATACGGCAATGGTCCTGCGCGGCGTGGATTTGACAAGTACTTGGGAGGCTTCCAGAAGTATGTGAGACCACATGTCTACGCACAGGCTACGCATTTCCCGTGTATTACGCGCCGGTGATTCTTGGACGCAGATCTGGCAGCCGATAGCGTCCCATATGTGCTCCATCTTGTTCAGATCTCGCGAATCTGTTGGCTGAAGCATCAACGTGAGTTCACACTCACACTTCTCAAACCACTATAGCACGATTCTGATCATGTGACACGTCTGCTGTAAGATGCCATCCCGTCGGGGAAGACATCAAGCAATAGAGTTCATGTAAAACAAAAAAAAAGTCACAGTTCACCGTGGTAATAAAAACCTCTTTATTAGGACAACTTCCAGTCCTCAGACCATCATCAGGTATCCTGTATACCAGAGGAGAGAATATATGAAGAGCATTTCTTTTTTAAGTGTCCTATAGCATTCTCACAGAATCTCAAATGATGTAATGTCGCATACTGACATAATACTTTTAAAACTGCTTACACTGCGATATGAAATTTATGGTGTCAATTAATGTAAAATAAAAATACGACTGACAGTATGATGCATTTATACAGTATTACTTGTTGTCAAGTAGTAAACAGATACCAAAGACTATCATTCTTCGTTCTATAGAGGGTGTTACGCGGATACTTTGATTGGTGCGAATATTTTCATTGATGACTCAGGTCAGTGTACTGAATAACATACCATCATACTATTGCTATTAGGAGTCTTATGTTTTTGGGTTCGTTATTACCTCAAAGTACACGTGACAAGAGCAAGCCATTGATGCTTATTTTTTGATAAAAGCTTTCTGAGGCCAAGATCGTATAAATATTTATTTATTTGCAACAAGCGGTTTCGATGCACTTCGCTGTCACCTTCAGCTCTTAAAACTTTTTTGTTGTGAAACGTATCCATTTTGATTTGGAACCTCACACCAACTGTCATGCTAGTGGATAAAGTTTAGTAGCACATTACACAAAGGTTTGTAGTAAATAAAATATTTAAATTCAAAAAGCATGTTGTGCACATGGCCATATATGTAGCGCTCACAATGATTGTTATTTCATAAATATCACAGTACACAATAAATTGCACAGTAGCACATCTGTTTACCTTAGACGGATCTTATAATCACTGAAGATCCACCTTAGACCTTTCCAGGAACAATGGGTATTGCATTGCGTTCGAAATGTGGATAACACGCTATTAAGTTGGTTGGTTGATTTAGAGGAAAGGAGCAAAAAGGAGATCATCGGTCCCATCGAATTAGGAAAGGATGGGGAAGGAAGTCAGCCGTATTCTTCAAAAGGAACCATCCCGGCATTTGCCTGGAGCGATTTAGGGAAATCACGGGAAACCTAAAGCAAGACGGCCGGACTCAAGTTTGAACCGTTATCCTCCCGAATGAGAGTCCAATGTGTTAGCCACTGCACCACCTCGCTCGGTACGATATTAAGAAGCTGGTCATAATGTTTTGGCTCGTCAATGAAAATGAAATGATCGTATGTCATTTATTGGCCGGTATATCCCCTTCGGGGTTCGGCCGGCGTATTGCAAGTCTTTTCAGTTGACGCCACTTCGGCGACTTGAGTGCCAATGAAAAAGCCCTGTATATGAGATCTTCGCAGATACCAACAAATAAAAAGAAAAAAAACGGTGTATTATTATCTGTTATACATCTCCTCGTCAGTGTAGCGGTGAGCGCTGTTTGTCGTAGCCTTCCTTGCCTGTATGGCCAGTGACCTTTGAACGTAAGTATAGTGTGTAGCGAACAATAGCACCTGCGGCACGCACTGTGTCTCCTTTGTGTTTGCTGTCAATTCCGACTGCAGTCACTAGAGAGAGAGAGAGAGAGAGAGAGAGAGAGAGAGAGAGAGAGAGATTACTAGTGATTCTTGAGATAAACGTTCAGAGTAAGACGTTATTTAAAGCCATGGTGGTATCGTGATTGCCGAGGAGACACGTGACTTCTCATTCTGTGTCCAACAAGGCTCTAATGTAACACATAACATAATGCTCACTTAGCTCCAGAGTTTGATCAGTCTCTAGTTCATGATGTTACTATCTGAACGTCAGTGTAATTCAGGTGTTCGCGAACTTGACTGTCACGAAAATGGTTCCAAATTGACTGCAGAATATTTGGGTGACGCTATCATTCGATCCTAAATGTCCAGTGTACGTCTCTACCTCCTTAATCCCTTCCTGGGACTCATCATCATCATCATCATCATCTTTATCTTTAACACTTAGACCAATGTGCCCTCATCCTTCTTCAAGAGAAATTATGCTGTCATCGTCCTTTTGGCTTGCACTCCAAAAAGATCTTCGAAATCTTAATTGTTCATCCGCTCAAAATGTTATTTCCATTTTAGTTTGGTCCCCGTTTTCCACCATTTATATTGAAAATGTTCAGTTCGTTCCACATATTATTACCTCTTTTTTATCCATAGTTTGGCACAGATCTTAGAAATCTTATCTCGGCAGCTTATCTAACTTGTTTACTGTCCATTTGTTTGCTGCCATATGTTCACACGGGGATTGCAATCGTGTTACCAGACTTGTTTTAGCTTTATTTTATGGATTAAATGTGCTGTTACTTATACCGCATTTTCTTTTTTAAACAAAAATGTTTTGTCTTTAATGCGCATGCCATCACAGTAAGTTGCAATATACAGTAAGTAACTGAAATTGCGTATTTGTTCTATAATTTTTTACAGGTTTAGCCCTAAAATATTGTTTCATTTGTAAGCCCAACGCTTTGGTTTTTGATACAGACATCTCGTGGTTAAAATAAAATAATTGATTACTTTTCCCATCTTCTACTTTGCGAACAGTAGACGGTTTTCTGAATGAGGGATGTGAGTCAGCAGAAACTCGCACCAGAAGTGTAGTCCCGCAGTGACGGTTTGTATGTGGTTCTGGAGCGGGGCTGCCCTGCTGCGTATACACTGCACCAAACGGAATATGCTTGCCACACGTGCGGCTTTTGTGCGAAATGCAATCTCGCGAAACTTGGGAATGTCACTAAATATGGATGAAGCAGGGCCGTCGATCAAACGGTGGATGACAGAGTTGCGAGTCCTGGCGTCAGTGAAACTTTTATCAGCGGAATTTGGCAGAAAAGCAAGAAGAGACGTCGCTTAAAGTTTGTCTTTTTTTTAAAAAAATGATAATGGCTATTAAACACTAGGTTAGGCAACAATTACACGTAACTGGAAGCTTTCTTTACAGCCCAAAGCTTTGGCATTCTTTTTCAGACAGTCTGCCTTCTTTTTTTCTGCCCACCCTCCTGATCGGAGCCTAAGGCGCCTTGCCACGGTTCCCGCGGCTCCGCCCCCTCCCACCCCCTCCCCGCTATCGGAGGTTCGAGTCTTCCCTCGGGCGTGGGTGTGGGTGTGTTTGTCCTTAGCGTAAGTCAGTGTAAGGTAGATTAGTTAGTATGTAAGCCTAGGGACCGATGGCTTCAGCAATTTGGTTCCATATGAACTTACCAAAAAATTTCAAAATTTCCCTGTTCACTTTCTGTTCAGCATGGAAGTCTTTAAAGTTGTCGACCACTGACCTATACTTTTTCCGGTGTGAGATATACCATCGATTTAATCCAGCCAGTTCAAGATGCTTTTCACTTCCATGAACTATTTCTCGGAAATTTTACGGCTACCGTTAAGTACATTAAAAATTTTAGTTTCTTTATATTTAGAGAGTGCTGTTGTTCCGCAACGTTTTAGAATTTTGTTAAATAATAACTATTTTCAATTGATAAAGCATTCAATTTAAAATTTCGAACACGTCAAAATATGTATCCTAAAGGTAACGTATGCCGCTACTGTCAGTGTATCAGAGGGTACAGTTTTTAAAGTCATGAAACGCCCAATATTCCTATGATATTACTGGGCATCTCACTTTTAAATCAACCCGACTTCCTTTCGTGATCATAAGACATTGTTTCGATCTTCTGTGATCTGTAATGTACAGTATTTATGTATCCATTACATTATGCGTTTACATTTCAATTTCAGATCCACGGGGAAATGACTTCAATATAAGTGCCGAATCCAGTTGTGGAATATAAAACATATTAGTAACTCGAGGGTCTATTCATCAATGTAATAATGAAAACTTGCTGTCAGCCTCTTCACATTTGCCGTAAATAGATGTCCTAACCACATTAGTCTTCTTTTTTTAACTGAATCTATTAATCTTTCATTTTCCCAGTATATGTCTATCCTTCCTCTTAATCCACAATGTCCATCCACGACCTTTGGACCCATTACGCTGCGCAGTTTCTTAGTATTGAATGGTTCTTAATATGGTGAGCAAAGGTGTGTGAGCGTTTAGCTTCACAATAATTTTGGCAAGAACGGGCCACAAGGCAGGCACTGAAATTCACTCCGTCCCTTCTTTTCATTAGATATTGCTCCCTAGTATCAGAAGCGCTAAATCTCATTGCAGAATCTTTCATTACAAAAACATCAACACAACTACACGTTTGGTACCTCACTGCCAGGTCGGAGAAGCGCCATCGCTCACCTGGTTTTTTTCCGCGACCATGGCCACGTTTATCATTTAGTTTACTCGCGACCTATGTTAGAAGGACCGCGATAAAACACACACGAGAAGTACTACTAATGCGAACGTTTTTCATAATGATGTCTAATCTAGTTTTGCAAGACTATAAATATTAGGGAGGTACTACTGCATCAAAAACTGACCCTTATCACACGATTAAACACCTTATGCTTGATGCAAGAAATGTGAGGTTCCCCATTGTCAGCAGTGCTGTGTTACGTTCCTTACTGTAGGTACAGGTAAATTGTGAAACCTTTTGCGGAGAAAACAAGCTATCTAAGAAGGCCCCGTTTCATTTGGGTGAGATAAAAAGAAACTTCAACTCAGTCACGGCAAGCACATAGCATGCACAGAGCCGAAATCGAGGTACAGTGACGGATGTCCATCAAACTCTTGCCGAATGCTAGCTAGTCCTGTGCCTCAAGCACCGCACCTCGCTACGGTGCCCACGATCCTCTCGCAGGCTGCGGGCCCCTAACTCGGCAGATACTGCTGAGGCCATTCCCCCGTCTTGTCTGTAATCCTAGGGGAAGTTGTCTTTCTAATGGCTTCACAGTAATGCGGTCGTTGAACCTTTAGATACCGCGGGGGACGCAATTCAAAGCCGGTTCGATATTGTAGCAGCCAATTGCGGGCCGTGGCCCAATTGCTGGCTGGCAAACAGCATAGTCATCCATAGGTGAGACGCGTATGGCCTCTTGAAATATAACTCCAGTAACTGTGTTTAGAGTTCCTCCAAGTAGCTCCAAACAAAAACAGTTTTGTTTTAAGGCCTTAAAGTGCTACCGGGTTTTCTGGATTCTGACCTTCCATATCCTGTAACGCTTTACGGCTATTCCAGAGAAACGCAAGATTTTTATTGAATCTACCAGGCAGATTAAAACTGTGGGCCAGACGGGCAGTCGAACCTGTGACTTTTGTCTTTCGCGGGCAAACTCTCTACCGACTGAGCTATTCAACCACGGCTCTAGACGCACCCTCGCAGCTTTAGTTTCACCAATACGTCTAGACCCATTTTTCAAACTTCAAAGAAGTTCTGCGTGCCTTACGGGACTAGCACGCCTTGGAGGAAAGGAGTGCTGGCCCCCAGGAGTTATACAAGAGAACCCCTCAAGTATGGAAGGTACGAGAAAAGTCATTGACGAAAGTAACGCAGTGAATGCGTGTTTTGAGCATTCTTGAATAGCTCGGTCCATAGAGCACTTGCCAGCGAAAGATGAGGTCAGAGGTTCGACTGCCACTCTGGCACTTTCAATCTACCTGAAAGTTTCAGGTCAGCGTACACTCCGCTGCAGAGTGAAAATTCATGCTGAAGAATTTGAATATTTTTATAAATATAACATACTTGATTAAATGATATGGCATCTTGTGGATAGATAACTAAAGTTACTTACAAACAGTATTATATGAATTTCTGGCTCGACTCAGTCTTCTCTGGTCAGGCTCACTCTGAAAACGCGAAAAACTATGGTTGACAGTGGCTGAGATCTTATAGAACACGATGTACAGTGGATAACAAAAGTCACGGTACACTTCCTAACATCGTGTCGGACTTCCTTTTGCCCAGTGTGGTGCAGCAATTCGACGTGGCGTGGACTCAACAAGTCATTGCAAGTTCCCTGCAGAAACATTGAGCCACGCTGCCTCTATAGCCGTCAATAATTGCGAAAGTGTTGCAGATGCACGAGTTTGTGCAAGAACTGACTTCCCGAAAATCTCCCGTGGTGATCGACGGGCTTTATGTCGGGCGATAGCGAATTGTCCAGAATGTTCTTCAAATAAATCGCAAACAACTGGGGCCCGGTGACATGGTGCATTGTCACCCATTTAAAAAATCGATCGTTGTTTGGGAACATGAATTACATGAATGGCCAGAACTGATCTCCAAATAGCCGAACATAACCATTTCCAGTCAGTGATACACAGTCCACACCGTTATGGAGCCACCACCAGCTTCCACAGTGCCTTGTTGACAACTTGGGTCCTATGCTTTGTGGGGTCTTCGCCACGCTAATCATACCATCAGCTCTCACCAATTGAAATCGGGGCTCATCTGACCAGGCCTCGGTTTTTCAGTTGTCTCGAGTCAATTTATGCGGTCAGGAGCCCAGGAAATGCGCTGCAGGCGACGTCGTGCTGTTAGCAAAGCGACTCGCTTTGGTCGTCTACGGCCATAGCCCACTATCGCCAAATTTCTTCGCATTGCCCTAACGGATACGTTCGTCGTACGTCTCGCATTGATTTCTGCGGTTATCCAACGCAGTGTTTTCTATCTGTTAACGCAAACTCTAAGCAAACGCCGCTGCTCCCGGTCGTTAATGAAGGCCAACGACCACTGCGTTGTCCATTGTGAGAGGCAATGTCTAAAATTTGGTATTCTCGGCTCACTCTTGTCACTGTGGATCTCGGAATATTGAATACCCTCACGGTTTCCTAAATGGAATGTCCTATCACCTGAGTGCAGATGACAGCTCCGCCAACGGACTATCCTCTTGCAAGTGTGTACTGGATAATACCGCCATTTGTATGCGTGAATATCACAATCCCATGACTTTTGTCACTTCGGTGAAGAAAGTCTTCCACGTTCGCTAGACGCTCTTGAACGATGTTTCAGTCGGCCGATCACGAAGTGCTTTTGTTAGGATAGTTAGGCGCTTACACGCGATAGGATATTTCAGCCGATATGGTTGGAGGGGTTAATTCAGGGGTTTATGACGATAATTAATGGCGACAAATCTGAGTTTTAAATTCGCAAAACCGCCAACGAAGACTGGTTTGAACTGTGGTTTATCTGCTGATTCCGAGCGGTAAAGGAACTTCTCTGCTTGTAGATGGTCGTGATCAGAGATATGCTATTGAAGTATAACGATAAATGGCTCATCGCCGGCCGGTTGTGCTTAGAAAGGAGTCTGAAAAATCTGAGCGAAATGCTGTAAGTTGTAACTACAAGGGACAATTAATTAAGAGTTGTTATTGCTCTAATGGGGTATACTCTTCTGAAAAGGAGGAAATGAGCTATAACTCTCTGTACTTTCTAATACAGTGTTGCATTCGCAGCGAGACCAACATGCTTTTGTTTATGTCGTAAATTACATCCAAAGTCGAGTTATAAGTTTATTTTGAATTCCGAAACCATTACTGTAGTCAGTTTTGTTATGGTCTCAATATTGCCGATCGTAAAACGTAATACGAGGGTAGTTTGGAAAGTTCTCAGAATCACCACGAGAGGTCAGCGCTAGCGTAACGAGATGTCACGTGATATTCAGTGGACTGTTGCCTGCAAAACACGTCTCACGTCAGTGCTCTTGGAAGAGGGCTGTGGTGGTGACGTGGGTCTGTAGTTGTTCCTGCGTAGTAATTTGCGAAAATTGAAAAAAAAAACGAGATTGGAGCAGTGATTAAGTACTTCGTAAAGAAAGTTATGAAAGCAAAGGACATTCATGCTGATTTCTAGAATACACTGGGGGACTCTGCTCCTTCATATTCAACTGTTACCAAGTGGACAAATGGATTTCAATTTGGTCGGGGGAGCTTAGATGATGATCCACGCAGTGGTCGGCCAAGATGTGTCACTACTCCAGAAATCATTGCAAAAGTGCCAAAGTGGTCAGGAGGATCGCCGATTGAATGTGCGTGAAACTGCTCACGCTTGCCGGATGTCATCAGGGTATATCACATTTTAACTGAAGAATTAGAAATTAAAACCTTATATGCATGATGGGCGCCGCGACTCTTGACGCTGGATCAAAAACTCATGAGAATGGGCATACCGGAACAATGCTTGGCCCATTTTAGGAGAAACGAACAAGACTTTTTGCACCTGTTTGTGACCACAGATGAAACATGGGTGCTCTATAATATCCCAGGGACAAAACAACAGTCAAAGCAGTGGAAACATGCTGATTCTCCGCCAACAAAGAAAGCAAAGACAATTCCTTCGGCGGGAAAGGCCATGACATTAGTATTCTGGGATGCGAAGGGGATTCTGTTCGTTGATTATCTCCCCACTGGGCGAACTATTACGGGAGAAAACTATCCTAACCTCCTGGACAAATTGCAACAAAAGATACGCGAAAGAAGGCCAGGCTTAGCAAAGAAGAAAGTCATCTTCCATCAAGACAGTGAGCGCCCGCACACATGTGCCGTCGCCATGGCAAAATTACACAAACTAAGGTATTAATTGTTGCCACACCCGCCTTATTCACCTGATATGGCTGCGTCAGACATCCGTCTTTTCTTGGTTGTCGAAGATTCACTTCAAACGAAGAATTAATGGCCGGAGTTGACAACTATTTTGCAGGCCTGGAGGAAACTCATTTTCGAGATGAGATCAAGGCCCTAGAACATCGTTGTACCAAGTACATTAATCTACAAGAAGACTACATCGAAAAAAAAAAGGTTTAATGATGTAAGTATTTTTTTTTGTTCCTTTCCGAGAACATTTGAAACAACTCTTGAATACGCCTCCACACGACTACCAAATGGAGTCATATTCCAGACTTAATATACATTGTATGTTCCGTAAAGAGTCGCATTTTACTGATGGTTTTCTGTGAGTAATGGAGTAGTGACTGGTTAGTATTAACGGGATTTATACATCTACACGTTTTGGTGTGCCTATGTGCAGGAACTACTCAGGGATTTTGCTACAGTTTTCACTAATAGACACACTGATTCACGAGGGACGTTTGTGTGTATAATTCATAATTGTAGTAATGATCAGTGTGTAATAATGTATTGTTATCTGTTCCTTATTTAATTGGGGCTTGGAGTGAGATCCTGAAGTAATGACGGGAGCTACAAGTTGGTCAACTGCAGAGGAGGCGGTATATGGTAGGAAAATCAGTAAATTAGACAGCCACCGCAACTCCATAGATATAGAGCATTGAAACTTGTCCGGAATCTACACGTATTTATCCTAACGTGTTGTGAATTTAAGTTCTCCGTCGCGTTTTTCTTTGTGTATGTGAAGGCTAATATGAGATTTTGATACGGTTTACGATAACATGTAAATTGATTCATGGATAAGGTTATGTATATAATATATTACCACTACGCCAGACGTCGGGCTAGAGATACCTGGTGCAACCCGTGTGAAGTTGGGACGGGGCGCTAGTGATAACTGTATTATATTGTACGTTACACATAAGTAGCTTTCATTGAAAGTTTTTAAAGAGCTCAAGACGTTCATAAAATGGAAATGATTCCTTCTTTTAATATTAAGCGTTGGAACAAAACTAAGAAATTTATTTCTGTTGTAGTACGCGTTTCAAAAGAAAAAAAAATCCACAGATTTAGTTTTATATTTCAGAGGCCCCAAACAAGAGTCCAAGTAAAGGTAAATAATTTCGAAGGGGAGCGGGAATCGAGTGGGGCAGGGTGCCATACAATATCTCGCTTGTGTGGAAAAATGTTCTCTAACCTGCCCTGATTTCACAACAGCCGCAACTAACTTGGCAGTGGAGTGACAGAACACAGCCAGGCAACGCGCGGAAAGGCACTCTGCAGCCCTCTAGCGGTAGATGTCGGAACTGCGTTGTAGCCTCTCACCGTACAGACTAATATAAAAACGATAAATACGACCACCGCTGATAGCGTTGTTTTCAAGAATGAGAACAAACACCTGACAAGATTATCGCTAACCGTGACGTCATCAGTAGCATCATTTGCCGTCTTCGTCACGGTTACTGAATGCAGCGTAAAGACGTCAGACAGCGCCGTCACTGGAAACTGTTTCACAAGAACTCCACACAACGCATTCCTGGTGTTTGAATGATGTGGAAGAGGAAGAAAACCGAACTGAATCGCTCGCGCTGTGATTAGAAGAAATCTGCGCAAGTTTACTGTGGACACTCGGCAGTGATAGAATTATATGACTTCCATGTATTTTCTTTCCATCTCTACTAAGAGAAGGAAATTACATAATTCTCCGTCAAGTTTTCGATTATTGCATGAAAACGATACGACCGTCCAAATCCTAACTATAAATTGCCGCACTTGAAGGTCGCCAACTCTTATCGCCAACATTGAGAACTCTGGCTTTTAGCTGTACGAGACAAATGGCACAGACATGTGACGTAAAGCAAATAGTGGTGCTTGTTTACGATTTATTTTTTGAAGTTTATTTTAACCGCAGCAAGCACAATGTTACCGGAGTGTCACATGAAGTTGTTTTTATCGTCTTCATTTCGTAGACTGGCTTGATGCAGCTCTCCAAGCTGGACCATCTCGTACAAGTGTCTTCATTTCTGCGAAAAACTTCAGTATTATTACCAAAGCAGTGCGGACTAATTACCTTGTCAGAAGCGCACATGCACGAAAGGAGTGATTTGATGTTGTTCTGATCCTGAGAAGAGTGAACAGCTGGAAGAAATCGCCATCAACTATCTTCCTGGTATCAAATTAAAGGCAGTCCAATTTTCGCGTTTGATATAAGAAAGAAATGACTCGTGTCGGCCAGAAGTGGATCAGTGTAATTTTTCGCGAGAAATGCGATTATGGAATGGTTGCAGAAGAAAATAGTGGTAATAATTGCTTGTAGTCTGTCGCTGACATAGTGTTAAGCTCCTGACTTCAGCTCTCCGATAACCGTGTCTGTTGGGTTCTGCACACCCTGACAATGAAGCTTCTTTTCTCGAGACTTTGATTAGCTTTTTCTTTTTGTGTTTGAATACAATGTATTTGCTCACTAAATCCTGACTGATTTAGCTCCATGTTCCAGATGTCCAAGTTTTGAAGCTCGATGAACATGCTACCCTCTTATCATCACGCGTATCTCATTTCTCCTCATATGAAGAGTTGCCAGGTTTCTCTAGTTTAATACTACTACAGCGTTTGTTTCTGAACGGGTAAAGGGCAGCGTATGTTTCATGATGCTACTGTGCCTGCATTCACTGGAAGCAGTATGGCCTTTCACAGACAAAGGGCGCCGGGAGCCGCCAGAAGGCATTTCAGCGGATTTGTTCTTCTTGTTCTTTTTCTTCTTCCTTTTCTTCTTCCTTTACGTATAAGCCCCTGTGGACTACTATTGTATCAGCTGTTTGTTCTTTCTTTTCTTCGATATTTTTCTCATAATTTCTATATGTTTCTCTCTTCTTTCTTCTGCCCTCGTGGCTCCAATCTTGTTGGTTCAAATGGTTCAAATGGCTCTGAGCACAATGGGACTCAACTGCTGTGGTCATTAGTCCCCTAGAACTTAGAACTACTTAAACCTAACTAACCTAAGGACATCACACACATCCATGCCCGAGGCAGGATTCGAACCTGCGACCGTAGCAGTCGCACGGTTCCGGACTGCGCGCCTAGAACCGCGAGACCACCGCGGCCGGCCAATCTTGTTGGGTTTTTCGTCAAAGCCTTTGGAATCTAGCAATTTCTCTTTCCAGTGGCAGTCGTTCCTCAATAATTTGTGAAGTAATCAGGAGCTCGTCTTAGTCCCTTCCCTTTTAAATTTGCCAAATAAGTTAACAGTGTTTGTCAGTCTGTTGCGACAGGAAGCCATTCTCTTTTCATAATTATGTCTGCAATTTTTTTTCAATATGCATATAATGTTCACTATTAAGACGTCTTCTGTATTGCGTTTGCTCTCTGGCCGCAAATTTTCCTTAGTATTTTACTTTCTATGATTTCCAGTGTGTTATCACCATCGCCTTTTTTTTGGAGTCTGAGGCATAAAGTATTGCTGAACGAATTACTGTAGAGTAGTGTCTAAGTTTAGCATTGAGGGATACATCGGTAGTGAGGTAGTATGCTGTTTTGATCTTATTAACTCTTGATTTAATGCCTTCATTTTCTTTAACTTGTTTGGTGCTGTTCTCCGTATTTCCCTACCTTGTGCTAACCTTTTCATCTCTACGTAACTGCAACGCTCGACATCTACAACAAAAATAATTCGACCTGGCTCAGCCGCCTGGTGCAAGTCTTTCGTTCCAGTGACTCAGGTGTCGCTAACCGACCCCAGTAATTCTCTCAGGGGATGGGACCTTGGGCTTAAGGTGAAATCCCATCCACGTGTCTCTCCTGGCAAATGTGCACTTCGTTGAGAGGTGGAGGCTAGGTTAATGACAGACTGAAAAAAATCCGCTCTGGATCTATCCCACGACCTTTCTGTTTCCAGGCGTGCAGATCAGTAGGCCCGACAACATTCTCATGTAATCTGTGTGGTATATTCCGGATGGTATCCATCCCTGCAATCTTTCCCCTCTGCTGCTCTTTCCAGGTCCAGGCTAACTATTCCTAGATGCCCCGCTAACCTATTCCTTCCTCCCGTTCTTTTTACTGCCGATTCATTTCGTAATTTATATGCCCAGATAATCTGTAATATTCTTCTGCAGCACCATTTCAAATGTTCTCAGTTCTTTTTTCTTAAACTTTCAAATGCTTTGTTATTGAAGAAAACTTTCTTCGGCAGTGCTGACCTATTTCTGGTAGCTTCCTTTGATCTTTCGCTTACGTAGAGTTTCCTGTCATTTTACGCATTTATTGACACAGAGAAAAAATTATCATGCTCAAAGAATATCCACTAAGTTTCGGGGCTCGTTTCATTCCTTGCCCTTATACGAATAATACTTCAGGCATCTAATGAGGATGGCACGGCGGTAGGGCGACCCATCTAGGGTCAGAATGCGAAACTTCGCCTTTTACCTTAACACCTTCGTCATTGCCATTGTTATACAAGATGGCCAGAATAAATCTGTCCAGAAATATGTTGAAAGCGTCTTAAGACAGGCAACACAACTTAAATCACCTGCCTTGTAGGGGAGGAAGCGGATGATTTAAGTTGGGTTGCCTTTCTTAGGACGTATGAAATGTATTTCTGGGCAGTTTTATTTTGCCTACGGCTTTGCCGCGGTGGTAACACCGATTCTCGTCAGATCGCCGAAGTTAAGCGCTGTCGCGCTTGACTAGCACTTGGGTGGGTCACCGTTCGGGTCAGCCGAGTGCAGTTGGCAAGTGGGGCGCACTCAGCGCTTATGAGGCCAGCTGAGGAGCCACTTGACTGAAAAGTAGCGCCGCCAGTCACCGGGAGAGCGGTGTGCTGACCACATTCCCTTCCATATCCACATGCGGTGACACTTAAGGTCTGAGGATGACACGACGGCCGGTCGGTACCATTGGGCCATTCTGGGCAGTCAAAATGGTTCAAATGGCTCTGAGCACTATGGGACTCAACTGCTGGGGTCATTAGTCCCCTAGAACTTAGAACTACTTAAACCTAACTAACCTAAGGACATCACACACATCCATGCCCGAGGCAGGATTCGAACCTGCGACCGTAGCAGTCGCACGGTTCCGGACTGCGCGCCTAGAACCGCGAGACCACCGCGGCCGGCTCTGGGCAGTCCCTTCCTTTCAGAAAGTTTACTAACCTTTATATCCAGCTAGAATGGTTATGTTGCCTGCAAACCTTAACGTTGCTAACCCTTATCCTTGCACTTCAGTCCCTCTTCCTATGCTTTCTTTCACTCCATTCATTGCTTCTTCAGCGTACTACTTGAAAAATTGTGATGGTAAGCTGTAACTCTGTCTTACGTCCTGTAACTCTGTCTTGTCCTTGTTAACACGTAGCTGTCTTTCTGATCTACTCCTAAATTAACGTCGCCCGTCGAGTTTTTCTGTCAGTATGTGAATGCTACCTAAGAAATTTTTATACAGTTTCCATAGACTGATTCATGAGGATGGTTTTTGTTTATAATTTGTTTCTGCTTCGCCAGAGAAGTCGCCCAGCCTTAAATACTGAGGGCTACTCATGCGAAGCGGGGCGGGTCGCTAGTTTACTGTTAGTTGTGAATTATGAGATACCTCTGTACTGGCCAATGTTATTCCATCTGAAATTAACGATATGCTTTCCTTATTCCACAACTGCTACAAAGATGTCTTATAGTCCTTTAATCTGCCTTCCATTATTTTATCTACAACTACAATTAAGTCTACAACTATGCCATGTAAGTCACTGGGAGGTGGGTGGAAGAGGGTTTTTTTATTTTATCATGAAAAAGTGTCGTCTCATTCCAGTCAAGAACGCGTGTCGGGAGGATGACTGCACTTACACCTATGTACAAGCTTACGGTTGCCTAATTATTACCTTCATGGCCGCTAAGAGAGGTAAAAAAAAAAAATAAACTAAATTTGTCCTCAGTTCGATTGCTGGTTTGGTTTACTAGGAGTTATCCTATATCTCTCCTAACTTTGAACTGAGTTAGCCGGCCGCGGTGGTCGTGCGGTTCTAGCGCTGCAGTCCGGAACCGCGGGACTGCTACGGTCGCGGGTTCGAATCCTGCCCCGGGCATGGATGTGTGTGATGTCCTTAGGTTAGTTAGATTTAAGTAGTTCTAAGATCTAGGGGACTGATGACCTAAGATGTTAAGTCCCATAGTGCTCAGAGCCATGTGAACCATTTTTTTTTTTTTTTTTTTTTGAACTGAGCAAGCCGACCAGTTATAGGAAAGCCTACAATGAAACGTGGAATCCGAACCTCGATACAGATTGCCATTTTTCATATTAAGGGATGTTGCGACGGGTGAAAGAAGCGATAAGCATAACACACATACAATGTGACTGGCTGGGAATTGAAATATGTACCTTTGGATTTGTAGTGCGGCACGTAGCCAGTAACCAGCGAGCAACACGAGACAGTACTGTAAGGTGTAGTCTCTTGGGCAAGCTGAGACCGCGCTATTGGCCTGACTACAGGTAGAGTGCAACTTTCATTGACACGGAACTAGGAGGGGGAGGATGTCGGGCAGTTGGCTCAAAATTGGTTCAAAAGGCGCTGAGCACTATGGGACTCAACATCTGACGCCATCAGTCCCCTAGAACTTGGAACTACTTGAACCTAGCTAACCTAACGACATCACACACATCCATCCCCGATGCAGGATTCGAACCTGCGACCGTAGCGGGCCCCGACCGCCTTTTAGCCCCAGGAAAGATCCTCGGCGTTCATTTGGTAGTAGGCTGAGGGACTGAAACGAGAAACCCCCTCACTCCCCTCTCAATCTGGAATTCAACTCAGGACCTACAGAGCTGGATTCTAGACCCGCTAGATCACCACGGCCATCGAGACAGCAATCGTACAAGCAAGGACTTACGCGTCTGACAAGTTCTCCTTAAAACCGACGGCTTGTGGCTAGAGGCGAGTACATGCAGCAGTGCAACTAATTTCTGGCGTTAGAAAAATTCGGGAAAGGTGATAAATCCTCGTGGTCGCCGAACACCGCCTCAGCCAATGAGAGGTCCCCGTAGCAACGCAGGGGGCTCGGCGCGGATACAGTCCGATCTTACAACTGGGCGACCTCGGGCGGGGGTCCTTGACGGAGCGCTCCGTACCGCTGGCAGGTTGGGTTCTGGGCTCCAGTAAACAAACAGCCGGCCCGCGTCCTTGGCGGCTTTCACTGCCTCACACTGGCGCACACCGACCGTATCGAGCACCAGTAATCCCTATGTTCTCGCCTCTCGGCTCGTCTACATCTACACCTGCACTCAGAAACCACGTTACAGAGTGTGACAGCGGGTACATAGAGCAGCACTGTCGCTTCTCCGGTTCCCTGTTCTAGTCACGAATGGAGTGCTGGAAGAATGATTGCTGCCAAGTCTCTCAAATAAGTCTGAAGTGTAATTTTACCTCCATGATGTTATCGCGAGACACACTATCCGATAAAAAGTGTCTAGACGTCTATTTAGGGACGTTAACGTGGGACGTGACCACCCTTCGCATTAATGAGTGCATTACCTGTGCTGGGGACACTTTCAAAGAGGTTTCTGAAGGGCTGTCGACGAATGGCAGCCAATTCTTCTTCAAGAGCCGAAGTCGGGGAAGGTCTCAAGTGAAGCCGAAGTTCTTTCTCTCCTAAACGTGTTCAGTGGTGTTCAAATCGTGACCCTGGATAGGGCAGTCCACTTCGGGAATTTTATTGCCCACAAACCATTGCCTCATAGGTGCTGAGTTGTGGGAGGGTGCGTTGTCATGCTGATATAGTCATCGTCTCTGAACTGTTCCTCTGCTATAGGTAGTACACTGTGCTGTAAAATGCGTTCAAATACTTCCATATTTGGTGTTTTCTAGAGCGCAACAGGGGAGGTGGAGGGGTCACACGGTAACCACGAAAAACACCCCTACACCGTAACACGACCTTCCCCATACTTCACTGATTGCACTACACGTGACAGAAGTTATTCTCCAGGCATTCGCCAAACCCCACCCCTTCCATTCGATTGCCGTCGCTCTTGCCACCACATCAAGCAACGCTTAGCATTAATTACAGGAGTGTGTAGCTTATGAAGAGTCGCTCCACTGATTTACTGCACAGTCATTGTGCAAGCTGGACTTCTGGACACACTGTGGAACTCACGAGTGATTCCATTTGCTGATTTCATGCGATTTTTTCACAGCCACACTCCGCAGTGCTCGACAGTCTCTGCCGTCAGTACATTAGACTGCCTAGTCTCGGATTAGCTTCTCAATCACATCACCGACAGTCGACTCGAGCAGCTTTAGTTTAAATGTCGCTCGTAAATTTGTTAGATGAATAGTCTTCATTCAAAGTCACTGTCCTCTGGTAACCGAGTCATTCTCCTGTTACCGCTTCCTTACTGACAACACAATACTCCTCGCCTCTAGTGACATCTAGCAGTCAGTTCCACTTTATACAGTGATGTGAGGATACTTATCAGAGAGTTTATGTAGAACGTAGAACCGGTATGTTGACTGGCTGTTCTAGGTATCCATTCCCTCGTAATTTTAACATGAAACCACACCGTGAAGCGCACTGGCTCTCTTGTAGCATCTACCACTGAAACTGGATTCGCGTTTACTAAATGAACCTGTTACGAGTCGCGCTGCTCTCCTTTGGACCTTCTCTGTCAAATCTACCTTGTGTGAGTCACATACTGAGGAGCATCACTGAAGTACAAGTCGAACGAGGATTTTGTGAGCAATCTCTTTCCCTTCGTTGGTCCACTACAATTCCTGAGGATTATCACAATGAATCTGTCTTATGCCTTTCCTGTGGCTAGTTTTATGCCGTCGTTGCACTTCAAATCATTCCGCACGTTTGCATATTACCAGAGATTGCTTGACATTCTTGTAATCATACAGTGAATTGAGTTTCCGCCTATATATTCCCAGTATGTTGCATTTGTTTATGTTGAGGATCAACTGCCAATTCGTGAACCAAGTGTATGTCCGTGTTCACGGAGTTTCCAACGTAATCCACTAACAGAAATATCTATATCACTGTCTCTTAGGATACGCCATAAGGTACTTATGGCCGTTAAGAGCAACATGCTGCGTTATATTTGCTAGAAAGTCGCCAGTCCACCCAGAAAGCAGGTCGGATATCCGTGCGCTGGTATTCTCTTCGTCGTCTTCAATGCATCGCCTCTTGCAAATAAAGGCGGAAGATATCCGTTACCTGATACTAAATTATCAAATTCTTCTCTCTGTTCATCCATTATGAAAAGCTGTCGGAACCAGCTCATCAAATTCCTTCAGCCACAGTGATCATCTCCATCTACCTTAGCTACCTTATGTAAACAGCATTCGAGCAATTTTATCGCTCACCCCCCCCCCCCCCCCCCCCTATCTAGATTAACTAACCCCAGAATGCTGCTGACCCAACAGCACATTCCCCGATCCTGCACCTATACACACTTCATATCCTGTCCCAGCTCTACTTCACATACAATGATATCCGCTCTGACGTTTATCCTTTCTGCCAGATCTCACTGATTTCTCTATTCTTTCTCACATCAGGGCTCCCTCTTCCTTTCCCATACTGATGAGTAACTGCGAAAATGTAAGAAACTCGTGAAAGAGCAATGGAATGCGAACTACTGTTCCTTAAAAGAGAAAGTATATCATATGATGTGCAATTATTTGCTATTAAAGCTGTTTAAAATTCGCATTAAAATACAAGAAAGTGTAGAGAGAAAGATTGAATGGTAAAAGAATTGCACAGGTATATGGCTTGCAAAGCCTTGTTTCCTAGAAAGGTAAGTTACTACAAGACTATGAAAGAGTGAACACGGTCAGAAGTGAAACTATCTACAAGAAACGTCTTCCTTCGATTAAGATGTTTAATAGTCCACTTCTTTTTGAAAATATTTTATGGGTGGGATGAGGTCATCAGTGGAAGAAATCCGTTAACTAAATGTATTAATGAATATACATATCTATTTTCATTGCACATATATTTTTATCATTTGCTGTAGACACAATCACAGTAACGCACTTTTAACTGTGATCGGTTTCGACCATTCACTGGCCATTTTTAGCAACCACATATCTGAAGCAGTATATGCTTTTCTACCAAATGTCACGTTTCTCCATGAGTAGAATTCCAATACATCCAAGTTGAAGAATTAGAATAGAATCATTTTGGGTACTAGGCCCCATCAGTATGAAACACTAAAAGAAATCAAATGCTCACGTTTCGACCGATATTGCAGCGGTCGTTACTGGGCGACTATGTAAGTCAGCATTGTTTTAGTGTTTCATAATGATACGGCCTAATACTAAAAATAGTTTTATTTAAACTTGTACTGGCCGTGGAATCCTACGAACTTATACAAATTAAAAATCTTTTATAAACAGCCCCCTAAAAGCGGAATATTCGTGAGTATGTTAAGGTGCAAACGAAACAATAAATAATGAAAATATTATAAATATGTGTTGGCAGAAAACAATTTTGTTGCGCATCTGCGACCAGACGCAGCTTTAATACACGACAGTTGCACACACCACGGAAGTCTGTTATGGATTTCCCGCAGTATCAGTTTCACACGCCGGCGCCGAATGGTTGTGGCGCCTGAGACGTAATCGATACGCACGGCGCCTGACACGCCCGTCTGGGGGGTTGCCTAAGCTCCGGGGCATTCGATTCATGGCACTTGGTTTACTAATGCGGCACGCCGCGGCGTAAAAGTTGCGCAGTCTGTTGGCAGCGTTCCTTCCGACTACACTGTCTCAAACAACTTCTGGCTGTTAAAGGAGTCTGAGCGCTTTGTGTGTGTGTGTGTGTGTGTGTGTGTGTGTGTGTGTGTGTGTGTGTGTGTGTGTGTGTGTGTGTGTGTGCTTGCCACTGAAAAATTATCACTGTGTGCATTACGCACCGAAATAAGTTTTTCGTTTCCCAATCGATAGCAGAAAAAAAGCAAGTTGTACAAAGAAGAAGTAGATAAGATGATAAAGGCTTCCCTATTGACTTTTGTTTTGCTATGCTCAATGTGTACTGCGAAGAAAGATGGGGCTCTCTATGCTGCTGTCTCTTTGTCTGGTGAAACAAAACTTAACATTTTAACTTATAGTCGGTCATGAGAGAATATTCCAAGCTCGATCTGGGTTACTTGCCCAGTTCTGGAATATGGGATGTAGACCTTATATTTATTAGAAAAAATAGCGCATTTTCTGCGATTTTACTAAACTGCAAATTTACAACTGCCGAGCGTGATCGGAAATATTGTGTACCTTTTTATACTTATTTCTGTTCTTCCCTTATAAGCTGTATTTGACTGGCAAATTTTCCTAATTGCTTTTATTACTATCTGAGAAGTTTTTCTCAACTGTTGTGACTATTTTCTATTACATATTTTTAATTTCCACTGAAAACCTAGCATTATTCTTTTACGATTTAAAATATTTTTGTGAATAATTCTTTGGTTATCCTGAATTTAATTGTAGGAGGCGTTTAATTTTAGATCGTTGAATAAAAATGGTGCCATTCATAAGTATTTTAATAATATAGGAATATGTATTTAACATATATTTCTGAAGTATGCTTATCATTTCAGTATCAAAATAATCTTCCTAAAAAAACTGAGTGGTTACGTATCAGTCGTTCGAAACACGTTTTCTGCAACTCCTGTCTAATTTCCACTATATTTGCACAAATTAGTTATCTCAGAAATGGCAATTTTAGAATGTTACTCATTCGTGGATAGGTACCTACGGAAGTCCGTGAAACACTACAGTAGTTGTTGCAGCTGATTCAAAACGCAAAATGAAATTGGGATCATTCAAAGCAATACCCTTCCTACCCCTCATACGTATATATATCATACTTTCCGTAACTTGTCACGAAAAGAGTGGAGGCTTAGAGACGTTTAGCGTCGTTTGCAGTGCCCTCGAGTAGTTAAAGAGTAAAGCGATTATTGTGTGGAAATATACGGCAAATGAAAAGGCTGAAAGACCCAGTCACATCCACTAAATATCAGCAAGTATGTGAACGGAGCAGTTTAAAGTTATGGACTAGTTTAAAGCAGAACGATCACGTAAAAATAATCGTGGGAGAGGCACATGCTAGACAGATTCATTAGGAGTATCCTCACGTAATCTGTCAACTAAGGAGGTAGCTTATAAAACCGTATTTCGACCGATACTTCAAATATTGCTCCTGAGTCGGGATCTGTATCGGGAAGGATTAATACAGGAAGAAGAGAAGGTCCAAAGAAGAACAGCACGTTTCGTCACAGGTTGATTTAGTAAGCGCGTAAGCGTCTCTCAGAACTTCATCCGACTCTAGTGGCAGACGTTGCAAAAGATGCGGGTTGCTGTTTAAATTCTGTGAGCGTATAACTCGCGAGATGACCGTGAACATAAAATCAGAGATTTGAACTTACACGGAGACTTACCTACAATCAATTTGCCTGCACACCATCAGGAATTCTGACCAGGAAATGGGAATAGTGACATAGCACACAAAGTACCCTCAACCAAACACAAGGTGTCTTTCGGAGTATACATATAGATATTATATCTCTCAAAGAGGCGTTTTAAAATCATTCTTGGCTCGCTCCAGACTTGAATTGAATGGAAAGAATCTCTAATAACTGGTATAATGGAAAGTACACTATCATGTAATTCATAGTAGTTTGGAGAATATACCTGTAGATGTAGAACCCTCCTGTGTATTTTTCGTAGATCACCCTTCCCAAATCTATTTATGTTAATAGTTGAATTATTGCGATTCTTAACATCGTTTGCCCTCGGCTTATTAAGATGTAAAACAGTTAAAGGTGGACAATATACGGCACGTGAGTTGCATATTTTCGTCGATGGTGGCTGAACAATCAAGTGAGAATAGAAGTTGTATCACACCTGCCACCCCTCCGCGATGTAACGCTTATTGTTTAGTTTCGTGCTTTTACGTAGCGTTTCGACCTTTATTTTCATCGTCAGGTATCCTTTACTATCGATTAGGTATTCAGCTGAGCAATTTTGTCTCTGCTGCCGACTCAGTTTCAGTTGTCTTAAAATAAATGGAGAATGAGAGGCACACGTAATTTATCTTCTCCTGGTCGACACTGAACTGAGTGGACGCAAAGATAAGCGCATTCAAGTTTTTGTGAGAATTTTACATAAATAGGCGATAAGTTAGAAGTTACGTTTTCGATTATTACTCAGGGTGTCCCTGGAGGAATGGTCAATATTCAGGGATATGACTGGAACGCTGATTTAAAGCAAGAAACTTCATATTGACATATGCTCCTCTCTGAATGGTTTACGAGCTGAAACATATTTAATGTATGTAAACGTAGCCATCCGCGGCCATTGTCACAGTCAATAAAATTATTCTGGGTCTGTGACCGCATTGTCAATACGTAAAAATTCCGATGTATCGACCACTATTGCGAGTGGACTTCCTCAGCTAGTTATTTTTAATTTTTTTTTATAGAAACCTGAGGAAGGCCGCCTACAACAATAGTGGCCGAAAAGTCATAAGTTTTACACGCTGACGATGCGAGCCCAGACCCAGGAGAATTTCATGTAAATTGTTATTTATTTAACTGATGGCCTTGCACACAACTGGTTTCAATCATACTTAACAAACCTAATGCAAAACACCGTGGTGAATAATTCGAACAATGCTGGAAGGGTAAGAAATGAGAAAGGGAGTCCCACAGGGTTAAAACTTGAGTCCATTCCTATTCCTATGGCAGAAAGATATCCGGAGCAAAGCAGTTGAAAACAACGATGAATGTTGCTCTAGACTAAAACGTCAAAAAAGTTTCATGGATAAGAAGTACACGTGCGTGGCACTAGCCCTAAAACAAATGTACATTAAATGTGTTCTTTCTCGAAAACCATTCGGATTAGGGCACATGTCCATATGAAGGCATTGGAATTAGGGCCCATGCCCATATGAAGGTTTTTTTGCTTCAAATGAGCATCCTTTTCGTATTTGTGTATATAGACCATTCTTCCTGGGACAGCGTGTACGTCTGCGTTAATGCAGAAAGAGACTTATGCAGCTAACAACTAAAAGACTTTTTCCGCCAGTCCCTCGAAGTATATTTGAGAAAGCTTTGCATACCTGCGCTATCACGAAGACTGCGGTAGCTGCGACCCTGGGTGGCTGGCACTGTCTCGCGGACCTGCCAGACCGACTGAGAGTGACGTACTAGGCGCCCGGCGCCGCTACGCCGCCATATATATATACGTAGCGTCGCGCAGCTCATTGACAGCGACCGGCCTTGGAGCCGAGCGGACACGCCTCCCGCGCCGACCAATCGCGGGGCCGTGCGCTGCCGCAGCGGCCAATCGGCGCCCCTGACGTCACGGCCCTGGACCTGGCGTGTTCCTCGCGCCGTACGGGCCGACTCGGCGCGTAGTGCGATCGGCCGCGTAAGTGGCGTGTTTACAGCTAACTCTCGGCCTACTGCGTAGCGGGAGCGCCGCCAGCGAAAACATCACTTGTTTTTGTACTCGCGCCGCTTCTGAGAAGGAGTCAGCCGGCAGCAAGGGGGGCGTGACTCGCCACACATTCAGGTGGAGGCGCTTCGTAATCGATCTGCAGTCTCGGAAGGAGAAAGGAAACAAACAAGCATCCACTAAAAAATTTGGCTATATTACACACTTACATGGCGACCTTGGTAATCGCGAAAACATATAGCTGTTGTTGTTGCAGTATTCAGTCTGAAGGGTTTGATACCGCTCTCCACCTTAGTCTGCCTTGCGAAAATTTTTTCATATCTTCACAACTACAGATGAAACTGCTTACTGTAGTGAAACATAGGCCTCCCTCTACCACACCGGCGAAAAAAATCGCTACATAAAAAAGTAATGTAGAACAATGAAATTTCAGGAATTCATTTGTTTAGGTAACATATTTATGTGATTACCATTGCAGACTCACAGGTTAACGTAAGTGCGAGATAAGCCACTGCAAATGTGAAATACTGGTACTACATCAATAATCGGAATGTTGAACGCAAGCATGCAAACGTGCGAACTTTGTGCTGTACAGGTGCTGGATGCCAGTTTCTAGGATGGAGTTCCATGCCTAATACACTTGGTCGGCCGGCCGGTGTGGCCGAGCGGTTGTAGGCGCTTCAGTCTGGAACCGCGCGACCGCTACGGTCGCAGGTCCGAATCCTGCCTCGGGAATGGATGTATGTAATGTCCTTAGGTTAGTTAGGTTTAAGTAGTTCTAAGTTCTAGGGGACTGATGACCTCAGAGGTTAAGTCCCATAGTGCTCAGAGACATTTGAGCCTTCCCTGTAAGGGACCTCCCGGCCAATGACCGCAAACGCTCATTTCCATTTCCATAAACCTATAGCATGACAACAAAAAGTGAACACTCAAAAGATATGGTCGGATGTCAATGTAACTTCGTGTAGGTACACATCATCGGCAAGTATGTAAATGATGGGGGGGTGCAGTTCTCTGTGACAGAACGGCACCAGAGTGCGGTTGTGTTATTTGGGTTGAGTGTTGTCACTATGTCTGGTACGGTATACAGGGTCTCCCAGGAGAAATGGTCAATAGTCACGGATACGACAGGAGTGATCGTTTGAAGCAAAGAAGTCTAGTGAACATGGGGTCCAAATGTATACCTTAAGAGCTATAAGCACTTTTTCATCTTCGATACTGTCAAACAAATCTCTTCTACTACAAGCTCTTTGTTTCCCATATTGGGAGGAGGTAGTAGAGACGAAAAAGAGAAAAATTGTCTATAAACATGGGATCTAAAATGTATACCTTATGAACTGTGAGCATTGTTCAGTAGAAGAGATGTGCTTCACAGTAGCGACGGTGCACAAGTGCTCATAGTTCTTAAGGTATGCATTTTAGAGCCCATTTTGGTTCGAATGCCATGCCTGTCATACCCCTGAATATTGACCATTGCTCCTGGAACACACACTGTAGATGTTGAGTAATCACTGTGAAGGACTCGCAGATGATATCAACTCCTCGTAGGGAGCGTTAACAGCTCGAATGGGGCCTCATTGTGATCAGCATTTGGCCGGCTGGTCGAATGGTGCGGTATTCATATTTGTGAGGCATTAGGATATGACAGTGGACCTAGAGTGTAGGCATACTCATCGTTACGTTTCCGATCGACCACGTTTCACCACCATAGCCTTACTGTGCTCTAAGCAACTCCTTCAGATCTGCGCCTGCCGTCCGAGAACAAGTAACGGACCCCGTCCCCTGCGTGCCTACCGTTAACACCACAGCACAGGCGGCTGAGATTGGAGTGGTGCCGTGAGTGGGAAGCGTGAACCACTGATGAGTGGTGTCTCACTGTGTTCAGCGATGAACGGCGGTCCTGCACTACACAGGATGACCATCGTCGGCCAGCATGGCGGCGACCTGAGGGCAGGGCCCAGTGCCGGCCGCTGTGGCCGAGCGGTTCTAGGCGCTTCAGCCTGGAACCGCGCGACCGCTACGGTCACAGGTTCGAATCCTGCCTCGGGCATGGATGTTTGTGATGTACTTAGGTTAGTTAGGTTTAAGTAGTTCTAAGGGACTGATGACCTCAGGTCCTAAGTTCCACAGTGCTCAGAGCCATTTGAAAAGGGCCCAGTCTTCTAACGTTTTGGAGAGGCACAGTACTGTGGGGAGCCATCCAGTATGACTTTAGGTTGAGGCCGGCAGTGCCCTGACGGCAGAACCATACGGCACCGACATCCTGCGTATTCGTCTCTTGTCTCTCATACGACAGCATCCTCGCGCAGTTTTTCGAAAGGACAATGCTCGTCAGAACGTGACACCTGTCTGTGTGATGTTGAGGTACTTCCGTGGCCAGCAAGACCCCAGATCTGTCCCCGATAGAATATGTATGCGACCTGCTCGGACGTCAACTCGATCCCAGTGACTATATCCGGAATATCAAGGACCAATTATAACAGTTGTGGGCCAGCTTGTTCAGGGGAGCATACAACGGTTTTATGACATCCTTCCGAACCGAATCAGTGCCTGTATTTAGGCCAAGTGCGGACCAAATTGAGACTAATATGTGGTCTCACTCTGCCAGTTTCTTTGTCAATCTGACTCGATTTTGCAATCGATCCTATAAAATCACATACCATCTCATTACGTGAAGCTCCAATTCGTTTCTTCTTCCTCCTCTTCTGGGTGCTTCAATTTTTCTTCGTCCGGCAGTGTATTCATCGTCCACCTTTCATTTCTACAGAAGCCCACTCTCAAGACAAAATTACCTTTAGGAAAGAGAACATTGCCGGGTGTTTCAGAAGTAAGGCCATATAGAATTCTTACACGCTACCGTATTCTGAAAATAATAATATCTGAAACTCGTAGGTGGGAGAGATTATCCAGAATAAACTAGCTTTTTCGTTTTTAAATCAACTGTAGCGGTAATAATGCACAACGTGAACGTAGCTAAGCTGTTGCTGTTTTCAGCCGTAGGCTGTTTTGATGCAGCTCTCCGTGTTAGTCAATTGCGTGTAAGCCACAAGCCTCGTCATTTGGATATTACTGCAACGTGCACACACTGAGCTGACGAGTTTTACTAATCATATGAGTACGTGTCTCCATTGTCAAATTAACTACCTTCTGATACCATGCGCTCTGTTGTGCCACCTTAGCTCTTCTGTTAGGTGAATTGTGCCTAAAGCTTTTTCAGCTGAGTACCACTTCACTATTACTCGATCCACACATCTAATCTTCTGCATTCTTCCGTAGCATCACATTTCTAAAGTTTCTATCCACTTTTTACCTTAGTTGCTTATCATTCACGTTCCGTTGCTTCTGTTTACAGGAAACCTTCTCTTTTGTATAATACATTTAATACACTGAGGTGACAAGAGTCATCGGTAAGCGATATGTACATATGAACACGGCGATAGTGTCGCGTACAAAACACATAAAAGAGCAGTGCATTGACGGAGACGTTATTTCTACTCAGGTGATACTTCTGAAAACGTATCCGACGTGATTATGGCCGCACGACGTCAATTAAGAGACTTTGAACGCAGAATGGTAACCTGGGACATTCCATTTCGAAAATAGTTTGGGAATTCAGTATTCCCCGAACCACAGTGTCAAGATTGTGCAGACAGTGCCAGATTTTAGGCATTATCTCTCACACGGACAACACAGTGATCTACGGCCTTCACTTAATCGATCGATAGCGGCGGTTTTTCCGTACAGTTATCAGCGCCCAGCGTCAAGCAACGCTGCGGGAAGTAATCCTAGAAATCATTGATGACAGTACGGCTGCTATGGAAGCGGACGACAGACGCGAGTGCCTTTGCTAACAGCACGACTTCGCCTGCAGCGTCTCTCCACGGCTCCTGATCATACCGCTTGGATTCTAGACGACTGGAAAACAGTGGCCTTGATCATATGCGTCCCGATTTCATTTGGTAAGAGCTGAAAGTGGGGCTTGAGTGAGAGTGGTGCAGACCCCACCAAGCCATGGACCCAAGTTGTCAACAAGGCACTGTGCAAGATAGTGATGCTATCGTGGTGTGGACTGTGTTTACATGGAATGGACTGGCTACCCTCCTCAAACTGAACCGATCATTGACCTGAAATGTTTATATTCAGCTACTTAGAGTGGTGAACGGAAGTACTAAACAATGACGAGATACGCTTGAAGCTCTATAAGGCTATAGGTAATGCGATAAGGAATAGCTCTGTAGCCAGTTCAGTTGAAGAGGAATGGACGTCTCCAGAAAGAGCAGTCACAGAAACTGAAAAGAAAAACGTAGATACAAAGAAGGCAACTGCGAAGAAACCATGGATTACAGAAGAAATACTTCAGTTAATCGATGAAAGAAGGAAGTACAAAAATGTTCAGAGAAATTCAGGAATTCAGAAATACAAGTCGCTTAAGCCTGAAATGAACAGGAAGTGCAGGGAAGCTAAAGCGAAATGGCTGCATGAAAAATGTAAAGAAATCGAAAAAGAAATGTTTGTGGGAAGGACTGACTCAGTGTATAGTGAAGCCAAACAAATTTCGGTGAAATTAAAAGCAAGGGTGGTAACATTAAGAGTGTAATGGGAATTCCACTGTTAAATGAAGAGCTTGGTTTTAGGAAATGTAAAAGCACCACAGAGGCAGGTCTGATCTAGAGTTAATAATGGAAGCAATAGTAATGAAAAATCAAGATAAATTCATAGAATTTGTCGACCTGGAAAAAGCGTTCGACGGTGCCAAATGGTGCAGTACGTTAGAAATTCTGAGGACAATAGGGATAAGCTATAGAAAGAGCCAAGAGTTAAGAGGGAATAATAGGAGTGGAAGACCAAGAACGAAGTTCTCGGATTAAAAAGGATGTAAGATAGGGACGTAGCCTTTCGCCCCTGGTGTTTAAGCTATACTTCGAAGAAGCAATGATTGAGGTAAAAGAAAGGTTCAGTAGGTGAATTAAAATAAAAGATAAAAAGATATCAATTATAAGATTCGCTTATGACATTGATGGCCTCAGTGAAAGTAAAGAAAAGTTACAAGATCTGCTGAATGGAATGAACAGTCTACGGAGTACAGAATATGGACAGCGAGTAAATCAAAGAACGACAAAAGTAATGAGACGTAGCAGAAATGAGAACATCGAGACACTTAACATCAGAATTGATCGTCACAAAGTAGATGATGTGAAGGAATTCTGCTACCTAGGCAGCAAAAAACCAATGACGGACGGAGCAAGGAGGACCTAAATAGCAGATTAGAGCTGGCAAAAAGGACATTCCTGGCCAAGAAAATACTACTAGTGTCAAACATAGGTCTTAATTTGAGAAAGAAATTTTTGAGAATGTACGTGTGGAGCCCAGTATTGTATGGTAATGAAACGTGGACTGTGGAAAAACCGGAACGGAATAGAATCGAGGAGTTTGAGATGTAGTACTACAGACTCATGCTGAAAATTGGGTGGACTGATAAGGTCGGGAAGGAGGAGGTCCTGGGCAGAATCGGAGAGGTAAGGCATATATGGAAAACATTGACAAGAAGAAGGGACAGGATGGTAGGACATCTGTTAAGACACCAGGAGATAACTTCCATTGTAATAGAGGAAGCCTAAGAGCGTAAAAACTATAGAGGAAGAGAGAGATTGAAATACATCCGGCAGATAATTAAGGATGTGAGTTGCAATTACTACTCTGAGATGAAGAGGTTGGCACAGGACAGGAATTCGTGGAGGGCCGCATCAAACCACTCAGAAGACAGACGATGAAAAAATGGAGACATTCATGGGCTTCATGCTCCCAAATGATGAAATGTTTGTGGATGACAACGCGCTATGTCACCAGGCCACAATGGTTCGCCATTGGTTTGAAAAACATTCTGGACGATTCGAGGGAACGGTTTGATCATCCAGATCGCCCGACACGAATGCCATAGAACATTTACGGGACAAACTGAGAGGTCAACTCGTGCACAAAATCCTGCACTGACAACAGTTTGGCAATTATGGTGGGCTATAGAGGCAGCGTGGCTCAAACTTCTGCAGGGGACTTTGAATTACTTGTTGAGTCCATGGGACGTCGAGTTGCTTAACTATGCCGGGCAAAAGGCATCCCATCACTTTTGTCATCTCAGTGTAATGCGACTGTGGTACAGTGTGACTACATTTGTAATGTGGTACTAGGCATGTCTGATCTCACGCTGCGGACTAATTGAAGGATAAATATGTGTACTTTGCTGCACTCTCGTCCATCTTCCAGCACATGATTCCTTATGGCCGCAGCGAAAGCCTCTGGTACGGATGAAAGAAATAAACGAAATATATGTTGGTCCTAATTTTCAGTGCAGTCGTCTTGCGGCCAGTAAAAAAAAAGTACGCTGTTGTCGTCAGGAACGAGGACGACTTTCTGAATAACGACGTCTTCGTTCTCCCCACAGCACCTTCGTTGTTTGAACAACAATGATGGCTCAGTTTTATTTATTGGTTTACCATACGCTCGTCAGTATTAGCGTAACACAAATAAGTGATTTCTTTTCAGAGAAAACAGTACTACGAACTCATGAATTTCATTCCAATTCAGAAGTACTACAAACCTAAAGTAGAAGAATTTGGAGATATCTGTTATCTTTTCTAAAACAGAAGACTGTGAAGTCCCGTATGGGGGTGTGAACTACTGGCTGTGGTCTTTCGGTTACCCTACAGTGCGAGACCGTTGATTTTTTAATTCGTTCCTTTAACGTAGAATGGTATAGCTATATAGGAAATGATTCTGGTAGCTCTGCTAAGCAATCCACAGTGACCAGACACTAGCACGTCCAACCTTCTCCACAGTCTAGTTCTGTGCCTCATTCGGATGACAAACAATGTCGATGGATCCTTTACTAATAACCCTATTTCACCTGCCAGGTGATATGGAGGCTTTGCGTGGAACTGTGACAAAGCACTTGTTCAGTCCAGGTACACTCTCTTTTAGCCTACATTAAGACACATTGGTCCTTGGTTTACTGTAATTTAATTTTATTTAGATTATTTATAATGGTCTATTTATTGCTGAAAAACTCTGCGTGGGCTATTATTGATCTGTTGTGTACTTAGTCGTACGTTCCATTTTCCGTTTTATTGCACACATCTTTGTTGGAATACACGATACACCATGCTGTCGTCTTGAGTTTTGAGTACTACGTACGACTCTCGATAGCGAGACGTTTCTAGAAGACAACACTCGTGTGTCTTTTGGTGGCATGCAACCCAAGTATGATCTACAAGTCTTCCTCCATTTAGTGCTAAATACGAAAAGCGTTTGACTCGGTGCCCCAATGCAGACTCCAGCTAAGGTACGAGCATATGAGTTGGTTCCCAAGTATGTGAGTGGCTCGAAGACTTCTTAAGTAATAGAACCCAGTACGTTGTCCTCGATGGTGAGTGTTCATCGGAGTTGAGGGTATCCTCTGGAGTGCCCCAGGGAAGTGTGGTAGGTCCGCTGTTGTTTTCTATCTGCATAAATGATCTTTTGGATAGGGTGGATAGCAATGTGCGGCTGTTTGCTGATGATGTCGTGGTGTGCAGGAAGGTGTCGTCGTTGAGTGACTGTAGGAGGGTACAAGATGACTTGGACAGGATTTGTGATTGGTGTAAAGAATGGCAGCTAACTCTAAATATATATAAATGTAAATTAATGCAGATGAATAGGAAAAAGAATCCTGTAATGTTTGAATACTCCATTAGTAGTGTAGCGCTTGACACAGTCACGTCGATTAAATATTTGGGCGTAACATTGCAGAGCGATATGAAGTGGGACAAGCATGTAATGGCAGTTGTGGGGAAGGCGGATAGTCGTCTTCGGTTCATTGGTAGAATTTTGGGAAGATGTGGTTCATCTGTAAAGGAGACCGCTTATAAAACACTAATACGACCTATTCTTGAGTACTGCTCGAGAGTTTGGGATCCCTATCAGGTCGGATTGAGGGAGGACATAGAAGCAATTCAGAGGCGGGCTGCTAGATTTGTTACTGGTAGGTTTGATCATCACTCAAGTGTTACGAAAATGCTTCAGGAATTCGGGTGGGAGTCTCTAGAGGAAAGGAGGCGTTATTTTCGTGAATCGCTACTGAGGAAATTTAGAGAACCAGCATTTGAGGCTGACTGATGTACAATTTTACTGCCGCGGAAAGACCACAAAGATAAGATAAGAGAGATTAGGGCTCGTACAGAGACATATAGGCAGGATCATTTTTTCCTCGTTCTGTTTGGGAGTGGAACAGAGAGAGAAGATGCTAGTTGTGGTACGAAGTACCCTCCGCCACGCACCGTATGGTGGATTGCGGAGTATGTATGTAGATGTAGATGTAGATGGTTGGTAGCTGTCTGGCTGGCAGCAACGTCGATAACAGAAAGTCTCCAATCTTCACGTCTTTCTGCTTTCTTCTTCATCTCCCTGTAGGAACTGTAGCCAGCATCTTTTATAATATGATACGTGTACGACAGTGACATTCCTCCAGTGCTAATGTCCATTGACACACCCCTCTATTATTTTCTTTAGAAGGCCCTCATGTCTCAGTTGATGACACAAATAAATCTGAACTCTTCTTTTTACAACAGTGATCACTATCCTCCTCTCCCATTCTTTTAAGGACTTTGTTATTCGTGATCGTGTTCAGGAAACGCCTGTAATAACACTTCTCAAAAGAATTCAATCTTTTACTTAATGCGGACCCTAGAGTCCAGATCTCATAGTCATACAGCGCCGCATTCCAAACTTGGGCTTTTGTGAACATCTTTTTGACTGGTAGCTTGTTACTTTTCGTGATTAATTGCCTCATTTTTCCACTGAAGACACTTTTTGTTTCGGTTTATTATTCCTTTTTTGCTTCTTCAGTTTCTCTTGATGTTGCTTCTTTAATAAGAAAATGTGTCGGCTTCTTACGATAGCTTGTTGTATACATGTAGTCAAGCTTTCTCTTCCCGTCCTTTCCCGCAGACCATAAACTTTATTTTAGACTCGTTTATTTTTGTGTTATTTTTCTCTTAATTTTATCTATTCTGCTTAACGCAGCTTCAATATATTCATTTTCATCTAAAACAACGACGTCATCAGCGTATCTCAGCACGAAGCCTGAGTTCAAAAATTTGTCTGGGTGTCATGAACCAAAAATAAATCTGAAACTTACCAAGATTTATCAGGAACTCCACAGTCGGAAGGCAACTTTTCTGCAGCAGCAGTCGGTGCCCAGTACGCGGGACGTATCACATTTTCTCATGAAAATAAAGTGCGTTTCTTCAAGCGGTTGGTCTGGTCAAGATAGAGCAATGAGAACAAAAATGGTCTGTGTTGTACAGAACGAATAGCGGCACATCCCTTAACTTTCTCTGCAAGGAATACGATGCGTCAGACAACCTTCCTCCGTGTGAGAGTAGGTCGCTCATATTTTTAATAAATGCAGTCATTTCTCATAATACGTTGCCACTTCAGTGATGCTGTATCATATAAACAAGAAAAAGTTCCGTCTTTTACAACCGAATATTTTATTTATGTGTACCAAACATGTGTCACCCATTCGTACTATGAATCTTCAGTGGTCTATAATATACAAGAAAATTATGTAATTATACGTATTTTGATAATAGAGCTGTTGTGATTGTTGGAAGCTCATTTAATTATCTAAACATTTGCAACTATATAGTTGTGTTTTTTACACTTACATTCATTTATATGTCCTTTTCAAGTACCCGTGTGGTGTTCTATGTGTACTAGATGCACGTAGTATAGGTTTCTTCAATGGACAGACTAATGGAAATGCCTAGCACGAATAGGGGAGGCATGTTTAGTAGACACAAATAAAACGGTCGGTTGCAAAAGGCGGAATATTTCTTATCTATATGATAAAAGAATATTAGCTCGTATTTAATAATTTATTGTCATCCAGAAATGTTGAAATGCATTATGACATTCTGTATACGTTACTCGCTGTACATATGATGAGCTACGTGAAAACAGGGCCATTTATGGGGCAGTGCCGTTGCTCGGTGTTTTGCCGCCATAGGCGAGAACTGGAAAATGACGCTCGCTCTTTTTACTACCATTGGTCCCTCTGATACCCCTCCCCCTCCCCCCGCCCTCAAGCACCACAAACACCCAACGGCACTACTGCGAAAATCTTCTCTCGCACTTTTAATCATCAAGCTAAAGTGACCAGACGTCCTCAGTCGCTGAGGACAGCCCTCAATTTTCATGCTTTATCCCCAATCACTTTAAAATTGATTTTTCACTTTTTAATTTTTTTCCCCTCATTTGCTCCATTCTTTCGCTGTCTGATTTGAAATTAATTTTTTCCGCTCTTTTGCCATCTCTAAAATTTTGCCACCCTAGACGCCCGCCTGGTCTTGCCTATTGGTAGAAAAGGTGCTGCTTAAAATCGCAGCTAAAAATGATGGCTGCATAATGTGACATGAAAACAGGGTGTGCAGAAGAGAACGCGTCGAGAAGATATCAAAGCTGATGTTTTAAACGGAACTGTGCAGTGCATTTTTTCGTGATCGCGGATACAACGATGTAAATATTTCACAGATCAGACAAGATATTACGCCGTGAAAGTGCTTTTAAAATTGTGAGTCGTCTGTTCTTATGGCTTTGGGTTGTAAGATGTACCAGAATTTTGTGCCATTCTCGGAGCAGTACATGCTCCAGAACCTAATGACACTACTCCAATGTTGGAAGTTAGTGGCGTGTAACTCTTTGTCTAGTGAGATATGAAAAACGATATATTTGTGTCCACGAAGAATGAACAGAGCATTTCTTTGGTGAGTACCAATGTCTTTTTTTTTCATTTTACAGTGGTTGCAATAATGGTTATATCTGCTATTACTTTAGTATCATCTTTGCTGCCTTTGATACAGTCTGATCACCTGCTCCATAACTTTATACCGAGATGATACCATGCTAGTCTACCCATTTGTAATACATATATAAAAAAGCGAAGAATTGCAAATCAATAAGCTCTTCACAACGATAATAGTTTTTCAAGAATAATATATAAATGACCTTCGGCATGCCTCTGGGCAAATTCGAGAAGTGTATACAGCGATGCATCTGCAACTCTGCCACGTCTTCCAAAGAGCAATACATGCCTAGCGAGACATCGTAGCAATTGGATCTTCATTCGGGAGCAGCGGATTCAAAGCCCTGTTCACTCAACCAGATTTCGGTTTCTGGTGCCTCCTCAAATAGCTTGACGCAAATGCTGGGATGTTTCAGTTAGCAAGGGCAGTCCAAATATCATTCACCATGACTGCCCATTCCGAGCCCCTATGCCGCCTTTAATGAAGCCGTTGAGGAACACTTAAGCTTCATCTTCGTTCTTTCCGGACGGTAATACAAAACTGATCACGTCTTTTATGAACTTTCAGCATGCTGGAGTAGCTTTCGTCAGTAACTTCTTTTAATAAATACAACTAAAAACCAGTCCAAGTTGCAAATTTTTACGTTTTTTTTCATTAGATGACTAGCTTCGAGCCGAGACCTACTTTCAAATCATCATGACAAAGTCGAAAATGGCGTTTCCGAAGATGTCAAAAATGTGCAATGAACAGTTACAATACATGCAGATAATTGTATGCACTGTAAATGTTCAGTGGACTTTTTGACATTTCCGGAAATGCCATTTTCGACTTTGTTATGATGATTTGAAAATGGGTCTCCGCCCAAAGCTAGTCATCGAATGAATAAAAAGTAAAAATTTGCAACTTGGACTGGTTTTTCCTTCTACAATCTTTGTGGTGCGCTTTTCGTTTCGAGTTGGAGGAACCTTAAAACCCAAACGAGGTGACGCAATCGGTTGCACACTGGACTCGCATTCGGGAGGATGGTGGTTCAAACCCCGTCTGGCCATCCTGATTTAGGTTTTCCGTTATTCCCCTAATCGCTTCAGGCAAATGCCGGGATGATTCGTTTCCGATGGCACGGCCGACATCCTTCCCCATCCTTCCCCTTCCGATGGGACCGATGGCCTCGCCATTTGGTCCAGTCCCCAAATCAACCAACCAACCAAATATCCATATTGGGGTCCAATCAGTCAGTCTCGAGAATAAGAGAAGTAGGCTAAGTACTGGTGTGGGGTTTCACCCTCCGACTTCTCTCGTCATTACACAACACAAAAATGTCAGCACGCTCTACACACATCCATTACTCACCTGCACTTAACGCAGACGCAACTCTCTTAAATCGGATGGAAGGGATCCATCGTGCGGAAAAGTAAAACACCATTTTCGATTAGGCGGCTGAACGTACCCCTCGGGGTGAGAAATCTGGGAACTGGACAGGCCAGTTAACAATTCCTTGTTCCTCGAGGCGTTTGTGATATGAACTGCAGCGTGTGGTACTGCATTATCCTACGGAATACTCCAGCTGGTGCCCTGGCGGTTAAGAGTATGACGACAAGGTTTACCATTTCTGTCGCATACTGGCGGTATTTAGCCTGTCTTTTCCTTCACTAATTGCAGTAACAGTCCTGCTGTCATAGTCAACAATAACTCTCCACAATATCTCTCCAGGAGATGGACAGTTATGGGTATCGAGGGTCACTGCTTCCCGTGACCTTTCATTAGGCCGTCTACGGACACGTTGGCGTCGATGTGACCGCTACAAACAGAAACGAGACTCAAAGCGGAGCAACACAGAATGTTACACATTGTCCCAGTTGAGTGTGTCTCCACATCAAGCAATTCTCTGGGCTATCGTGCGAGCGATAACAATTCAACCCAGCTTCCGGAATATTGGTGATGACTCTCTGAATGTAACCTCAGCCCGGATTTCAGCTGTAGTAATATTCATATTCGTGAGAGCCAATCGAACAATTCTGTCTTATCGTGATGTACTCCCGGAAGAACTCCTGTCTACTTTTGTTGCCAACTGTTGTCCTGGGACGATCTCGTCACGATTGGTTTTGCAGCAGTCAAATTCTCCAACTGTCTTTGCGAACTGCCGGTATGATGCTTCTATGGCCCTAATGCCAATGATTTTTCCTTTCTCAGTGCGATAAGCTGTACGTACACGTCCACCGGACATGTGCTGCGATCTCCACCTAGTAAGTCGCAGTAAAAGCCCGCCCTGTGGATGGTTTTTAAGACGGTTTTCCATCTGCCTCGGCGAATGCGGATTGGTTCCCCTTATTTCGCCTCAGTTACACTATGTAGGCGATTTCTGCACAACCATTGTCTCCAAGTAGGCGTACTCCAAAATTACTAACCGCACAATAACCCTGAGTTCGGTGTGAGGCGGCGGAGGGGTGGGTCGACTGCTGTGGCCTGTTGTGGGGTTGTGAACCACTGAGGGCTACTGCTGGACGAAGCCTGTCGGTCGTTTCTAGGTCTCCATTACAATTACACAATGCAAGTCCCAGCAACGTAGACACGCCAAAGAGCGATCTCGTACTCTCACCTTTTTTCATCTCCAGGAATGTCTAAAAAAAAAATAAAAAAAGTTTTCACCATAATATTTTAATCAAGAGAGTCCACAGGCATGGAATTACTGGAGTACCATTTTTGTAGCGTTCGCTCGAAGTATTAATTTCCGCCGGTGTACCGTCTATCTGACGGTAGTATTGATAGAAGTGGCGGATATGGCGAGGGTTGGTTAAAGCTCATAAAGTTCATTTTCTTCGTTGGAAATTTGAAGTGTTTTGATTTCCGAGTGACTCTCGACCGAGTATAGCTTTGAACTGTTATCCTGTTTTGTCTTAATGGAACTTTCCGCTGAAGCTATAAGGAACCAGCTGCAAGGGGTACATCGACCGTTAGTGGTGTCTGTTTTCATCTCTCGTGGTAGGGTCTTGAGCACGCTTACACTGCTAATGCACGTATTTATCGTTAGTACTGGAGAAGCGACTACTTTAACCCTACATTGCGAGTCAATTAGCGGCTGGCGACCTCCACCAGTGTATCAGTCCATAGAATTAATCGACGTGCTCCGGTGGATGTTTCTTTTCTAATCACTGGTGTACCACGTCGCGTGATTAGTCTCGTGGGCCACACGTCGTTAGAAGTGCATGAATCCCCGCCGTTACAAGTGCGAATGGAGGGAACATATGGAGCTTACTGTTTTGTCGGCTGCAACGACCTTTCTGCACACGAACTACTATCACCGTATTGTCCGACCCTTCATCTTCAGCGTATTTTGACTAAATCATTTCTGTCTCTCGGTAAAAGTGACAGCTTTCTTACAGTCCCATGTTTTATAGTGATCTCTTTCATCTACATCTACCCTACTTGCTGACTCCATATGCCACCCTACTATATATGGCGGAGGGTATCATACCATTATTTCTCATTTCCTTTACTAATCCACTCTCAAACGGAGCGAGAGAAAACGACTGTCTACAAGCCTCCTCATCAGCCCTGATTTCTCGTATTTTATCTTCGTGGCCCTTACCAAAAATGTACTTTAGCGGCAATAGAATCGATCCGCAGTGACCTAAAATGCCGATTATCTAAATTTCTGCAATAGTGCCTCACGAAAAGGGCGTCTTCTTCCCATTTGAGTTCACGAAGCATCTCTTTATATACCAATACTATAAAACTTAAAATACCGAGAAGTAACAGCTTGCAACAACTCAAACTCGCAGGACTTGTCGAACAGCATGACATGTATGATCCCTTCACACTTAACGTGCGCTCAGTTTCTGCACCCGGCGAAATATTAGAAATCCCTTTAACAGAGCACACTGGTCACTGGTAACTGGTCTGCGTGATAATCTAGATCTAGTACTAGGGGTTCACGTGACACTCCATCGCTGACAATGAAACTAAAAGGTAAAATGATTGATCTCATATTACATCTACCTCTACACACATGCTCCACAAGCTACCATATCTTGTATGTACAACTTTTAGTGGTTCCTTTTTCTGTCCCACTCGCAAACGGAGCGAGGCAAAAATTTCTATCTACATATCTCCGTACGAGCCCACATTTCTCTTACCTTGCCGCGGTCCTTGCGCGAAATGTACGTTGAGGGAGTATAGTCGTTCAGCAGTCAGTCGCAAATGACGGCTCTCTAAATGGTCCCAATGTCTGAAGGAGCAGTTCACGCTTACGTAACAGCACAATGGTAATTACCAGGCATGCCATCAGAAATCGGACACAAGTGAACACGAAAAATCATGTCATTCCAGGAATAATGAATATACATTTTTTTTACCAATACGACTCTTAGTCGGTCACCGTGGAATGAGGATGTAAAACCGAGAAGTGATTATAATAATCAGATTTGAAATACTGAACATATACACTTCGGTAGAAGTACGTACAATGTTTCTTCAAGCTTTCCCAGCATCTCGCCTTATTTACTGTACATTCATGCACGATACACAGCATTTAATAAGTTAAAATAAATGAAAGTGAATTACTCTTCGGATTAGGTGTCTAAAGTCTGATTCTGTTGCAAACTTCATAGTTTTTTATCTCATAATAGATTAATAATGGCATGTGGAACGTTATGCTCACTCGCGGTGTTCTCATCAAATTCGAAACATGAACGTAAATTTAACCATGGAATACAAGCACTTCACGAATTATTAATGAAATTACTTTGGAGATGGATAATTTCTAGTGATAACTCCAGTAACGTAAACCATTCACCTAACAAATAGCCCTGGTAACTGAAGAGAATTACACAAGTCAGTATCCTTAACAAAGCATTTTACTGGGTGATTGGTTTCGACAGGGCTGCTCTTTCATCATTGGATCTTACGCTTTAAAATATTACAGCATATTTCGAAGCATAAGATCCGATGATGACATTGTAGATCTGTCGAAACTGGTCAGCCAAAAAATGTTTTTTGAGCAATCTTGGCTCGTGAAGTTTTATTCAGTTACCATACATTGCAAATCGTCTCAGTAGTGACACTTTCACGCATAGTAAACCACCCTGCGACAGGCCGCAGTCAACAACTCCCTGCATTGCCCACCATACCAACCAATAGCACTACAGACCGGTCAGCCCTCAGGCCTACACTACCGGAACCGTCTTGAAGCAAGACTCATTCAATCCTCACAGACTAAACTTCCAAAGATGTTCACATTTGTAGCCGACGCTCCGCACAGCAGCGTCATTGCTATCATGCCACGAAACTACATCACGAAGTAAATGAAATATAGAAATAACATAATTGAATATTAAATGTGGCTGTTTAACAGGCAACTTTCAGGAGTGGCTTATCAATAACAAGTATGGGGACAGTGAGTCCACAGTTTTAATAAAGGAAGAGGGTGAGAGCTGTGATTTTTGGTCCGTGCATCTTTAACTTTCGTTTGTGAAGGCGGTGTTGCTTGCAGTGAGGACATATCAGTGGGTATTTAAAATTTTCGTTCTAGTGGTAGATATGTTGTAGGCAAAACTACCACGGTATGTTGCGTTGTTCTACTCCTGAAGTACTTCGGGGCCCCGTTTATACAGGGTGTTACAAAAAGGTACGGCCAAACTTTCAGGAAACATTCCTCACAAACAAATAAAGAAAGGATCTTATGTGGACATGTGTCCGGAAACGCTTAATTTCCATGTTAGAGATCATTTTAGTTTCGTCAGTATGTACTATACTTCCTCGATTCACCGCCAGTTGGCCCAATTGAAGGAAGGTAATGTTGACTTCGGTGCTTGTGTTGACATGCGACTCATTACTCTACAGTACTACTTCAAGCACATCAGTACGTATCATCAACAGGTTAGTGGTTGGTTGGTTGGTTGGTTTTGGGGGAAGAGGCCAAACAGCGAGGTCATCGGTCTCATTGGATTAGGGAAGGACGGGGAAGGAAGTCGGCCGTGCCCTTTCAGAGGAACTATCCCGGCTTTTGCCTGGAGCGATTTAGGGAAATCACGAAAAACATAAATCAGGATGGCCGGACTCGGGATTGAACCGTCGTCCTCCCGATTGCGAGTCCAGTGTAACAGGTTAGTGTTCATCACGAACGTGGTTTTGCAGTCAGTCCAATGTTTACAAATGTGGAGTTGGCAGATGCCCATTTGATGTATGGATTAGCACGGGGCAATAGCCGTGGCGCGGTACGTTTGTATCGAGACAGATTTCCAGAACGAAGGTGTCCCGACAGGAAGGCGTTCGAAGCAACTGATCGGCGTCTTAGGGAGCACGGAACATTCCAGCCTATGACTCGCGATTGGGGAAGACCTAGAACGACGAAGACACCTGGCAATTCTTCGTGCAGTTGACGATAACCCTAATGTCAGCGTCAGAGAAGTTGCTGCTGTACAAGGTAACGTTGACCACGTCACTGTATGGAGAGTGCAACGGGAGAACCAGTTGTTTCCGTACCATGTACAGCGTGTGCAGGCACTACCAGCAGCTGATTGTCCTCCACGGATACACTTCTGCTATTGGTTCATCCAAAATGTGTCAATCGTCATTGCAGTGCAAATGTTCTCTTTACGGATGAGGCTTCATTCCAACGTGATCAAATTGTAAATTTTCACAATCAATATGTGTGGGCTGACGAGAATCCGCACGCAATTGTGCAATCACGTCATCAACACAGATTTTCTGTGAACGTTTGGGCAGGCATTGTTGGTGATGTCTTGATTGGGCCCCATCACCCACGCTTAATGGAGCACGTTATCATGATTTCATACGGGATACTCTACCTGTGCTGCTAGAACATGTGCCTTTACAAGTACGACACAACATGTGCTTCATGCACGATGCAACTCCTGAACATTTCAGTCGAAGTGTTCGTACACTTCTCAACAACAGATTCGGTGACCGATGCATTGGTAGAGGCGGACCAATTCCATGGCCTCCACGCTCTCCTGACCTCAGCCCTCTTGACTTTCGTTTATGGGGGCACTTCAGTGCTCTTGTCTACGCAACCCCGGTACCAAATGTAGAGACTCTTCGTGCTCGTATTGTGGACGGCTGTGATACAATACGCCATTCTCCAGGGCTGCATCAGCGCATCAGGGATTCCATGCGACGGAGGGTGGATGCATGTATCCTCGCTAACGGAGGACATTTTGAACATTTCCTGTAACAAAGTGTTTGAAGTCACACTGGTACGTTCTGTGGCTGTGTATCTCCATTCCATGATTAATATGATTTTAAGAGAAGTAATAAAAAGAGCTCTAACATGGAAAGTAAGCGTTTCCGGACACATGTCCACATAACGTATTTTCTTTCTTTGTGTGTGACGAATGTTTCCTGAAAGTTTGGCCGTACCTTTTTGTAACACCCTGTATGAGGTCTAAGTTTTTCGTATTGTGCGTGGGTCATGGACTTTGCGGCTGGTCCCGGCGGAGGTTCGAGTCCTCCCTCGAGCATGGGTGTGTGTGTGTTCGTCCTTAGGATAATTTAGGTTCAGTAATGTGTAAGCTTAGGGACTTATGACCTTAGCAGTTAAGTCCCATAAGATTTCACACACATTTTAACATTTTTTTTATTGTGCGTGATTTCCTTCGAAATACTCTCGTCCACAACTAATACACCGCTCCCAAAACCGTTTTCACTCCGGAATCAGTCTTTGTACACCTCTTGCTGGATCGCGTGAAGAGCTGTCTTCGAATTTTCTTTTATTTCGTCTGTCGCTGCAAATCATAGTCCTTTCAACGGGGTTTTCAACTTTGGAAATAAAAAAAGTCCTCAGCGGCCAAGTCCAGAGAGTATGGAGGATGAAGCAGCACAGCGATTTCGTTTTTTGTGCAACAGTCACTCACCAACAGGGTGGGTCCATTATCTTGATGCAAGAGGCGTGAATTGTCTCGCTACATTTCAAGCCGTTTCCTTCTCATATTTAATCGCAGGCGTCGCAACACGTCCCGATAGTACTATCGATTGACAGTTTGCCCCTGTGGCATGAATTCGTAATGAACTAATTCTTCAAAGTCAAAGAAAACTATGAGCATGTCTCTGACATTTGACTTGACCTGACGAGGTTTTTTTGGTTTTGGAGCACCTTTCCCGAACCATTGTGAAGATTGAACCTTGGTCTCAACTGCATCACCGTAGACCCACGTCTCATCCCCAGTTATGATTCTCTTAAGGAACATCTCGTTCTCACTTGCGCGATCCAGAAGCTTTTCACAGATTGAGAGGTGAAGGTCTTTCTGGTCTTGACTCACGGGATGAACTTGGCGGCAACACGATGCTTTCCAAGACGATGTGTCAGGAGTTGATGACATGACTCAAGTGAAATTTTATACTCTTCTGCAATACATAGGACAGCCAGTCTTCGATTGGAACGCAAAATTTCATTGTTGTTCGTGACATCAGCGTCGTCGGTAGCTGGTAACACCGAGTGCGGCTTAAGCAATCATCACCGTGGGCCTTCTGCATCATTTGGTGTGCCTCTGTAAACATTTTCTTGAGTTTCACACGACATTTAATACAGGCGCGTTGCTCTTCTAACTTTGTCATCACGACGTTCCACTCAATACAGCACTGAACAACGACTAAAAGATACACACAGAAGAAACTTCCAGCAGTTACACACTAAACACAGGCGTGTGCAGGGATGCCAACAGCATTTCGCTCCAACACACCATTGGCACGAAATTACGAATGTTCCGGAATTTTTTGAACAGACCTCGTCCTCGATATATATATATATATATATATTGAGTCGCAAATCAATCCCTTTAGTCACGGCTGTCCACACTATAGACCGGAGGCTGTGGTTGCTTTTTTCTTTTTTTGATCCGGGGGGAGGGGGGGGGCGGGTGTCATGGACGTATTTAGTTCCTCCATTTCCCCTTAAAGAGGAGATAATTCTGAGTAGGGGTGAAAGAGAACATAGGTCACTGGTTTCCATGATGATGGAGATTCTCTTGGGAATGAGTCGCTAGCTTGACAATCCTGGAGTGTACAGGGTGATGCAGCTAAGACAGGCCACTCCCAATATATCACGAATAAATAAACGGTCATTTCGAGTTAAGGTTTTCGCGAAGTTATAGCGGACAATATGGCGAATTGTCTGACGTTCGCAAGTAATTTTTATCGTTTATAGTCGCCGAATTCCGATACCGACTATGTTTTTTTTGCTGGTGGATCTATACATTTTTTTCTGGTCATTTGAAATAAACTTGTAAGAAAACTTCAACGAATTAACATGTATGGGACTTGAGGAAACAGTATCAAGATAACAGCGCCGCAAACGACTCTCCTGCTTTCAGAAGAAAATATTCCACAAACGATTTCCCTCTGATACCAAATGTAAACAACCACGTAACTCAGGTACGGTTGTTATCGTGGCTGTCATACCAAATGTTCAAAATGTTGACCTTGAACAATGCTAAGCGCTATGAAGTGATTCTGGAGAAACTTTACTGCACACTGAATTCATCTAGAGTTAACGGCAGCACAGGCCCGTGTTGTAAGGAATTTCACGCCTTCGGGAGTCGTCGGTGTTTTCTAACAGACATCTTGTTTTCATTTTTGCCGACCGTCCCAGTGTTCTCCACAGAGGGTCTGTCATTACATGTGCGGAGCGAGAGGGACAGCCGTCATACGCCCAGAGGGGTGTCTTCCAACGACTCCGGCAGCAGCATATCTTAGGAAATCGAGATACCTGAATGGATTTAGAGTCTCATTAACAACACAGGGACCTGTCTTGCCGGTCTTGAAAAACACGCAAGAAACGATGATTAACTAAGAGCGTTGCTTTCATCTTCTTTGAGAGAGCGTGGCTTTTCAACTGACGATTAGTGCATATTGTGGAGATTGACAAGCCCGTGGCTTGTAAACGATGCTTCTAATCAAACAAAATTTTGCATAGATATACCGCATCACTTTGCACTTTTCGTAGATAATATTCGGAGAACTGTAACCAATTTTGGAAGTCATTGCCATGAAGCTGCAGATGCGACGAAATGTGAAGAGGGTGAAATGTGATGGAATGTAGAATTCGCAGAACACTCGTGTGGTTGAACCCTTTCGTACTTCCGAGATGCCTCTTAGTGACAGTTGCAATGCGTTTTACTGCTGTTAAAATGCTAGTTTCATTTTTTTCCATAAAGTGTTCGTTTCTTACCTTGGGTATTTTAATCTTCACGCTTCCAGTTTCTAGAGTTTCTTTATAGTGTTTGCAAAGACAGATCGTGAGAGCTTGGTAGGAGCCGGATACTCTTAGGCTACAAACGCACAACTGCTCTAATAGCTTGGCGACACTCACTGTTTCGATTGTCATATACGTTGTGCATGCCTCAAAAGCTGTACGAGCAAATTATCTGATTGTTCCAACAGTAGACGTTTGTCGAACCTCTTCTCCTGACGAGGTGACAGTGGTCTGCGGCTCTGTTATCTTGATACTATTTGTTCAAGTCTCATAGATGTTATGTCGTTGAAGTTCTCTTAGACGCTTTTTTCAAATAGAAAAAGTAAATACTTCTGTTAGAAGAGCACGAAGTCGGTGTCGTAGCCGGCCGGTGTGGCCGTGCGGTTCTAGGCGCTTCAGTCTGGAACGCGTGACCGCTACCGTCGCAGGTTCGAATCCTTCCTCGGGCATGGATGTGTGTGATGTCCTTAGGTTAGTTAGGGGACTGATGACCACAGATGTTAAGTCCCATAGTGCTCAGAGCCATTTGAACCATTTTTGAATCGGTGTCGTAATTCGGCGACTATAAACGATAAAAATTGCTTGTGAACGTCAGGCAATTCGCTAATTCTGGGAAGGTCTAGCGAACATCTGACACATTGCAGTTGTTCAGGCAGCAAGGTGTGTGGTGTAAATTGCTGTTGTCGTCGTAGCAGTGGTTCAAGCGGTTCCGAGGGATGTCCTTTTTCTGGCAGCTTGGCTGTCGTAGCGCGTGCGGTCCGGCGGTGCCAATAGCGATCGTCCGTGACAGGAGAAGCTGGCCTCTCGACGTTGACCTGGCGATGACAGCTAGCGGCCGATGTAGTGATGAAGATGGGACTCCGATGCGATGAACAAACAAGCACTTGAATACAGATGAGTAGCTTCTGTCACTGAGAACTGAGAGACCAAGCACTAGATTGATGCCTAAAGGCTTCTCAACAAGTCGATCAGTAAATGTACTGTGGGGGATTTAGAAACGTGGGGCGACTGCGTAAGAACTGTGTGACGTAAGCACCAGTGAATCCCAACCTCTGATAATTACCCCCTGAGGGGAAAAACGAAAAAGGGTTCTATTATGTTTCGATCATGAGACTAAATTATTTTTAAAACATCGTTGCTATTATCTCTATTTCGTAAGACTGTAATACTGACTGCGTAAGTTCCCAAAAATAGCAGTAACGCGTGCCAGAATACCGTGGATGTTATAGCTTGTGAAATGAATGTATGAACATTTTCCTCACATAGTCCACACACCGCACATCTACTTCCTACATTGTATAGGGTGGGGCAAATAAAAATGGCCCGGATATTTTTAAACCATTTGTGGCACTATTAACGGAGGAGGAAAAGACCTACAGTTATTTCCAACACGATGGAGCAACTGCTCGTACAGCCTTCCGAGCCTTGGAGCACGTTTACACAACCTCCACACCTGGCAGGTCATGGCAGAGTAGTTTGCAGAGGTCAGTCTGGTCGCGGCGCTGGCTGCCCACCCAGGTCACCCAGTGTCAGTGTGCGATTACTTTGTGCGCGGAGCCCTCAAGTCTAAAGGGTAGCGCAACAACTCTCGTAGTGCTCAAGAACTGCAGCAGAGCCTTTCGGATGAGATTGCAGCAATTGCAGCAGTCCAGCCGGTAGTCTTCCTATTTCTGCCATTTCGGAAGTAAGGATTCAAGCAAACAAGTGATTTACAAACAGCCTAGTGCACACATTTAACTTTAAGCTGTTAAGCGGGTGTGCTAGGCGTGGGTAAAGCAAGTGCCGCTAGGGAGGGAGGTGGTGCGCAGCAAACATCTTTTGTAACGAGCGCCTACCCCAACGTGGATGGTTCTTTTTTTCCGAGGAAGAGTTGTACGTAGCGCTCGCAATGCACTGAGAACTGCTCACCATTATATTGCCTCTCCGTTCCTTCGGCCCACAAATGTGGACCTTCGTTCATTATGTAAGCAGGCTGTTTAGATTTTTATGTTGGTAACGCACCTAGCGCTCTGTATGAAAATCACTGGCTGTGCTGTGTGCAGTCCGTGGCAGATGGGCATTGTTGAAATAGTTGCTAGTGTAGTGTTGGGCAGTTGGCTGTTAACAGCGCGTAGCGTTGCGCAGTTGGAGATGAGCCGCCAGCAGTGGTGGATGTGGGGAGAAAGAGGGCGGAGTTTTGAGAGCGGATGATTTGGGCGTGTGTCCATCAGAGACAGTAAATTTATAAGACTGGATGTCATGAACTGATATATATATAATGACTTTTGAACACTATTAAGGTAAATACATTGTTTGTTCTTTACCAAAATCTTTCATTTGCTAACTATGCCTATCAGTAGTTAGTGACTTCAGTAGTTAGAATCTTTTATTTAGCTGGCAACATTGGCGCTCTCTGTATTGCAGTAGTTCGAGTAACGAAGATTTTTGTGAGGTAAGTGATTTGTGAAAGGTATAGGTTAATGTTAGTCAGGGCCATTATTTTGTAGGGATTATTAAAAAGTCAGATTTCGTTGCGCTAAAAATATTGTGTGTCAGAATAAGTAAAGAGAGAAATGTCTCAGTACGTTCAGTTCTGCTCAGCTGTTTGAAAATCAATTAATGTAATAGGTTTATCAGCATAGTAATTCATTAATTTTCCTAAGGGGACTTTCAATTATTGTTTTTCTCCGTAAACAGGTGTATTCTTCCGTTCACCGACAGATGGTCCGTGAGTGTGGACCTTCCACTTCCTAGTTTTAAAACCAGGGCGCAGCACTTTGCATGGAACGACTCATGCGTTACTTTACAGCTCGTCGTAATTAGAAAATGATTACTTCTGCAAATCGGAAAGGTATGTAATAATTATTATGCCTAAATATTAGACTGAAAATCTGTTTTTTTGCTTAATGGACACTAACGTTACTAGATGTTGAGCATTAGTTCAGATTTGCACAAATTTTGTTCATTTCTACGAAATAACATTTTTTCTGAAGGTCATTGTGTGTAGAAGTCAGGTCATATTGCGTATTTGCCAAATTCAGTTAGCTCTCCAGTAATGGAATACCTAAATAACAGTTATTTCTACGTTCTGCAGCATTGCATGAAATATTAAATGATGAGAAATCAGAAATTCTTTTTAATGACAAGAATGTTGAATTATCTGACACGGAATTCTCAGTTTTGACTGAATATTGTCGTCCTGAACTACACAAAACTGACTGGAAAACAATACAATCGTTAAAATGTTCTGCCACTCGCTAGGAGAAGACGTCCTAGTTCAGTAAATTCCTGTGAGATGTAGATAACGTAGAAAATCTGAATAAAATGCCAAGAAGAGCTGTGTTTCAACCAGTTTCTGTTGTTAAGTCTTACAGAGTTGGCCAACTACCTCAAAATGCAGGGAACCTGGCTGAATTTCCAAGATAATAGAAATATGCATCAAATGTACAATGTATTTATGTGTTGTGAAAAAATAATTGTTTTGAAGCTTATGATAAAACGTAAATATTTATTTACTAGCAGTAGCAAATTATTCAGATAGTTAAAGGAGATGAAAATTTACTTGTGATAGGGGACTGGAAAAGGAAGAGAAGGAAAAATAGTAAGTGAATCTGGACTAGGGGAAAAAGAATGAAAGACAAAGCCAGCTAGTAAAATTTGCAAACAGCATAATTTAATCATCGCTAGCATTTGGTTTAAGAATCATGAAAGAAGATTGTATACGAGGAAGAGACCTGGAGTTATAGGAAGATTGATTATGTAATGGTTAGACAGAAATTTAGGAACCAGATTTTAAATTGATAGAGGTTTCCAGGGCAGATGTGAACTCTGACCACAATTTATTGGTAAAATGTAAATGCCTTGTGACTAGGGCCTCTCGTCGGGCAGACCGTGCGCCTGGTGCAGGTCTTTCGATTTGACGCCACTTCGGCGGCTTGCGCGTCGATGGGGGTGAAATGATGATGATTAGGACAACACAACACCCAGTTCCTCAGCGGAGAAAATCTCTGTCCCAACCGGGAATCGAACCAGGGCCTTTTTTTCATTTTGTTCGTTGTTGATCGTTGTGTTTGGTCGTTGCTTGCGGACCTCACATGACATCCGTTAAAGTTCGTTTGTTGTTTCTTCCGCTCAGTTTTTTATTACAGAGGCCAACCAGCTCTCTTAGGATTGATATACTGTCGCGCTGACCACTTAGCTACTGGGGACGGACAGCTTATCGCTTATGAACTGTAGATGGAAACCGAAGAAATTGCAAAAATGTAAGAAATTAAGGAGATGGGACCTTGCTAAGTTGAAAGAACCAGAGGCTGTTGATAGTTTCAGAAGGAGCGTTAAGCAAGTGTTGACTAGAACAAGGGAAAGTAATACAGTAGAAGACGAATGGGAGGCTTTAAGAGATGAAATAGTGAAGGCAGCAGTGGAGCAAATAGGTAAAAACATAAGGCCTAGTAGAATTCCGTGGATAACACAAGAGATATTGAATTCAAGTAATGAAAAGGGAAAATATCAAAAATGCAGCAAACGAAGCAAGCAATAAGGAATACAAACGTTAAAAAAATCAGATTTACAGAATGTACAAAATGGCTAAGCACGAATAGCTTAAGGACAAATGTAAGGATTAGAAGCCTATTTCATTAGGCGAAAGATAGATACCGCCTACAGGAAAATTAAAGAGATGGCTTCAAATGGCTCTGAGCACTATGGGACTTAACATCTGAGGTCATCAGTCCCCTAGAACTTAGAACTACTTAAACCTAAGGACACTACACACACCCATGCCCGAGGCAGGATTCGAACCTGCGACTGTAGCAGTCGCGCGGTTCCGGACTGAAGCGCCTAGAACAATTAAAGAGATCTTTGGGGAGAAGAGGAGGAGCTGCATGAATATCAAGAGCTCAGATGGGAAACAAGTCCTAAGCAAAGAAAGGAAAGCTGAAAGATGGAAGGAGTATATAAGAGTCTATATAAGGAGATAAACTTAAAGGAAATATAATAGAAAGGGAAATGGACGTAGATGAAGATGGTTCAAATGGCTCTGAGCTCTATGGGACTTAACATCTGAGGTTATCAGTCCCCTAGAACTTAGAACTACTTAAACCCAACTAACGTAAGGACATCACACACATCCATTCCCGAGGCAGGATTCGAACCTACGACTGTAGCGATCGCGCGGTTCCAAAATGAAGCTCCTAGAACCGCTCGCCCATAACGGCCCGCCAGATGAAGATGAGACAAGCGACATAATACTGTGAGAAGAATTTGACAGAGCTCTGAAAGACCTAAGTCGAAACGAGGCCAAGGGAGTAGACGATATTCCGTCAGAATTACTAATAGCCTTGCGAGAGCCAGCCATGATAAAACTCTTCCATCTGGTATACGAGATGTATGAGACAGGCGAAGTACCGTTAGACTTCAAGAAGAATGTAATAATTGCAATTCCACAAAAAGCAGTCGCTGACAGGTCTAAAAAATTACCGAAGTATCAGTTTAATAAGTGATGGTTGCCAAATAATAACGCGAATCCTTTATAGAAGAATGGAAAATCTAGTAGAAGTCGACCTAGGGGAAGATCACTTTGGATTCCGGAGAAATGTAGGAGCACCCGAGACAATACTGTTCCCCCGCCTTATCTTAGAAGACAGGTTAAGGAAAGACAAACGTACGTTTATATCATTTGCACACTTAGATACAGCTTTTGACAACGATGACAGGAATATTCTCTTTGAAGTTCTGAAGATAGCAGGAGCAAAATACAGGCAGCGAAAGACTATTTACAACTTGAACAGAAACCAGACGACAGTAATAAGACTCCAGGGGCGTGAAAGGTTCAAATGGCTCTGAGCACTATGGGACTTTACATCTGAGGTCATCAGTCCCCTATAACTTAGAACTACTTAAACCTAACTAACATAAGAACATCACACACATCCATGCCCGAGGCAGGATTCGAACCTGCGACCGTAGCGGTCGCGCGGTTCCAGACTGAAGAGCCTAGAACTGTGCGGCCACACCGGTCGGAGGCATTAAAGGGGAGCACTGGTTGAGAAAGGAGTGAGACAATGTTTAGCGCGTCTCCGATGTTATTAAGTCTGAACATTGAACAAGCAGTAAAGAAAACCAAAGAAAAATTTGGAGTAGGAATTAAAGTTCAGGGAATAGGAATAAAAACTTTGAGGTTTGCTGGCGACGTTATAATTCTGACAGAGACAGCAAAGGACTTGGAAGAGAAGTTGAACGGAATGGACATTGTCTTGAAAAGAGGAAATAAGATGAACATCAACAAAAGCGAAACGAAGATAATGGAATGTAGTAGAATTAAAAGAGGTGATGCTAACGTACTTAAATTAGGAAAGAAACACTGAAAGTAGTAGATAAGTTTTGCAATTTGGGAGCAGAATAATTGATGAATGACGAAGTAGTGAGGATATAAAATGTAGACTGGCAATGACAAGAAAAACATTTCTGAAGAAGAAAAATTTGACTACATCGAATACAGATTTAAGAGTTATACTGTCTTTTCTAAAGGTTTAGACAAAAAGGGAACAGAAACTTTCGAAATGTGGTGGTAGAGAAGAACTAATGACGAAGCACTTAATAGAATTGGGGAGACAAAAAATTTGTGGCACAACTTGACTAAAAGAAGGGATCGGTTGATAGGACGTATTCTGAGACGTCAAGGGATCACCAGTTTAGTATTGAAGGGAAGAGTTATGGGGAGAAATCGTTGAAGGAGACCAAGAGATGAATACAGTAAACAGATTCAAAAGGACGCAGGATCGGAGATCAAGAGGTTCGCATAGTATAGAGTAGCATGGAGAGCTGCATCAAACCTGTCTTCGGACTAAAGACCACAGCAATGGCAAATTGTTAGTTAACAGAAATGATTGTATGATTATTATTTTCTTGCGTTTCAGAAGTTATTTTAGACTGTCAACAAAAACCTGTATTAGAATTCATATATTCAAAAAACATTAACACTAAGAACCCTATTTTCTGTGTGCATTACCCTTTACAGTTTACTGTTTCATATAAAATATATCTATTGCCAAGTAAAACGTTGGATGAAAGGGGAGAGAAAATACACAGCTACGACTTGTACGTTTTCACAATAAATGAGACCTCAGGTCCACATACGAGGACCTCCATTTATGCATTAATGAAGCATCAAAAAAGTATTTCGTTTGCTTGTGTGTCGTGCTTGTTTATTAGTTTGGCGGAAAATAGGGAAATAAAAATTCCCTGAGAATTTTTTTTATGTCAGGAGTGAAGAGGATGAAAAAGGTTGTTAGAAACAAGCAGTACCAATTGTCTGATTGACTCATTAGTTACAGTTTTAATGAAATACCTAAAAAACTATATATCAGTTATCTTGCGTCATTGTACAGATAAAAGCATTCAAAGTGACTGCATTTACATTCTAAAGTATAGTTACGTGTTAATGTTGATGATGGTGGAAGAGGGGGATACTAGTTAATAACTGATTGCACTGGGGTTTAATGGTCTCAGACAGTGGGAAGAACGTCCCTACACGTGGTGAGATGGGAGTGGCGGCCGCAGTGGCCGTCCGTGGCCCTCGCGTCAGGCTTTGCCGGTCGGAACCTGCAGGGTCCCCAAGAATACTCCTCTCCTCACTGCTTCTACCTGCTAACAGTGACGCTAGAGAGCTCTCGAATCAGGCGGGCTACAATTTAGGCTTCGGGTCAAATTCTCTCCGTTTCGCAGAAAATTCCTGCGTCTCTGCCAATCCCCGAGAGAAGTTATCAAAAGCGCAGCACTGTTTGCTGGGGAATCTTACATGCCATCTGGTCGTCTTAGTGGGGTACAGCGACGTCGGTCACGATTGTCTCATGGAGCCTGTGAGCTCCAAACAAGGTGATGACGACTAGGGAGTTAAATAGGGCAAACGACCCGCTAGCGCTTGGGGTCCTCTTCTCTAACCTAACCTAATTGTGCTCTCTCTCCATGCAGAGGGAGCTGCTAATCCCCAACCCGGTGTTTTTCAGCGTTTTACGGGGAATTACCGCGGGCGGCGCTCCTTCAATGGGCGGAGTCCGGAAATTAAAACGCTGGGGCCCCCAGGTGGAGAGGTCTCCGGTCTGTGCGCTCGTGCAATGACCGGCAGACCACCACTTGAGCAATTTGTCGTCATGGGACCAGGGCTTCTTGTGGAGATTTTGGCGCCCAACTGGCGATGGACAGTAAATTTGTCGTCATGGGACCAGGGCTTCCTGTGGAGCTTATGGCGCCCAGCAGGTGACATACAACCTCATTTCTTGGTGTGTTAGATTAGTTTAGTTAACTGCAGGGTAGTAAAATAAGCTCACTAGACAAATTATTGATCACCCCCTTAAAAAAGTACAATAGTCAGTACAAGGCGGAGTCGATTGGATGTAGAACCGGTACATGTGAACCTGCACCATTGACATACAGAAAATCTTGGCAGTGAAATGAAATGATCTTATGGCATTGTTGTCTGGGATTCCCCACCTGGCAAAGTTCGGCCGCCGAGTCGCAAGTCTTTTCAGCTGACGCCACACTGGGCGACTTGCGGACTTGCGTATCGATGATGATGAAACGTTGACAACACCCAGTTCCCGAGCAGAGAAAATCTCCGGCTCAGCCGGGAATACAATCCTGGCCCGCTACACGGCAGTCAGATACGCTGACCATTCAGCTAAGGGCGCGGACATGGCAGTGAAGTGTCTTGTATGTGCTAGTCGATTGTTTGAATCAGCATATCTCTGACTGTCCAACATGTCTACAAGGGATGGTGCACCATTCACTACCATTTAATACGGTTTACGAAGTTCTAAAATTTTCCAAATTTCAAAGGCATTATTGCTATCAATGAATTTATTTTACCTCAACCTTTTATGGAGGGAATATTGAAAAAAATTGCAGGTAATGGCTACCTGGAGTCTGGCACCTTGTAGAAGACCATTGCTCACAGAGACAAATAAAGCTGCACGTTTTTAACAGTCCAGACAACGCAGAAACTGGATAATAGCTGGTTGGTGTCGTGTAGTATGACCCGACGAGTCGCTACGTTTCTAAATCGATGCAAGAAGTCCAATTCACCGACGGTTTAATGACGCATTCACCTCACAGCTTATGGAGGGTATAATTCAAACTGCAGAGGTTCTGTGACGTTGTGTGGCTGTTTATCGTACCATGAGTTGGGCCCACTTACTCAGGTAACCGTGAACATGAACCAGGATGTTTCCAGCATTCTTGGTGACCAAGAGTATGATAAGTATGGTGTGTACACTCCCATTTTCCACAATGACAACAACCATATCCACAAGGCTACACACATATGTAGTTGGTTTGATGAACACTTAGACACTTTATCGCACCTCAACTGATCCGGTGAATCACCTGATCTTAATCCTTCTATTCGGAACAGCAGGTGAAAAATAGCAATCAGCATCCCCACTACCTGGTAGCTCTACTTTGGAGATGTAGTTATCAATGTGTGGCTTCAGCTGGATGTGACATAAACGTCTGGTTTTCGCCCTTCCTGAACTATCTTGATGTTGTTACATAATATTATGTGAAGTCTGTGAGGGGTAAATACTGTTTTGAACGGTGTGGTTATCGAGTGGATACATGACAATGTGTCATGTAGCTTCAGTTGGACAGGCATTAATGGATGAAGATTGTAGGGATAAGGCTTATAACAAACCTAGTCGCACTATAAATCCAGTGAAGACGTGTCTGAAGGTGCACCAGACGACGGTGGGATACAAATCCTATCGCCAGCCATACAGCCCGACGACCAGGAGTGATGCTCTAGGATGTATTTCTTTTCACAGCAGGACCCCCTTGATTGCCATCTACGACACCCTTACAGCACAGGGGTACATCGACGATATTCTACACCTCGTTTTGTTGTGCTTCATAGCAAGCCATCCTGGGTTTACATTTCAGCAGGATAATGCCTACCTGCACATGGCGAGAGTTTCTACTGCCAAACCATATCTTGGGCAGCAAAGTCGCCGGGTTTCTTCGAAATTGCGAACGCTAGGAGCACTATGGACAGAGCCCTCCAGCCAGCTCGGGATTTTGACGATCTAACCCGCCCGTTGGGCAGAGTTTGGCACGATATCCATCAGGAAGACATCAAATAACACTGTCAATCAATGCCAAGTCGAATTACTGTTCGCATATGTGCCAGAGGTGGACAAACACATTATTGACTTTGAGCCGTGGTGACTGGCGCTAGTTATGCTCCACTTGCGTCGCTGATATCGACACTCGCCTGGTTTTGTATCTCTGACTGTTGGGCCAGGGGTTTTCCGGCTTGGCGTATGGCCAAGGGTCTCTCTCCCGTCGGCGTTCAACGAGGCAGCATGTTTTGAAGGGAGGCCCTCGTCTCCATCAGCTGTGCCTGGGCCTCGCCGTCCTCGCCGTCCTTGCCGTTTTGCCCCGCGCCGGGTGCACGGTGCTGATTAGTCGCCGCGTTCGCGTGCGAAACGGTGGCGGGTCCATCGTCTCAAGTGGACATCTTCTCATCGCGTAACTGGAAGCATGTATTTACGTATGATTCATATTCTGCTGTAAACCTGTGAAGATTTGTGAAGCTTATGGTGGCACGTTGTATCTGCCGGAGATCAGTTAAGAATGGTTCTGAACCAGAGAGTGTTATACTGAAGTTACTAAGTCTAAGACTCTGAAGTATTGTTTCCGCGGAGCGGAGTCTAATTGTTTCGGCAAATTTCAAAAGGAAATAGAGTTTTACTGCTTGTTTTAAAGGTTCCTTGCTGTGTTAATTTGAAGTAGTATGTTACTTAGTGTGCTCTTCGCCCACTTTTGGTTTTAGACTTTCTTTTAATATGAAGTGTAATTTTAACTGTTCTTTATTCGGTAAATGTCTCAGCTTGTTTTTCAGTTAGTTAGTAAGCCTTGTGCTGTTTTGAAAAAGGTGAATCACGAGTTGAGTTTGTCTGTCGCGTGAATTATTTGCTGTTGCAGAAGTGGTCTGGTATGTGGGGCAGATGGGGTTTGTCGCCTTGGCGGGCAGGCTGAGATCGTGTGTGTGTTCGGCGTGTTTTCTGCCCTGGCTTGCAGCCTGGTCATCTTCGAAATTGCTTGGCGGTTGCTTTCTACTCATTTATTCCGTGTACCACCGTGTACAAGCGGCAGTTCCGTCCTTTAGTTAAATATGCGGCCTGTCCACCAGGATGGACGAGATCTTTTCATAAGTGAATCATTAGTGTTGTGCAAATTTTGTTTACGTAAGCACTAACCTTAATAGTGTGCTTATGGTGGTGACCGTCTGTGATCCTTTTGCAACCAGATCTAATTATTAGTTTTAAAATGCAGTTTGTTATATTAATTCATGATCTAATCACATAGTTTTTCTAAGTTTGGTGAAGGACAAGCGTCCGAAATTTAAAGACATGATCTTCGGTAATTCCATTTTGTATTTTTTTAAGAGGACAAAGGTCTGAATTAAATTTTTATATTGTTATTCTGATTCTGTCATTCTGTAATAATGAAATTTGTTCTTTAGTTGAAATTAAAATTATGTACCAACCACGAGTTTGTCCATCAGCAAAGATCCCTAGTTTCCTATCTCCTTTGAGTAGCTGTGGTTAAATTGCAGTTTTGGTTTCTGTAGCACGTAATTTAAGCGTAATACAGCTCAGACTTTCTCAATTTGTGAAGCTCTTTCTCTTGAATAAATCATCCAATTTTTCTAAAACTGTAATAATTTGTTTCTGCATATACGTCACATCTGCTATTTCCGTTCCATTCGGATAATTCGTTCGTGTTGCGTCTGTTTCTATTTTTTTTTCTTTTTCGTCTCACACTGTAGTTGGAGAGCAGGTCTCGTCTTACACAGGTCGTTTTTGACATGTAATTAGCGCTGTATTAAACTTTGGCTCATCCACATATAATGATGGCTCATCCACATACAATGAGTGGTAAACCAGATGTAAAGGGATGGGTTCCGAGAAGCAAGTTCTTTTTTTCAGGGTAAGTTTACAAGAATCTTGTAGATATTAAATATTATCAAACATTAGACTCTAAATAGTCAGATAAATAATCTCTGCCTTACATTATAATTAGCACTCTTCGTCTAGAATAAAGTTTCGCTCTTAAGTGGAGTGTGTGTTGCAACTAAGTAGAACTATGTGCAGGGCTGGGATCCGAACCTTGGACCTTTGTCTTTCTCGAGCAAGTGCTCTACCGACTGAGTTACCCAAGCACGATCCAGGATCCCCCTTCTTCCGGTACCTCTCTGCTGCCTTCATTGTGAGTCATCCTTGAATAGCTCAGTCCGTAGGCAAAGCCCCAGATTCGACACCCAGTCTGCCACACAGTTTTAATCTACCATGAGGTTTCAGTGGCCTTCCTCTATCAAATCCGTCGAATTCTTCCACCTGTATCGCCCTTTGCAGTAGCGTTTACTATTACCTAGCACCCGCGGCAAACATGTCACATGGTCCGTGACAACAGAATTCTGCTCTGGTTGTTGGGAGAGGACGCTGTACAGGGAGTTACAGGATACAGATTTCTTTTCACGCTGCGACGACTTTGCTGCTCTACACCGATGAGAACCTTCACAAAACAGAGCCGAAAAAGTGTCCCACAGTTTTCTCTGTCGCTTCATTGTTCAACACTTGTCTCTTTTCAGAAAAGGAACAAGCAAGGCTGTAGTACACGAGGCCGACTTCTGTTCCCAATTTCCATAAGGACACTAAATTCTCTGGTCACGATAGTAGTCCATCAACAGCTAAACCTTGGAGCTCATAGGCCATGGTCGATATACAAAAATATTCGTCGAGGTTTAGTTCCCCCCAGAGGGAGACATCGTCGAAGAGCAAATGAGCCATTCTTCATGTTTTTTAGGTCCTCAATACTATGGGCCGAGTGGTTAATGTACACTGGCGGAAAAAATAATAACAACGTAAAAATTAACGCACAGTAATGGAATTTTCTGGCGCACACGTGTCTAGGTAACATATTTAAGTGCAAGTTCACAGGTTAAGCGCGAGAAAAGCCATTGCAAATGTGAAATGCTGGTACATTAATGACCCGTATAACCGCCAGAATGTTCAACGCAAACATGCAATCGTGCATGCATTGTGCTGTACAGGTGCCGGATGCCAGCTTGCGCGATGGAGTTCCATGCCTGTTGCACTCGGTCGGTCAATACAGGGGCGATTAGTGGTGGTCGTGGATGACACTGGCGTTTTTGTCCGATGATGTCCCATTTGTGCTCGATTGGAGACAGATCTTGCTATCGATCAGGCCAAGAAAACATGTCAACACACTGCAGAGCATGTCAGGTAATAACAGCAGTACGTGGACGAGAGTCATCCTCTTGAAAGACACTCCCTGGAAAGCTGTTCATGAATGGCAGCACAACAGTTACAGTCACCAGACTGACGTACAGTTTTGCAGTCAGAGGGTGTGGGACAACAATGAGAGTGCTCCTGCTGTCGTACAAAATGGCACCCCAGACCATAACTCCAGGTGTAGATCCAGTGTGTCTAGCACGCAGAGAGGTTGGTGCAGGAACTCAACTGGCCTCCCTCTGACGAACACATAGCCATCATCTTCACCGACGCAGAATCAGCTTTCGTCAGAAAACACAACAGATTTCTACCTCGTCCTCCAATGAGCTATCGATTGACACAAATTAACTCACAATTGGCGGTTGTTTGTTGTCAGTGGAATGCACGCTACAGGGCGTCTGGCTTGGAGCTGTCCTCGAACTAACCGATTTGTAACAGATCGTTGTGTCTCTTTGGTGCCAACGGCTGCGCAATTGCTGGTGCAGATGCAGTACGATGCACAAGAGTCGTATGCTGCGTATGCTGAACACGATAGTCTTCCCTCTCGGTTGTGACAAGTGGCCGTCTACAGCCCGGTCTTCTTGCGAGCATACAGTCCTGTGACCACCGCTGCCAGCAATCATGTACAGTGGCTACACTTCTGATAAGTCTTTCCGCAAAATCGCAGAAGGAACATCCAGCTTCCCGTAGCCTTATAACACGACATCGTTCAAACTCAGTGAGGTGTCGATAATGGCGTCTTTGTCGCCTTAGAGGCATCCTTGACTAGCATCAACTCGCCACGTCCAATCTCGAAGATAACTAGCGCTCCCGGCCATTACAACGTGCATTTTTGGCAAACCTGATTTGCATCCTCATAGTAGCGCTACTAGTACCACTGTTATACAAGCTGTGCGAAATCTGAACAGACATCACCTTTGAGATGTAGAAACATGTCTGCCAACTTTCTTGGTGTTGCGATAATTTTTCCCCGTTAGTTTATGCCTCGAAGGGACCTAAGAAGGTAGGTCGTGCAGATGAGGATGAATCTCAGGAAACAGTTTTATATTCGACCACGACCTCGCAGTTCATAAGTTTCAATTGAATTAAAATCGACCCTGAAAGTAGATTGATTTTCGTGAAGGGGGACCAACTGCACGAAACAGTCACTGAAAAGATAAGGAGCAAAACAGGTCATATGGACATATAGGTGGAAATGCGTTCCATGGGAGATACATCCACTTGAAGGGGGAGATAAAAGATCTTTGACAGTGTAGGTTTCAATTGGTGAAAGCACACTTAAGAACACACCAGCAAAATGGGAATGTTCTGTCTGCACTAGTGTTCTAACTTCCCACTCAAGAAGACAGTAATGTTATCTATAACAGCGATCCGCTCTCACGTCACTACCGCGGGACATCTGTTGCACTGCTCTTGGGTGGGGGTCTGAGCACTATGGGACTTAACATCTATGGTCATCAGTCCCCTAGAACTTAGAACTAATTAAACCTAACTAACCTAAGGACAGCACACAACACCCAGTCATCACGAGGCAGAGAAAATCCCTGACCCCGCCGGTAATCGAACCCGGGAACCCGGACTGCACTGCTGTTGCTGACTCACTCAGGAGTGGACGTGTGTAATGTGGGACAATGGTCCAGTACTCTCATCAAGCAACAGGCTGACGAGGTCTGTACATGCGGACAGGCAAATGACAATGGTCGGCAGCAACAGGACTGTACCGGGAGAAATATCTCCACACATAGCAACCGCGCCATCAACTGTTTGAAACAGTGTCTCATCGTTTGTGTGAGATGTGCTCGTTTATGGGAATGGGTAAATATGAAAGGTGGGTGCGGCCAGTACACACATAAGCTTTAGAGGAACAGGTGCGAAACACTGTAGAATATGACGCCAGCGTCAGCATCTAGCGTGCGGCGTTGCAGCATGGGCTAAATCAGGCAACCGTGTGGAACATTCTCCACGACTGCCACCGTCCGTATCGCCTACAATGCGTGCAAGTCTTATTACATACCAGCACACGTTCAGCCTCAGTGTGTGAGCGGGGATTATTGGCTGCTGTGTGCTGGGAATAGTCACCCTTTCACAGTGAATCACAGGTGAGTTGTACCTGTTCTTCCTGTGGATGACCCTGCTTCCCTTGCTGGAAGACGTGCCTTTGGTGACCCAAAGGGTAATGTGGCTAACACAAGATAGTGCTCCATCTGAGTTCCGCATTTCCGTCCAGAGACATCTCAACAACATCTAGCCTGGCCGATGGCTCGGACAAGGTGGTCCAGCTGTATGGCCGAGCCAGATGCCAGATGCCATACTTGAACCCTTTAATTTCTCCCGGGGCGAGGGGGGGGGGGGGGTCGCACTTGAAATAAGTCGTCTATCTGGAGCCCACTCCCGAGATGCAGACACTGCCTGTACCTGCGACTGCCCGCGACGCGGCTGAATTGGAGGATCGCCTGTTTGAACTTCTGCGTCAGTAGCTGCTGCACCGTGGTCGCGCTAGCTTCGAGGCCCCTGTTGGCTCTTCGAACGCCTTGTCTAACGGTAGTCTCATCAAGCCTGTCGTGCACTGCACTGCACTGTACAGGCATGATGAATTAATAAATACCGTGTAGCACAGACATCGTGCATTTCTTGGCTATTGTCCACATGACGTTTTTTGCTCCTTATTCTCTCAGCTATCGCTTCCTGCTGTTTGTCCCATTGAGCAAAAACACCCTATGTAGTGTTAGCAGTTTACCGTTTCTCCGTGAGCAAATGAGGCCCGAGGGGGTATGATACGAATATATTCATTTTTACACGGCAGATCGATTCTATAAGAGGCATGGAACCTCGCAATTTCATACTGCAAGTGTGCTCGCCTGCCCTTCATGTGTGGATCAAGATACAACAGACTCCTGGAAATGGAAAAAAGAACACATTGACACCGGTGTGTCAGACCCACCAACTTGCTCCGGACACTGCGAGAGGGATGTACAAGCAATGATCACACGCACGGCACAGCGGACACACCAGGAACCGCGGTGTTGGCCGTCGAATGGCGCTAACTGGGCAGCATTTGTGCACCTCCGCCGTCAGTGTCAGCCAGTTTGCCGTGGCATACGGAGCTCCATCGCAGTCTTTAACACTGGTAGCATGCCGCGACAGCGTGGACGTGAACCGTATGTGCAGTTGCCGGACTTTGAGCGAGGGCGTATAGTGGGCATGCGGGAGGCCGGGTGGACGTACCGCCGAATTGCTCAACACGTGGGGCGTGAGGTCTCCACAGTACGTCGATGTTGTCGCCAGTGGTCGGCGGAAGGTGCACGTGCCCGTCGACCTGGGACCGGACCGCAGCGACGCACGGATGCACGCCAAGACCGTAGGATCCTACGTAGTGCCGTAGGGGACCGCACCGCCACTTCCCAGCAAATTAGGGACACTGTTGCTCCTGGGGTATCAGCGAGGACCATTCGCAACCGTCTCCATGAAGCTGGGCTACGGACCCGCACACCGTTAGGCCGTCTTCCGCTCACGCCCCAACATCGTGCAGCCCGCCTCCAGTGGTGTCGCGACAGGCGTGAATGGAGGGACGAATGGAGACGTGTCGTCTTCAGCGATGAGAGTCGCTTCTGCCTTGGTGCCAATGATGGTCATATGCGTGTTTGGCGCCGTGCAGGTGAGCGCCACAATCAGGACTGCATACGACCGAGACACACAGGGCCAACACCCGGCATCATGGTGTGGGGAGCGATCTCCTACACTAGCCGTACACCTCTGGTGATCGTCGAGAGGACACTGAATAGTGCACGGTACATCCAAACCGTCATCGAATCCATCGTTCTACCATTCCTAGAGCGGCAAGGGAACTTGCTGTTCCAACAGGACAATGCACGTCCGCATGTATCCCGAGCCACACAACGTGCTCTAGAAGGTGTAAGTAAACTACCCTGGCCAGCAAGATCTCCGGATCTGTCCCCCATTGAGCATGTTTGGGACTGGATGAAGCGTCGTCTCACGCGGTCTGCACGTCCAGCACGAACGCTGGTCCAGCTGAGGCGCCAGGTGGAAATGGCATGCCAAGCCGTTCCACAGGACTACAACCAGCATCTCGACGATCGTCTCCATGGGAGAATAGCAGCCTGCATTGCTGCGAAAGGTGGATATACACTGTACTAGTGCCGACATTGTGCATGCTCTGTTGCCTGTGTCTATGTGCCTGTGGTTCTGTCAGTGTGATCATGTGATGTATCTGACCCCAGGAATGTGTCAATAAAGTTTCCCCTTCCTGGGACAATGAATTCACGATGTTCTTATTTCAATTTCCAGGAGTGTATTTTCTGCGCTACAAAAGTGAAGAGGTTCAAGGCCGAAAAAACGTCCATCCTGGAGTTGGTACCATCTCTAATTCTACAGAGTGCACCACAGAGAGAGAGAGACGCAGTCACACGGCTACGAATTCCGCAACCAAGTTGGTTGCTGCAGGGTAACGTGTCAGATTTAGGAAACGAGGACCATCTTGATTCAATCTTAGGATCTGAAGTCAATTCTTTCGACCAATTTGAGGGTGGTTTTCAGATCTTTACGTCATTCTTCCGGTTGAATGCTGGTCCTGTGTTACATTTTACTCAAATAACCGACAAATGTAATTTTTATTATACATTTTGTCCTTGTCAATTTATGTTTCTCCAGAGCTTTTGCGATATGGTTGTAGCGCATAGCTAAATTGGAGTATGTCTGCTTTCATGTCAATCGGCTATTTTCTCCTCTGTTCTCAATATTTGCCCAAATCGAGACTCTCTCATCCTGAAAACGGATTATGCAATTTTGAACTCCCGGATCGACTAAGTATTCTAGAACACTAAAGGTTTCAAATCTACAAATTAAAAAGAAAATGTCATCACGGAGCATGAACATTTAACGTTTTTATTAGGATGTGCTCCCTGCCTCCGTTGGATAAGCAGCTGCAGCAGCAAGTCGTATAACCCTAACTTACTTATTTGTTAGATAGTGTAATTAACTTCTTTGCGTGTTTTTGGGTACTTGCATTGTTTAATTCATATATTTCGGGCGTATTATAGTATTTGACAGTTGTAGCATTGCGCCTTAGTACCTGAATAGTGTAAATTCGCGTAGTCGTCTGTCTTCTGTTTTTGTTTTGAACAGCCAGTGTCGGTTGGTCACAGCCATTGTGCTCCCTGCCGCCGTTGGATAAGCAGCTGCAGCAGCAAGTCGTATAACCCTAGTTACTTATTTGTTAGATAGTTTAATTAATTTCTTTGCGTGTTTTTGGGTACTTGCATTGTTTAATTCATATATTTCGGGCGTATTATAGTATTTGACAGTTGTAGCATCGCGCTTTAGTGTTTACTTGGTAGATTCTTATTTAAATTGCTTGTGAGTTTCGTATAGGAGGTGCAATTTCGAGTTTTAGTTACTGTAATCGTAAATTCAGCAGATTGTAGCGCAGTCGTTAGGCATTTGTGCAGGTTAGTTGATACATTCTTTGCGTGTTTCGCTTGCGTTATCTAGGCACGGACTCGTGTTTCAGTAACTTTTGTTCAACATCGATTAGAATGGACAGGGACTGCGATTGCTGTTCTCGGATGAGGGCTGACTTGGCATCCCTTCGCTCACAGCTGCAATCGGCGCTGACTTGGGTCGCGCAGCTTGAGGCTGTTGCCAATGGGCACCACTGTGGGGAGCCGGACTTGGGTATCACGGGGATGTCAACCTCGTCCCGTCTGTCCCCAGATCGGTCTGCCGCTGTGGTTGCCCCGGTTGCTGCCCGCAGTGGGGCTGAGCCCTCGCCTGTGGTTGATTGGGAGGTCGTTCCAAGGCGTGGCAGGCAGCGAAAGGCGTCCCCGGAGGCTGATCAGAAAGCCTCCCCAGTGCATCTGACAAACCGGTTTCAGGCACTGTCTCTGGCTGAGCCAGATGCAGCTACCTGCCCTGTTTCAGAGGATCATTCTCAGCCTTCAAGGTCCGGGCAATCGCAGAGGGTGGGCTTACTGGTAGTTGGGAGCTCCAATGTTAGGCGCGTAATGGGGCCCCTTAGGGATACGGCGGCTAAGGAGGGGAAGAAATCCAGTGTGCACTCCGTGTGCATTCCGGGAGGAGTCATTCCTGATGTGGAAAGGGTCCTTCCGGATGCCATGAAGAGCACAGGGTGCAGCCAGCTGCAGGTGGTGGCACATGTCGGCACTAATGACGTGTGTCGCTTTGGATCTGAGGAAATTCTCTCTGGATTCCAGCGGCTATCTGATTTGGTGAAGGCTGCCGGTCTTGCTTACGAGATGAAGGCAGAGCTCACCATCTGCAGCATCGTTGACAGAACCGACTGCGGACCTTTGGTGCAGAGCCGGGTGGAGGGTCTGAATCAGAGGCTCAGACGGTTTTGCGACCGTATTGGCTGCAGATTCCTTGACTTGCGCCATAGGGTGGTGGGGTTTCGGGTTCCGCTGAATAGGTCAGGAGTTCACAACACTCAGCTGGCGGCTACACGGGTAGCGGAGGCTGTGTGGCGTGGACTGGGCGGTTTTTTTAGGTTAGAAGGCCTCGGGAAAGTGCGGGATGGGCTGCAATGTCAAAGGGTGCTTGGCAATTACAGGACGTGCTTGGATCAAGGAACAGTCGGAATTATAGTTGTAAATTGTTGTAGTTGCGCTGGAAAAGTCCCTGAGCTTCAAGCGCTAATAGAAAGCACAGAAGCTGATATCGTTATAGGTACAGAAAGCTGGCTAAAGCCTGAAATAAGTTCTGCAGAAATTTTTACGAAGTCTCAGACGGTGTTAAGGAAAGATAGATTAGGCAGAATTGGTGGTGGAGTGTTTGTGTCTGTCAGTAGTGGTTTATCTTGTAGTGAAGTCGAAGTAGATACTCCGTGCGAATTGGTATGGGTGGAGGTTATACTTAACACCCGAATTAAGTTAATAATTGGCTCCTTCTACCGACCCCCAGACTCCGATGATACAGTTGCGGAACAGTTCAGAGAAAGTTTGAGTCTCGTAACAAATAAATACCCCACTCATACGGTTATAGTTGGTGGGGACTTCAACCTACCCTCGGTATGTTGGCAAAAATACTTGTTCAAAACCGGTGGTAGGCAGAAAACGTCTTCCGAGATTGTCCTAAATGCTTTCTCCGAAAATTATTTCGAGCAGTTAGTCCACGAACCCACGCGAATTGTAAATGGTTGCGAAAACACACTTGACCTCTTAGCCACAAACAATCCAGAGCTGATAGAGAGCATCATGACTGATACAGGGAATAGTGATCACAAGGTCGTTGTAGCTAGGCTCAATACCATTTCTTCCAAATCCATCAGAAACAAACGCAAAATAATTTTATTTGAAAAAGCGGATAAAGTGTCAGTAGAAGCCTTCCTAAAAGATAATTTCCATTCCCTCTGAAGTGACTATGCGAATGTAGACAAGATGTGGCTCAAATTCAAAGATATAGTAGCAACAGCAATTGAGATATTCATACCTCATAAATTGGTAAGAGATGGAACGGATCCCCCGTGGTACACAAAAAAGGTCCGAACGCTGTTGCAGAGGCAACGGAAAAACCATGCGAAGTTCAGAAGAACGCGAAATCCCGAAGATTGGCTAAAATTTACAGACGCCCGAAATTTGGCACGTACTTCGATGCGAGATGCCTTTAATAGGTTCCACAACGAAACATTGTCTCGAAATTTGGTAGAAAATCCGAAGAAATTCTAGTCGTATGTAAAGTACACAAGCGGCAAGACGCAGTCAATACGTTCGCTGCTCAGTGCCGATGGTACTGTTATCGACGACTCTGCCGCTAAAGCGGAGTTATTGAACGCAGTTTTCCGAAATTCCTTCACCAGGGAAGACGAATGGAATATTCCAGAATTTGAAACACGAACATCTGCTAGCATGAGTTTCTTAGAAGTAGATACCTTAGGGGTTGCGAAGCAACTCAAATCGCTTGATACGGGCAAGTCTTCAGGTCCAGATTGTATACTGATTAGGTTCCTTTCAGATTACGCTGATACTATAGCTCCCATAACTTAGCACTTATGTACAACCGCTCGCTCACCGATAGATCTTTACCTACAGATTGGAAAATTGCGCAGGTCGCACCACTGTTCAAGAAGGGTAGTTGGAGTAATCCATTTAACTACAGACCTATATCATTGACGTCGGTTTGCAGTAGGGTTTTGGAGCATATACTGTATTCAAACATTATGAATCACCTCGAAGGGAACGATCTATTGACACGTAATCAGCATGGCTTCAGAAAACATCGCTCTTGTGCAACGCAGCTAGCTCTATATTCGCACGAAGTAATGGCCGCTATCGAAAGGGGATCTCAAGTTGATTCCGTATTTCTAGATTTCCGGAAAGCTTTTGACACCGTTCCTCACAAGCGACTTCTAATCAAGCTGCGGAGCTATGGGGTATCGTCTCAGTTGTGCGACTGGATTCATGATTTCCTGTCAGGAAGGTCGCAGTTCGTAGTAATAGACGGAAAATCATCGAGTAAAACTGAAGTGATATCAGGTGTTCCCCAGGGAAGCGTCCTGGGACCTCTGCTGTTCCTGATCTATATAAATGACCTGGGTGACAATCTGAGCAGTTCTCTTAGATTGTTCGCAGATGATGCTGTAATTTACCGTCTAGTAAGGTCATCCGAAGACCAGTATCAGTTGCAAAGCGATTTAGAAAAGATTGCTGTATGGTGTGTCAGGTGCCAGTTGACGCTAAATAAAGAAAAGTATGAGATGATCCACATGAGTTCCAAAAGAAATCCGTTGGAATTCGTTTACTCGATAAATAGTACAATTCTCAAGGCTGTCAATTCAACTAAGTACCTGGGTGTTAAAATTACGAAAAACTTCAGTTGGAAGGACCACATAGATAATATTGTCGGGAAGGCGAGCCAAAGGTTGCGTTTCATTGGCAGGACACTTAGAAGATGCAACAAGTCCACTAAAGAGACAGCTTACACTACACTCGTTCGTCCTCTGTTAGAATATTGCTGCGCGGTGTGGGATCCTTACCAGGTGGGATTGACGAAGGATATCGAAAGGGTGCAAAAAAGGGCAGCTCGTTTTGTATTATCGCGTTATAGGGGAGAGAGTGTGGCAGATATGATACACGAGTTGGGATGGAAGTCATTACAGCATAGACGTTTTTCGTCGCGGCGAGACCTTTTTACGAAATTTCAGTCACCAACTTTCTCTTCCGAATGCGAAAATATTTTGTTGAGCCCAACCTACATAGGTAGGAATGATCATCAAAATAAAATAAGAGAAATCAGAGCTCGAACAGAAAGGTTTAGGTATTCGTTTTTCCCGCTCGCTGTTCGGGAGTGGAATAGTAGAGAGATAGTATGATTGTGGTTCGATGAACCCTCTGCCGAGCACTTAAATGTGAATTGCAGAGTACTCATGTAGATGTAGATGTTTTACAAGACACAGTAAGTCCGTTTTTATTCACAGTCAGCACAGCTATAAGTATCTTGTGTTGGACGTCTTTGTATACCGCGGTTTTATTGCCTCTTAAGGGAGTCGGTGGCATAGTTAAGGTACTCTATAGCAAGCTGGAATAATATCACGGGAAAAAGGCCTAGAACGTTAATAAGGCGATACTAGACTGAAACTGGCCGGCTGGAGAGGGGCGGGGTTAGCGGAGGTGGTGGCGGAGGGGGGGGGGGGGGGGATGCAAGAGAGAAAGGTTTTGATCCCATACCACCAATTTTAGAATCCAGACTACACGAACAACGGGAAGGCCTCAGACTTAGCCAACCGATTCGGCTATGTTTTTATTATTTATATCAATACTTGATATGTGTTCTTTCGGACACGCCCGCAAGAGCACACACCACGCATTCATATAATTGATTCGCCTTGATGGGCACCGAATCCACCATCTTCAACGTGAGTGCACAATTGCTTTCGACCTCCTGCGGGAATCTCAAAGCAGCGAGCATGGAGGACATGGACGGCGATTGCGGATACGTGGCGCTAGGTGGGAATGTGGGTCGGCCAGAAGGCGTTCCGAGGTAGTTCACCCAGTTGCGAGATAAACACTGAGTTCGGATGGCGTGTGGTCAACGCAACTGCCTAGTAGGCACACATTTTCACTCGTCGCCCCCCCCTCCCCCCCCCCCCCCCCCAACTCAACCATGAGATTCCAAAACATGACTCATATTTTGCAGGATATTTATGTACAACCTAAAATGAAAGACTAATATATCTTGGCCCAGGAGCCCCCCATTTTTGAGAAAAATGCCGCAGAAGTAGTCGCCGCCAACGTATATTTTGCTAGAAATCAAAGAAAGAAACTTTTTCGGCCGCGGCGTATAAGATATGCGCTGTTGAACGAAAGTGCCACTGGCGCAGAGACCAAGTCATCTGGTTGGGAAGTAGAGAACCTGAGTTCGATTCCAGTTGCGTTCTCGAGTTTCTTTTCATTTGTATTGTTCTTCGCTTCGAAACTGACAGTCGTAGGAGGTAAATAAATAGGAGGTAAATAAATCAATACGGAATAAAAACAAAGTAGGCAAATAAATTTCTCAACCGACTCGTATTGGTAAAGAATTAAAATTTTAAGCCTTGTTGTATGAACCCAGTTCCGAGAAAGGCTGCAGCGAAGACACGCGTTGTCGCACCAGGAGAAAAAGTAACTCTTGTCGTAGTTGGTGTTGTACATAAAATAACATATTCGTACACGGCGCAGTATTTCATCACAGCATCTGGAAAACTGTTGCCTAAAGTTTCCCCATGCTTAAAAGTAACTAATGATTAATTTGTTCTTCGGGGTATAGAAGAGCTGAATTATTTCGTTGAAAAACGTTTACCTCACTTGCTCCAAACCCTGGAAATAGAAAAAATCAATTTTCAAAACACATCTTAAGAACATTTAAAACCGAACGTGGCTGATATAAAGTTTTATGTGGTATTGGTCTCGTGGGGTCGACAAACTAACACGGTCATGTGTGACAGCATGTTTAAGAGGATGAGGGCCAACCGACTTGCACGGTAGAAGTAACACTGCCAAACTGCACACTGGTGTGCCAGCCATGTGAAGCTTACTTTATCATAAAATTAAAAACTTTATTTCAAGGCTTTAAAATTATAATCGGCTTCTGGAATCCCAGCAGTAAATGCACAACTGATTGGGTGCACAGCATAAATCATGATCAACTTTCAGCACAAATGTTTCTGTGTTATTGTACTCGTGGTATCCATCAAAATTAATTCCGGATAATACATATTTTAAAGCGTAAACCAAGTTTGTTTCCTTCTGAATCTTCGGAAACAACAATGCTGTGGTGCTCCAGATACATTTATTTCGAATGTTTGTATGACATCACACATTTAGTGGTTCAAAGGATATTAAGGAGGTGTAACAGACTGAATGAAAGAAATACTGTAAATCGATTATGATTAAATTTTTAATTCTTTACTAATCCAGGTCGTCTCATAAATGTATTTTTCCTACCTTGTTATTATTTTCTTTTGATTTACTTACTTAACTAACGCTTCACTGACTACAAATTTCGAAATGGCAAAAATACTTATAAAAAACTGCAGAATGGAACCTGAAATCGAATATAGGTTCTGCTCTACACAGCCAGAGCCGGTCGCTACAACAACGGCGCTTTCTGGAAAAAGAACTGAATAACGATATTGCCATTGCTGCTGTCCACAAAATGTGGTGCAAACCACAAACACCAATTCATTTCATAGTGTTCAATTTAGTAAGGTCAGGTAGATCAGACAAAAATGCAAGAGCAGCGCTATTAATTAAGAACACCAGCAAAAACAACGAAATTTACTTAAACCTGAGTACTGTAGCAATTGTTTACTCAACTTCACCTACCCTTCCTTATCTGTGGAAATTTTAACTCTCATCAAAGTGCCTTGGGAAATTCTGTCAAGGACTCGGAAGATTGTCCCTCTTCAGTGCAAATGATAATCTAGATTTTGTCTTTCTGAATGACAGCTCTGCAACAATGTTACCTTCTTCTTTTAAACGATCTTCTGCAGTTGACTTAAAGTCTTGTGTTACCTGATTTCCATAAAATTTCTAATTGTGTGACCTTATGGTATTCTAAGGAACAGACCATTTCCCCATTAAAACAGTGTTTGACGTCAAGATAAGAATGAGACAGACATATTGTTCAAAACGCCCACGGAAAATAAAGGACGCCAGCTGGGAGAAATATCAAAAACCCATACAGGAAGATCTCGGGAAACAGAACCCATCGTGGACGCCGCAGGAAGCTTACACCACACACTTCAGCATAAGCGGAAGTCGAAAAAGTTTCCTTCCTCGATTTCTAGGAAAATATGGGTTTGTTAGGAGATAAAAAATGCTCGGTTTTCAGTTATCTACCGATCTCGTCGATTGTGGGCCAACTGCGCGTCATGGATTTTAGGGGTAGTTGTTGAACCGAAGTGTGTCACAGTCTTTCATTTTAGATTGTGCGCAAGCGACCTGCCAAATATTAGCTGAATCGGTTGACCATGTATCTGAGGCCTTCCCCTTGTAAACTGAATTCTAAAATACAGAGTTGTGTAACGTTAATCATTTGCCTATTGCCGGTCGGAGTGGCCGAGTGGTTCTAGGCGCTTCAGTCTGGAACCGTGCAACCGCAACGTTCGCAGGTTCGAATCCTTATTCGGGCATGGATGTGTGTGGTGTCCTTAGGTTAATTAGTTTTAATTAGTTGTAAGTCCTAGGGGACTGATGACCACAGCTGTTAAGTCCCATAGTGCTCAGAGCCATTTGCCTATTGTCGAGCACATATGCTCTTTGAATTTCGACATGGCAACCTCCTTTCCTTTCCATGCAGCACACACGTTCCAGCAATCGGCACGTTTGATTCTTCTTCTTTATCTTGTGCCTTTGTCCCGCATCAGCTTAGGGTAGGCATGGTTATTTACGGATTCAGCGTGGTTAATTTAATGGATAGCTGGAAGCCGTTCCGGTCACCACCCCGTTAATTCCCGTGCCTCAACTGTCTGTGTGTAGTGTCGTTCACGTGAAAGTGAGCGGAAGTTTTCTAAATGCTTGCGAATCTTGTAACAGAGACGGGACTACCAGCCATGTATTCACGTAGAGGATGTCAAGGACCTTTCCCCGTTGGTAACACCGGTTCCCGACCGATGCCTGAAGTTAAGTAACGTTGGGCCCGGCTAGTACGTGGATTGGTGACATTTCGGGGAAAAGCAGGTGCCGTTGGTTTTGAGGACACACAAGTCGCCGAAGTGGGGTCCAATTGAAACACTTGCTTCAGACCGTTGTGACACAAGACATTTATTTATTTTTACCTAGTGTATGTGGGAAAACGCCTAAAAATCACATTCAACCTTTGATGCACACCGACCCTCGTCGATAAATCGCCGGGTGGATGGGTCGTCATGTTTATTTACAGACGCCGTACTATACTGAAGCGCCAAATAAACTGGTATAGGCATGCGATTCACATGCAGAGACATGTAAACAGGCAGATTACGGCGCTGCGCTCGACAACGCCTGTATAAGACAAGAAGTGTATGGCGCAGTTGTTAGATCGGTTGCTGCTGTTACAATGGTAGGATATCAAGACTTAATTGAGTTTAAACAAGGAGTTATAGTGGGTGCACGAGCAACGGGACACAGCATCTCCGATGTGGTGATTCAAATGGTTAAAATGTCTCTAAGCACTGTGGGACTTAACATCTGTGGTCATCAGTCCCCTAGAGCTTAGAACTACGTAAACGTAACTAACCTAAGGACATCACACACATCCATGCCCGAGGCAGGATTCGAACCTGCGACCGTAGCAGCAGCGCGGTTTCGGAATGAAGCGCCTAGAACCACACGCTCACAAAGGCCGGCTGGTGCACTGATGAAGTGGACATTTTTCCGTACGACCATTTCTCTAGTCTACCGTGAATATCAAGAATCCGATAAAGCATCAAATATCCGACATTGCTGCGCCCGGCAAAAGATGCTGCAAGAACGAGACCAACTATGACTGCAGAGAATCGTTCAGCTGACAGAAGTGCAACCCTTCCACAAATCGCTGCAGACTTCAATGCTAGGCCATCTGCAAGTGTCAGCGTGCGAACCATTCAGCGGAACATTATCGATATGGACCTTCGGAGCCGGAGGCCCACTCATGCAGACTTGATGACTGCACAACACAAAGCTTTACGCCTCGGCTGGGGCCGTCAACATCGACATTAGACTATTGTAGACTGGAAACAAGTTTCCTGGTCGGACATATCAAACTGTATCGAGCGGATGGATGTGTACGGGTATGGAGACAATCTCATGAATCCATGGACCCTGCATGTCTGGGGGGGATTGTTCAAGCTGTTTGAGGCCCTGTAATGGTGTGGGGCGTGTGCAGTTGGAGTATGGGACCCCTGATACGTCTACATACGACTCTGACAGGTGACACGTACGTAAGCATCCTGCCTGATCATCTGCATCCGTTCACGTCCGTTGTGCATTCCGACGGACATGCGCAATTCCAGCAGGACATTGCGACGCCCCACACGTCCATAATCGCTACAGAGTGGCTCCAGGAACACTCTCGTGAATTTAAACACTCCCGCTGGCCACCAAACTCCGCAGACATGAACATTATTGAGCATATCTGGGATGCAATGCAACGTGCTTGTTCAGAAGGGTTCTCTACCCCACCGTACTCTTGCGGATTTATTGACAGCCCTGCAGGATTTATGGTGTCAGTTCCCTCCAGCACTACTTCAGATATTAGTCGAGTCCATGCCATGTCGGGTTGCTCGCTTGGGCCCTACACGATATCAGGCGGGCGTACCAGTTTCTTTGACTATTCAGTGTAGTATGCGACACGATAAGTTCAGTTGTTTCCAGTAGGCAGTGGTATTTACTCTCTGCATATGATACAATTCTGCAAAACTAGTTCTTTCGTTTTGAGATGCAGAGTCATGTTCACTGGTTCCAAGTACTGCTCGTGGGTCGGGATACTTTCGCTGCTGGCCCCCAGGTTTTATTTACCCGTCGAGGCACCGTGACCACGATGAGCGTCTGGGAAGTAGCGTATCGAAGGTCACGGCGGTCTATTTGGGAGGCGGTTGCGAAACCCGACGGTGTCGGCGCCTCCCACCTCCTGGCGGCCTGCCCACTGTGCGAAAAAGCCGCACCTGGACAGCGGGCGGCGGGATACACACAGGCCTCGGGCTGCTCGCTGGCTGGGAGCGGGCGCTCTGCTAGCCTCACCTCGCGAGTCCGCCGCCAGCTCCGTGCCTCGTGCATCTGTTTACTTCTGCTGAGCTGTGCAATTTACGAATATGAAGTAGGTACCCTAATCAACCGGGACATTAAGATACCGTTCCGCCGTTGCAATTACCACATCTATGTCACGTGAAGTGTAGTTTCAACGGAGGCCTCTTGGACGAAAAAGACACTGACTGACAAATGGAGTGCCCCGCGGGATTAGCCGAGCGGTCTGAGGCGCTGCAGTCATGGACTGTGCGGCTGGTCCCGGCGAAGGTTCGAGTCCTCCCTCGGGCATGTGTTTGTCCTTAGGATAATTTAGGTTAAGTAGTGTGTAAGCTTAGGCACTGATGACGTTAGCAGTTAAGTCCCATAAGATTTCACACACATTTGAACATGAGAAATGGAGTACCAGCTGCCTCGGCACCTTGAAAAATTTTCCCCAAAATTTTGGCACGCCAACATATTCATGCATTTTTTAACATGCAGATCAACTCCAGTTCCCACAAGCTCCCCTAATGGTAACTCACTCGCCCCAACTAGTACATCGCTGTAAGTTACCCTTTCTCACTCACTCATTCAGCCAAACTCATTGTCATTATCTCTTTGCCTCTCTCTGTCGTTGTCTCCTGTGTCAGAGCTACAGCCCCGCTAAGTGTCACTGTCTCCCTCTTGCTCTCCTACTGCTAATATCTCATTTCTTCCTATTGCTGCTGTCTCTTCTCAGTGCCACTATCTCCCTCTTCCTCGTTGTCGTTGTCATATATTCTGTCTCTTATTATCACTGGCTCCCACCCACTTCTACTTTCATTTTCTCTTTATTCCTCCCTCTTGTACTGACTTCTTCATTCTTTTCCTAGGACTGTTCTGTCACTGTCAACCGTTCTCCACTACCTCTGTGCCCCTCTCTTTCTCTCATACTGCCATTGTCTCCTTCGCTCTTACTATAGCACAAAAAAATGGCTCTGAGCACTATGTAACGTAACTTCTGAGGTCATCAGTCCCCTAAACTACTTAAACCTAACTAACCTAACGACATCACACACATCCATGTCCTAGGCAGGATTTGAACCTGCGACCGTAGCGGTCTCGCGCTTCCAGATGTAGCGCCTAGAACCGCTCGGTCACTCCGGCCGGCCACTATAACATAAACACTGTGTAATGTCTTCCAGCATTTATTACTTTTCCGCCTCTTTGCCACTTCCATTGTCTTCTTCTCTCTCAGCAAGAAAAAGTGGTAAATATATTCGGATGGAAAAATTTTGGGAAATTGTTTAAAGGTTCTGAGGAAGGCAGAATGAGGCAACTGGTACCCCACATTTCTGTCAGTGTCTTTTTTGTGCTCCGATAGGATCATTTTTCCGCTAGTTCGGTTCTTTTACCTGTTGCACCATGGCATATAACTCGTATGAAAAGAAATATGTTGATCAGTAAAATTTAGATAGTTTACTTATATGACATTGAAATAATGGAAAACTAATTTTACACCTCACACTGGATTTTACGTTCAAGAATTTTTTTTCATTTGCTTGCTTACTCCTGGATTCCCAGGCGATAACGGAGATACTTTACAGCATACTTCCCCATGCTATGTCACCTTATAAATTACCTTTTTTCCTAGCACCGGATTTTACGTGTACAAGTAAGGCAAGTTTGTACCTCTGTATCCCGGAAACGGATAAACATACGTAGAAAATTTTCAGTGCTCTTCCAGATCGAGATCTTAGAAATACAAAGTAAAGAATTCAACCAATTATTTTGCATACATCTACATCTCCATTATGCTCCGCAAGCCACCTAATGGTCGGTGGCGGAGAGTACTTTCAGTACCACTATCTGATCCCTCCAACACTCTTCCACTCGAGAATAGTGCGTAGGAAGAATGATTGTCGATGAGCTTATTGGCTCTAATTTCTCGAATTTCCTCCTCGTGGTCAATAAACGAGGTGTATGCCGGGGAGAGTAATATGTTGTCCGACTCCTCCTGGAATGAGATGTACAGAAATTGCAACAGTAAATCTCTCCGTGATCCACAACGCCTCTCCTGCATGGTGTGCCTTTGGAGTTAGTTTAGCATCTCCGTAACGCTCTATCGCCAGCAAAACGATCCCACGACGAAACGCGCCGCTCTTCGTTGGATCTTCTCTGTCAATCCTAATTGATAGGGTCCCAGATAGACGAACAATACTAAAGAATCGGGAGAACAAGCACCTTATAAGCCACTTCTTTCGTGGATGAGTTACATTCCTTAAGATTCTTCCGATGAACCTGAGTCTGGTGTCTGCTTTTCCCGCTGTTTAATATGGTCAATCCACCTAAGGTCGCTCTGGATAGTTACACCTAGATATTTTACGGCAGACGCTGTCTCCAGCTGTTTCTCATCAACAGTGTATCAGTACAGTAGTGGATTCTTTTCCTATGTATGTGCAAATGTTACGCTTATTTACGTTCAGGGTCAACTGCCAGAACCTGCACTATTCATCAATTCTCTGCAGGTCGTTCTGCAAATTCTTACTATCTTCTGGCGTTGCTACTTTGGTGTAGACAACTGCATCATCTGCGAATAGCCTTAAAGGGCATCCAACGCTTTCTACTAGATCATTTACATATGTTGTAAACAGCAACGGTCCTATCACTCTTCCCTGTGGTACTCCCGATATTACCTTTGCATCTGTCGATTTAGTTCCGTTAGGAGCGACGTGTTGAGTTATATCTGCAAGAAACTCTTGAATCCAATCGCAGGTCTACTCTGATACTCCGTAAGCTCGTATTTTTTATATATATATATATATATATATATATATATATATATATATATATATATATATATATATATAAGGCAATGCGGGACTGTGTCAAATGTCTTACTGAAATCAAGGAACGTCCGTCGTGGAACCGTCAGCTGGGTTTTGGTTCAGTGGTCTCGCCGAAAATGTGGTAAAAAAAACATTTTGTGGGGTTTTCGAGGAACCGCTCATCAACTAAGGGTACCTCCATAAGTTCCATCAAGTCAACCGTAGATTACATTAAACGCAAAAAGAAGCAACCGATTTGCTCCATTTGCTTAAGAAGGAGGAAGTGTCTAATATTCTCGCCGACCTTAACCGTAGGATAGTGACACTAAGACGATTATCATGCTGGTTAAACAAATGGTCCCTAGTTCAAAGGCTATCCAAAACATTTGACCCTGCCTTTCTGTCACGAATAGAACCCGAGGTATGTGCATCGGAAAAGCCCGTTTTTATGCACGGCGTTTTGGAATATAGTAGGTGTGCATGCTGTCGCATGCATACCGATATGAGTACTAAATCTCACTTATGGGTACCGTGGAATCGTGTGAATAGAAACAGTTTTCAACACTGAAACAAAAAAATTGATAATTTGAAGAGGAAATATAAAAATTAAAGTTGTATAGGATTATAGGTCTTTCGCATACATTTAAATTTACAATTAGTTTGGGGACCAACTCATGCTTTTACAACATTAAAAATACAAGCTTTGTGTTTCTATTCGCCACGCATAGAGTGATGAATAGAAACAGCAGTCTTAATCTTATTTCTCTTTCTATTTATTGGTATCTGGGATGATTAGGGGCACGCCAAAATCTGTTTTGCATCTAAGAAGTTAAGAACAAAAATTTATCTGTTTTAAAAATTTACTGTAATATAAAAACCAAACTTAATGCAGGAATTGTAGTTCTTATTCTGTTTTCCAAATAAAAATTCTTATGTCTCTAATTACTTTGCTGTAACATTTAATTGACGAAAGTGTCCTTTTGTTAACAGTTTAGGTCACTGACATCAATTCCCTAAATTATTGTGCCTTTAATCAACAAATTTTATTCACGAAAGTAACCAAGAGCTTTTGAACAAGAACTCCTTGACTAAAAAATGACTTCTCGTCTGCTAAAATAAACGTGTTCAATCGGTCTTGTTCTTTTAAAAAACATATCTTTTACCTTCTCAATTATTACGTGTATAGAATTTAAATGACGGCTTACTCTTTCCATATTCTTTAATAAAGGCATAATCTTCTGGTCTGAGAAAAGTCCCAGGGGGTTCTTCATTTCCGTACAATTCGTAGTCTTCTGCTGAAGAAATGTTGAAGATTACTCTTTCTGTTCACGCACAGAGCTAGAAAACGACAAACCTTTATGTTCAATGAGCTTAACACAAGTCAGATTAAAGTTTAAAACTGAACTGTTGGTTAATGAAACGGAACTGCACATTTGCTTAGCATGTACTCAAATCAAAACAACACAATGAAATAACTATTTACTAGCGAAACGGCAATATTTGATTTACCTGGCATATTTCTGGTACTTAGTTACGTGGTTGCCGACAGATAGTTCACTAACCTATTACTCTTGTCAAGTTTAACTCACTGAAGTTCATGAAATGCTAACCAAGATTATTAAATTACAGTTCATTAAAGTCTGTTTTATACACCTGTTCAAATTCCTATAGTGAACCGAGAAAAAAGGATTAAAGCAATAGATTTTCTTTCTCAGCAGTTTTTGTCGGACATGCTGCTCGGTATCTCGTTGAGCTGAAAATATTATATTGGTGCCTAAGTTCGTAGCGTTTTTGTTTTGCATGTTGGTATTCCGGTTGCTATGGGTTTATTTATCGACTGTAATTTTTATTTGTAGTTCACTGTAGCTCTTTGAGGTAACATACTGCCATTTTGTCATTTGGAGGTAGCGAATGGAATTGCGAACGCTAGAAAATGGAGTGCCAAGCGCAGAAATCGGAATATTACCGACATATTCTGTTTGAGTTCAGTAGAGGGTTTACAGCAGCGGAGTCAGCCAGAACATTTGCGCTTTCTGTGGCGATAATGCCACTGGACACAGCGCGGCAAAAAACTAGCTTTCTCCTTTTAAGCAGGATAGTTTTGACATTACTGACTCCCCACGTTCAGGAAGACATTCGACGTTCGACGATTTTAAAGGCATTAATACACAAACACCCACGTTAGTGTACTCGAGAACTGGTAAAAGTGATGAACTGTGATCATTCCACCATCGTGCAACATTTGCATGCAATGGGGATGGTTCAAGTATCTGGTGTACGGGTACCGCATGTTCTAAGCCAAAATCATAAAAATCGGCAGGTGACCATATGTGCAACCCTGCTTGCTCGTTACCAGTTGACTCGAGAACAACACTGGCAATTCCTTTTCTGTATCGTGACTGGTGACAAGAAATGGGTCTTTATGCTAACGTAGGGATAAGAACGATTGCTTGAGTCCAAAGATACAGCAGCTCTCCGTACAAATACCTGAGCGCTCTCACGAAAGATAATCCTATACATGTTGTGGATGTACTACGAATTGCTTCCCTGGGTGTAACCATCACTGCTGACATTTACTGACGATAAATGAGACATCTTGCAGACGCAATCCAAGAACAACAATTAGGAAGACCGCTAGACTAAGGAGAAACGCTATATAGGAGTTGCGATGGGAAGTGATTCCGCACCCACCTTGTTTACCTTATCTTGCACCCTCAGATTTTCACCTTTTCCACCGCCCTACAGAACGATCTTCAAGAGCTTCCTTTTTGGATGAAATACGTTCCGAACATTGCTCGAAGAATTCTTCGCCTCAGAACCATGTGATTTCCACAATATCGTAATCGAAACGTTACCTCATCGCCGGAGGGCTGTTGTAAGTAGTGAAGGAGAATATAATATCGATAGCTAACGACTCTGTTGTGTGTACCTGTTGTGTTTATTAAAGTTATGGAAAGACGCTACGAACTTATGCTCCGGCGTAATATTAAGAAGAAGGTCGCCGTAGAATTCTGTATGCTCCACACCGCTGCAGCTGCAATTTCTTGTAATACTACAGTTAGAAAAGGATTCAGCGGAGCACTTGAGACGGATTGGAGGCTACCATGCAAATTTAGCGCTCTCCATGGAGTAATGATCACTGGTCTGCATTAGGAGAAAATTTATACTTGATGTAACGACTTAAATGAAGAAAAGTCTTCCGTCTTTAAAGCCGGACCGCAAGCAGGCTGGAACCCACTATCAGTCCCCCTAGATCCCAACAGTCTGAATACCATCTGTCTGCAACGGTGATTATCTCAGTAGGTTTTGTCGAAGAAAGTTATTTTACCTTGTTAAATATATCATATTTAGCCACAGAAAAGAGTTTGCTAGCTAACTGAACGCTTTTAAACCTATAGAATTCCCTAGCCCAGTCCAGAAAAAAAGTAAAATGATAGGTAAGTCTTCTTGTTACATTAAAGAATCACAAATAACCTAGCATTCCCGAGTAATGCAGCACTCACACGAATTTGTATTTTGTTATTGCTGCTTTCGAGCAACTAGTAATTGGAGAAACTTTCGTTTATAATTGTTGCGAGATAGAGGTCCTTAATTACATTTAAATAAACTGTCTCTCTGGCCTGCGACCTTTATTAATAATATTCCATGTCAATACGTATTAACTTGCGACAAACTAATACACGCACATCACGTCATTATATTTGATCCATTATAATAATTTCGATTGGTTCGTACAGTTAAAGTTCGAAGTAAGCAAATTTAGAAACAGATTCGATGCCTGTCGAAGGGTAAACAAAACATCAACTGACAGTGTCGCCGACGTTAAAATTTATAATTTTTGTGTTTGGCTCACTACCAACCCGGAAAAACAAATTTTTGAATGGAATTCTCGTTTTGCTTCCGACACGACAGCATATAATTAGTTTTGAAATTTCTTTCATATTCGCCCAATTGTTTTTCTTCATCCCATCTCATGGTTTTACATCTTGTATGATACCGATAACAAAGTTAAAGATAAAATATCATGAAGACTCTGCCTGTGCTTCCTGTAGTTGTATATTACGCGATGAAATGCACGTACCCAAATGTGATGTAATACCAAGTACGAGAGCCTGTTGAGAAATTTCGCCTGAAGCTATGCAGCCAACATTAGATACCTGTCATACATTTTCTTTTTCAAGACAATTCTCAGCCGCATTCTGCAGGGACAATGAAGATGCTCCTGCATCGTTTTCAAAATGTTTGATTACCCACAATACAACCCGTAATTGTCTCCGTCTGTGTTTCGTCTCTACTCACATTAACCGCTGGCTATGAAGACAACATTTTGGCACAGACAACGAGCTGTGGGGCAGCGTAGAGAATTGGCGGAAAGCACTGGCGGCTGCCTTCTATGATGAGGGTATTGGAAAGTTGGTACAACGCTACGACGAATGTCTGAGTCGGATCGGTGACTCTGTAGATAAGTGGCTGAAAGTTGTAGCTAACTGTTGAAAATATAACAGTTTTGATTTTCACTGTGGTTTCCATTTCGCGACCTATCGTTCCTTACTTTCCGAATAGCCCTCGTAATTTACGCACAGTACATTAGGAGGTATAAGGGGCATCCCTTGATACCTCAAAGTGATCTTACCAACCCACATAATGCCACATCTTACTGTTGTATAATGTAGTTCTTATAGAGAGTGTTTCCAAAAGAGCGTGAAAATTTAACAGGACATAGAGAATGCTTCACGAACAAGTAGAAGTAGGGAACCTGGGGTCGGGGAAGCCAGCTTAAGGAGATACGAAAGTGAACTTGTTTACCGCTTTGTCTAGCACTACTGTCTTCCAGATTATTTACAGGTTAACACGCACACACGTTTACACGTACTGTGCTGTTTATAAACGTGTACATCCTTTATTTCCTGCAAGGAAACATAGGAAGATGATCCTGATTGGCTCAAATGGCTCTGAGCACTATGGGACTTAACATCTGAGGTCATCAGCCCCCAAGAACTTAGAACTACTAAGACCTAACTAACCTAAGGACATCACACACATCCATGCGCCAGGCAGGATTTGAACCTGCAACCGTAGCCGTTCCAGACTGAAGCGCCTAGAACCGTTTGGCCACAAAGGCCGATGAGCCTGATTACTAGGAAGTCATGATGCAGGTTTTGTTTAGTTTACTTGTCCATAAGGTGACTCAGTGGTATCGTATTTAATTGTCCCATGACAAAACGTGCTATGAATCAACGACAGACCCGTTCATTACTCAGTGCTATTCAGACAACTACAGTACAATACGACGGACCAGTACCGATACAGTTTCGCAGAACTGACTGACATGCACCTTGTGTATAGGGAAGCACGTTGAAATGCTCTTGCTGCTGAAAGGCTGTAAATGAAATGATTTCCTAACAGGCGTCATCTGTCACGACGAGTGTTTATTTCTCTCGATCGACGAATGGGGGAGACTGGTTCACTGGAAAGAAGAAACGTGGGACCTGGGAGAATGAGGGCCATTCGCTTACCCAATTTTGAAGAAGAGGTTTCTGGAACTTGTTTCAGCGGACCCCACTACAAGTACTCGTCGTACTGCACGTGAAATGTGCGCTGCACATACTAGCGCCTGGCGAGTACTCCACGACAACAATTACACCCATGTCACCCACAACGAGTCCATTCAATGCTTGTGACTGACTTTGCACCAACCCACTGAATTACAGACCCATATTACTGACCTCAATTTGCAGTAGGATTTTGGAGCATATACTGTACTCGAACATTATGAATCACCTTGAAGAAAATGACTTATTCATACATAACCAACACGGGTTCAGAAAATATTGTTCTTGTACAACACAGCTAGCTCTTTATTCCCTGAAGTAATGAGTGTTTTCGACAAAGGATCTCAGATCGATTCCATATTCCTAGATTTCCGGAAGGCTTTTTATACCGTTCCTCACAAGCGACTATTAATCAATTAATCAATTAATTATACAGTAATTTACTATCTAGTAAAATCATCAGCCGATCAATTCCAATTACAAAATGATCTAGAGAAAATTTCTGTGTGTTGCGAAATGTGGCAATTGGCACTAAACAAAGAAAAGTGCGAGGTCATCCACATGGGTACTAAAAGAAATTCGATAAATTTTGAGTATACGATAAATCGCACAAATGCAAGGGCTGTCTATTCCACTAAATACCTAGGAATTACAATTACGAGCAACTTAAATTGGAAAGACCACATAGATAATATTGTGGGGAAGGCGAAACAAAGACTGCGCTTTGTTGGCAGAACACTTAGAAGATGCGACAAACCCACTTAAAGAGACAGCCTACATTACACTTGTCCGTCTCTGCTGGAATCTTTGCTGCGCGGTGTGGGATCCTTACCAGATAGGATTGACGGAGGACATCGAAAAAGTGCGAAGAAGGGCAGCTCGTTTCGTGTTATGGCGGAATAGGGGTGAGAGTGTCACTGATATGATACGCGAGTTGGGGTGGCAGTCACAGAAACAAAGGGGGTTTTCTTTGCGGAGAGATCTATTTACGAAATTTCAATCACCTACTTTCGCTTCCGAATGCGAAAGTATTTTGTTGACACCCACCTACGTAGGGAGAAATGATCATCATAATAAAATAACAGAAATCAGAGTTCGAACAGCAAGATTTGGGTGTTCCATTTTCCCACGCGCCATTCAAGAGTGGAATGTTAGAGAAGTTGTATGAAAATGGCCAATGAACCCTCTGCCCAGCACTTAAGTGTGAATTGCAGAGTAATCATGTAGCTGTTGATGTAGATGAAGGGTCGCATTATGTCAGCGGTTGCTCCAACAATGGATTGATCTAACAAATTTCCTCCAGATGGTGCCTTTTACTGGCTGGGCCTCATTTTATCGTGATGATATTTTCAATAGCAAGAATAGCCATGTGTGGGATCAGGAAAACTCTCACGCTGTAGTTGAACCATACCATCCAGTATGTTTTGCTATGAATATCTGGGCGACACTGCAGGTGACAATCTCATTTGCCCATATCTTCTACTTGGAGGTCTGTATGGATACTTGTGCTTGAGGTTCGTACAAAGAGATCTGCCTGAGCTGCTGGAGAACGTACTCTTGGTTATTCGTGAGAGGATGCGAATACAACATGACGGTGCACCACCTCAGTTCGTGAAAGCTGTATTTCCTGGTCGCTGGATTGGAAGGCGAGGTCCTATTCCATGGCCTACGACGTCATCTGACCTGAATCCCCCTGATTATTTGCTATGGGGATGTTTAAAGTTACTTGGGTATGAGACCCCAGTCTATATGGAGATGGAATCAGCTGTCAGAATTGTAACTGTCTGTGATGTGATTCGAATCACACTTGGGACATTTATCACGGTGTTTCAGAATATTGTTCGCCGATATCATACTTGCGTTGAGGCTGATGATCGTCAGTTTCCAGCACATTTTGTAAGATACAGTACAAACGGTACGCTCATTGTGTCACTAAGGATGTTGTTGTTGTTGTTGTTGTGGTCTTCAGTCCTGAGACTGGGTTGATGCAGCTCTCCATGCTACTCTATCCTGTGGAAGCTGCTTCATCTCCCAGTACGTACTGCAGCCGACATCCTTCTGAATCTGCTTAGTGTATTCATCTCTTGGTCTCCCTCTACTATTTTTACCTTCCACGCTGCCCTCCAATACTAACTTGGTGATCCCTTGATGCCTCAACACATGTCCTACCAACCGATCCTTTCTTCTAGTCAAGTTGTGCCACAAACTCCTCTTCTCCCCAATTCTATTCAATATCTCCGCATTAGTTATGTGATCTACCCATCTAATCTTTAGCATTCTTCTGTAGCACCACATTTCGAAAGCTTCTATTCTCTTCTTGTCCAAACTATTTATCGTCCATGTTTCACTTCCATACATGGCTACAGTCACTCCATACAAGTACTTTCAGAAACGAATTCCCGACACTTAAATCTATACTCGATGTTAACAAATTTCTCTTCTTGAGAAACGCTTTCCTTGCCATTGCCAGTCTACATTTTATATCCCCTCTACCTCGACCATCATCAGTTATTTTGCTCCCCAAATAGCAAAACCCCTTTACTACTTTAAGTATCTCATTTCCTAATCTAATTCTCTCAGCATCACCCGACTTAATTCGACTACATTCCATTATCCTCGTTTTGCTTTTGTTGGTTGGTTGGTTGGTTGGGGGAAGGAGACCAGACAGCGAGGTCATCGGTCTCATCGGATTAGGGAAGGACGGGGATGGAAATCGGCCGTGCCCTCTGAAAGGAACCATCCCGCCATTTGCCTGGAGCGATTTAGGGAAATCACGGAAAACCTAAATCAGGATGGCCAGACGCGGGATTGAACCGTCGTCCTCCCGAATGCAGGTACAGTGTTTAACCACTGTGCCACCTCGCTCGGTTTGCGTTTGTTGATGTTCATCTTATATCCTCCTTTCAAGACATTGTCCATACCGTTCAACTGCTCTCCCAAGTCCTTTGCTGTCTCTGACAGAATTACAATGTCATCGGCGAACCTTAAAGTTTTTATTTCTTCTCCGTGGCTTTTAATAGCTACTCCGAATTTTTCTTTTGTTTCCTTTACTGCTTGCTCAATATACAGATTGAATAACATCGGGGAGATGCTACAACCGTGTCTTCACTAAAGATATTTGCAGTTAATTATAACTAACGCAAATAAAAAAGTACACAGTAATGTGATTTTCCTATTATCTACTTAAGCTGGCTTCTCCGACCCCAGGCTCCCTACCTCAAATTGTCCATCCCCTATGATCTGTTAAATTTTTGCACGCTCTCACGGAAACACTCTGTAGGACGACTTTAATATCTGAACGCGTTTTCTGTCGCAACTGAAAAGCATTCCATTCTCTGAAGCTTTAAAAAATTAGTAATGTCTTGCCTAGTGCGTAGCTTCTCGCATGCGGCCGGGAGAGCTAGTGAACTCGCGTGAGCTGAGTGTGGCAGCAAGAGTGGTGGGTCGATATCGCATGTTGTTCAAGCCACAGTCGCACAGGACAATCTCCCCCACACCGAATATTTTACAGGTAGGTTACAAATTGAATTTTTAATCGCTTTGTAGGGATGAAGAAAGAGCTCTAATCACTGGATCATATCCGAGCATCTTGTATTTTTGAATGACACTGTTCCATTGTTTTCTGTTTTTTTTTCGATTGGAGAATAACTTTAACGTTGAATTGAAGAACTTAGCGGAGCACATAATCTCGTAAGCCAAATAACTCACTAAATTAAAAAATGAAGGAGGCTAGGTTTTAAGGTATCTTCAGCAAAGTTACTACGGAGAGATCAGAAGCTTCCGTCTCGCTGGATCCGGAAAGACTCAACCATGTTCATTTCAAAGGCATTTTATAACCGCACTCATATTAAGGAAACAACGGATAGCCCAGATCTGGATGTCCAGGCAGTGATTTGGGCTCCGCTTCTCCTGACTCTAAGTCCAATGAATTAATAACTGTTCCACCTGGATCGGTGTATGAAGACCAAATTTGGTTGTAGTCAGATGGGTGGACTATGAATACCTAATAAATTGTTGAACTATTGAAAAATTTTTTTCCAGCGGTGGCCAACTGAAAATAATAAACAGAAGAACACTGCAACAAACAGGAGGATAAAAGTGGTTTGTAGTTCTTTTTGGAACTGAACTGCTTTTTCGAAAGTAGATTCCTAGCGCGCCTTAAACAGAAAGATCATAGCTAATGTACACAGTCACATTCTGCCGTCGCCAGAGAAACTAGAGTATACGATCCAAATACATATTTAGAGTAGCCCAAAACACAGTGGAAGGGCTTATGTTAGTAATAACTAAAAGGAAAAGAGAGATAAATACAGTGCGTCCCAAAATAATGCATACATTATTTGAAACTGAACATCTCTTTAATGAAAGGGGTTAGAAATACAATTTTAGTGGTGTTAGGTGCCTCATGGTCAGACTTAAGGTGGTAAATGTTCAAAATGGTGTCCGTCCATCGCAATACACCGTCGACAATGACTTGCGACTAAGCGACATGCCAACTTTATTGGTTCCAACAGAATAGCATCACAAGCTTGTTCAGTTTGCTCTCTAAAATCATCCAGTGTGTGTGGTCTCGCAGCGTAAACTGTGTTCTTGAGAGTACCCCACAGAAAGAAATCTAGAGGAGTTAAATCTGGAGATCGAGTGGGATACTCCACACTCCCTCTTCGTCCTATCCATTTGGCAGCGAATGTATGTTTGAGAAACGCTCAGATGGATAGAACGTCTGCCATGTAAGCAGGAGATCCCGGGTTCAGATCCCGGTCCGGGCACACATTTTCAACATGTCCCCAATGAAGTATATCAACGCCTAGTGCAGCTTGAGTGTCCATTTAATTATCATTTCATTTTTGCTGACAATCCTGAAACAAAAGAAAGCAGTGTTATGTTTTTCACCGCCTTCTAAATTATTACCCATAAAAATTGTATTCCTGCCTCCTTTAATTAAAGAGATATTCTGTTTCAAAGAGTTTATACATTATTTTGGGACACCATGCACATGGATGATAAAAACTGTAAGAGTTGAGAACATCCTCTCCGCAGACTGTGAAAGAAAACCATTCAAACTGAACAAATTTAGAAAAAAAGAAAAAAAATCTATCTCAGGAAGAGGGAAGCAAAATGAAACTGAAACCTCTCCTAAAGCACTGGAAGAGTGCGCAGTTCCAAAATACCAAGGAGCCTCGTTGGACCGCCCCTCCTCTTTCAGGCCGCAGTTAACATCAGTTTCAAACAAAGCCACAATCAATGTCGGAGGCAAATTCACAGTGACAACCCGGGGAGAACAGCCAGAAACTGTGAGGACTTCTGCACATCCTTTGTACGTCTGTACACCTGAATGCACGCGCCTTGTATGGCACAGGTCCCACAATACGAGAGCAGAGGATGTACCTGTCAATACAGGCTATGTATGGCCAAACCTTTCTGGAGAAGATTTATATTTGAATTTGCCTCTCAGGTCTTCCCCCAAACGACAGGCTTCATGCCTGACCTCAGTAACGCTCGCCTCACTTCGTCTGCTGCGTAAAGGATTCGTAGAAGGCCATCTTTACTTCGTTCAACGGATTTGCGCCATATTTGATAACATTTGAGAGAAAAAAATGTTGTGTCAAAATATAGCAGAGCTGTTGCGCAGTTAGTCTACGAAGGAGACTGCTTACAACTCCCTTGTTTTCGCGCAATACTCAGACAAAACAAAATTGAGTCCTGATGCTTACACAGCAGTATGGAGCGTCTCGCTATCCCAAACACGCGTGACGCACACCGCTCCTCGCGTGATGCTAACACGCCGTGTCACGCCACTAGGCTGGCAACCGTCATTCGCTGCCGAGGTCACTAACGCACGCCTGTGCGTTGGCGTGCAAATAGGTAGCAGCGCGTTCGAATCCTGCTGGTGAAAGAGATTCTCACCGCCGGTATTTGACTGGAAAGAGGAGAAGAGAAGGAATTGCTCCTCCTGATATACAACGAAAATTTGCAGCCAGAAAAAAGAAAACCAGACCAACAGCATCGTACACATTATGATCAAAACCATCTGGATATTAAGCACTACGGCACGAGTGGCGACCCTCCTGTATAGAAGGACGCGGGGAGTACTGTGTAGACTGGACTCTCATTCGGGAGGACGACGGTTAAATCCCGCGTCCGACCATCCTGATTTAGGTTTTCCGTGATTTCCCTAAATCGATTCAGGCAAATGCCGGGATGATTCCTTTGCACGGCCGATTTCCTTTCCTAATCCGATGACACCGATGACCTCGCTGCTTGGTCTCTTCCCCCCAAATCAACCGAACCCAAGTACTGTGTAGTCAGCGGAGAAGTAGTAATTGCACAGTGGGTGGTTCGGAAGAGCTCTGTGCTTCCCAATGTGGACTAGTTATTGGATGTCACCTCAATAAAAAATCAAATTTACCTTGAAAAACTACAAATGATGTTAAGCAGTATAGGAACAGATCTGTGTCAATGCAGTATATAAAGTAATTATGATTTGCTCCATTTTTGTTAACGTTTGCCCTGACTCGTTCCACAACCCTATACCTTAGAATGAATTAATGGAGCCTGTGTTTTGCGAATGAGGGGATGGACAGACCACAGCCCATGTAAAGAGCGCTCTCAAGATCTGAGCTGATGGACGATAGAGGAAGTGGGCGCAGCTCGAATTTGTTCCGCGGTGAATGACCAAATACTTCTCAGGTCTCACTACAAATTGGTTCTGGACACACTTGATACACCGTATCCGTTACACGCTCCAGTTTTGTTCAAACTGATACAGAACTGATACTTGTGGCTGTGTGATGGGGCAGGGTGTGAGTGCTGTTGGTGAAGGTTTCTTTCTCCCCTGTCCCTCGCTGGGTACTTGGCCCACTTCTACCGCCTCGCTTTGTGCCCACTGTCAGTGCTCTTTTGATTACCAAGTTCTGTTCTGTAGATGTGCAAGATCTGCAGTCCCTATTATTCGTGCTTAGTTGTGATGTAAATATTTGTAATCTATGTTGTTTTCTTCCGACACGGTAAGTGAATAAACAAAATGTATTATGTTAGCTCTCTTTGTTTCTAGCGTGTCAAAGGGAAGCGACGAAACATATTCCAATATTAGCGTGCTGATTTAAAACGTGAATCGATTTTATTTTCCTTGTAACGTGAAGACGGCCCATTTCAGGAAAAAATGATCATGTGTATTGGCTTTGTCAACTGGGCGTCTGCTACGACCAGTAACTGTAAAACGCTCAGTTCAAGGAAATATCACGATGACTAGTTTTGGGCCGGGACCCATTTTCTAATCATCGTAACACAGTCAAAATTTCATTTTCGGAAATACTATTTCTGACTATGTTACGATGCTTTGAAAATTGCTCTCGAGCCGAAACTAAGTGAATAAAAAAAGTGAAATATGGAACTTTGGACTGGTTTCTCGTTGTACTGATTAACAGAAGTTGTTGACCCAGGTTATTCCACCATGCTCGTAGAAACTGTAAAACACTGTTTATTCCTATGTTTCCCTCATTTGCATATTATTTTGCATATTACATTTATTTTTTAGTATTTTTAATTTATGTGTATATTTCCTCTACATTTTACAGGATGTGGATGCAGATATTTCGTTTTTGCTGAGAAACGGAAAAAATGCCGAAGAACATACTGACGATGGCACTGCGAGCTTTGCTGGTATGCGAGAGGCTATCGAGCAGTTTGTGTAAGAGCCCGCAGTGAGCACGCAGGCTTGCATGGGCCAATCGCCGGGTAGCCGTGAGCGGCGCTGCAGCTTCCTTACGACCGTCGGCAACTGCGGAAGTTCCCGGGGTCTCGTCACTCGCCAGGCACGCAGCCAGCATGCGCTGCGGAGGTCTCCAGGGACGCCGGACGGAGCTGGTGCAGCTTTCAGAGATTAGGAGTCACCGTCTTATCGACCTCCAGCGACGGTTCCTCTCTTTATTACGCTGCAGGTACACTACCGGTCATTAAAATTGCTACACCAAGAAGAAATGCAGATGATAAACGGGTATTCATTGGAAAAATATATTAGAACTGACATGTGATTACACTTTCACGCAATTTAGGTGCATACATCCTGAGAAATCAGTACCCAGAACAACCACCTCTGGCCATAATAACGGAGTTGATACGCCTGGGCATTGAGTCAAACAGAGCTTGGATGGCATGTACAGGTACATGTTCATTAAGAGTAGTGACTGGCATATTGTGACGAGCCAGTTGCTCGGACACCATTGACCAGACGCTTTCAGTTGGTGAGAGATCTGGAGAATGTGCTGGCCAGGGCAGCAGTCGAACATTTTCTGTATCCACAAAGGCCCGTACAGGATCTGCAACATGCGGTAGTGCATTATCCTGCTGAAATGTAGGGTTTCGCAGGGATCGAATGAAGGGTAGAGCCACGGGTCGTAACACATCTGAAATGTAACGTCCACTGTTCAAAGTGCCATCAATGCGAACCAGAGGTGACCCAGACATATAACCAATGGCATCCCATACCATCACGCCGAGTGACACGCCAGTATAGCGATGGCGAATACACGCTTCCAATGTGCGTTCATCGCGATGTCGCCAAACACGTATGCGACCATCATGATGCTGTAAACCGAACCTGGATTCATCCGAAAAAATGACGTTTTGCCATTCGCGCACCCAGATTCGTCGTTGAGTACACCATCGCAGGCACTCCCGTCTGTGATGCAGCGTCAAGGGTAACCGCAGCCATGGTCTCCGAGCTGATAGCCCATGCTGCTGCAAACGTCGTCGAACCGTTCGTGCAGATGGTTGTCGTGTTGCAAACATCCCCATCTGTTGACTCAGGGATCGAGACGTGGCTTCACGATCCGTTACAGCCATGCGGATAAGATGCCTGTCATCTCGACTGCTAGTGATGCGAGGCCGTTGGGATCCAGCACGGCGTTCCGTATTACCCTCATGAACCCACCGATTCAATATTCTGCTAACAGTCATTGGATCTCGACCAATGAGAGCACCAATGTCGCGATACGATAAACCGGAATCGCGATAGGCTACAAACCGACCAATATCAAAGTCGGAAACGTGATGGTACGCTTTTCTCCTCCTTACACGTGGCACCACAACAACGTTTCACCAGGCAACGCCGGTCAACTCCGTTTTTTTTTTTTTTGTATGAGAAAACCGGGTTGGAAACTTTCCTCATGTCAGCACGTTGTAGGTGTCGGCACCGGCGCCAACCTTGTGTGAATGCTCTGAAAAGCTAATCATTTGCATATCACAGCGTCTTCTTCCTGTCTGTTAAATTTTGCTCCAGTAGCATGTCACCTTGGTGGTGTAGCAATTTTAATAGCCAGTAGTGTAGTTTAAACGGAAATTTTTCCTGGTGTGTTCCAACACAAACCTAAATGTAGCAACTTGCCCTTGTTGGTGCCATGCTTCTTCACCTCTGGAAGGGAAAAAAACAGTTTCCCAGTTTCGACCTGTCTCCTAGAGCACAAAATATGAGCTTACGGATTATCTAACCAGTTTTGTGACTGAACTGGCGATGCAACAAATACGCTATCTAATCAAAATATTGTGTTGCCAGCGGAGAAGTACTAACACCAGAAGGGTTCAGTGACTTCCAACGTCGTCTACTCACTGGATTTCGCCTGGGTAACAAATCCATCACGGACATTTCAAACTTTCTAAAGTTACCCAAGTCCAAGTGGGAACGCGAAGGAACAATCACAGCTAAACCGAGACCAGCCATATCATCTGTGCTGACAGACAGGGACTGTCAAACATTGAGGAGGGTGATTGTAAAAAATCGCATAAAATCTGCGGAAAGACACACTCACGAGTTTCAGAGTGCTAGCTGCAGGCCAGCCATCACCCTGACAGTGCGTAGGGAGCTTAAAAGAATGGGCTATAATGGGCGGGCAGCTCCTTATAAACCTCACGTTTCTGTACTCAGCACTAAGCGATGCCTTCGGTGGTGTAAAGCGTTACGGCGTACAGTCTGCGCCGGCACGCCATTCAGGGAACGACAGAGAAGAGGAGAGGTCAGCCAGTCGCACGCTGACCGACCTCCCTCCAGGACGACAACGCGACAGCAGCGGCCCCTACGTGAGGACAGCATACCCGCTACTCCCGACTGTTGGCAGCCGACTTCGATAGCAACTTCAACGTTCACCACCTCGTTAACCGACACATCGTTAGCTATCTCTTTGTAGCACAGACTTGTGGTCGTCTGTTCTGAAGAAGACTGATTATTTTGTATGTCGCCCTTTGCTTGTGACACATCTATCAGAGTGTAACAAAACTAATTAATACGAGTTGTTTGATTGCTTGTCTGGCGAACGGAGTATGCAGGATTCATAGACACAGAAACATTGGCGATGAGGTGAACGAATAGGATACCGACAACCTGTTAAGAGAGCCACCCGCTGCCAAAGATTGTCTCCGTTTTTTGTCGTGGGCTTTTGTGTTTTGCTGGCGCCTTGATTCTACCGTGTCTTTTCTTTGCAGGAATGTGTTTACATGTTTTAACAGTGTCTCTTACAGTGTTTTTCCTACTCAGTGTTTTCAGGTGAGCGTTGCAGAAATTTTCTTTGCTTGCGTGCTTATTTTTATGGCTTGCATTGTCTGTTTATTGCATTTGTCTATTCCAAAATGAGCAATCCACCTCTCCCACCCCCTGCTCAGGCAACTCAGCTGCAAGCGATAGATGCAACGCAGGTAAAACAGATGTTTCAGTTCCAGATGCAGCAAATTGCAACCCTTCTAAACAAGGCCGGCCGTGGTGGCCGTGCGGTTCTGGCGCTGCAGTCCGTAACCGCGGGACTGCTACGGTCGCAGGTTCGATCGGACATGGGTGTGTGTGATGTCCTTAGGTTAGTTAGGTTTAAGTAGTTCTAAGTTCTAGGGGACTTATGACCTAAGATGTTGAGTCCCATAGTACTCAGAGCCATTTGAACCATTTGAATCTAAACAAGGTACAGCAGGTACTCGCCAACCGAGCCACAAACGCAGTGCAACATGCAACAACTGTAGCTCCTAGTGCTATACCATCTTTTCGCCAGCATAATGAAAAAGAAGAGAAATAGCTCGAGTGGTTGCAACAGTGTGAAGCCCATAACATTGCTCACGAGCTTGCAGGTACTGCGAAACTACATTACTTTTTGTCACGTTATTCAGAAATTGTTCCCTTACGCAATTCCGAGTGAACTTTCCTACGATCACGTTGTAGGATCTCTAACTAACTATTATGACCAATAAGTGAATGTGATGGCAGCTAGGTATCAATTGTTTCGCTGCAAGAGAAGGTCAGAATAAACTTGTCGTGAGTGGGTAACAAATTCGCAGGTTATGACAAGGAAATGCAAATTAAAATGTGTTTGTGATGCTTTATATTCAGATGTTATGCTGTGTGAAGTGATCATGTACAGTGCAACTGATGTCAGACTCATAGAACAGCTTTTGAGACAGTCAGATCTATCATTTCATCACATAGTGCAAATTCTCGATTAGTATGATTCAGTTGCTGTAGCGGTCGATAAATTTCAGCAGGCACCAATTTGTCGGGTTGAGTCGTCCCTCGCTCACAACCGGCCCAGCAGGCAGCAACAGCACACGTGCGCCAAGATGCGTAATCATTTCTCTAAACAGGCGGATACATCAGTGAATAGAATTAAGTCATGCCTTCGGTGCTGTTACAGTACAAACGCCAAGATAACCCATCCAGACAAGCAGTGTTACGCTTGTGGCAAGAAAGGTCACGTACAATCCATACGTTTGTAACGGAACAAACATGCGAATTCTGCCCACTCACAAAAACCTAGTCACAGGGCCCATGTGTGATTGTGGTGCAATGCAGTGTATTAAAAGCCTGCTGCTGGCATCAGCAAAAGAAGCAAGCGAACAGTTTCTTCAGTGCTACGCCAGTCCAACAAACTTTTTGTTCATTTGCATCTTTGTGCAGAATGTGTGAAATTTCAGTTGGACACAGATGCCTCTACTACATTGCTGAATCGTAACACATATGAAATGTTAGGCTTCCCAAACCTGCCTAAAACTAGTACGCAGCTGACAGCTTATAATAGACAAGACATTCCCATTCTCAGAAAATGTACTTTCCTTACCATGTGTTTGTGGTAGTGAGAACGTATTTGGCCTTAATTTGTTTGGCTTTCAAATTGACGACAATATGTTGTCATTGACTGCATTCAATGCCAAACACAGTTCTTCCTGAAAGAATTCCCTGAACTGTTTTTCTGAAGGTATAGGCAAGGTTAACAATTTTTTTGCACATATTACTATGAAAGACAATGCTCAGCCGAAATTTTAATGGGCCGAAACTGTTCCCATTCCATTACAGGACAAAGTGGCCGCTGAACTTAAATAATTGCATGAGCTATTGCGTCGATACAAGCTAGCCAGTGGGCAACTCCACTGGTTTTGCTCCTCGAACCTTCAGGTCGTGCCTCTGCGTTGACTTTAAGTCTACTGTCAACCCATAAACTGTGATTCATACTTATCCATTGTTACGTCCAGAAGATCTCATGGACAGATTAGGCGCTGGTCGCTATTTTGCAAAAACTGATTTGCGCGACGCATGTCTTCAGATACCACCAGACGAAGGATCTCAAACCGTGTGTATAGTGAACACTCATTTTGGCTTATTTAAATATTTACGTTTGCCTTTTGGCAGTTCTTCTGCACCCGACATTTTCCAACGGTATTTGAAACAGCTGACTGTTCAAGTTCCAAACTGTTCAAACTATTTGGACGATACTGTTGTAGCAGGTCGTACACCTAACGATCACATTGCAAATTTGCGTGCTTTGTTTCGTGTGTTATCTGATGCAGGACTAAAGTGTAGACTGGACAGGTGCGATTTTCTTAAACATGAGTAGCAGTATCTTGGTCATGTCAAAAACAATGAAGGTGTATACCCTCTTAAGTCGCAATTGTTAGCCATATGTGACCTGTCAGTTCCTCGCAATGTCACAGAATTGCAGACCGTCTTAGACAAAATGTACTATTATATTCGGTTCAAACTGACTGCTGCACAAATCGCAGCTCTATTGCATCGCCTACGTCGCAAGAACGTCCCCTTTGTTTGCACAGATGAGTGCCAAGAAGTTTTTCGAAAACTTAAAGATGCATTGCTTAGTGATCGATGCTTGGTTCACTTTGATCCTGACAAACCAATTGTGTTGCAAGTTGACGCTTTCTCTTACGGAATCGGTGCAGTGCTTTCGCGCAGATTAGGTAATAATGACAGGCCTATTGCTTTCGCACCAAAAGCGTTGTCCAAAGCTGTGTGTAACTATTCACTAGTAGTGAGCGAGGCATTGGATATTGTGTATGGTATCTGTTGTGGTTGGCAGGAGAGCCAACCGTGTTCCTAAAGGAGGCCGAAATGCACGCGTTTTAGCTCACGCAGGCTGGCGTGACGTCTGGAACATGACAAGGGAATTAGAATTGAGAAAAACGGACGTAGCTGGTGGTACATGATTCACAATATCAATAGTACGGATACTGGCGCCTTGCTAGGTCGTAGCAAATAACGTAGCTGAAGGCTATGCTAACTATCGTCTCGGCAAATGAGAGCGTAGAAGTCAGTGAACCATCGCTAGCAAAGTCGGCTGTACAACTGGGGCGAGTGCTAGAAGTCTCTCTAGACCTGCCGTGTGGCGGCACTCGGTCTGCAATCACTGATAGTGGCGACACGCGGGTCCGACGTATACTACCGGATCGCGGCCGATTTAAAGGCTACCAATTAACAAATGTGGTGTCTGGCGGTGACACGACAGTATCATCAAATTCCATCACTATTTGTATGGCAGAAAATTCTACTTAGTGACAGATCACAAGCCATTTCAGTCCTTGTTTCATCCGATGAACCCGGTTTCTGGACGAACTGCCCAAAAATTACAAAGATGGGCTTCGTTGTAGTCTCAATACCAGTGCGAGATTGTGTGTCGTCCGACAGGTCAACATAGTCATGCGGACGAACTTTCATTCATTTCGGTTGGCCCTGATATAGCCTTTGATGCTTCTGTTGCATCTTGTTGTCACATCGATGCTCACGTTTCTGAATTGCTTCTATCCTTTCCTCTGAACTATAGGAAAATTGCACGGGCCAAGGAAGCTGATTCGGTTTTGAACATTCTACTAAAATACATTCGTACATCTTCGCCTCGCTCATTGCATAGCACAACGAATTCTGCAGTGCGCCGATACTTTGCACGTCGGCAAAGTCTCGCTCTGCAGCAAGTTATGATTCTTGTTGAAAATGACAGTGTACAGTCACGTGTGTTGATCCCAAAAGCTTTCTAAAAGAAGTGTTCCAGTTGCTTCACCCTAGGGGATTGTTCGTACGAAACACATAGCGCGTCGATACTGTATTTGGCAGCGTATGGACACCCAAATAGAACAGATGACGTCACAGTGTCACGCATGTGCGGAAAATCAGTCCGCTTCGCCACAAAAATTCTCTGCTTGGCCTAAGTCGCAATCATCATGGCAACGTGTGCACATAGACTTTGCGGGACCTTTTTGGAACATTCGTTGATTGATTGTGTTAGACTCTCATAGCAAGTTTCCTTTTGCTGTGCCAGTGAACCCGACAGCGTCACGTAGCACAGTCCTCTATTTTTTGCCTCACCCTGAAGTCATAGTGTCGGGCAACGGCCCTCAGTTCACGTCAAATGAACTTGAAACATTCTGTGAACGCAGTGGCATACTGCATCTAACTAATGCACGGTTCTATCCACAGTTAAACGGAGAAGCGGAACGTTTCGTCAGAACCTTCAAGCAGCAGATAGCCAAACTTCACACCGCACACACCAGGGATCAAGTATCGCAACAGTTTCTCGCCTACTGTCGTCCACATTCACGCGATGGACCATCTCCGGCGGAATTTCTTTACGGCCGCCGCCATCGAACACTGCTCCACCTGCTCCACCATCCTCAGCATCCGGCGCCGAAGGAAGGCCGTAAGTATCGCTTCTCGCCGCATGATATTGTGTTTTTTTAGGGTTTTTAACGGAAACAGCCGGTGGGCGCCAGGCGAGATCCTTCGTCGACTTGACACAGGCATGTAACTCATTTTAGGCCCCGACAATAAAATTAGCCACTGTCATGTGCACAGTGATCCTTCTGTATCTCTTCCGCCAGATTCACAGATCCCGAGGACGGCGCAGCCACAGCAGCCGCCAGAGGGTGTCATCGCGACACCGCGGGACGACCCCATGGAGACAGAACCTTCGTCGCCTCCGCCCCCTCTCGTCCTGCCGATATAGCTGGACCCGCCCAAGCCGCAGCAGCCTCAGGAGGTGGACGTGTACCCTTCTGGGCGTTTTCCAGGAGACGGTCCGTTACTTTGCAGGGGATGGGGCGTAGGAGGAATGTTACGGCGTAAAGTCAGCGCTGGCACGCCAGTCGGGAACGACAGAGAAGGCTGTGAGAAGAGGTCAGCCAGTCGCACGCTGACCGACCCTCTCCAGGGAGACAACGCGACAGCAGCGGCCCCTACGTGAAGACAACGTAAGCGCCGCACCCGACTGGTGGCAGCCGACTTTGATAACAGTTTCAACGTTAGCCACTTCGTTAACCGACGCATCATTAGCTATCTCTATGTAGCACAGACTTGTGGCTCGGCTCTGAGCACTATGGGACTTAACTTCTAGGTCATCAGCCCCCTAGAACTTAGAAGTACTTAAACCTAACTAACCTAAGGACATCACACACATCCATGCCCGAGGCAGGATTCGAACCTGAGACCGTAGCGGTCGCGCGGTTCCAGACTGAAGTGCCTAGAACCGCTCGGCCACCACGGCCGGCTTGGGCAAACAGAGTCGTTGCCATCTTCAGGTGGTTCCTGATGACTGCTGCTGATTGGCCGAGTTGCACTCATCAGGAGTCACCTCAAGATGGCAATGAGTCTGTTTGTCGATGTATTGTGGACAACTTAGGACGTGAGCCGGGAGATAACCGAGAATTGTACACGCTATCTTCTCTGGCGTCAGCTGTTGAGGAAGAATAAGCTGTCATTCGTCCACAGACATTCAGATATTTCATTAAAAGTTTCCCTAGCAGAATTAAAGTCGAAGGGTGGACACATCCCATGTTAATGTCCACTGATAGCTGTCCGGCTGCTCTTGATCAGGTAGTGTATATGTAAAGAAGCGAAATGATAACGTAGTTTTGGAAATTCCTAAGGAAGCCGCAAGAGGAGAGTCAAGTACATTACCACCTTAGAAATATGTCCCACTTAATTTTACACATATAATCTTTGCAGATGAAACTTTCATTGACTGGGTTCATTTGTAGTGCACTTCATTGATAGTATTTGGAAGAAAAGTGTACTTCCTTAAACACAACGTCTGTTCAAGAAATACGGGAACTTCGTCCACAAAATTTTTCTACGCCCACCTTTCATTAACTGCGCATGATCTCCTTCGCAATACTCTCCTCCACAATTGATACACCGCTGCCAACGCCGTTCCCACTTCCGGAAGCAGACTTGGTACACCTCTTGCTGGACCGCACGAAGCGTCGTCTGGGAATTTTCTTGCAAATCGTCGTTCTTTCGAAGGGGTTTCAACTTTGGAAACAAAAAAGTCCGCAGGGGCCAGGTCTGGAGAGTACGGCGGATGAGGTAGCAAAGTTATTTCCTTTTTTATGCAATAGTTACACACTAACAGGGATGAGTATAAGGGTGCGTTATCGTGATGCAAGAGCAATGAATTGTCTCGCCACATTTCAGGCCGTTTCCATCTCACATTCTCACACAGGCGTCGAAACCGGTAGTACCATTGATTAACACATTGTCCCTGTATCACGAATTCATTACCAACAAATCCTTGAAAGCCAAAGAAAACTGTCAGCTCGACCTGACCTTACGACCTTTTTTGGTCTTGGAGAGCCTTTCCCGTCCCACTGTGAAGATTGAACCTTGGTCTCAACATCATAACCGTAGACCCACGTCTCATCACCAGTTATGATTGTCTCAAGGAACATCTCGTTCTCATTTGCGCTATCCAAAAGCTCTTCGCAGATTGCAAGGCACAGGTCTTTCTGGTCTTGGCTCATGAGCCGTGGGACGAACGTAGCGGCACATGATGCATTCCAAGGTGCTGTGTCAGTATTTCGTGACATGCTCCAACTGAAATGTTACATTTTCTGCAAGATTTCGGACAGGTTGTTGTTTTGAGGGAGGAGACTAGACAGCGAGGTCATCGGTCTCATCGGATTGGGGAAGGATGGGGAAGGAAGTCAGCAGTGTTCTTCCAAAGGAACCATCCCGGCATTTGCCTGGAGCCATATAGGGAAATCACGGAAAACCAAAATCAGGATGGCCGGACGCGGGATTGAACCATCGTCCTCCCGAAGATTTCGGACAGTCAGTCTTCGATTGGCACGCAAAATTTCGCTGATGTTCCTGACATGAGCGTCGTCGGTAGACATCGAGGAGCGTTCTGAACGAGGTTCATTTTTAACACCCATCGGACCATTTTTAAATTGCGTGAACCATTCGTAACACCGAGTGAGGCTTAAGCGTTCATCGCCGCAGGCTTCCTTCATGATTTAGTGTACCACTGTAAAGAATTTCTTGAGTTTCACGCTAGATTTAATGCAGACGCGTTGCACGTCTAACTCCGCCTTCTCTAAATTCTCAAACTGAGCGACAGAACGCTATACTCAATACTGCACTGAACGATAACTAACAGCCATACAACGATGAAACTTCCGGCAGTTACACATTAAACACAGGCATGTGCAGGAATGCCAACTGCATTTCGCAACACTAGTGCAAAATTACGAATGTTTCGGAATTTTTGACAGATCTCGTTAAGTCTTGTTTTGTAACGTCGTAATCCGTAGAGTAAACCAGTGACCAAAGTATTCATGCGCCGGTTGCTGCAGTCGATAGCAGATAAATGGAAACTAAAGGAAAATGCACAACGATCATTGCTCTTCTGCTAACCTCTGTTCTCCATAGGTGATTGACTTTCCTACCTTCTCTTCGATGGCGTACACTGTACTCACAGAAGCTTCAACTGAAGACGGTTGGCTGAATGACCAGCGTGCATTTTCCTCGTGATTCCATTTGCTTAGTGTCAGCTCCAGTCTGTGGACAGCTTACACTGACTCGGGTACCTGCATTGTATCCTAGCAGAGGACAGTCAAAATGAATTGTGTGTAACGGTTTTATTAACGGCATGCTTACGTGAATGGTACGTTGTGATACGATATCGAACAAGTCTTGTGGGGAGGCAGTGGGTTACCAAATAAAGATATGTTCATGTCTTCGTAACGAACGAAGTTACTAGAAAGGCAGACATGTTGGTTAATGTCTCTCTTCTCTCTATGGTAGATAAATAACATTTGCTTGATGTATTTTCTGTTTTTATTCTGAACTAATAATTCTTTGGGTTTGTCAAAGATAGATGGAACTCCCCGTATCACAGTTGAGCGCAATTCTGGACGGCTATATGGGGCGTACGCAAGGACCAATTAAACTGACGAGAGCATTTTTGCTCAGATGTTTTTCACTCATGGTGTGGTTATATGTAATCCTATGTAATTTTTATTCTGTTGAAGACTGCCTTGGTGCTATCGAAACCATGGTCAATTTGACAACAATTTTATACAACCGAGGTGGCTACACATAGAGGGTGTACATAAAATTCAGGAACACTTTCAATTAATTATTGCACAAGAACTAAACATTGTACAGATGTCATACATATTCCATTTTGAATAGAAACTCTGAAAGCTATTTTTTTTCGCTTCCCGTATTCTCTCCTGGAGCTCTGCTACATCACGCGGTAGAGGAGGTACGTACACCAGATCTTTAACGTGTCTGCACAGAAAAAAGTCACACGGAGTGAGATCTGGTGATCGGAGAGGCCATTTCGTGAACTCCAACACACAGAAAGCTCGCGCCGCACATGAACGCGCCGTATTTGCGACTAGCGCTACCGGCAAAGTACCAAACTGCGCTGTGGCGGTGCACATGAAAAAAAAAAAAAAAAAAAAAAAAAAAACTTTCAAGGTTTGTCTTCGAAATGACATGCGTATGATATCTGTACAATGTTTGGTTCCTGTGCAATAAATAATTGAAAGTGTTTCCGGACTCAATGTACATCTACATCTACATCCATACTCCGCAAGCCACCTGACGGTGTGTGGCGGAGGGTACCTTGAGTACCTCTATCGGTTCTCCCTACTATTCCAGTCTCGTATTGTTCGTGGAAAGAAAGATTGTCGGTATGCCTCTGTGTGGACTCTAATCTCTCTGACTTTATCCTCATGGTCTCTTCGCGAGATATACGTAGGAGGGAGCAATATACTGCTTGACTCCTCGGTGATGGTATGTTCTCGAAACTTCAGCAAAAGCCCATACCGAGCTACTGAGCGTCTCTCTTGCAGAGTCTTCCACTGGAGTTTATCTATCATTTCCGTAACGCTTTCGCGATTACTAAATGGTCCTGTAACGAAGAGCGCTACTCTCCGTTGGATCTTCTCTCTCTCTCTCTGTATATTCTGTAAGTAATTTAACGCACGGGTGCTGGACTTAAGCTAGTAATAACGTTTAAAATTTCAATTAAAAGAGGGTGGACAAGGGCGATAAGGACTTGCACTCTAAGGGTTGCGTACAATCTTACTTTATACTGAAGCGCCAGAGATACGGGTATAGGCATGCGTATTCAAATACCAAGGTATGTAAACAGGCAGAATACGGCGCTGCGGTCGGCAACGCCTATATAAGACAACAAGTGTCTGGCGCTGTTGTTAGATCGGTTACTGCTGTTACAAAGGCAGCTTATCAAGATTAAAGTTAGTTTGAATGTGGTGTTATATTCGGCGCACTAGCTACGGAACACAGCATCTCTGAGGCAGTGATGAAGTGAGGATTTTCGCGCACGAGATCATTTCACCAGTGTACGTGAATATCAGGAATCTGGTAAAGCATCAAATCTCCGACATCGCTGAAGAAAAAGATCCTGCAAGAATGGGATGACTGGAAACATGCTACCTGGTCAGACGAGTCTAGTTTCAAATTGTATCGGGTAGATGGACGTGTGCGGCTATGGGGACAACCTCATGAATCCATGGACCCTTCATGTCAGCAAGGGACTGTCCAAGCTGGGGGAGCTCTGTAATGGTGTGAAGCGGGTGCAGTTGGAGTGATATGTGACTCCTGATACGTCTAGATGCGACTCTTACAGGTGACACTTACGTAAGCATCCTGTGTGATCACCTGCATCCATTCACGTCCATTGCACATTCTGATGGACTTGGGCAATTCCATCAGGACAATGCGACTCCCCAAACGTCCAGAATTGCTACAGAGTGGCTCGAGGAACACTCTTCTGAGTTAAAACACTTCCGCTGCCCACCACACTCCCCAGACATGAACATTGTTGAGTATATCTGGAATGCCTTGCAACGAGCTGTTCAGAAGGGATCCACACCTCCTCATACTGTTACTGGTTTATGGAGAGCCCAGCAGGACTGATGGTGCCAGTTCCCTCCAGCACCACTTCAGACATTAGTCGAGTCCATATCACGTGGTGTTGCGGCTCTTCTGCATGGTCGCGGGGCCCTACACGATATTAGGCAGGTGTACCAGTTTCTTTGGCCCTTCTTTTTCTGTCGTACGTCACTTCGGCGACTTGCGTTCCTAACCTACCTCAGTTTAATACGGATTCGCTCCACGTGTTGTTTCTGGCGATTGTTCACATCACTGACAAGGTGTGTGGAGCACGACTAGGAGTTCAACATACTTGAACTGGAACACGCAACTCTCAACCGTTTTCCAAAAGAGCGAGTCTGAAAATTTTAGGATTCTTTATATAATTTTTATGGTCCCAAATACTCGAGCAGTTCGCTGCCGAGCGAGTAAGCGCGTAGTTCCATAAGCACAAAAGTCTGGATGGAATCTCGCTATTGGTAATTTTCCTCATTGTCACGTAACTCTAACGACAGATTTATTATAATTGTGCCAACTATCAGTATTTAATAATTCATTTACTATAAGCATAATATTTATCCTGAAAAATGGAGAAAAACATTTTTCGTAAAGAGACTGGAAATTTAAAAAAACGATACGCGAGAACTTTCAATCAATCAGATAGACATTTCATTCATATTATTGTATCTACGTTTATAACAGATGTAATCGGTAACCTATGAATCATTGCACCAATTAGGATGATACTGATGGTAGAAATATGGAAACTAATAATTATTGCGACAATTAGCATTTGATGAGCGACGAATTTTCGCATGTGCACGATTTTTTAGTGTCTCTATTGGAAAACGAACTTGGTTTACATTAATAAGCGGTTCTCGGTCATCAGATGTTTTAGCAGGGAATCAAACATTTGGAAGCATATCACCGAATATTGGTACAGATGACTGCTGGTGTGTGATTGGTTGAATTTTTATCCATACTTGTCCAGAAGTTATCTCTCTCTATCCTATACGAAGATATACACGCAATTTTATAATATTTTATAAGGTTCTTTGCCAGTATGTAAAAATAAGGCTGCACCCGCGGAGTGCGTTTGGAATGGATCACTTTAATACTGCGCGTTGGAAGAATAACGTGAGAATCAGAAGTAACTACCGGTAGCCAGATTCGATCCAAGGACTTGACGCTTGCGAAACTAACGGCTTATTCGTTCAGTTGCGGACTCCTTGAGTGCTAGCGACCATTCAAAGCGTATAAGCAGGCCTAAAATTTTCGGGCTCGTGTTTCTCGAAAACGATTGAGAGTTGCGTCTTCTTATTTACGTAGCATGAAGTCGCAGCCGTGCCCTGCCCCAAGCGCTCTGTTAATGTGAATGAAATGGGTGGCGGGGATTCCGTACGGTCTCCGTGTGAGAGGTGAAAGCCAACTGAGAAAAGAGCGGCTCCATCGAGATTCGATTGCACGACTCCTTGGTTTCCAGACACAGGCGTTAATGCGTTCTAAATTCTTCATTTTCTTCATCGTTGTTCTCATTACTTTGTCTGGGCGAACGTCACATAAACACCCCTTCAAGTTCATAGTTGAACACCTCACTCGGCCTTTTTACTACAGAGGGCCAAACACTCTGAGCTCCAGTGACGATCGTCTAGACAAGCAGAATCTACATCTACATCAGGGTGTTTCAAAAATGACCGGTATATTTGAAACGGCAATACAAACTAAATGAGCACCTATAGAAATACACCGTTTGTTGCAATATGCTTGGGACAACAGTACATTTTCAGGCAGACAAACTTTCGAAATTACAGAAGTTACAATTGTCAACAACAGATGGCGCTGCGGTCTGGGAAACTCTATAGTACGATATTTTCCACATATCCACTATGCGTAGCAATAATATGGCGTAGTCTCTGAATGAAATTACCCGAAACCTTTGACAACGTGTCTGGTGGAATGGCTTCACATGCAGATGAGATGTACTGCTTCAGCTGTTCAATTGTTTCTGGATTCTGGCGGTACACCTGGTCTTTCAAGTGTCCCCACAGAAAGAAGTCACAGGGGTTCATGTCTGGCGAATAGGGAGGCCAATCCACGCCGCCTCCTGTATGTTTCGGATAGCCCAAAGCAATCACACCATCATCGAAATATTCATTCAGGAAATTAAAGACGTCGGCCGTGCGATGTGGCCGGGCACCATCTTGCATAAACCACGAGGTGTTCGCAGTGTTGTCTAAGGCAGTTTGTACCGCCACAAATTCACGAAGAATGTCCAGATAGCGTGATGCAGTAATCGTTTCCGATCTGAAAAATGGGCCAATGATTCCTCTGGAAGAAATGGCGGCCCAGACCAGTACTTTTTGAGGATGCAGGGACGATGGGACTGCAACATGGGGCTTTTTGGTTCCCCATATGCGCCAGTTCTGTTTACTGACGAAGCCATCCAGGTAAAAATAAGCTTCGTCAGTAAACCAAATGCTGCCCACATGCATATCGCCGTCATCAATCCTGTGCACTATATCGTTAGCGAATGTCTCTCGTGCAGCAATGGTAGCGCCGCTGAGGGGTTGCCGCATTTGAATTTTGTATGGATAGAGGTGTAAACTCTGGCGCATGAGACGATACGTGGACGTTGGCATCATTTGGACCGCAGCTGCAACACGGCGAACGGAAACCCGAGGCCGCTGTTGGATCACCTGCTGCACTAGCTGCGCGTTGCCCTGTGTGGTTGCCGTACGCGGTCGCCCTACCTTTCCAGCACGTTCATCCGTCACGTTCCCAGTCCGTTGAAATTTTTCAAACAGATCCTTTATTGTATCGCTTTTCGGTCCTTTGGTTACATTAAACCTCCGTTGAAAACTTCGTCTTGTTGCAACAACACTGTGTTCTAGGCGGTTGAATTCCAACACCAGAAAAATCCTCTGTTCTAAGGAATAAACCATGTTGTCCACAGCACACTTACACGTTGTGAACAGCACACGCTTACAGCAGAAAGACGACGTACAGAATGACACACCCACAGACTGCGTTGTCTTCTATATCTTTCACATCACTTGCAGCGCCATCTGTTGTTGAAAATTGTAACTACTGTAATTTCGAAAGTTTGTCCGCCTGAAAATGTACTGTTGTCCCAAGCATATTGCAACAAACGGTGTATTTCTATCGCTGCTCGTTTAGTTTTTATTGCCGTTTCAGATGTACCGGTCATTTTTGAAACACCCTGTAGATACATACTCTAACAGTTTTTGATGAGCGAGTTTGCCAGTATCAGATTATATAAATGCTGTATCTTTTGACTGCATTGACTTAGAGGTTTAAATGTTTCGCACAGCAAAGGGACGGTAGACCGTAGTATGTGATATGAAATTTAAACTTGATACCTCTACCCGTTGTGTGAAATAGGGATCTTAACAGACGGACAGACAGAGAGATAACAAACTGATACTATAAGCGTTCTGTTTTTACCGATTGAGGTACAGAATCCTAAACAGTAATCCAGGAACGCAAATTTAAAACCTGGTTTCGCCCTGGACGATCTGGCTGAGTGTGAAGGCAGATGGCAGTGCAATCTGGCGCAGTGTTGGGTTGGATATAAGCTCGGCGCGCCGGTTCCTGGAGAGAAAGCCGTGGCAAGGTCGTTCGGAAGGCCACCATCCTTCCACGAGCTCCGTCCGCTTAGCTGTTCTCCACATGACGCTCACCAGGTCCTTCTGCCGCTCCTGACGAAATCACATCGTACTGACGACTAACGAGGAGACACGCGATGTGTCGTAACGTCCCTTCCACATGCCGCCGACCGCCAGCGCGTATGCTTCAACGTTCAGCGCTCATTCTTAATACTTACCCGTTCGTTCTTACAATCTATAGCTAAGCTGTGTCACCTGTATACAAGCAGCCACAAACTGAACAAGTGTAAATAAAACAGTTTGTATCGTATGAAACATGCGTCATTAAAAGTAACCTTTATCATTAAATATTAAAAATGAACAAATCGTTTGGATAAGAAACTCTACAAACTGGAGACTCTTTACTGTTCTTTTATTACTAAATATGCGAGAAAAATTATTTGTTTTTATAAGTTCGTAGGCTTAAAAGGCCTTTATCATTTTGGATAAAATAGTTTTGGATATTGGCCCAAGTCATTGTAAACTACTAAAACAACTAAAATGGAAGACGTTTCAGTCGTCTTAATGCGGTCCTCGCTGCTGACTTTTAATTATTTATATACGTTAAAACTTTTATCATTACATTCCTGTCAAATGGAAGTATGAAATAACACCATAAACGTAGCAGCACAAGTATCAAATCTGGACTGTATAGGAATATATATTGACTAATACTGAGGAGAGTCAACTGAGGAGAGCGAGAAGTAATAGGATACAGTTAGCATGTTAGCTGGAAAAAGAGAAAAGTTGTAGATAAGGACAAGGAAAGCTGACATAGCACTCAAGACGTTATATAAATGTGGTCTGGCTGTTGGGCAGATAGAAGAAAACTGGGATATGCCAAAAGGAGTTTTACACCAATTCGAAAAGAAAAACTGAAACATATATCATCTACGGAGACTCGATTTCAACTGATTCTTGGATTTTAAATTTCTCTTAGTGAATGTATGCCAAGCTTAACTACAAATGCAGACATTCTATCTCATTTCTGACAAAAGCCTTGTGCACAGATTTTGACTGAAGTAACTGTGTTTATTAAGACAATTTTTATTTTATTTTATTGTTTCTTTATTCGTATTCGGACTTTTACTGCACTACATCTTGTATGTAAATAATTATGTAAAAAGTTATTCGACTTAACAAATTATTGATTACTTTACGAACATTCATCAAAAATTCAAGAACTTTTAGGTTTAGATTATTACAAGGAATGCACAATGAATATTAGAAGTTACTGCATTTGTATTATTAAAATTAATTTTACGCAATGTACAAGAACAACGTAACAAATTCAATTCCAAAGAAGGTAAGTGTTGACTGGTGTGAATATTACCGAACATCAGTTTAGTAAGTCATGCTTACAAAATAGTGACACGAATTATTTACAGACGAGTGGAAAAACTAGTACACGTCGACCTTAGGGAAAATCACTTTGGGTTCAGGGGAAATGTAAGAACACACAAGGCAATACTGACCCTACAGCTTATCATACAAAACAGATCAAGAAAGGCAATCATGTGTTCCAATTAACATTGTCAAAAGCTTTCTCTGAATCTACTTCAGAGAAAGCTTTCAACAATGTTCATTGGAACACACTGTTTCAAATTCTGAAGGTAGTAGGAATAAAATACACTGAACGATAAATTATCAACAAGTTGTACAAAAACTACACTGCAGTTATAAGAGTCGAAAGTCATTAAAGAGGAAGCAGTGGTTCAAACATTATTTAATGGGCATGTTGAGTGCACTACGACACAAATGACTGAGCAAACAAGATCGTCTACATAAAAATTAACAACGTACCACATACCACTGGTATAAATTAACAAAAAAGATTAGTTAATGAACAAAAGATTTTTAAAAATGGATAGCTTAAAAACTAATAATGAAAAAGTCACTGGCAGCCAGTTCCAATTAAACCAAAAATTCTAGATCATGAAATTCATTATCATTATTTTCAAGTTCCTTCATTTACTTATATCACAGTTTAATATTTCCATCTTCAGAAAACTGAAATCCCAACTGTTAATAATTTTAAATTTATTGTCAAGCTTCTTACAAGTTATGTCACTGTGTCTAGTTTTTAAATATTCACATCCTGTAATGTAACATAAATTATTTACTTCCAACTCACAAATCTTTTTATGCAAATTAGAACTGTTTATGTTATTGAGCATCTTCAGTAGAAGCTCCATTTAAGTAGAATAAAATTTTATAAAGATTAAGAATTTTCACTCAGAATTCTAGGCTGAGCATCATACATTAAATTTTTCTTTCCATAGATGACTATAGGCTATAGTATCATTCGGAGTTTTATCACTGCATGTGGCTCACAGCTTCACTGTTCTTTTCTGAGTAGTTAACAAATTCATTCTCACAGACATATTTTTAACACATATAATTTTCTGAAAAATTGAAAGTACTTATATTGTTATCACTATTCACTTGCGTGGCTCTCTTAAAATCTAGGGAAGCATCACACACTTTCAGACAATTATTTGGTGGATCTGGATTGCATATTTCTTGAGGGAAACTTCATTTCTTTCATTCTTTATATACGTAGTCCGTAATTTGATGTGAACAAACAAGGAAGAGTCACTCAGTTGGTTACGGTTCCTTTTTGTCTGGAGAACTACAAAGATGAAATAAGTAATATCAGATTTTGCTGATTATAGTAATTGTTGATATCTAGTTCAAAATTTCTCTTTCCATTCAACTCAGCGATCTCTATGGTTTATGGTTCAAAGAAATATGAGAATCCTTGAATTATTTAGGCTTTCTTGCTCAAGGTCGACTCAATATTCTGATCCATATCCAACCACAGGAACAAGGGTTTCCATTGACTCCACAATAATTTTGCCTTTCTTAGTAAGTGTAGTCACATTTTCAGTGCCAGATTGATTGTGGTTAGCTCATAGAAAAATGGCAACACCAGCACTTGGAGACCACATAAGGATTACGGATAAATCTCCTTTCCAAATAATTTCTTTATAATCTTTGAAAAATCCACCAAATATTTCTAAAGGTTAAAGTACTTCATTTTTCCTGCTTTTCATCTTCATATTGTTGAGGCTATGACCCTCATGGTTAAATCATTGGTTAGAGATAAAGTCATATAGGTACAAAAATAACTTTTTCTTTTTTCAACTACTCAGTTTCAAGTGCTTTTGAAAATAATTAAGTTTTATGAATTATTACATCCCTTAAGAATAATTTTGTATCTCTAATTCTACCTACTTCTAATTAAAATTTGTCTGATAAACGGAAGTTGCAAATAAAATAGCACTACAAACAAAAAAATCCTAAAAGAGCTACTTGGAAATAAAAACCATCCCACAAAAGGTTTGGGTTATGGTTATTTACAGAAAATTCAAAGAATAATAATCTCATTACAAATACAGGAGATATTATTTGCATAAAAGCAGAAAAAAATTGGATGAATTTATACCAATTACAGAACCATTTTGCAGCAACATCATGATCGTAAAAATAAAATTTTATAGAGTATAAAGGAAAAAGGAAAAATGGAAAATTTCTCATAAAAAAGAAGCTTATGGACTTTTTAAAGTTTTTTGATATCTAGAGTTTCTAAATTTAGTTTGGCTAGTCATGAACTAAAGCAAAAATTCCATACTTATTGGATACCAATACATGAATAATTAAAAGTGTTAAACAAAATTATTAGCAGAGATATAGAAATTGTACGGAAAAAATACTGTACAACAATCCTGTTGGTGTTACTTACAAAATAGAACAAGCTGAAGTTAAATACATTCTTATGAAAGTTTCCAGAAATTTTAGAAGAAATTCAAAAGGAACACTATTACTTATGAAATTTAGACATAAAACAAGATTTTGCTTGTATTTTTAGTAAAGAAGAAATGTGCAAATATCTAACAGATAATTATAATTTTCGAATGCAAGGAGAGTATAACAAAGAATGTAATTTAACAGTTAACAACAGCAACATTGTTTAACATGGATAAATTCTAATTCTATAGTACAAATGCAAAAGAAATTTGGTTGTCAATTAACAAAGGAAACATTTGCTTCTAAATTGATGAGACTATTAAAATCCTAATGGTAAACTGTCAAAGCATTGGTAAGAAAGTGCCAGAGTTTGAAGCGCTCATGAAAAGCACATAATACTAGGTAGAGGAAGATGGTTGAAACCTAAAATTGATAGCAGTGAGATTTATGGGGATAATTTAAATGTATATCGAAAGGATAGGCAAAAGGGAAATGGAGGTGGCGTATTTGTTGCGGTAGACAATAAACTCAAATCCACTGAGATAGAAATTGGAGCTGCATGTGAGATTGCTTGGGCAAGACTCAGTATCAGTGGAGGGCATAAAATGATAACTGGATCCTTCTATCGCCCATCAGATTTTCTCCTGATGTAACTGAAAACTTTAGGGAAACTCTTAGTTCAGTTTTACGTAACTTCCTCAGTAACACTGTAATCATCAGTGGGGGATAATCATCCAACAACTAATAGGGAAAATGACAGTTTTATTGGTGGTGGACGTATTTGGCATACTGTGAAATTTTACTAAATGCCTTCTTTTAAAACAACCTAGAACAGGGAATTTGGAACCCCACTCATGTCACTGATATCAGTGGCAACAATAATTATCGAATTACAAAGAAGAACTAAGAGAAAAGAAAGGTACATATATTCTGTAAACTAGATAAAAAATCAGTAGTGCCATATCTCAACAAGGAACTTGAAACTATCAGCACAGGTAAGAAGCATGTAGAGGAACTCTGGCTCAAGTTCAGAAGAATAGTTGACCGTGCACTGGATAGATAGGAACCCAGTAGAACAGTTTATAATGGGATGGAACCTCCATGGCATATAATTGCTGTAAAGAAACTTCTAAAGAACAGGGTTTACTGCATAATAGGTGTAAAACGAAGCGTAGGGCTATAGATAGAGAGATGCTGAGTGAAACGCTTTTGGCTGGCAAGAGAGTAATGTGTGATGCTTTCAATGACTACTGTGGCAGATTATTGTACAATGATCTTTCGCAGAACATAAAGAAATTCTCGTCATATGTAAAGGCTGCTAGTGGCAACAAAATTGGTGTCCAGTCCCTAAAGGATGACACAGGAACTGATATTGAGGATAGCAAAACAAAAGCTGATATGCTTAACTCCGTTTCCAGATGTTCCCTTAGAAAGGAAAATCCAGGAAAATTGCTCTAATTTAATCGTTGCAAGATTGAAAAGATGAATGTAATGAGTGTTACTGTCAGTGGTGTTGAGAAACATCTGTAATAATTACTATTGACCAGAGCTCCATGAACCGATGGAATCCTTGTTAGATTCTATACTGAATTTGCTGCTAAGTTAGCCACTCTTCTAACTATAATCTATCGTAGATACCTCGAACAAAAAACCATTCCCAGTTCTTGGAAAACAGACAGGTCATACCCGTCTACAAGAACGATAATAGAAGTTATCCAAAAAAACTACTGTCCAGTACCCTTGACATCCATTTGTTGTAAAATCTGAGAACTTATTTTGAGCCCAAACATAACGAAGTATCTCGAACAAAGTGAGCTTCTCAATGCGAACCAGCATGGATTTCAAAAGCATCGATCATGTGAAACCCAACTCGCACTTTTCTTATGACGTACTGAAAGCTTTAGATAAAGGAAATCAGGTAGATGTTGTATTTCTTGATTTCCATAAACCATTTGATTCAGTATCAGAAATATGATCATTGGGGTGTTAAGTGAAATTTGTGAGTGGATTGAGGACGTTTTGGTAGGCATGACGTATCATGTTATCTTGGAGAGAGATTGATCATCAGATTAGAAGTAACTTCGGGTGTGTCCCAGGGAAGTGTGTTGGGTCCTTTGCTGTTCATGTTGTGTCTTAATGACCTTCCAGAGAACATCAATAGTAAAATCAGGGTTTTTGCAGATGATGCAGTTCTCTATAATGAAGTACTATCTGAAAGAAGCTGCATAGATGTTCAGTGAGATCTTGATAAGATTTCAATGTGGTGCAAAGGTTGGCAAGTTGCCGTAAATGTTCAGCAATGTAAAATTTTGCACATCGCAAAACGAGAAAACGTAGTAGTCTGTGACTATAAGACCAGTGGGTCACTGCTGGAACAGGCGAACTCATACAAATACCTGGGTGTAACATTTTGGAGGGATATGAAATGGATTGATCACACGGGTTCAATTGTCGGTAAATATGGTTGTAGACTTCGGTTTATTGGTAGAATACAGGGGAAGTACAATCAGTCTACAAAGAAAATTGCTTACAAATCACTTATGCAAGTGGTTCTAGAATATTCCTCAAGTGTATGGGACCCATACCATACAGGACTGGCAGGGGATATTGAACATACACAGAGAAGGGCAATACAAATGGTCACAGGTTTGTTTAATCCCTGGGAGAACGTCACAGAGACACTAAAATAACTGAATTGGGAGACTCTTGAAGATACACGCAAACTATCCCGAAAAAGTCTGTAAGTAGGCAAGAGTCAGCACTGTCTTTCCGTTGAAGGGACAACACTACTTCTTCAAGACTGCATGGAAATCCACTACTTCTGTGTGCAATTTCTTTTACTAATGAGACTACTATTGTGATAAATGATCAGGACTGTCTTTAAGAGAACAATTTTTGCTTTTGACCAACAGTGTATCAACAAGTGCGTGCATTTGATATCTTTGTTATTGTAACAATGAAATTTTTTTCAAATCTGTGATGGCCACTGCCCAAGACAATTTGTAAAATTTTTTGTGGGGAGCATGGGGGCTATGTAAGTAGGCTGTTTAGGTTCTTATATTGGTAACGTCACCACCACGTAGCACTCTGTATGAAAATCACTGGATGTGCTGTGTGCAGTCTGTGGCTGGGTGGCATTGTTGGAGTTTGCTATTGTAGTGTTGGGCAGTTGGCTGTTAACAGCGCGTAGCGTTGCGCAGTTGGAGGTGAGCCGGCAGCAGTGGTGGATATGGGGAGAGAGATTGCGGAATTTTGAGAGCGGACAATCTGGACGTGTGTCCATCAGAATGAGTAAATTTGTAATATTGGATATCATGGACTGATATATATATTATGACTTTTGAACACTATTAAGGTAAATACATTGTTTCTTCTCTATCAAAATCATTCTTTCGCTAACGATGCCTATCAGTAGTTAGTGCCTTCAGCAGTTTGAATCTTTTATTTAGCTGGCAGTAGTGGCGCTCACTATATTGCAGTAGTTCGAGTAACGAAGATTTTTGTGAGGTAAGTGATTTGTGAAACGTATAGGTTAATTTAGTCAGGGCCATTCTCTTGTAGGGATTACTGAAAGTCAGATTGCGTTGCGCTAAAAAATATTGTGTGTCACTTTAGTGAATGTCTGAGTACATTCAGTTTTGCTCATTTGATTGAAAGTCAAATAACATAAGATGTTTATCAGTACAGTAATTTATTAAATTTTTCTAAGCGGACGTTTCAAGTCTAGTAACAAAGTTTCAAGAACCGGCTTTAAATGATGACTCTAGGAATAGACTAAAGTCCCCTACGTATCACTCACATAGGTATATTGAGGATAAGATTACAATAACTACTGCACGCATAGAGGCATTCAAAAAGTCGTACTTCCCGCGTTCCATACGTGGATGGAACAGGAAGAAATCCTAATAACTGCTACAGTGGGCCGCACCTTCTGCCATGCACTTCATGGGGCTTTGCAGAGTATAGATGTAGACGTAGAAGAAGAATTGAACGGAATGGATAGTACCTTGAGGAAAGATAAAGAGGTGAACATTAATGAAAGTAAAGGAAAGGTAATGGAATGTAGCCCAATTGAGTCAGGCTATTAGATTAGTCAGGAATTAAATTACGAAATTAGACACTAAAAGTAGTTAGTACATGGCTTTTGTTACTCTCGCACCAAAATAAGTAAGTAATTGCTGATGGTCGAAGGAAAGAGGATATAAAAAGACAGATTAGCAATGGCAAGAAAAACTTGTCTCAAAAGGAGAAATTTGTTAACGTCTAATATAAATTAAAGTAATACTAAGTCTTTACTGAAATAGTTTTTCTTGTACGAATGTGAAAGGTGAACTATAAACAGTTCACTTAAGTTTTTCTGTTTCTTTTTAATCAGTCTGTCTTGTCACTGGTTTGATGCGACCAGCCACGAGTTCCTCTCTTGTGCGAACTTTTTCCTCACAGACTGGCAGTTGCTGGATGCAAGTAGCAGTGGCAGTTTGCTGGATGTTTTCCAGTCTCTTTCTTCGTCTGCAATTTTTACCCTCTACAGTTCCCTCAAGTACCAAGGAAGTTATTTCCTGATGTCTTCAAAGGTGTCCTCTTATCCTGCCCTTCTTCTTTTCAGTGTTTTCCATAGATTCCTTTCCTCGCCGATTCTGCGGAGAACCTCCTCGTTCCTTACCTTATCAGTCCGCCTAATTTTCAGCATTCTCCTGTAGCACAACATGCCAAATGCTTCAATTCTCTTCTCTTCCGGTTTCCCCACAGTCCACGTTTCACAACCATACGATGTTGTGCTCCAAACGCACATTCTCAGAAATGTCTTCCTCAAATTAAGGTCTATGTTTGTTACTAGTAGACCTCTCTTGGCCAGGAATGCCCTTTTCGCCAGTGCTAGTCTTCTTGTTATGGCCTACTTGCTCCGTCCGTCATGGGTTATTTTGCTGCCTAGGTAACAGAATTGATGACTTTGTCTTCTTCGTGATCCCCAATTCTGATGTTAATTTTCGCGCTGTTCTCATTTCTATTTCTCCTCATTACTTTTCTCTTTCTTGGATTAACTCTCAATCCATATTCTGTACCCACTGAACAGATCCTGCAATTCTGTTTCACTTTCATTGAGCATAGCAGTGACATTAGCGAATCTTATCACTGCATTCCTTTCAACCTTGATTTTAATTCCGCTATTGAACATTTCTTTTGTCATTGCTTCTTCGATGTGTAGACTGAACATTAGGGGAAAAGTACTACATCACTGTCTCACATCATTTTTAATCTGAGCACTTCGTTCTTGGTCTTCCACTTTCATTGTTTCCTCTTGGTTCTTGTATATATTGTATGTCACGCGTCTTTCCCTACAGCTTACCTCTATTTTTCTCAGAATTTCGAAAAACACCACATTTTAACACCATTTAACATCGTCCAACGCTTTCTCCAGGACGACAGAGCCTACGAACGTGTCTTGCTTCCATTATCAGCCGCAACATCAAACTGCCTCTCTGGTGCCTTAACTTTCCTAACGCCAAACGCATCGTCGTCTAACAGATCGTCAAATTTCTTTTCAATTCTTCTGTACATTATTCTTGTTAGCAACTCGGATGCATGAACTATTAACGTGATTGCGATAATTCTCGTACTTGGCCTCTCTTGCCTTCTTCGGAAGAGGGTGGGTGTTGTTTTTTCGAGAGTCTGATGGTATATCACCAGCCTCATACATTATACGCACCATCCGTTTTGTTGCCCCTTCTCCCAATCATTTTACGAATCCCGATGGAATGTTATCTATCTCTTTCTACCTTACTTAATCTTAAGTCTTCCAAAGCTCTTTTAACCTCTGTTTCTGACACTGGGTCCCCTGTCTCTTCCCTGTCAACTCTCATTTCATCAGACAAGTTCTCTCCCTCATAGGGGCCTTCATTGTTCTCCTTTTTCTATTTGATCTCTCCTCTACACTTAACAGCGGAATCCTCATTGCACTCGTAATGTTACCACCATTCCTTTTAATTTCACCGAAGATTGTTTTGACTTATCTGTATGCTGTGTCAATTCTTCCGACTGATTTTCTTTTCGATTTCTTCACATTTTTCATGCACCCATTTCGTCTTACCTTCCCTGAATAACTACTTATTTCAAAGTGACTTGTATTTCCATATTCCTAAACTTCCTTGAACATTTTTGTACTTCCACCTTTCATAGATCAACTGGAGTATTTCTTCTGTTACCTGTGGTTTCCTCATAGATACCTTCGTGGTACCTATGTCTTTCGTTCCAACTTCTGTGACTGCCCTTTCTTGAGATGCCCATTTCTTCTCAACTGAAATGCATGCTGAGTCATTCATTATCGCAGTATCTATAGCCTCAGAAAATTTCAAGCATATCTCCTCATTCCTTAGTGCTTCCGTATCCTATTTCTTTGGGCAATGTTTCTTTCTGACTAGTCTCTTCTTCACCCTACTCTTCATCATTATTCGTCAATATGTGCTCCTCGGTACACCTTACAATCCAATATCTGATATCAGAATCTCTGCCTGGCCATGACGTAATCCAATTGAAATCGCTTTTCCAAGAACACCTCCTCGTCTTGCGTTTCTTCGAGTATTCGCATCACCATCTATAATTTATTGCAGAACTCAGTTATTCTTTCTTCTCTCTCATTCCTACAACCAAGCCCATACATTCCCGTAACCCATTCTTCTATTCCTTCCCCTAAAACGGCATTCCAATCCCCGGTAACTATTAGATTTTCATGTCCCTTTACGTACTGAATTACTGGTTCAATGTCCTCATTTACTTTCTCTCTTCATCTTCTGCTTGCGACGACGGCATGTATGCTTGAACTATCGTTGTCGGTTGATTCTTTTGATAACAAACTTATCACTGAGCTGTTCCCAGTAGTTCACTCTTTGCCATACTCTCCTATTCATAACGAATCTTACTCCTCTTTTACCATTTTCTGCTGCTGTTGATATTACCGTATACTCGTCTGACCAGAAATCCTTGTCTTCCTTTCATTTCACTTCACTGACCCCCACGACATCTAGATGAGCATATGCACTTCCTTTTCCAGCTTTTCTGGTTTCCATACCACGTCCAGACTTCTGACGTTCCACGCCCCGACTCGTAGAACGTTATCCTTTGGTTGGCTATTCATTTTTTTCTCATGGTCGCCTCCCCCTTCGCACTCCAGTCCTGAAGATCCGAATGGGGGACTAATCCAGAATCTTTTATCAATGGAGAGATCATCATGCCAACTTTTCTGTTACAGGCCACATATCCTGAGGATACACATTATGTGTTTTTAATGCAGTGGTTTCCACTGCATTCTGCATACTCATGCCGTTGGTCATTGCTGATTCTTCCCAACCCAATGGAAAGAGTTCGCTCTGAACCTCTGTCCACCTCTGTGCTCTTTTTGACAGGGCCGTTGGCAGAAAGAGGCTGATTTCTCATGCCGGAATGAGGTTGTGCTGAATCGAATTGTGGCTGAAAGAAATTTATGACGCAAACTGATTAACAGAAGAGGTCGGTTCACAGGACACATATTCAAACATAAACGAATTGACAATTTGGGCGGGGTAAAAAGTTGTAGAGGGAGATCATGGCTGAGCTACAGTAAGCAGATTCAAATGGATGTAGGTCGCAGTAGTTGTGCAGTGATGAAGAGTATTCCACAGGGCAAATTAGAATGAACGATTACATCAAACCAGTCTTCGGACTGACAACCACAACAATATGAATCATCTGGTACTGAATGTCAAGCACGCCTTCTTCCTGTTGGAAGAATAAAAAATAAATATAGTTAAAGTGTTACATAATATTATAAACATTACAACAATATTTCTTACAAAATAACCTCATTTGTTGTTTTTGAGTCATTTGTTACGAAAGTCTTCAAGTACTGATGATGAACATGCAATAAATCGCTGTCCGTTGTGTTTTATTTGTTTGTCGATACATTGTGTGGGGTGTCGGTTATGGTTGAGTGCACATCTCTACGATGCAGAGGACCAAACTATGGGGACCAACAGAGTGAGGTACGATTCGAAAGGATCATACAAGTTAATTTAAAACAAGTATACTGTAGCGCAGTGGAAACGTCTTATTTAAATGAATTTTTATAGTGGTGGTCCAATGAAGCAAGAAACAAATAGGCACTACTCCACTCACATAGTGTATTAACGGGAGGAGGGATATTCGGGCTATGAACGGGAACAATTGATCACTATAACATAAGATTTACTATTGTTAAACATGAGAAATATCCAGCGATGTATTAAAAAGAGCCATTGGCAAATGGTCGATGGATCTTAACACTACAGCATAATTGTGTCACAAGGGGGTAGGGAGGATGAAACACATGTAATTAATAATTCGCGGATGCGACCAGTGAGTGCGTAAGTTGTTAGTTAAAAGTAGTAATCAGGCGGAAGCCTGCCTAAATGATAGCAACAAGTTTTAAAACTGCTTACTCGGCTCCTGAAGGGAGCGAGTTAGCTTCGCGCCTAAACGTCATCAGCGGTTGTGACGATGGTCCAACTTAGCAAAATAAAGTAGCCGGCTGCAGCAGCAGCTGGAGAATGTGACTTCAGCCGTCTAGTTGTATTTAATGCCTAAGTACGATCATCCTTCTAATGGAAGCAAGACTCGTCTCATTAGTCGTCTCTCGTCTCCTAACCAGACGTCTTTACTCTCTGAAATTACTCTGTCAAATCATACTGTGAAGTGCACTCCTTCCGGGCCCTCTGAACTTCGCTGTTTTTCATCAGAGCAGGAACTCGCTGACCAATGTTGGCAAAGATTCCGAGCACAGACCAGTAAAACACAGGTGAAGAATCTCCTACTTTCGCATATTTTCTCTATTTTGAACCGATAGGGCTCTTGGTTAAGCGTGATCTATGAGTTGAGATTGTAACAGAGAATCAAGAATCCTCTTAAGACTAATTAGAAAGTTGTTCTTAGAAACATTTATCTTGTACATTACAAAATTAATGCCCACATGCAAATCGTGAGAGCGAACAAAATCTGTTTGTAATCATTAAATTATCTGTGGATTCATGTGAGGTGGTATCTTCGTGGGTGTAGCTCGCGATCTGACGGAGAGTGGGTACGTTGTCTTAAACACGCACTGCAGGGTGAAAAACGAGTTAATCCCACACGAAGGTTGTGCCACTGCAGGAGGATTAAGGTGTTTTCATATGAATTTGTTTCGTTATTCTGACTTTCACAATTCAGAAAGAACTACTAAGCTACGGGTTTCGTTTCGCAGTTTGTGCCCGTGCTACAGCGTGCCTTCAGTTTGTGACCTTGCGCGCTCCGCTCTGCGTACTCGTAGAGGGGCTTAAGAGGCAGGAAGTTGGTAACGAGGCGGAGGGTACTTAAGCTGCAGGGAGCCCACCTCTGACGTCACAATGACGCTGTTATCCTACCACAAGCAGGAGCGGCCCAGCCGTTACCACGCAGAGAAGTGCGCAGCGATCCTGCGACACGAAACGACGATATTTTCACTGGATCACTTGCAACAGCTGTATCCAAGATCAACAAAATACAAAGAATTCCAGAAAGTACATCATTTCCTTCGTCGAAGAGATGCGCACATCTAAAGGCTTATGTAACAGACATCAGTCTGTTGTAGAGCTTCGGAACACGTTTCGTACTAGCATTTTGTAATCGTTCAGGATAGCGTAAATCTTTCTGCACGAATCCGTAAACAATGATCGTATGAAACCCAGCTCGCTCTGGTACTCTACGAGGCGCATAAGATAATAGATACCGGCGCTCTACCGTGTTTTTTGACTTGCGGAAATCGTTTGAAACAGTTTCACATCGTCGCAGAATGAACGAGCGCACGTAATATCAGCAAACAGCAAAGCAGCATTTGATTCTCAACGAAAGAAATCATCAGACGTAAGAGAGCTTTGAACCCCAAGGGAGTGTTTAGGACCATTTCTGTTCGCAGCACATTAAAAATGACTTCATGGATGATGTTGGGAACACCACCAGGCTATTACCAGATGATGCTGTTATATACAGATAAGTCTGAGCGCAAGAACCTTGCAGGAAAATGAAGGAAGATCTGCAGAGGATCGATGCCTGGTGCAGCGGCTGGTAGCTGGCCCTCAACATAAATGAATATAACAAATTGCGCTTAAATACGTGCAAAGAGCCGTTATTGTTACATTACACGATCGACGAACACTCTGTGGAAACACATTCATTAAATATCTGTAACTATCAGTACGCAACAATTTAAAGTGGAACGATCACTCAAAAGTAATCGAAGAAAAAATAGATGTCTTCCTGAGACTCATTATAAGAATCCCCTGAAACTGTCGTTCACGAAGGAGGTACCTTACAAAACATTCGTCCGAACGAGACGTGAATATTTTTCTTCAGTCTGTCGCAGTATTTCTTCACTTTTAAAAAGCATTTGCCATTTGGACCCTTCATGTTCGTATTATGTATTAATGATTTGCCACACAATATTCATTGTAACGTCAGACTATTTGCAGATGGTGCAGATATCTACAGTGAAGAGCCAAAAAAACCAAAAAAACTGGTACACCTGCGTTAATAACGTGCAGGACCCCCGTGAGCAGCCAGAAGTGCCGCAACACGACGACTAATGTCTGAAGCAGTACTGGAGGGAACTGACACCATGAATACTGCGGGCTGTCCATAATCCGTAAGAGTACGAGAGGGTGGACATCTCTTCTGAACAGCTCTTTACAAGGCATCACAGATATGCCCAATAATGTTCATGTCTTTGGAGTTTGGAGGCCAGCGGATATGTTTAAACTCAGAAGATTGTTCCTGGGGCCACTCTGTAACAATTCTGGACGTGTAGGGTGTCGCATTGTTCTGCTGGGATTGCCCAAGTCCGTCGGGATGCACAACGGTCATGCAGTGATGCAGCTGATCAGACAGAGTGTTTATGTGGGTGTCACCTGTTAGAGTCGTATCTAGACGTATCAGGGGTCCCATATCACTCAAACTGCACACACTCCACGCCATTACAGAGATTCCACGAGTTTGAACAGTCCCTTGCTGTCATGCAGGGTCCATGGATTCACGAGGTTATCTCCATACCCGTGCACGTCCATCCGCTCGATACAATTTGAAACGAGACTCGTCCGACCAGGCAACAACAGTCAATGTCGAGGCGAGGCGTAAGGCTTTGTGTCGTGCAGTCATCAAGTACACATGAGTGGGCTTTTGGCTCCGAAAGCCCATATCGATGATGTGTCGTTGAATGGTTCGCACGCAGAACTTGTTGATAGCACAGGATTGAAATGTGCAGCAATTTGCTGAAGTGTTCATCTCTGTCACGTTGAACGATTCTCTCCAATCGTGATTGGTCCAGTTCTTTCAGGATCTTTTTCCGGCCGCAGCGATGACAGAGAGTTGATGTTGTACCCGATTCCTGATACTCACGGTACACTAATGAAATGGTCGCACGGGGAAATCCCCACTTCTTCGCTACCCGGGAGATTCCGTGTCCCGTCGCTCGTGAGCTGATTATAACACCACGTTCAAACTCACTTAAATCGTCTGCTTTTGTGACAGCAGTAACCGATCAGACAATTGCGCCAGACACTGGTTGTCTTATATAGGCGTTGTCGACCGCAGCGCCACATTCTGCCTGTTTACATATCTCTGTATTTGAATACGCATGCCTACAGCAGTTTCTTCGTCGTTTCCTTGTATAAGGAAGTATTATCTGATAAAAACTAACCTGTGCTAGAATATTACTCTAGTGTGTGGGATACATACCAGATATGACTAATAGGGGATATATATCGTATGCAAAAAATGGCACCACTAATGGTTACAGGTTTATTTGACCCGCGATAGTGTGTCACCTAGATGCCGAATAAAATGAACTGGCGGACTCTTGAAGATAGATGCAATATATCCCGCGGAAGTCTACTAAGTATGCAATGCAAGCGCCTAGGTATTGGTACTCTAGGGATCGTGAGGACAAGATTACACTCATTACAGCACGCACAGAGGCATTTAAACAATCATTCATCCCGCGCTCCATACGTCGAAGAAACGTGAGGAAACACACGTTGCGCGGTGATAACTGTTCTGACACGCACTTCACAGTAATTTGCATGGACGTATGTAGTTGTCGATGTATTATACGCTACGCTCTCGGAAACATGGTAGCCGCTCACAACCCTTTCAAATATGCTGCAGTCGAAAAAAGCGATAATGGCATCATTAAAGCAGAAGAAAAGAAAACGTTAAATCATCTCTGGAAATACTCCAATGAAGCGTTTTCCCAGCGTATTCTTGAAGCTGTCATTTCCTTGTTTTGGAAGGCCTCTTAGTTCGACTAGTGATAAATTAGCTGAGTACATAGTATTTCATACGAAGAACGCGATATCAGCACTGTCAAGAAAACATCCTTTGTTTGCGAAAACTCAAAAACAATGTTTCACTGTTGAAGCAAAGATAAGGAATTATTTTGCTTGAAATGACAAAACTGTTTATGTTATTCGGCCCGAACTAACTTAAATCCACTTCTAAAAGATAAGATACAGCATAGCATGTTATGCCGATACAAACAGGTACACAAACACCTGCTGAATGAAATCACCGCTTTACGTACTGCCTGCGGTATCGCAAGCTAAGCGTGAAATCCGAAAACTGTTTATGTCTAATTAATCGCGTTGTTATTCAGTCAGAATTGACTTCAACACACATATGAAAGATACGGCAACGACATGTTATGCCGTATCGATACCGACAAGCGCAGGCACAATTTTTACGAGCCATCCAGTCGGCTAGTAACAGTATCTTCGTCCCACAAAAAAACGCTTGTTTAGCATATGGTCCATTTGTTTACGAATATTGCCAGTTAATGTTAAATATCCTTCACTTATAAAAGATAAATGGGCATATAATGTAATGAAACTTCAAACATTTTCACTTTTGATATAATCCGCGTAATTTGTTTTCACGGCAGATCATAATTACCTCTGCACAGTTGAATGATATAGTCTCTGACAGAGGACATCCATTTTTCAAATTAAACCCAGAATTGGGTTTGAAATTAGAGACTCACTTCACTGAACCTTTCAGTATGTTCGAAACAAAGAATAATTCAGTATCACCAATCACCTTGACCAGGCCTCCTATCACAAATCAGATTATTGAAGTTGTAGTGGCCACTTGTGTAAGTTTTTGCCAGCCAAAGATAATTTTCACATTTTCATTAGCGTCAATATGAATTTCCTCTTTAATAATAAATTTTCTTATAATGCCATTAGTATTTCCAGTATCACTTCCTCAAATATTCTCTTCTCAGAATTATCAGCATAGATCAGAACACCACGATCTTCAAACTAATTTTAACATTTCACAGATGTTTTATTGCAAAACTATGCTTATAGTGTCTTGCCACGCTATAGCTTTTAATGTATTCAGTAATTTGTGACTTTTACAACATTCCAAAACCAGAGTACAATTCTTGACGTTGCATGATCTCAAATAAGACTGAAGGTCTTACAAAACAAATTACATCTTGTTTCTTCATTCACTGTTTACAAAAATAAGCTTAGCAAGAATATCACGCTCTTGGCATGTTCCCCAACCCTCTGACTTGATGGCGAATGTGTCCGGTGGTGCTAAACACCCTCTCGGATGTGCGGACCACCGCCGCTGTCGATTTCTCGCTGAGCCGCTGATGGAACAGAATAAAATAATACCTTTCATAATCGAAAGCACATCATAAAAATATGGAGTGAGGTACAGCGACCGGTCGAGCTGCTGTAGGAATACAGTGCGTCTGGAAATTGCCGATATGAACTTCTGGGACCGATAGACGGGAGTGAGTAGATAATATTTTGAAAAGGAACCAATGTCTCGACACGTACCGTTTCCCTTCTACCTCGGTTTCAATTCGGATGCTTCACTCGTCCACTGCTGTGTGAGGACTAAATTAGCCGTGACGTAGTACTAGTATTAGGAAACAATTCGAAAGGAAACATAACAAAATATCCATTTACCACTTCCGCACATTTGTTTGTATTAACTCTTAAGCATTATGTGTTTACATTATTGCAACACAAAACTCATCGTAATGCAGAACATAGTGTTTCAGTTTTAATAAAAACAAATGTGGTTAAGCGATAAATGAATGTTTCATTGTGTTTCCTTTCGGATTATTACTTTCAGTTCTCGTAATTCAGTTCCTCAAGCAGAAGTGGATGAAGTAAACATCTGAATTGAAACCGTCTTAGTACGGAAACGGTACGTTTGCGGGCATCGGTTCCTTTTCAAAATATTATGTGCTCACTCTCCTCTACAAGCCCCAGAAGTTTCTAGCCGGAACCTCCGAATAAAGGCACTTATGCCGTGTTCCTTGACTTCCGGAAGGCATTCGATACAGTTCTGGACTGTCGTTTAGTGACAAAAATATCGACAATATTTCCGAGTGCAGTACGTGTTCTCAACACTCGCCATATCAAGGTCCGTCCAGCATTGTCGAACACGATCGTGTTGATGGTCTAGCTGTTACAGTGTGGGGAGGCATAATGTTACATGGGTGCACTGACCCACCGGCTAAAGTTATTTTGACAGTGTACTCCCCCGCCACGTGTGTCTTTTCTGGGGTGTTTTCGTCCATGACTTCATTTTTATGGATTTATTTATTTATCTTATGGTCATACAGAGCTTGGATCAAATAAATAATTTTAAGAGTATACAGTGTAAAAAATGACAAGCATAATACATGTACAGAATCAAATGTTCAAAGTATTATGCTAAATTATCTACACATTACACAAGTTCTTAGATTTCTAAGCCCAGTCTGTTGATCCAGTTGAGCCCTTCAGGTGATGCACGGTGTATGTCATTTATCGATCCCCCAAATAATCGTTTCGGGCATTCACCAACAGTGTGATTAATTCCAGAATGAGATTTTCACTCTGCAGCGGAGTGTGCGCTGATATGAATCTTCCTGGCAGATTAAAACTGTGTGCCCGACCGAGAGTCGAACTCGGGACCTTTGCCTTTCGCGGGCAAGTGCTCTACCACCTGAGCTATCGAAGCACGACTCACGCGCGGTACTCACAGCTTTACTTCTGACAGTGACAGGAAGTTTCATATCAGCGCACACTCCGCTGTAGAGTGAAAATCTCATTCTGGAAACATCCCCCAGGCTGTGGCTAAGCCATGTCTCCGCTATATCCTTTCTTTCAGGAGTGCTAGTTGTGCAAGGTTCGCAGGAGAGCTTCTGTAAAGTTTGGAAGGTAGGAGACGAGATACTGGCAGAAGTAAAGCTGTGAGTACCGCGCGTGAGTCGTGCTTCGGTAGCTCAGGTGGTAGAGCACTTGCCCGCGAAAGGCAAAGGTCCCGAGTTCGAGTCTTGGTCGGGCACACAGTTTTAATCTGCCAGGAAGTTTCAATGTGGTTAATTGTTCGCGGGGCAGCTCCACGGTCACAATCTGGAGATGTTTCCCAGCCCCATCTGTGCTTTAGATATCCTCAGTTCCCTTGCCCTGTTCGAATGCGGTTGATGGTTCTCCACTGACGTCTGGTGAGTGTGAAACCTGGAACTCGCATGGAAGGCTTTTCAACCAGATGATCGTTGAACACTGACGATTCTTCCCACTGACTTCTCCATACTTGGTTGATGTTAAAGTCGGAGGCTTCAAGATGTCATGCAGTTCGCCAAGATGGTTTTCTTGACTTCAGACGCTGATGTTCTGCTATTAATATATAGCTGTGTACGGGTAGCTGTGGGTTCTTCTGAATGTTTCTCCAGGTCTTCAGGAGAGCATCTGATCCTCGTATAGCTGGAGGTTGGATGTTACTTAAAACTGGTAGCCATGCAGTTTGAGTGTTACATATGCAACCTGTGATAAGTCGCATTGTTTGGTTGAGTTGCGCATCTATCTTGCTACAGTGAGCACTAATCATCCAAGTTGGACAACAGTATTCAGCGACAGAGTATGATAATGCCAAGCAGTTGATCTTAGGACTTGAGCGCTGCAACCACAAGAGGTACCAGCAAGCTTCTGAATGATATTATTACGGGTCTTCACTTTTGCGGCCACGTTTGAGAGATGTTGTCGGAAAGTTAGGGACCTATCGAGTGTTATTCCGAGGTACTACGGTGTGCTGCAATACTTGAAGCTTTGGCCTCGGAGTTTAACTTCTGGTTTATAGTCAGAGTGTCTGTTCCTAGGTGGAATGCTGAAGTAAAAGTTTCCTGATGGTTTAGGCGGAGGCACCATTTCCTGAAGTATGAGTCCAGGATTTCCATGTCGGCAGTTAATGTGCTTTCAACAGTGATGAAACTGGAGCTCTGGGTTACCAAACAGATGTCATCAGCATATATGAATTTCCTTGAGGTTGTGGCTGGCAGGTCATAGATGTATAAATAGAAAAGGAGAGGGGCCAATACAGATCCTTGAGGTAGTCTGTCACTTACTTTGAAGACTCTGCTCCTGTCGTTATCAGAGTAAATCTGGAAAAGTCTGTTGCTTAGCATGTTGCTAAGCAGGTTTGTTAGTTTCCGACACTGAATGATGCTCACAAATTTTAAGAGAAGGCAAGGTTACTCGCGTCCGTGACATACCCTAAGTCACACTTGCCTCCTGGGTGGTGCTAAATGAGTAACAACAATAGGATGAGACCGAACTGCCCGAAAAGGCCTCCCGGTCATAGAATGCAGAGCAAACAACCAAAAATTTTTATGGATGACAATACACGACGACATCGAACAGCGCAGATGGACGAGCTCTTGGACAAAGAGGATATTCGGCTAATAGACGGCCCTGCCCGTGCCCGCTATTGAAATCCCATCGAGCACATGTGGGGTGCGTTGGGTAGATGTATTGCAGCACCCACGCATACACCACCGCTCATCCTGCAGCTGTCAACCGCGCTAGTGGAGGAATGGAACTCCCTACCACAGGTACTCGTCATCACCCTCCTGGCCAGCATGGGAGCGCGCTGTAGAGCATGCACTGCCGTCCGTGGTGGTCACGCACCCTGTTAACAACCACGTCCCGCCGTTCGTAATGAGCTGTGACTTCAGTGTAATTATTGTCTTTGAATAAAAGTGTCATCTCTGTTCCTCTCTGTCCGTACTTCTTTTACCTACGTTCAGTACCATACTGGATCAACTCTTATATATTGTACAACTATCGTCGAGCTGCGTTACTTGGCAGTGACACACCAGCAAAAATTACTTTCGTCCATACGTTTTGTGCACCAGTGTGCAGGGTGATTGTAATATTGTAATTAAACTTTCAAACCACTGTAGAAAAAACACCGCTGGTCAGAATGACGTCAGATTGCATGACCATTTTTTTTTTTTTTTTTTTTTTTTTTTGACAACATACCTTTACTCATCCTCGTAATTTTAATGGTCCTTCTCAAAGGAGTCTCTGAAAAGGAATTATATAACATTTTTTTGTGAATATATAGACACTAGTTCAACTACCAGAGATTAATGCGAAAAGCATTTGCTGAACAAAAGAAGCTTTACGCTCTTCGCTTATTAGTTTTAGACTGTTACCTTTCGCTGTTATGCTTTCCTAGTGCTAAGAAGTGTTGTGCCATTTCTTACTGATAAAATTGCGTTAAATAACGAAAGTGATTTTGAAGCAGAGCGAATTCGTATTTTGTTATACCATGGATCCCAGCTCCTGAAATTCTGGAAAATTATTACCATTATTTTAATTTTATGCACAGAATTTAGATGGAGGCGACGATCTTCACGGCGACGCTGCTCAACAATAGAGATGCGTGAATGTGTTCATTTTTTTCCTTTCGTGGCCGCTACCGTAAATTTCATTATATTTGCCGCGGCATTCAGAACCTGCAGAGTTTCTTTTCATTTAATTTAGAAGTACACGCATTTACGTTCTAAGATGAATAAATGCATTAAACTCTAATTCTTTTTGTCCAGGCCACGGGGGATGATTGCACTCAAAATGTACGCGCCTCTATGTTCGTATGTTCGCATACGTTTGAGTGTGTTCTAGCGTAACTATATTTAAGACTCATTTCCTTCACAGTATTAATGCTTTTTTTTTTTTTTTTTTTTTTTTGACCACTCATTCGCGAAAGTACGTGCCCTCTTACTTGATGTATTCAGTCGACCGTATTATTTAATAACAATTTAATAACATTATCTGTAATATTCAGTGGCTTAGTTTCCACAACTGATCTTTGTCTGTGTTGCAAGATCGCTTCACGCGAAGTATTTATTACGCGACATCCGCAATAACTTTTATTTCAAAATTTCGACAACCGACTGAATAAAGATTTTTCTAACAATAACAATAGCAAAACATAATAATATAAGAGGACGCGTTACATCTCCCATGAATGCGATGCACTTGCCCCAGTGTTTCTGCCAGCCTTCAAATATATGCTGGAAACCATTTTTTGAGAGGTCCTTCAAAATGCCTCCGCAGCCTACACCACAGCTTCTGATGACTGATAATGCCTCCCACAAAGGCGTTTCTTCATGTTGGGGAATAGAAAAAAGTCGCATGGGACTAAATCCGGATTGTAGGAAAGTTGTTGGATGCACTTCACGTTGATTTTTGCAAGATATTCAGCAACAACATTGGCAATATACGGCCGAGCATTATCGTGGTGCAGCATCCAACCTGCTTCACGGAAACGTGGTCTTTTGCACCTTGTAGTATCCTTGTAGTATTGTCCAGCTACTGATGTGTGTGCAGGTATAACGTGCTGATAAACCATTACATGAATACCAAATAATGAGATGGCCGTAACTTTCCCAGCAGAAGCAACCACTTTTTCTTTTTGGGGAGTTAGTGATGAAGGAGATTTCCACACTGAGCTTTGATGTTTGCCCTCAGGATCAAAGTGATGAAACCAAGTTTTATCAGCAGTGATTACATTTGAAACAAACTCCGGATCTTCCTCTAACATTAACTTTAATTGCATGGAGACTTCCACGCGAATGTCATTTTGTTTGGAAATAAACAGTCTTGGAACCCAACGCGTTCAAACACGTGTCATGTGTAATTTTTCTGTCACCAACGTGTGGGTGGCACCCAATTATGTGTTCAGTATTTCAGAAAGTGATCTTAAGCTAATTCGTCGATCCTCTCTCAAAATTGACAGCAGCAGTACCGATGTTTTCTTCTGTAAGAGCAGTAACTGGAGTACTGGGCTCACCTTCCTTTGAAATTGATTGTCTCCTCTTTTAAACCACCTTCGAGCTGTGCTGTAGGGAAGAACAGACTCTCTATAGTCTCCCTGTAACATTGTATAGGCCTCAGCTGAAGATTTGTGGGGGCGAGAGCGGGATTTCAAGCCGCATATTGATCATCGAGTGTTACCTCCATTCCAGCGGTAGGCGACACTGAACATGTCTGACCTTGCCTGCCTCTCACAGGCTTTAACCAGGAGTCCCAACAATGAAACTATTACGGCGTGTTTCTGGCAAATTAAGCTAACAGAATACCATAAGATTTAAATTTTATCGCAAGAAATTGTGAGCATAAAAAAACTATGATCATTCTTTATTGAGCAGCCCTTGTAGTTAAAAATGAAGCAATAGATAGCGCTGTAAGCGTCATAATTTAATATTGGAGGACTACAAATGATAAATGAATCATACAACAATTCCTAACGTGTACGTTTGACGTTAAACGAACTGTACTACTGAGTGTGCATGGTTGAACAGGTGTGAAACTGTTAGTTACGTAATCCCATCCACCACGGCAAGGTCATATCACATCGGATGGGAAAAATCGGTTTTTAATTGTCCTGAGGCCACAAACCGCATAAAAAACATCAATCAAAATCAAATTTCCGTGTGACTGGCGTAAAACATGTCCCATGTGCTATCCACTTTTTTCTGAAACAAGTTGAAATCTAGAAACAGAATGTTCCACAACTGATCGAAGTGTTTCCAGGGTCACGTTCAGAATGTGTTGCGCAATTCGTGCCTTCAATGCAGCTAAGTTTGCAATCGAACACCGAAAGGAACATATTTCGGATAGCCCCACAGCCAGAAGTATACACGGATTAAGATCAGGTGATCCGGACTGCCAGGCTGTAGAGAAATGGCGGCTGATAATTGTAGCATTTCCGAAATGGCGCTTCAGCAGCTGCTTAACTGGATTTGCAATGTGCAGAGGTGCGCCATATTGCATAAAAAGATCCCGTCCACAGATCCACGCTGTTGGAGAGCTGGAATGACGTGATTGCGCAAAAGACACTCGTAGCGCTTACCAGTGACGGTACAGATAACAAGCACCTGCCTCTTCGAAAAAAATAAGACCCTATGATAAATGATGCCGTAAACCCACACCACACAGTGACCTTTTCAGAATGACGTGGCACTGATTGCTTGGCGTGTGGATTTTCCGTTGCCCATATTCGACAATTCTGTGTATTGACATATCCTGTAAGGTGGAAGTGGACTTCGTCTGTCCACAAAATCTTCCACTGCCATTCATTATCCACTTCCATGGGAGCAAGAAATTCTAAAGCAAAGGTCTCTCTTGCTGGCAGGTCAACAGGAAGCAACTCGTGCACATGGGCAATTTTGAATGGATAGCAAAGAAGGATGTGTTGTAGGATTTTAAGCACCGTGCTCACGGGTATGTCCACTGTTCTGGAAATTCTCCGTGCTCTACACGTTTGCACACCGCCACTCGTCTCCTTCTGCATTGCTGTGGCCCCTGCTTCCACTGACGTTGATACAATTTCTTTCCTCCTTCTACCTAAGTAGATATGTATATGTAATATGTAAAGGTGAAATATTGTTAGCAAAAATCTCGAAAAGTTCTTCACTGATTTACTTCAGATTTTTACGCAGTACATTAATAAACTTTCAGAAGGACATAAGCTACAGATTTTCTAAACGACAGCGTAAAAGTTTTATGTTAAAACTGACCGCAACAGCTAAATTGCTCTGCTGTGCTGTGAAAACTATATGTTTTCCTTTTCTTCCTCTGTCAGTTTCAACTACAGTAGCACGACAGGTAAACCACTACACACATTGCTTCTCCCATGTATAGTCTTTCTTCTTACATACAATTTTAAACAAAATTGTGTACACAACAATATGCTGTTTTGTTCTCTTCCTTGGCGTCGGTTCATTTTAAGCGACAGCAATTCCCAGTCAAGGTTTCGTCTGTAAAAGCAACAAACAAGGTTCAAAATCAAAGAGAGAAGTAAGAGGACAGGGTGGAGTGGGGGGGGGGGGGGGGGGGAGAAAATGGACATAGAGAGAAAGGAGGGAGGAGATCCACCGTGAGAGGGCGAGAGGAAGAGAGATGAACCAAGACAGGGAGAGGGGAGCAGGAGATGGCCAGAGACAAGGTGGATGGAGTTTAAGGTACATGTCCAAGTCCACACACATTTAGCAATTACAAGGCATTGCCGGATTCGATAATGTAGTATATACAGGGTGATTATAATTAAATTTTAACTTTCAAAACGCTGTAGAAATAACACCACTGGTCAGAATGACGTCAAATTGCAACGGAATATTATCGGAGAAGGGGGAAAACGAATGGTAGAATACGTAAATGCAAACACCTGTCATACGCATGACCCATTGAAGTTGGTATAAAGACGCCGCGTTCACGGCTCTTCCTCCTTCACCATGACTGTCTCAATGCAGGATCGTGCTCTGCTTGTAAAGCTGTATTACAAGAGTGATGACTGTGCACACGTCACTCTGCAGAAGTTCGGATACTGAAGAGTTTGAAAAAAATGGTTGGCCCGATGACTGCCGTGGGTCTGGAGAAAATGATTCGAAAAGACGGGTTCTTTTGGTGTGCAACCTGGTATATTACATATACATATCTACTTATTGTATATTATATGTATTAAAATATATAGCCTGCGTCCTTCCTAATGCTCGTTAGAGTATCTTGTAAAAATTTGGAGTAAATCTGTTAGGAATCTTTCGAGTTTTTTGGTAATAACATTTCGCCATTATACATTAAATATGTGTTTACATATTGCATACAATACAAAAATACATAACCGACGTCCCTCTAAATGGTTCCAATGGCTCTGAGCACTATGGGACTTAACATCTGAGGTCATCAGTCCCCTAGAACTTAGAACTACTTAAACTTAACCTAACCTTAGGACATCACACACATCCATGCCCAAGGCAGGATTCGAACCTGCGACCGTAGCGGTCGCGCGGTTGCAGACTGAAGCGCCTAGAGCCGCTCGGCGACATGGGCCGGCTCCCTCTAAATGTTCATTAGAGTATCATGTAAAAATTTGCAGTAAATCGGCCAAGAACTTATTGAGATTTATGGTAACAACGTTTCTTCTTAATATATTACATATATATTTATACTTACATATGTTAAATACATACGTAACCTGTGTCCGTCCGAGTGTTCAGTAGAATAAGATGCACAAAATTTGAAGTAAATAGATCAAAAACTCTTCGAATTTTTGGTAACAACATTAAACAAAGACTTGTCTTTGTATAGTAACATAGGTTTACAATGGCTACAGTCGTTATAACTATGTTTATAGTGTGGTCGTTCGTCCACGACAGTGGTTCCCAACCTGGAGGTAATACTCCCTGAAGGTTAAAATGAAACTACATTGTCTTCAAAAGATCATTTCTATTATCACAATTTTTAAGAGTCTAATGTTGATTATATAAGTTATCAACAATTACTTTTCCTCAATTAGTAGCATTAATGATGTGAATGTTAGAGATTCCTCACATAATCTACTAGCTACACATATATGTTGTGCTTTGTCCTGTATATCGCTGATGGTAAAAGTGAGACCTATACGTAAAAATGCTAAATATATCAAGAAAATATCTTCTCCAAGTTGCAGATAGTACCTGTAGTACTCCAGAAATTGCTTCATTACTCGCTTTGAAACAGACAAATGAATTTATTGACAGCACGGCAGTAACAATATAAAGGCTACTGAACTGCTGTACACATTACTATTATTATTATTATTATTATTATTATTATTATTATTAGAGTAGTTAGACACAAAACATTAACAGCCTGAAGTTGTCCAATTTCTGCCAGTTTAGAAGTAAGGGGTGCAGCAGCAATCAAGTGATTTACAAACAGTAAATATAATGCACACATCTGAACTTGATTGACTTTTAATGGGGTTATAGTGTGTCGCAATGGAGGGGAAGTGTGTTTTGTAACAAGTGTTTAGCCTCCTGTGGATAGTTAGCTTTCTAATCTGAGAAGGAGCTACACCACAAACTCCTTAGTCATTCATTGTAATGGTCTAAGAAATATTGGTCTAAAGCATTGCGTAGTCCGATCAGTGATACACCGATTTCTGGCGACGGGGCAGATTTTCTTCGCCAGTATTTCCTCGGGATAGCAGATGAAGAAATTGATGAAATGTATGATGAGATAAAAGAAATTATTCAGGTAGTGAAGGGAGACGAAAATTTAATAGTCATGGGTGACTGGAATTCGGTAGTAGGAAAAGGGAGAGAAGGAAACATAGTGGGTGAATATGGATTGGGGGAGAGAAATGAAAGAGGAAGTCCTCTGGTAGAATTTTGCACAGAGCATAACTTAATCATAGCTAACACTTGGTTCAAGAATCATAAAAGAAGGTTGTATACATGGAAGAATCCTGGAGATACTAGAAGGTATCAGGTATAATGGTAAGACAGAAATTTAGGAATCAGCTTTTAAATTGTAAGACATTTCCAGGGGCAAATGTGGACCCTGACCACAATCTATTGGTTATAAACTGTAGATTAAAACTGAAGAAACTGCAAAAATATGGGAATTTAAGGAGATGGGACCTGTATAAACTGAAAGAAGCAGAGGTTGTACAGAGTTTCAGGGAGAGCATAAGGGAACAATTGACAGGAATGGGGGAAAGAAATACAGTAGAAGAAGAATGGGTAGCTCTGAGGGATGAAGTAGTGAAGGCAGCAGAGGGTCAAGTAGGTAAAAAGACGAGGGCTAGTAGAAATCCTTGGGTAACAGAAGAAATATTAAATTTAATTGATGAAAGGAGAAAATATAAAAACGCAGTAAATGAAGCAGGCAAAAAGGAATACAAACGTCTCAAAAATGAGATCGACAGGAAGTGCAAAATGGCTAATCAGGCATGGCTAGAGGACAAATGTAAGGATGTAGAGGCTTATCTCACTAGGGGTAAGATAGATACAGCCTACAGGAAAATTAAAGAGACCTTTGGAGAAAAGAGAGCCACTTGTATGAATATCAAGAGCTCAGATGGAAATCCAGTTCTAAGCAAATAAGGGAAAGCAGAAAGGTGGAAGGAGTATATAGAGGGTCTATACAAGGGCAATGTACTTGAGGACAATATTATGGAAATGGAAGAGACTGTAGATGAAGATGAAATGGGAGAGTTTGACAGAGCACTGAAAGACCTGAGTCGAAGCAAGGCCCTGGGAGTAGAACATTCCATTGGAACTACTGACGGCCTTGGGAGATCCAGTCTTGAAAAAACTCTATCATCTGGTGACCAAGATGTATGCGACAGGCGAAATACCCTCAAACTTAAAGAAGAATATAATAATTCCAATCCCAAAGAAAGCAGGTGTTGACAGGTGTGAAAACTTACGAACTATCAGTTGAATGAGTCACAGCTGCAAAATACTAACACGAATTCTCTACAGACGAATGGAAAAACTGGTAGAAGCCGACCTCGGCGAAGATTAGTTTGGATTCCGCAGAAATGTTGGAACACGTGAGGCAATACTGACCCTACGACGTATCTTTAAAATAGATTAAGGAAAGGCAAACCTACATTTCTAGCATTTGTGGACTTAGAGAAAGCTTTCGACAATGTTGACTGGAATGCTCTCTTTCAAATTCTAAAGGTGGCAGGGGCAAAATACAGGGAATGAAAGGCTATTTACAATTTGTATGGAAACTAGATGGCAGTTATAAGAGTCGAGGGACATGAAAGGGAAGCAGTGGTTGGGAAGGGAGTGAGACAGGGTTGTAGCCTCTCCCCGATGTTATTCAATCTGTATATTGAACAAGCAGTAAAGAAAACAAAAGAAAAAATCGGAGTAGGTATTAAAGTCCATGGAGAAGAAATAAAAACGTTGAGGTTCGCCGATGACATTGTAATTCTGTCAGAGACAGCCAAGGACTTGGAAGAACAGTTGAACGGTATGGACAGTGTCTTGAAAGGAGGATATATGATGAACATCAACAAAAGCAAAACGAGGATAATGGAATGTAGTCGAATTAAATCGGGTGATGCTGCAGGAAGTAGATTAGGAAATGAGACGCTTAAAGTAGCAACGAGCTTTGCTATTTGGAGAGCAAAATAACTGATGATGGTCGAAGTAGAGAGGATATAAAATGTAGACTGGGAATGGCAAGGAAAGCGTTTCTGAAGAAGAGAAATTTGTTAACATCGAGTATAGATTTAAGTGTCAGGGAGTCGTTTCTGAAAGTATTTGTACGGAGTGTAGCCATGTATGGAAGTGAAACATGGACGATAAATAGTTTGGACAAGAAGAGAATAGAAGCTTTCGAAATGTGGTGCTACAGAAGAATGCTGAAGATTAGATGGGTAGATCACATAACTAATGAGGAAGTATTGAATAGGATTGGGGAGAAGAGAAGTTTGTGGCACAACTTGACCAGAAGAAGGGATCGGTTGGTAGGACATGTTCTGAGGCGTCAAGGGATCACCAATTTAGTATTGGAGGGCAGCGTGGAGGGTAAAAATCGTAGAGGGAGACCAAGAGATGAATACACTAAGCAGATTCAGAAGGATGTAGGTTGCAGTAAGTACTGGGAGATGAAGAAGCTTGCACAGGATAGAGTAGCATGGAGAGCTGCATCAAACCAGTCTCGGGACTGAAGACCACAACAACAACAGCAGATGTGCTGACGTAGCGTTCCTTATCATAAGAATGTGCCTTAATATTGTGGATTAAAATCTACTCAGCTTATTGTCTCACGTAGAACGTGTGACATTGTTGACGGTGGGCCGCCTATGGGATGCGGACCTTACATTCGGCAGTCCAGTCTGTTACTAAACGGCTAGCCCGATGAAGAGCGCTCGGTTCCAGTTATAGGTTGCATATCTAACGTTTCCAGGGGCAACTAAAATTTGATTTTCAATATTTCGTATAGTTATTGGCCGAACTGAAACATTTAAAATGTTGTCATAATCTAGTCATTAAGAAGTACTCATACATACTACTGAATATACATGCAAAATTGTTATTGTGGGACCCACAGTTAAGGAGATGTGAGGTAGTAAACATTGGGATTCTTGAAAGTTAGCTTTTTCTTAAGACGGAGTGCAAATTGCCGAGATTATGCTCATCCAGAGTTTGATAATGAGGGCGCTTAGCGACTCCCGCTTTTAAACACAATGTCAAACCTTTTCTAAACTTTTTCTCGCCTAGATGCTTAGCGTCAAATACTTAACACATTAACTCATATCTAAGTTAATACATCAGAAACTGTTTTATACACGGGATTTCTGTTCTTTATAGGATCAGGCATGAGGACGAATTTTTGAGTGATGCTATTCGAGAGGAGCTACGAATGTTATAAAAAATAATCAAAAAAGACAAATACGCTAATGTGTCAAAATTGTTAAGTCTTTCGTGGTCACTTTTTGAGAAACTGCCCATTGGTACACAGTGTGTATCGAAAACCGACACACACGGGCCGTTACCTGCACAAACTATCAAACCACCACCCGAGCCAGGAGAGAGGCATGTTTAATATGCTCGTAACGCGAGCAGGGCTAATATGTCAACCGCAGGACCTCAGAAGCGAAATGCAACACCTGGAAAGTGTTCTGAGGAGCAATGGATACTCCACAAGTTATATTAGCAGTGTAACAGAGCCAAACACTCGGCGAAGTGACAAATCAGAAAACGAAGTGTCGGGTACGGCCTTTCTGCCATACATTCCCAGAGTGACCGACAGAATCGGCCGTATATTGCGCAAACATGGCGTAAAGACGATTTTCAAACCGACAAAGAAGATCAAAGAGTGTCTTAGATCGGCAAAGGTGATAAGGGACCCACTTGCAATGTCGAGAATATACCGCGTACCATTCACATGAGGAAAAGTTTATGTAGGAATGACTGGACGATCAATCAACACCAGTATCAAAGAACAAAAGCGACATTGGAGGTTGGGGCAGGTGGAGAAAACTGCCGTGGCAGAGCACGCACTGAGTGAGACCGACCACGTAGTAAAATTCGCCGACACGCAAGTTATGGCTCTAGAGAAGCACTATCACATCCACTTGTTCAGAGAGGCTGTAGAAATAATAAAATCACGGAAATAGCTTCAACAAGAAAGAAGAACGCCTTAAGATAAACTCCTGGATACTCGTGCTGCAGCGAACGACTGTCACAGGTAACAAGAGGAAAACCGCACCCGAAATGACCGCCGAGAAGTCCTCGGACGTCGGCGCTCCAGGTACATGCAGTCTGCGGCCGAGAGCTCGGCTCCATTTCACCACCAGCAATGGAGGTTGAAGCTTTGACAATGCCAGCCACTCGTGCTGGCGAAACGCCAGAAAAATCATCAGACGAACGTCGGCGGAAGAACCCCAGACAGAAGATAATATTTGAGCTGAACCTCCCTCTTTCGGTCTCTCAGACAATTGCAAGCAATTTTTCTTTTCATTCGCTTCATTTTAACAGCATAATCAATTAGACTTGTACAGCTTTTCGCTAACTATCCGGAGGGTCTATTGCACATTGTTTCTTGTCAATATGTCTTTGAAAGTTCACTTACTATCTGGTATATCGTTTCAAATTTCGAATTTTCCACTTGCTGAAAAACGTTTTGATGCGCATTGCGATCCCTTCCACACATTCCACGAAATCAGTGGGAGACATAATTTCTGTAACGAAATTTCTCTATATTTCCTGTGAACAATAAAACAGAAAACTGCAGTCTAAAATCTGATCTAAATATTCCTCTCTCCATGAATATTCAGTGAATTACTTCTGCCAACTATATAAAAATAATTTACAATCTGAGAGCATTTGTAAACAATGAAATATCATTTTTCCCTCGTAAAGCCCCCATCAGCGTACGCCACGTGCAAAAATAAGACTGACGAAGCTTATCTAATTAGAACCTTGAAACACTATCAAGTCATCCTAACTGTTGTGTTCAAAGAAAATAACACTCATAGAGAACGGTGAATACCACTTATCTCTGCATTTGATAAGGAAATTACCAGTAACACTTCTGCTATTGACAGTCCATCAATATCGAAACGTGGGAACATAAAGCAGTAATGATACAATTGTACGCGGCGTAGCTAAATTCAAACAAACATTTTCAGAGGTGATTCAAAGAATATATTTCCCTTGCAAAATGTAAGATTCGAGCAGTAGAGAATCGGACACATATTTAAACAGTAATCTTGTACATCCCCTGTGTTTCTCAGTTAATCTCCGTTTCTTAATAACAGGTTAAGCTAAACCCTAAATTAAATTATATATGTCGGTAACTGCTCTGTTTTCTGCAATCTCATCTCGTTCATTTGGTAACCTCCGCGGGCAGCGAGAATATGCAAGAAGAGATTTAGAGTTCATTGTCGCTACATTTTTATTTCCAGCTCTACAACACATTAGTCGTACTCCAGCGGTCAAAAGTGGAGAATCTTCTTGAGTGTAGAAAGAATTAAGGATGTACATTTAATTTAACTGTAATAAAGTGGAATGCTTAACATAACGCAGTATTAACGTATTACAACGCTAATTTTATTTTCAAAATTATCTAAACATTAATTACAAGAACTTATGCGAAGGTATTGTCCAACGGAGTTGAAGAAGGTGCATTTCAGACTGTTCTTTAAGACATAATCTCAGCCGTATTACGAAAAAGAAATTTATTATGCACTGATAGGTTTGTAAATAGGTATGTGTCCATTTATCTGACTCCCATCTGTGCTAATACTATCCCTCGAAGTCGCTGTAGAAGTTGTTTTTAGTGCTAGTTTTACATTCATGCCTTCGTTATTTTTTGAGAAAAGGGAAATGTAAGTAACGATTCAAGACGTTAACGACTGTAGAATATTGTGAATCAATTGTCAAAATAACAAGGACTTTGAGAACTCTCTGCTGGTATAATTGTTATAATGCGATTTATAGTGTGAAAATACTGTCCCTGTAACTTAAAATTTCCCCAGAAATGATTCTGAAGCTTATTAGTGAATTTAAATATGGTTCGTTATGCGATTATTTATGATATTATAACAGTAATTAATTGTAATGCAAATATAATTAGACTATGGCGCTTAATAATTCTAGCGAGAGCGTTTTCAATTCAGCTACGATAAGATCCCTTCTTGGATAGGTATTGAAGGCAAGGGAGGTATTCGATCCAAATTTTCAGTCTCAGTACTTTATCAGGTTTGAAATTTGACCGTTTGTCTCCGTACGAGATACATTGCGATGGACCACACATTTATTTGTTGTTAATACTCGTACTGGGGCACGCAATCGTCCGCAATAACTCTGTGCGAGCTGCTGAGATTATAAGACAAGAGCCCTGCTTTCGTAAGAAGCTAGATTCAAATCTCCGCCCAGTCATCCTGATTTAGGTTTTTCGCAGAGTCCGTACTAGCTATTCCACATTTTAAAATTCCGTTTGTCTTTTGTATGTGTGCAAATAGCCGTAGCCCATTACTCGCAACTGAATTTTTAATTTTAATTTTCCTGGTTAAAAGGTAAAACAGAAATAAAATTTCAAATGGTAGGAATAGCCGCCTACAAGACAAAAAGCATTGAAGGAGAAAGTGAGGAGAAATCGATGTAAAAGTTAACAACACATTTATCAGCTCAAGAATAACCGACACGTTATTGATACGTTTCACGTCGATTATACTTTTTAAAAACGTACAAACCCACGGATATAAATTTAAATCGTCATTTTTTTTTGTGTTTTCCGACATTGGTTCAAAATTCATGGTGGGATGTACCGTCTCCGTAACTAAATGAAAGGCAGTTTGTTTTTTACCATATGCGTTTCGCTTCTTTTATTTATGAAGCATCTTCAGTGGCCTGTAATACATGTTTGGTGTGTATGCGTGTGTGATATTTTTCATTTGTCTTGTGTGGGTGTATTTTGTTATAATTGAGTGTGTCGTTCCTTGTGAGAAGGCTTTCCTTTCTTTTTTCAGTGTGCGAATGTGTTATTCTCTATATGAATATGAAAGGTGAGTATGGAGTATGTTTTTCATCCTGATTTTGTTTCACATTTCTGTTTGTTGTTGTTTCAGTGGCTAACATGATCAGTGGGTCATTGCTTACGACCAAATCAACATAGGCAGTTTTTAACTCACTGATCATGTTAGCCACTAAAACAATAACAAACAGAGATGTGAAACATAATCAGAATAAATAATTAATGAATCTGCCTCTCGCACCATTTTTCTCCTCCCCCCCCCCACACACACACACACGCACACGTTCACTCAACAAATGAAAAATGAAGGGGGAGGGATGTGACAGCACTAGACACAATACCCTCTGCCACTCAGCGTAAAGTAGCTTAGAGAGTGTAGCCGTAGATGCAGATGATGTAGACTTGTGCAGTGAATCACATGTCAGTTTAAATGAAATGCAGGATGTAACACGAAAACAACAACCAACGTCGTGGCTCTATAGAGGGTGCCTTAAAGAACAAATTGGGGACAGCAAGTACACACTGATCAGCCACAACATTATTACTTTCGGCACGGATAACAGCGGCGATACGTTTTAGCATGAAAGCAATGAGGCCATGATAGGTCATTGGAGGGAGTCTGCACTACACACAAGTCACTTAATGCCCACAAATTACGGGGAGAGATCTGTTGAGTTCTGACACCACGATCGATCACATCCCAGATGTGTTCGATCCGGTTCAGATCTGGCAAGTTTGGGCAAGCACATCAATTGGAACCCGCCTTTGTGTTCCTCGAACCACTCCATCGGACTCCTGGCCTTGTGACATGGCGCATTATCTTGTTACAAAATGCGACTGCCATCGGGAAACATAATCGTCATGAAGGGGTGCACGTGGTTTCCTACCAATGTAAGATACTCCTTGGCCGTCATGGTGCCTTGCACGAACTCTGGACCCATGGATGCCGATGTGAATATTCCTCATAGCATAACGAAACCACCGCCAACTTGTCTCTGTCCCGCAGTACAGGTGTCGAGGAGCTTTTCTGCTGTAAGAAGACGAATTCGCGCACTCCCATCATTATGATGAAGAAGGTAGCTGAATTCGTCAGACCATGCAACGCTCTGCAACTTCGCCAATGGTCACGTGCCCATTTCAGTCGCAGTTGCTGATGTCTTGATGTTAACACTGGTACATGCACGGATCGTCGGCTGTGGAGGCCCATCGTTAGGAGCATTCGGTGCACTGTGTGTTCAGACATACTTGTGCTCTGCCCAGCATTAAAGTTTGATGTTCCTTTCGTCACAGTTCGCCGCCTGTCCTGTTTTACCATTCTGCTCAGCTTACAATGTCCGACATCTTAGCCCCAAGACGTCTGGACGTAGTTTCACCATGGTTTCTCCACTTGTTGAATACACTCACTACAGCACTCCTCGAAAACCTGAGAAGTTGTGCAGTTTCCGAAATGCTTGTGCCGAGCCTCTGGGCCATCACAACCTGCCCTCGGCCACTCAGGTAGAACGCGCGCCTTCCCCATTCTACACACGGACAGCACTTTCACTGATATTACATGCACTTTGCGTGTGTCTGGCTAGCAGTCATTCCTCGCCAGGTGACGCTGCTATCGCCTGGACGGGCTTGTATCGATGGTAGGTCGGTAGCCGAAATTTTCTAGCTGATCCAGAAACTTCATTCAATGTGCTTCAGAGCAGGGACCAACGCCCGCCGGCAGCAAGCGTGAGTTGCAACGCTGTCGCTTCTGCCGCCACTTCACCTAGCGGTCTCTACAGTGTCGTTGGGGAGGGTGATGCTACGCCTGGCGTCATCGAGTGGGGAGCAGTCGGGTATGATTTCGGGTCACGACTTGTAGTGATTGAGGGAAGCCTAGCAGCACAGAAGTTACATCATGGACATCCCACTTCCTCTACATCTACATCTACATTTATACTCCGCAAGCCACCCAACGGTGTGTTATCTCTCACGGACAGTCTCGTCGTACCATTTTTCAACAGGACAATGCTCATCCACACATGGCACGAGTGTGTGTAAACTGTCTGCGTGGCGCTGAGTTACTTCATGTCACATATATCCCCATTTCTGTCCGTGATGGAACATGTGTAGGACGAGATCGGACGACTAAACAGTCCCTGTGGCAATATCCAGGACATCAAAGACCATTTACAATAGTTGTACGCCATCTTGACTCAGGAGAGGATACAACGGCTTTATGTCCCCCTCTCTAACGAATCAGTGGATGTATCCTGGACAGAGAGGGTTGTAGCGTTTCTGCCGACGAGAGCGTTGGTTACGAGAAAGTATTTTACATTGAAGTGACAAAATCGTGGGATAATGATATGCACATGTACAAATGACAACGGCGTCCCGTACACAAGGTATAAGAGACCAGTGCATTGGGGGAGCTGCCATTTGTATTCAGGTGATTCACGTGAAAAGATTTCCGACTCGATTATGGCACACGATGGGAACTAAAAGACTGAACACGGAATGGTAGTTGGGGCTAGGTCCATGGAACGTTATATTTCGGACATCGTTAGGGAATTCAATATTCGGCGATCCACAGTGTCAAGAACGTGCCGAGAATATCAAATTTCCGGCATTAGCACTCACCTCGGACAACGCAATGGCCGACGGCCTTCTCTTAACGAGCGAGAGCAGCGGCATTTGCGTAGAGTAGTCAGTATCAACACACAAGCAACACTACTTGAAATAACCGCAGAAGGAAAAGTGGGATGTAAGACGAAAGTATCCTTTACGACAGTGCGACGAAATTTGGCGTTAATGGGTTATGGCAGCAGACAACCGAGGCGTTTGCATTTCGTAACAGCACGACATCGCCTGCAGCGCCTCTTCTGGGCTCTTGATCTTATCAGTTGGACCTTAGACGATTGTAAAACTGTGACCTAATCAAATGAGTCCCTGTTTCAGTTCATAAGAATTGGTAGTAGTGTTCGAGGATGGTACGGATCCCGTAAAGCCATGGACCCAAGTAGTCAACAAGGCACTGTGCAGGTTGTTGGTGGCTGCATAATGGTGTGGCCTGTGTTTACGTGAGGTGGACTGGGTCCTCTGGTCCAACTGAACTGATCGTTGACTGGAAATGGCTATGATCGGCTGCTTGGATACCATCTCCAGCCATTCACGGAGTCCATGTTCCCTAGCAACAATGGAATTAGTGTGGATGATAGTGTGCCATGTCACTGGGCCACATGTGTTCTCGACTGGTTTGACGGACATTCTGGACAATTAGAGTGAATTATTTAGGTACCTGATCGGCAGACATTAATCCCATCGAACATTTATGTCAGTTCGTGCACACAATCCTGCACCGCCAACACTTCCACAATTATGGACGGCTATAGAGGCAGCATGGCTCAGTATTTTTGCAGGGAACATCGAACGACTTCTTGAGTCCATCCCACGTAGAGTTGCTGCACTCCACCGGGCAAAATAAGGTCCGAGACGATGTTAGGAGGTATCCCATGACTTTTCTCACCTCAGTCTAAATTACACAATGCAGCAGTTTCTGGCTATAACGTTTTTCTGACACATTGAAGCTGTGGAACGTTGTTTACGCACCACATAGCTTAAGGCGCCTGTTCACAAAGAACAGAAAACCCGATTTCGCGTTCCAGACAGGTACAACTTATTATTACTGTTTGCATGTTCGTTTATAAAGTTGTTTTTGGTACATCTTGTACACAGCTACCGCTCTCACGTTATCCACTTAATCTCTCTTATCTTTTGCCAACGATGTTCCAAATTTCCTGTTCAAGTAATATCACCACAGTTTTTTTTCTGTAGAAGTACACGTACGCTTAGAGGAAATGTTGTCAAATAATGTCGCACCACTACTCGTTCTGCAGCAAATAATATAAAAACTGGGAGTCGGTGAGCAGTGTGTGATGGCGCCCAGCGGGAGAGCAGACACAAAGACGCCACAGAGTAGCCAGTCTTATCGCGGCCCGCCTTCTTTTCCGCCGTTCCACTGCCGCTCGGTCCCCCCGCTGCTGCTCGCGAAATTTCCCAAGGCGCGGCGGAGATATAACGGCGGCGACAGTGAACTTGCCGGCAGCGTCCTTGGCCCACTGCCTCGCAGCTCATTATCTGCGGACTCTGACGTCGTCCGCCGTCCCCTGTCGGACAAATACCGATAAGGCTTACAGTGCTGTTGCACGGAAACTTACGGCGGGCAGTGCGACTGTGTCTCTTGTTTTCATCTTAACCGTCTATTGACTGCGTACTTGAATAGTGCACTTACAGCCGTATTTGAGGAATAGTTAGTACTTTACAACAGGATATGTTGTAAATGGACATCTTCATGTGACACCGAAACTTTCCCAAAGGTCTTTGTCACTGCACTACGTGATAAAACACGTGAAACACCTAGAAGAGGAGGAAGAAACTAAATGAAGCTTCACTGGTTCAGAGGACGTGTGACGTTACTTTAGTGATTACAACATCGAGTCAAATTTACCAATATCGTGTCAGTATCATCTCCCTTCCCAATACGGCGTTGCACCACCTCTGACCTAGATGCATGCACTGATTCGATTCGGAATGGAATCCAAATTTTCTATGTTCTCTTGAGACAAAATGGCTGACGTCTCTTCTAAGTAATCCACGATGTTGTGGATACTGGCATCAGGATAGAGCTGAGGTCCGAGCTGTTCCCACAAATGTCCTATCGGGAACAGATTGAGGGTCTTGTTTTCCATGGTAGTACCTCAACATCACACACAGTTCGCAAAACCACATACCAGACGACCAGTGTGGCCGAGCGGTCCTAGGCGCTTCAGTCTGGAACTGCGCGACCGCTACGGTCGCAGGTTCGAATCCTGCCTCAGGCTTGGGTGTGTGTGATGTGCTTCGGTTAGTTACGTTTAAGTAGTTCTAAGTTCTAGGGGACTGATGACCTCAGATAGTGCTCAGAGCCATTTGAACCACATACCAAGTATGGACGAGCATTGCTCTGTTGAAAAATGGGACCACGACCCTGTCATATGAGAGGTACGACAAGAGGGCACAGGATGTCTGTAACGAACTGTTATGCCATCAGAGTTTTGTTAATCATTATGAGCAGTGATCTGGAGTCATGCCCGATTACTCCCCACACCAGGACACCGTCAGTAACAAGCTGCACCCTCCAAAACATTTAAAACATGGGATCTTTCTCCGGGTCACCGCCAGACCTGTCAGTGATGGTCATCCAGTGTAGTGCAGAACCACAGTTCATCACTCAACACAATGAGATGCCATTCATCAGCAGGCCATGCTTCTGACTCACGGCACAACTCCAAATGCAGCCGTTTATGTTGTGCCGCTAGCGGCAGTCTATGCTGAGCCGTGTGCACTTCACGTTCGTGCCGTTTGTTCTTTGGCATTTTGTCACAGCGAGTGGCGTGTTGTTTCTTCCTTACTTACTGGCGTAACAAAGTTGCAGGCTTGCCTCCTTAAGTGGCAGCAGCAGTGCTTATCGATACTAGTACTTTCGTACCATCTTTGGTGTGACCGCTGGTACTGGTGGTGGCGGTGTATGTGGTGGTCAGTCGGTTGGGGCGGAGCAGCGAGGAAGTCTCCACAGCGTGAGGCCAGGCCGGGACTCTTAGCTGCGTGCACGCGCTGTCGGATTGTGCTTTCATACGCACGAGATGGAAATTCCCTAGGCCGACTGCTGCTAGTGTCTGACCAGCTGTAGAGATGAGACAGAATGTTGCAGGGAGTCTATTACTTGTTGTCGGATGGCAGGCGCAGAGTTGAAGTGGTTACAGTGTGATTGGTGTACAATATGGCGATTCTTCCTTGTAGTGGTCAGACGTGGTCGAATGTAATCTTGTCGAAGAGTATATCCACCTCACATCCACATGCAGTCCAACATCGGGCCACTGCCATCTCCTAATACCCCGCAAATCTGGAATTGGGCGTTTCGAACAGTCCGCCAAATACAGAACCACCTTTCAAACTGTCACGTGCTGACCACATGAGTACGCGGCTTCTATGTGTCTTTCACAGTTTATCATTCAACTTCTGATTCTGTTCAGTCTTCTTGTACACTCTACCTGATAGCGACAGCAAACATGAACAACATTAATGCACTCTGATGGCCGTTTCTTCCTTTCACAGATAACTGCAGTTCAAATTATTTACGTATTCCTGATGGTGTATACGTCTACATCTACATCTAAGTGATTACTCTGCAGTTCACAGTTAAGTGGCTGGCAGAGGGTTCATCGAAACGCCTTCAGGGTACTCCACTACTGTACCACTCTCGAACAGCGTGCGAGAAAAACGAACACTTAAAACTTCTCGTGCGAGTTCTCATTTCTCTTATTGTATTATGATGATCATCTCTCTTCGTGTAGGTGGGTGTCAAAAAAATATTTTGACATACTGAGGAGAAAGTTGATCATTGAAATTTCATGGCAATGTCTTCGCGCAGCGAAAAACGCCTTTGTTTTAATGAATGTTCACCGCTATTCGTGTTTCATGTCCCTCCTCTATTTTGCGATAGTACGGAACGAGCTGCGTTTCTTTGAACTTTTTCGATGTCCCCCTTCAATCTTATCTGATGCAGATCCACACCACACAGCAGTACTAAAGAAGAGGGCATAGAAGTGTATTGTGAGCAGTTTCTTTAGTAAACCTGTTGTATTTTATGAGTGTTCTGCCAATAAATTCACAAGCTGCGACAAGGTCGCAAACCGAACAAATGGTTCGAATGGCTCTAAGCACTTTGGGACTTAACGTCTGAGGTTATCAGACTTATCAGACTCAGAACTACTTAAACCTAACTAAGCTAAGGACATCACATACATCCATGCCCGAGGCAGGATTCGAACCTCCGACCGTAGCTGCAGCGCCGTTCCGGACTGAAGCGCCTAGAACCGCTCGGCCACAGCAGGTCGGCGCAAATCGAAGTGACCTGAATATACAGGGTGAGTCACTAACATTCCCATCTAGGATAAATCCGAAAGTATGATAGTAGCTGAAAGGTTTATGGGACAAATGTTGCATGGGACAACGGGGGCTATAATATGATGCTGGTTTTTTGTTGCTAGGTGGGGTCGTGTCAAGGATGTGAAGGACAACTTTGGAATGCTATAGTTCCGTACTTGTTTTCTGGTAGCGGCTATCGAGACGAATCCAATGATGTGTAACAGTAAGTTCTTTGAAGGTCAACGATGGCCACAAAAGCGGCATGAACATCCATTTACAGACTGTGTTCGAAGTGATGACCATTGGCATCAATGCAGTGCTGCAATCTTCTTATCATGGATTGAATGGTAGTCCTTGTCACTTCGGCACTTATTGAAGCACATGCTGTGACAATTCTCTCTCGTATATCGTGTAAATAGTAAATATTCGCCGAATACGGCGTAGCCATCTAACGTGCCACTGACATTAAACACCATTCAACGGTTTCGCAATACAACACTAACAGGAACAGTAAGACTAGGATCGTCGAATCAAGCGAGTGTGACTGATGTATTCCTTCGAAGAACAAGTCGTTATGCTTCTCATTGACGGCGCATGCCAACGAAATTCAGTGAGAGCTAGAGACTTATACGCTGGAAGACGTCGTCAGCGTACTCACCCTACATGTTGTACATTTAAATATGTTAATGATAAATTGAGAGCAACTGGATCTTTAACGCATCGGAAACATATCCGACAAAGGAAAGTTACTAACTAGGAAACGGAAATTGGTCGGCAAAGGAAAGTTACTAACGAGGAAACGGAAATTGGTACTCTTGCCACTGTGGTTCGAGATTCTTGTGTTAGTTGGCGTCAAGGGAATCTGGCACGAGCCAGAGTAGCGTTGTTCGTGTTCTGCACCGCCATAAATATCACCCTTACCATGTCAGTCTCCATGAAGAATTAACTGGTACGGATTGTATACGCCGCATTGAATTCTGCCACAGGGCTCAACTTCAGATTTAGGGGGATGACACATTCATTAATTTGATTTTATTTACTGACGAGGGTATATTCACGAACAATGGATATGTTAATTTACCTAACATGCAGTATTGGACAACTGAAAACGCATGTTGGCTGCGACAAGTTGTACCCCAAAAACCGTGGTCTGTGAATGTATGGTATGAGATTCTGGAGAACAGAATTATAGGTCCCTATTTCAACAAAGGAAATCTTAATGGTAGGAAGTACATCACATTCCTGTAATAAACATTAGGTCTGTTATTGGAAGAAATACCTTTATGAACAAGGAACAGAATGTGGTATCAACACGATGGGTGTCCGGCACATTTTTCATGGATGGCTAGAAATGAGTTGCAGAGACAATTACCAAATCGCTGGATTGGACGCAGAGGAAATATGTCGTGGCCAGCTCGTCCACCAGACTTGACGCCTCTGGATTCGTAAAAGACATTGTTTATAAAAACGTTCCAACTTCACCTGAAGATATGCGAGGGACAATTGTCAGAGCATGTGCTTCGATAAGTGCCGATGCGATAAGGAATACCACTCAATCCATGACAAGGAGACTACAGCACTGCATTGATACCAGTGGTCATAACTTCGAACACCTTCTGTAAATGGACGTTCATGCCACCTTTGTGATATTCGTTGACCAT